>NW_028242705.1:0-600000 GCF_964263255.1 Lissotriton vulgaris | reverse complement strand
ATTTTTCTTAACTGAGACTTGAATAACTGAACATGCTTCTGATTCTTAAGGGGTATGCAACACAATTCTCCAGTCTGGAGTTGTACAGATTTCTGGTAAATTTTTGCCTCCAATCCCGGAGGAAAGCATAGAGTTGAGCCGCCATAATGGACAACATAGAGAAAGCTAAGACTTGTAAAATGTCACTGTTTACATCAGCTATTCCAAGTACCTTTACTCTGAGTATACACACGAATTAAGAATTTTGAAACATATGCCTTCCAAGGATCTTTCCATTCTTTTTTATGTATTTCCTTAATCTTTAAAGTCATTGCTAAAAAGGGGGTGGATGAAACTGTAATTGTTGAAACATCCATGAACTGGTACTTGGTAATTCATCCTCCATCACGTATCTGCAAATTCTCCCTCAGATATCTAAATAGGGTAGCCAGTTTTGATTTTTACCTTACCCTTCGGAGTAGGTAGAGGTATTTGACTTTTCCACCTTTTACTCAGGAGAAGGCCAGGGCGATCCAGAGGAGGTGGAAGAAATATTTACCAAAGACACAGAGGAAGTGGGAGAAGGGGAATACTCAGTGCTAGCAATGTCCCTGACTTCCGAAGGCCTTCAATTAAAGCAGATATTAAATAATGCCATTGTTCCTCCGATAGCCCGGAACCAGAAGGAAGAGGTTGGAGGGGCAGAACCTTCCTCCTTGTGCTTCTTCCTGACTTCACCACCATCATCATCATCATCTCTAGGACAATGATGTCTGTCAGTGAAATGTTTCATGTGATCCATAACAAAGCACACACAAAGCATTACATTGAAAGAATGCCGTTTAATTGCCTACAAATGACCCAGGGTGACCTGTTCAATGTCAGCGCAGAGGTATTCTCTTTTCCTCTAAATCCTTCATTTATTTTTTTCAATACTTCATGCTTATGCATATATCAGTTTGATAAAAATAAATGCAATTCAGCAGTAATGCCCAACTATAAAGGTTATCATTATCTTTGTTCTTCTTGCTGTGTTTTACCAAAAGTTATATGACAAGATTAGATTTAAATTCCTACATTTTGCTGCAAGAGTCTGCCACCCAAACCCGCACCCCAGCAGACCTTTGATTTATTCTGAAAGCAGCAGCTGAATGAAGCAATAAATCAGCTCAGTAGCAACTAAAGAAACTAAATTGTGGCTAGTCTCCGCCCAGGTATGTTAGACCAGGACATGTGCACTCAGTCAGGCCTCAAAGAAGGGAACACATATGGCAAACTGGCTAACACCAATCAACTCAGAGGTAAGCGACAGGGCTGCAGGTCCATTCACAGAACTTTGTGGCTGTCCTGCTTCCAGATTGTGCTTATGCTTTCCTGGCATTCCAGACTTAAAGTCTCACTGCCAAGGTGACTCTCAACTCTACTCGCAGGCCCATACCAGTGTATTCCGTGTCTCCAAGTTTTTCACAGTCATGACACAACAAACGCTGTGGCAAAATTATAAATATTAACCATAGAAAGATGAAGGTCCTGCACTAGGACCCATCCCAGAACCCCATCATTTCCTCATAATGCCTAAAAGCATTTTCTCTGGGAACACCCATGAGCCCCCCCAGCTTCCTCCCAGAACAAGAACAACTCCATAGGGACCATCAAATAATTGAAAAAGAGCACAGCCCTTCAAATATATATTAATAACCCTGGAGTTTCAGTCTTGTTAACCCCTGAAAGATTGCCCAGCAAACTGTCATACTTACTGTAGGTTCTAAGATGAGAAGACTTTGGACTTACACCAGATAACTTTGCAGCCCCAGGGCTTACCTTAAGTTCCCACAGCCATATTTCTGCTGGATCTTCTTAATCCGACGGTCGGGTTCTAGTGATGATTGCAGAGTCAGACAGAAGGAACAGGAAGAATGGTAGGCCTCTCCACTCCTCATTACACGAGCAAGAGGAGGGCAGATGAAGGGAGACTGGGTGGTAGGGTTCAAATTGTAATTGGTCAGTCTGGGTCATGTGGTGCCTGTATGGGAGGTTGTACACCTCATGTAGTAAGTAATGGTGCAAGAAATATGTTGAGGAGGTAATGGGTATTTTTCTTAACGTTTCCATGTAGACCTAGTATATATGAAGGTGCGGCCTTCTGTGAGAGCGAGAAGACACGATTTCATGCTCAAAGGAATGCTGGCGAAACTTGTTATTTTTTCTAATTAACAATTGCAGTGCCGTTCCGAGTGTTTATAGCAAACAGAAACTTGTTATATTTGCTATGTTTGCCATAAGTGGCTAAGGGTATGCCAATACGTGGATCTCTTGCTCGCTGCACCACTGGATTCTAGCTAACCTGGCTGATGAGGGGTGATACCCCAAAACCAGTCCCAGGTTGCTTATTTCCAGTCCTGGGAGGAACTGACTCGGCAGTTCAGGTTCGAATGTTCCCATGAGGAACAGGGTCAAGACTGATTTTTATGTGGCTGGGTCCAAACTGGGGTAGCATGGTGATCAAAAGAACGATGGATTAAACCCAGATCTCTTGACTGGGGTTGAGTGGTTGGAGAATTTCAGCACTCCGTCCATCATCTTGTTGAGTTTGTTCTGAGTGTTCATTACATTCCCACCGCCAATTTAAACTGTTCTAGAGCATACATTAATAAACGGAAATCTCAGGGATGCTACTTTTTTAATAAACTTCTTTGATAACAAGGCAAAAATTAAGATTTTAGTTTTTGTCTCATGTTGTAACATTTAATTGAACTTTCACCGAGGTCTCAAGGTTAAATGAAATAATGAATAAATCAGAAGTTGGCAAGACAAAGTGCTAGTAATAGTGAGAAAACAAACACCTGTAAGTGGGTTTCTTTGTTTGTATGCAAATAATGTTACCGCGATTTGCTAGTGTGGGCATTGGCTGTGCTCTCTAAATGTACATGTGATTGCTTTGGGTTGCACATATTTTTTCTTGGCAAATGGATACTGTTATGAATGTAATGGCGTAGGATGTTCAGTAAGATGTGATTTCACACGTTCAAGACCTTTGTGGGAGCCATGGTTGTTTCCTCACAAGTTGCTCTTCCCTTGCAGATGATATGCCAACAGGAGCTGCCGCCAGCAGACGTGCCTCCAGCGACTTCCTAATGTGTGGAGGGTATGTTTCTTAAAATACTCTCCTCCTCCTCTTCCCCCCCCCATCCAATACACCACTCCCCCAAAATATGAAATCCGATATTTTATATAGTGCAGCTGTGGTGTATTTTGGCTGCTGCAAAATGCTTTAAGGCGCTATATCTGTACAAAGATGCAGCAAACAGTCGAGCAAGACTTTGTCCAGTCATAGGCTTCAGTCTTCAGCATTCTATTACTTTGTTGCCTGCACGTTAACAAATGATGCAGTTTATGCATATATCTATATTCACTTACACCCTCTTTCCGACATAAGCCAAGGGTGCATTGTACAGTGGGACAACCCCTGCCTTACGTCTGCTTCATCACACCCTGCTGAGCTAGTGTTCTCGACGTGTGACTTTGAAAGAGACCGAAACCAGTGGTAAAAAATGTACCCCTCTCTCCCTTAAAGTTTAAAACTGTGAGCCCACAGAGGGTGTGGACTGGCCATACAAGACGATGGCCTCTTGACTCCGGAGCTCCACGTTGTTAGGAGCCCCGAATGGCAGCGCGATCTTCCCAGGACACTATTTTGATGTTGTCGCCCTGTCTTTAGACTGGGGAGGACGAAGGAATACGCAGAGACAAGTATGCTGCAGTGTGTGCTCCGTCTACTGGCATACCATCTCTCCCCTCACAGTCGCAAGGCCTGGTGTTGTGAGAGAGTCCACAGCCCAAAGTGGTGAGGTGAGGCAGACGTGCTGCCGTACAATGCTGAGGTAAACGGAAGTTCTGGCCCCCCTCTAAGCCACAGTCGGATTCTCTAACGTGGAGTCTGACGGATTATTTCATTGGTCATGTTAGCGTGCAGTGATTCAGTCAGGGCTTCTCTCTCTTTACCTTTGAACGAAACAGGCCAGGTGTGGGCTTCTCTCTCTTCACCTTCCGGCAAAACAGGCCAGCTCTGGGCTTCTGCAATCGTTGTCTGACTGTGGCCTGCCAGCATTGTATCCAGAGGGAGGCTTTGAGATACATTGTTGCTGACGTCCTCTCTTTTCTTTGCCGGCTGAGGGCAGTTTCTCCAGTAAGACTCTGTATTCCCTCCTGCCTGCTGTGTCCAATTAGCTGTGAGACTTTATGGTGATTTTGGCGGGAGAGACCTGGCTCTGCCAAGTGTGACTATTAACTGAGGAGACATTGTATTTCAAGTGTCTTGAGGAGATTAACTGAGAAGAACCCATGCAACGCCATTAATAAATCTGGGTTAAACGTTTTTATGGAAGACTTGCACAGCTCTATGCTAAAGGGGACGTCCTATTAATGAGTGACCAACCTTCACCTCATTTTTTCATAGCGGATTTCGTTTGTCATTATTTCCTCTCCCACAACGGTGGTAGGCTGGATAGGAGCATTGCACTTCAACCCTTCAATAAGCAAGCCTACTAGTGATCCTCACACAGGAACCTATTCTTGATGTGTACAGCTGGAAAATTTGACCATTACAGCTTTATGTTATGCTCTCAGGTGATGTGATATACTGATGTGATATACTGCCTGTGTATCCCCCCACATGTGGATGCTCCCTTATTGTCTCCCAAACCCATTTGAGAGAAGGTAGATCATTATACCCAAGACTTTCGCCTCTGCTAATTGTCTGACTACCAACAACAGGTTTTTATTGCAAGGGAGGTTATACTGCAGGGGACCTGAAAGCACGAGGCAGCTCTTCTGCTTCATACTGATCCCACCATCATCCTTTTATTTGAAATAAAAGTTAGATCCAACCACGGGCACACCTGGAGTAATCTACGGGCTGTGTAAAACCTTTCAGTAAGAAGCCTCCTTGTAAACCTCTATCAGAGCAGCGGTCTGTACTGATTCTGGGTCGTTCCTCCTTTGCCCACTTTCTAAGCTCTTGTACTCACTAAACAAAGACATAAGTGGTAGACAAAGCTTACACACTTGAGGACCATCACAGACGTGTTTGGAATGCCTTCTAAAAAGATGACTGGAAAGCCTGCAAAAACAACTCCTATTTGCTAGATCCACCTTGCCTGACTTCACTTTGGAGAGGATACTCCGAGAAATTTCCACTGTGGGCCGTCATCTAGAGTGTATGGAGTCATCCATATCTATTCTCACAACTGACACGAAGTCCATCCGTGCAGACATTGCTGGATTCCAAGGATATACAGATGGATGGCCTTACAGACCAGGTTGCCACAGTAGAGGCACATTTTGATACCACTTCTCTCCCTCAGGAGCAAAGGGATTGATCTGGAAGACAGAAGTCTCTGGGACAATGTCCGTCTCTTTGGTTTTCCGGAAAAAATAGAAGGTTCAAACACCAAATCCTTTCTGAAGGCAGCCCTCTCAAAACTCACAGGTCTTACTTTTGATCTGTAATTAGAGATGCAGAGGGCTCACCGCATAGGACCACCCAAAACAGGCCAGAATACACTACCGCGCCTGCTCGTGATCTGCTTCCTATGCCACGAGCAGGCTCGCCTATTGATCATGGTGGATCGTACTCATGGTACGTACATGTTTGAAGGTCATGAAGTACGAATGGCAGTGGATGTCTCAAAGAAAACAAATGATCGTCTCAAAGCTTTCTCTCTCTCAGATCCCGCCTACAACAGTTAGACATCAAATATGGCCTCTTGAGCCTGCGCATCTGCAGATCACTAAAGATGGAATATCCAAAGAATTATTCAATCCAGAGGTCCTTTGTTATTTCCTGGATAACCTCACTCCTCAGGGAATGGACAATGCTACTTCTTTATCGGAGGTCAAATCTCAGTTCATATCAACGAACTCTCCGACACCTTCTGGCGGACTACGACACAACTCTAGCCAATCCCGGAGCAGAGGGTATGATCAGGATCGACCTGTACGATCCCTGGGAAATAGGGCAGAAGCTCTACAAGACAGTGGCCTCCACCAAAATGGAGAGATAGGGAGAAGGCACGCTCTCCTCTAAAGCCTGCTTCGTCAGAAGAAGGGGTATCCTGCACTGTAACTAACTGTACCCCTTACAATCGAGGTTAAGATTGAACATTGCTGTTTCTATGCATACCGAAGAAGCTAGCCGGCTAAGTGCATGTTTATTTACTATGTATATGTAGTACTTGTCATATATTGCTCTTTTCACCCTGATACTCTTTTATCTCCCTATTCTCTTTTCGCTTTTATTATCACAATGTACTTACAATGATGCCTAAATTGCCTCAGTATAGTTTTATGAAGCCTGTTTGAAGTTACTTTTGAAGTTGTGAACCTTTACACCCTCTACTCCCTTTCTGATCCCTCTCCTCTCCACTAGCATTGAACCACCAGTATATGCAGTTCTCCCCCTCCTTCCGTCTATTTTCATTTTTATCCCCCTCCTTGCACAGTGAACCACCTACCACCCTTAATGTTGATAATTTTAGTGATATCCTGCAACTCATGGCTGACTCTGCTGCCTGAAGGAGCTCCTCCGACACGCATATCCTGAAAGTCTAGACCAGCAGAAAGCAGCCCTTTACCTTCTCCCCTCTCCCCCTCTTTACCCTTTCTACTCTCTCCTAGAGCGGCACCTTTGTGTATGGAACATCAGCGCCTATCTGCACCTCCTACTCTCACCAGCCTTCATCAATACTAATCCCCTCCTTCTTTTCCAATTTATCCCTTCCAGCGAATGCAAGAAGCTCCTTCACTCCTCCCTCTCCCAGATTATATAGATCACCTGAGAACAACTTTGCCCCTTCATCTGACCTTCCTCCCTTATCTGTAGTTAATTTCCCTCATTTCTTCCCCTTGCTCGAACTGTCCCTTCTTCCCCCTTTTTTTCTCTACTAAACATTGTCCCCGACACCCATCCACTTTTGCTAAGACAGCATCCACTTCTATTCCAGTTTTTCCTCCCTGGACCCTTACTCTACAACCCACCAATTCCTCTCCCCCACTCTTTCTCTACGATCAACTACTTATTTCCATCTCCAGAACACAGATGGCGACTACAACCCCTCCCCTCTTCCACGCACTTCTTATAATCTTATGGAATGTTAATGGCCTCACGCACTATATAAAATGGAAGAAAATACTCTCCTATTTACAAATGAAAAGAACGGACAAAGCCCTCTTACAAGAGACAATTATAGATGCCTTTGAGTTGACCAAATTACGTTGAGAGTGGGTGGGCAAGGTCATTCATAGTGGTGTAAAATCGCAGGCCTCTGCTGAAGAGGGTCACCCACGGAAATGCAGGGTGGCTATTCTTTTGTGTAAGCCACTACCAGTGACAACTGTCAAAATCTGGATAGATCCAAATGGTAGGTACGTCTTCGCCAAGTTGAGACTAGGAGACGGATCCTTATGTTGGGTTCAGTATATACCCCCACAGGAGCAAAACGCTCCTTTTTCCTCAGCCTGAACCGACTGTTAGTGGAAATTGGAGCGTCTAACTACGTCATTGGCAGGGACTGGAACCTTGCCCGTGACTCCATCCTAGATAGGACAGGCCCTCTAGACAGGGTTAACAACGGAGACAGAGTTTTGTTAGACAACAATATATCTGACCATGGAATAGTGGATCACTGGCTCCAATGCCACCCTACGTACAAGGACTATACTTTTCTCTCCTCAGCTCACGGTACTCAATTCTAGGTTAAACTACTTCCTAATATCTCATTTGGTAGTTTCCATCACCAGCGAATCTCATATATTGGAAGCTGCTCTTTTTGACAATTCCCTGGTTTTACTTGCTATCGATGTGGGTCTGACCTCTCCATGCCGCAAGCTATGGTGGCTGAACATTCAAAGATACTGTTCACCTAAGGCATTCTAGGGGCAAGACTATGTAAGGTTATACCGTCACTCATCCACCATACGAAAGTCTGCTTTGTCCCATGTCAATCTTCCAGAAGTCACCTTCGTACTTTGTCTCATACTTTGTGGGCTGCAAACGATATGCCAGAAGCTGCAGTGGCACTCTCCCTGGATGCAGAGAAAGCATTAGACTGCATTGACTAGAATTACCTTTTTGCTACCATAAAACACTTTGACCTGGGAGACCAGTTTATCTCCAAAGTTTGCCTGCTATATGACAACCCTGTTGCCCAGGTCAACAGCGGAGCATTTATATCTGACGCTTTTCTCATTCGAAGAGGCACTCGTCAAGGATGTCCTCTATCCACCCTTCTATTCCGGTTAGCCATGGAACCCCTTGCATCCTTCATTCGCCATTCTCCGCGGGTACAGGGCATTCCCATAGCAGGTGACATATCCAAAATATACCTTTACACTGACGATATACTCCTCACTCTCAGGGACCTCCCACATTCTCTACCAGCTTTACTAGAGATTATTGATGAATTTCCAACTATATCCGCATACAAGGTAAATTGGGATAAGAGTGAGGCCCTCCCATTATCCTCGGGCACCAAGATGGCATCGATGGTTGACTAACCTTTTATTGGGTATCTTGAGTAATCGCGGTCTAGAAAGTATGGTCACTGATAACCTGATGCCCCTCATAGCACAAATGGAAACACTTTGCCAAATGATCCCTCTTGGGATTCTCAACATGGGGCAGAGTGCAGGCCGTTAAAATGGTCACACTACCTTGCTTCACATATGTTCTGGGAATGTTACCAATTGTAGTATCGGCAACTCTGCATCACATAGAAGCCCGTATTCGGCCCTTTATTTGGGATTCCACTCGCCCTCGTCTGGCAGCAACCAAACTCATAGCTCGTCGCTCTCATGGTGGACTGAGTTTGCCATCTTTAGAGTATTATTGCTTGGCACTCCAGTTCTCACAAGTAGTTTACCTCCTCCCAAACATATCAGATCCCCCTCAATGGGTTACTATGGAACTAGTATGGTGAATAAAGTCCGCCCGCCAGTGGGGGTATGGACTTGGAATAAGGCAGATATGCCGCACTTTATTAATCTCCTGATGTCATCTATCCCAGAAAACACAGGTGATATTGAGACTATGTCCACAAATTTTCAGGAATGGATTGTAAAGGCAGCTAACCAAGTTGCGCCGGAAAAATATTATCGCCCCAATAGAGCTACGCCATCTGCTCAATGGTACACAGAGGAACTGCGCCTGCAACGTCAGTATTGTAGAAATCTTGAAAGACGCTGGAGGAAACATTACAGTCCTTCGGCTAAGCAGGATTATAAGAGCGCTCTAGCAATCTACAAAAAAGCCATCAACACACAAAAGAATCTTTTCTACACTGGCCAAATTGAACAAGCACACAACTCAGCCAGGATGCTCTTTCAGGTTGTGAATTCTCTTTCTAGTCCAAAGGGACCTATAAGTGAAAACTCGCAGGAACTATGTGATTCACTGGCCACTTTCTTCAAAACCAAGGTGACGGACATTTATTCCACTTTTTCTGATGAACAGGCAAGAAAAGCTGATGCTACACCCGTCCTTTATCCAATGCCCAATAATCCCTCTTTTGATAAGTTTCAGCCAGCTACTGAAGCTCAGATCAGTGCGCTGATCTGTAAGATCAAATCAGGTTCCCCACTTGACCTTTGCCCACCTACAACAATGAATAAATTACAGAACGTTATCACACAGCCGCTAACTGAAATATGTAATTCCATATTTACATCTGGTGTCTACCCAGCAAGCTGGAAGAAGGCCATTGTTAAACCTTTAATCAAAAAACCTTCTTTAGACCCCACTATTTCATCTAACTACAGGCCTATTGCCTGTCTCCCTTTTACGTCCAAAATCATAGAGGCAACTATGAATAAACAGCTTTCGGAGTTTATTGAACATCATAAACACTTAGATGATACTCAGTTCGGGTTCCGGAGGGAACACGGAACGGAAACAGCATTAATAAAAGCCTCAGACGAAATTAGAGAGATTATGGACTCAGGAGGAGCTGCAGTTCTTATTCTACTAGACCTGTCGGCGGCCTTCGACACGGTCGACCACACCATCTTGGTCGACCGTGTCGCAACCTTTGGGATCAATCATCTGGCCAAAGATCTCATAGCCTCCTTTTTAGCCAACCGTAGACAGGCAGTAAAGCTGGGCAATTATTACTCGCCCACCACTGAACTGCCTTGTGGGGTTCCTCATGGATCCTCGCTAAGTCCTACTCTTTTCAACATTTATGTTTCGGACTTGGCGAGGGTCATCAAATCCCATGGGATGCGCCTAACCACCTATGCTGATGATACCCAGCTTGTGTTGGCGGTGCACAAGAATGGCCCCGTGGCAGCAGCTAGGTTTCAGGAGGGGTTACTGGATGTACAATCATGGATGCACAGTAACTGCCTGAAACTTAATGCGGAGAAAACTGAGGTCATGACTTTTTGCACAATTTCTCCAGAATGGTCTCACATATGGTGGCCTAGTCAGATGGGTCCACCTCCAGTGCCAGCCACCAAGGTCAGGAATCTGGGAGTGATTTTTGATAATAAGTTAACTTTTGGATGCCATATTAATAAGGTGGTCTCGGCTGCTTTCTTTGTACTGAAGAAAATAAAAAAACTCCTGCCGTACTTACCAGTATCTGCAGGAAAAACGTTAGTCACCACACTAGTATTTTCAAAATTAGATTATGGAAATGCTCTTTTTCTTGGCACACATAAATACATCCTAAACAAGCTTCAGTCCGTCCAAAACATGGCAGCACGGATCCTGCTTAACATCCCTAGGCGACATCCCACTTCTGCAGCCATACGCCACCTTCATTGGTTAAGGGTTGAGAGCAGGATCAAATTTAAGGCTCTTTGTATAGCCTATAAGGCCATTCATCAGACAGGACCAAAGTTTCTAAAAGAGGCTTTTCAGGTGTATACCCCCAAAAAGAATCTAAGATCAGCAGCTAGCTATCTTTTGACTGTCCCCCGCACAAGAACGGCCACCTGGGGTGACAGGCGATTCTTGGTAGCTACGCCGGTGCTCTGGAATTCACTCCCCTTGCACATTAAAACCGCTCCCACCCTTATTAATTTTCGTAAATTACTGAAGACCTGGCTTTTTAATCAATAAGAACGTGCTGATCTGTGCTGGAATCTGGAGTATTTCGCTGCGCCTAGACACCTTAGGGTATTAGTTGCGCATAAAAAATCCCATAAATAAAAAATCCCATAAATAAATAAATAGCACTGCTCTGCTGTTGTGACAGACTTGATTTTTTATATGGAACCTCCACCTTGGGCACATCCCCTCCACACCCAGTGCTACAGACTACTTATAAAGCATGGCACAGAGCACATCGCCTTTTCTGTGGGAGCCACTGAATACATCGTGAAGCTCCATTATGGGGCATTATGATAGCATTCAAATTAATGGTCTTTTGTCCAGCTTCAAGAGGAATTTAATCTTCCTATGCAACAAGCATGGCAAAACGTACAACTACAGCGCTTTCTGAGAAGATGCCTTGGCCCTACTCCTTGGACTCTTAAATCCTCACCAATACTGACTTATCTCCTAACCTGGTGGGACGACAAAAGGGTGTAATGCTGGGACTATATGTTGCACTAACTGACCACCTATACTCACAACCCCTTCTTAGAAGCCTTCACGAAAAAAGGCAGACATGCCTACATGTCCCTAGAGAGGAAGCAGTCTGGTCAGATGTCTTAGTAGCCCTAGACAAAGGTACTGGGAAGGCACAACTGAAGTTCGGTTAGTTCAAAACCTTACATGACTGGTACTGGACACCTCTGAAACTATAACGAGCAGAACTATTGTCACACTCCAAATGCTGGAGATGTTCAGGAGTAAACTGTGGCCTCCCCCACATCCTTTGTGAATGTCCCTCTATACACCGTTTTTGGGCTTACACAGAAGACACTCTTAAGTGAGACAATACCCTTAAATCTTCCTCTTACCCCCTCTACCATCCTACTGCACAATATAAAAGATTCACCTGGTCTTACACGCCCACAACGGCATTTTATGCACACCGCACTACTACTAAAATCTGTATTCTACGACCATGGAGATCGCCCACCCCTCCTTCACAGGAGGACTAGATGGTAGCAATGGTCCAAACGGCATCTCATGAACTTATAATATACAGTCTGCAAGATCAAGAGATATTCTAACAAACATGGGCCATATATATATATATATATCATTGTGCTTCACACAGCAGGACTGCTTGAGTGTTAATAACTTTTGGATGGAATAAAACACTTCCTTTTTGCACAAGAACCGGGTCTGGCTTGTTCGTTTTAAACCAGTTGGAGCAGAGGAACTGGGATGCAGGCAGCATCGAGCGATACAAAGTCTTCATATATATATATATATATATATATATATATATATATATATATATATATATATAACATTGTGCATCACACAGGCTGGAGTTATAGTTAAAGTTTTATATATATATTCACTAAACAAAACCAAAGGTTAAAGTAACGTTATAGTTAGGTGAAATGTTCAGTAACAAAGTAACGTTTTAAACTCTAAAAACCACTGACAATCACAAATTATAGTTATCTCAAGTAACTATAACTCGTGCCCAAAGGTAATTATAATTAGCACCCCCTCCATGCGCAGTTTTCTCGTCAATAATTTAACTGCAAATTTTGCAGTGATATTATCAAAAGTCAAATGTCATGAGTGTAATATGTGGGGTAATTAGCAGTACATGGCGAGGGCGCAAGTATAGCAACAACTTTTGCTGCTCCCTCTAGGCGGAAGCAATATTTTGATCTGTTTCCCTGCTTGCATCACTGTGGGCAGGAAAACAGATCAAAAGCCTGATCAGAAATTGTGGGAGCATTTTGAAAGCTCCCGCCAGCTGGGAACAAACTTTGTGTTTGCTCCCTCGTTGCAGGAGTTTTGAAAATGCTCACACCACTGTGTCCCAAGGGTCGGCTCCCTGGCACATAGCTAGTGTGGCGGCAATAGAGGATGAGACCCCAGGGCCATTAATAACTGGGCCCTCCTCCCTTTTCAAAAGTTTAGCATTCCTGGAGTATGGTATAGGCTCAGGGTGGGGGTGCGTGCCCCCTGCCCCTTTCAGAATACAGTGGGCCCTGGGGAATAGGGTCCCAGGGGCCCAATACGACCTAAGTTGGAAAGCCCTCACTCCCCCCTCCCCTAAAACAGACATTGGGCCCGAGGGGTGGGGTCCCTGCGGACGCAAGCGGTTCAGTTAGGGGTGCCGTGCGCCATCTGCCCTCAAAACATAATTCGGACCCTGGGGGATGGGGTCCCTGGGGCAGAAAACGGCCTGGGGAGGGGGGACATTGTTTTTTCGCTCACCACGCCACCCCAGTTTGGACCCAGCCATATCCAAATCAGTCTCACACCTGTTCCTCATGCGAACAGTCCGACCCGAACTGCCAAGCTGGGTCCTCCGTAGACTGGAAGCAAGCATCCTGGGACCATAATCAGGGTGACACACCTCATTATCCAGGCTGGCTTGAATCCAATGGCGTAGCAAGCAAGGGACTATGTCTTGGCATTTATAACACTTAGGGCGAAAAGTGCTGCAGCAACAAATTAGGGACAGAATGCTAAATGAATCAAACAATCACCCAGTCAAGAGATCTGGGTTAAATCTATTGTTCTTTTGCTCACTACGACACTGCTAAAGCCCTTGGCACTCTACAGTATAGAAAGATGCCTTTTCGTGGTGCACGGGGCAAGGGTCAGTCATCCTACAGAGGAAGCTACCAATAGTGCTGGTATCCCACTTATACTCTTCCAGCCAACAATATAGACCACATTTTGCCAAACTGCAGCCACCTTGAGTTGCCTACAACAAGTCCACTCTCCGAGGGAAGGCAGGGCATCAGAAAAAGGATACTAACCGTTGGCAATTACCATCCACTACTGCCAGCTGCTATATTCCCAGCTCCTTCCAAAATAGGAGGCAACTTTTCCCATTATCTGCAAAATTGGAAACAAATTACAACAGATCGTTGGGTCTTAGACCTAGTACAATTTGGTCATGTTCTGGAATTCAAAGAACTGCCGCCTCTAACTCCTCTGCAACCTCTGGTTGACAAGCATTTACACCTTTTAAAGTGGAGATAGTTTCCATGATTAAAAAGGGAGCAATAGAAATCGTTCCATTTCACCAGAGGGGGAAAGGTTTCTATTACGGTTTCTTCTTACTTCGCAAGAAGTCAAAGAAGTGAATACCAATTCTAGATTTGGGAAATCTAAACAAATTCCTCAAGAAACAGTTGTTCCGCAAGATCATCATCCAGGATGTGTTACAGCTTCATGGAAACAACTACATGGCATATTTCCTCATACCCATATACAAGAAACACAAAACGTTTCTCAGATTTGCAGTAGCCGGCAGGCACTATCAATTCTGAGTATTGCCTTTCGGGCTCAAATGGGCCCCTCACATTTTTACAAAATGCCTAGCACCAGTAGCAGCATGTCTCAGGCAACATCATCACCAGATTTTTTTTTCCTCGACGACTGGCTAGTCAAGGCTCCTACCCTTCAACACCTCAAAAGCATCTACCAAGGCCTGTCTACACCTCTTCAGTGAACCAGGTCTCACTTTAAATCAGGAAAAATCAGTCCCCAACCTTCCCAGCGACTAACTTTCTTAGGAGCCATCCAGGGTACTACCTTAAACATGTTGGAAAGACAACAGTGGTAATGACTTTGGCAAACCGCATTAAAAAAAAGATAGTTTCTTTTCGCATGCCTCTACAAATCTCTCCTGGGCATGATGTCCTCTTTTATTCTTCTCATCCCTCACTGTCGCCTGCACATGCGTCCTCTCCAGGAAGCTCTGAACACCCAATGGGTGCAGGTCAACCGGACATTCAACGACTTGATTCAAGTAACTTCCCCCATAGTTTCCTCACTACTGTGGTGGACACAGCCTTGTCATCTGTTGCAAGGCTTTCCATTCCTGCCACAAGCCTCTCTCCTGGTGATAACAGATGCTTCTCTGGAAGGCTGGGGAGTTTTTCTACAAGAACTTCACATCAGTGGCAAATTGCCACCATCTTAACGGAACCTTCATATAAATCTTCTCGAACTAAGAGTGGTGTTCCTTGCTCTACAAGCCTTTTTTTTTTATTTCACAGAGTTTTTTTATTGAGAGAGTTTGGTATTGATATGAATCTTTTACCCAGAATAAAGAATTCCTCTTTTTTTCACATACTAGGACAATGCACTACTTAAATAAGCAAGAGGGGAACACTACCTCCTTTTCTTTGTCTCAAGAATCTTAACTGATTTGGAACTTGGCAATTAAGCGCAAGGTCTCACTAGCATAGGAGTATGTACCAGGGAAGCAGAACACCATAGCAGGTATGCTAAGCAGGCTACATACATCCTGCCATGAGTGGGAGTTGAATCAAAGCATTCTGAATAAAAATTTCTCCCACTGGGGAAAACCAAACCTAGATCTGTATGCAACTTGCGAAAATGCCAAATGCCAGTACTTCCCAAGCCTTTTCAATAACATGGTCCAGTGTATTTGCCTACGCCTTTACTCCCATTCCTCTCCTTTCAAGGGTGCTAAAGAAGATAAAGGCGGAACCCTGCAAAATTATCTTAATAGTCTGAGCATGGCCCCACCAACACTGGTACCCGGAACTCCATCTTCTGTCACTGCAACATCCGATACCCCTCGAACCAATTCCAACTCTATTAATGATGAACAAGGGACAGGTACAACATCCAGATCCCAGTTCTCTGAGGTTATCTGCTAGGCTCCTGAGTGGCAGGAGTTTCCACACTAAACATTCCACAGGAATGCAGAGGAGTCCTATCTCGGGCTTGAGCAGACAGCCGCAATAAAACATACTCTTTAAAGTGGAAAAGATTCTGTATTTGGGGGAAATCAGCTAAGGTGCACCCTCTCTGGTCATCTCCAGAGGAGATTTTGCCATACCTCATACATCAGGCACGTGCAGGTTTGGCTCATGCTTCAATCAAAGTACACTTAGCGGCTATCTCTCGTTTTCGGAGATCACCTGAGATCCCTTCTTTATGGTCCAGCAAACTAGTAAAACAATTCATGAAAGGATTGTTCAAGACTTTTCCTCCTGTGAGCGCTCCTACTCCTATATGGCCACTCAACACTTTCCTTGCACAGCTGATGAAGTACCCATTTGAACCTATACATAGAGCTGATCCAAAGTTCCTGTTCTGGAAGACTGCTCTCCTCCTGGCCCCTACTTAAGCAAGAAGGGTTGGTGAACTCAAAGTTTTCACTATCCATGAACCATTTTTACACTTTAAACACGATCAGGTCATTCTACTCACTAACCCCAAGTTTATCCCTTAAGTACCCTCAGACTTAATGAACTGATTGTCCTAAAATCTTTTTCCCAAATCCTCAAACGTCCGCTGAACAGGCTTTGCATTCCTTGGATATCAAAGGATGCCTAAAATTTTGCGTTGACAGAACCAAATCCTTCCCTACACCACTCAAGTGTGTGTAGCTTACAGCACACCTAGGAAATGTTTCCCTCTTGCAAAGCATCTTCAGATGGATATCTAGTTAAATTCTTTTCTGCCATCAACAGGTGGACAAACCTCTGCCGTCAACGGTCCATGCTCACACTACTAGAGCCGTATCTACATCTATGGCACTGTTTGCCGGTGTGTCCCTATCGGATATCTGTAGGGCAGCAACCTGGAAGATGCCACACACATTCACTAAGCATTACTGCTTGGACTCTGAGGTCATTAGAGATGCTGCAGTAGGACAAGTGGTGCTGAGACCTCTTTTTCCCATCATCCATTTTTTGGTGCACATTTTCTATTTCTGAGTAAAGTGTATTTATTTGCAGAAGTGTGGCTCAATGATTAGAGCGGCAGATCCTGATGCAGAGATCTAGCCCGGGACCAGGGTTCAATTCCCCGCCTCGGCGGGTCTTGGGCTCAAAATTCCACGGACCTGATAATTCTCGCCTCGGTGCCTATTCCAATCATGGAGTACCACTCTACAACTTTGGGCAATAGCTTGCTTAATCTCCACAATGGCCCCCACAATGCTAAGGATGCCTGGCTTCCACCTTGGGGGTGCCCAGGAGTGGACGCCTCACAGGGAAAGCCAGGATGGGTTCCACAGCGATATTCGTACAAGCGCCTTGAGACCCTTGCGGGTGAGTAGTGCGCTATACAAGTATCAATTTACAATTTTATTTACAATTTATTTACTGATATATATACACACAGAGCATTGTTACATATTGCTTGTATAGTTATGTTTGTATCTTTATTAATTACATGACAAAAGTGCTAATAATGGCTCTTTACTCTAATTCATGCATGTGAATCTATGAAAGTTCCAATACTGGAGTAAGAAAATAAGTTACTTACCTGTAGTTCTCCAGAATTGAAATCTTTCATGGATTTACATGCGGCCCACCTGCCTCCCCTGGAAAGGTTCATCTTTATGTCTCTGTTACTTCAATTTAAATGCACTGTGCTTAAGAAAATCTGAGGGACTAGAGCTTCTCTCAGGAAGGTTCTACAGGGTGGTGTCATCAGATTGGTTGTTTTCTGAATCTGAGAGACTTTTAGTTATGGATTCCTCACCTTAGAATTACCCCCAAGCATCAGACTGGTTCCAGAGAATTTTTCTTCAGCAGTACCCCTGTGTGTCGGTAGGTGGCATCGGCCGACTCCGCGTTCATCGTTGACGTCGTGGTCGCTGTGATGATGTCACAGTATCTACTTAGGCACCGCCCATGCGCGCTGACGCCAGTTCTTTCTTTTTCCGCGCCAATCAGTGCAGATCCGAAGTGAGCAGTACCTCAAGTCACTTTCTGACTCTCCTTTTGAGACCTTTTGTTGACATCTTTTCGAGCTGTTCGAATCCTGGTGCACGTAGGGATGTCCCGTCCTCGAACCAGCTGCAAGGCTTGCGACTCCTGTCGCAAATTGATGTCGGTTATGGACCAGCAGCTCGTGTGACTTTGGTGGATGGAGCGCGACCACGACCCTAAGTCTTGCTCCGACTGCCGGGCCTTGAACCCGAAGTCTTTGCGGGAGCGGACCCAAAAGCTTGTTGAGGCCTGGCAGTCCTCTCCACTCGAGGTCCAGGTCGAGAGGGAGGTCGCGGGACTGGTTGCAGAGCCATCACCACCACTCATCGTCGAAGTCTTCGTCCAAGGGTAAGTCAAAGTACAAAAAGAAGATGAAGAAGCATGGTCACTCTTCACGTTCTCCCCGTCTGTCGGCTGACGCGATGCATGTTGGGGAAGGTAGTCGTCTGGCTCCGCCTGCGGAGCCTGTTGGGTCGACCCTGAGCTTCCTTTTCTTTCTGGGAGCCGGGGCGCCCCTGCCCAACTTCGTCGTTTTTACGAAGCGCTTCACTTGATCTTTGGGCAGTCTGACTCTGCCCGTGTGCCTTCGGGCCTCCGTCAACTCTGCCGGGGGCCCTAGGTCTTCGATGCCGGCGGCTTCGGCGCCTAGGGTCCCCAGGGATCCACGCATGTATCCGGATCAGCACCGGTCAACATCGTGACACCTCCTCCGGTGCCAAATCCAGTGGCTACACTCCGCCCCCTTCAACGCCAGTTGTGTGCCCAGCTGACGCGGACCACAGCCTCCCCCTCGATGTGGACACGGAACCCGGCCAACGTCGACCGACATCGGGACGGGCACCGACTGGTACTTTTGTGCCACTGTTCTCCCCTAGTGTTCCCGATTTCCCTGAGTGGCTATCAGAGGAGCGTAAGGGGGACTGGGAGGGGTCTGTGGACCCTCTGGCAGACCAGTTAGAAGAACTGGACTGGAGAGAGGAGTAGGGTGAGGCCAGTGTTCTGGACACCTCCCCAGACCTTGGCATGCCGTCTCCCCCTACCATGGCAATGGACGAGGGTGCATCATACGCAGTGGTGTCGTAGGGTGGCTGAGGCCTTAAACCTTGAGCTTCCTACGTTGGTGGTCAGGACTAACTTCATGACCGAGGTGCTTCACCCGGATGGGTCTCTTTGGAGCCCCTGCTGCCATCCAATGAGTCCCTCTCGGACATCCTGTGGATAGGATGATTGCCCAACACCACCGCCCAGCCCCGGGTGACCCCATTTTCCTCTCCCAACCCTGAGAGGTTGGTGGTCCAAGCCTGAACTTGCAAGGGCGCATTCCCTACCACTCCACCTGATGGGGAATCCCAGAAGCTGGACCACCTTGGGAAGAAAATGTTTTCTTCCTCCAGCTTAGGACTGCGGTCAGTGAACACTGAATGTCTCCTGGGCCGCTATTCCCACTCTGTGTGGGACACGGTCATGCAGGTGCTGCCTCCGTTCCCAGAGGAGTCCCGGGCGTGCTCTCACGTGCTTCTGCAGAAGGGAGAGATGCAGGGAAATTCGCCATACGTCAGTAGCCCAGAGACGCTACACCTGGCTGAGGTTCACTGGCTTATGTACATGCCCTTTGATGCCCCAACCAGAGTTCACAGTGGTGACGGATACATCACTTCTAGGGAGGGGCGGCCACATGGAGAGGTGGAGATCAGAGGCTTCAGGTCTCCGGCGTAGTCTGTGCTCCATCAGCCTTCTGGAACTTCTGGCCGACGTGCACTTGAAGCCATTCCATCCTTCTGTCAAAGGGAGAGTAGTGCAGGTGTTCCCGGACAACACCACCTCCATGTGCTACTGCAACAATCAGGACGGTGAAGGGTCGTGGACCCTATGTTAGGAGACTCTTTGTCTCTGGAAGTGGCTGTAATATCAGGGCATGTCCCTGGTGGTTCAACACCTGGCAGGTTCTCTGAACGCCAGGGTGGACAAACTCAGCCGCCAGTGCATGATGAATCACGAATGGCGTCTTCACTCTGAGATGGTGCAAGGTCTCTTTCAGCAGTGGGGAGAGCCTTGGTTAGATCTATTCGCCACCGAAGAGAACGCCCAATATCAGCAGTTCAGTACGTTGGAATTTCCAAGGCGGCACTTGCTAGGCGACGCTTTTCGTCATAAGTGGAGTTGTGGTCTTCTACACTCCTTTCCGCCTATACCACTTCTGCCCAGAGTGCTGAAGAAGATCAAGCGCAACCGGGCCCAAGTCATTCTTGTGACCGGACTGGGCACAAAGAGTCTGGTATCTCGAGGTTTTGCACATGGCCCTTGATCTTACGATCAGACTGCCTTTTCGGGAGGATCTTCTGTCGCAGCAGCAGGGGACAGTCCACCACCCAAAACTGTCCAGCCTCCACCTCCTTGCGCGGAGATTGATCAGCGACAGTTGAGAGCATTCGACCTTCCTCCTGAAGTCTGTAACGTTATCTTGGCAGCCAGGCGTCCGTCCACCAAAACGGTATACGCCTGTGGATGGAACAAATTTGTGGCATGGTGTGCAGCAAAGGCTGTGGATCCCCTTTCTGCACCCCATTCAGAGGTTGTCCTTTTCATTCTTTCTTTGTCCTAGCATGGCTCTGCTCTGGGCACTCTAAAAGGCTATCTTTCAGCCATTTCGGCCTTTCTTCGGCTTCCTGACCAGCCTTCTCTTTTCAAGTCCCCTATTGTAAATTGCTTCCTTAAGGGCATTACTCACTTGTTCCCTCCCATTCCTTTCATAATGCCCCAGTGGGACCTGAACCTGGTTCTGACCTATCTTATGTGCGCTACTTTTGAGCCGTTACAAATTTGTCCTCACAGACTTTTGACACTTAAAACTGTCTTTTGGTTGCCATTAACTCTGCTCTCAGGGTGAGTGAGCTTCAGGCTTTTTCTTCCAAACCGCCTTTCCTTTGCTGTTCATCCGGACAAAGTTGTCCTTCGCACTAGGCCTTCTTTCCTTCTCAAAGTGGTTACCTCTTTCCACATAGGACAGACCATCACTTTACCCACCTTCTTCTCGCCCCCGCAACCTTCTAAAGAGGAAGAGAGGCTCCACCGTCTGCATCCAAAACGTGCGCTTTAGTTTCTTCTGAATCACGCAAAGCAATGCCGGGTGGATGACCAGCTCTTTGTTGGCTATGTGGGTGCCAAGAAAGCTCGGGCCGTGCACAAACGGACCATCTCTCGATGGGTCGTTCTTTGCATCAAAATCTGCTATTCCTTAGCAAAAAATGAACCTCCAGGGGGGTTGCGCGCCCATTACACCAGGGCGACGGCAACCACTACTGCTTTGGGACGTGGAGTTCCCCTTCATGACATCTGCCAGGCAGCCATGTGGGCTTCATTGCACACGTTTACTAAACACTACTGCCTGGAGAGCCAAATTCGGTGGGACGGCTTTTTTGGCCGATCAGTTCTCCAGGACTTTCTGGTGCGAACTTAGTTCGCAGACCCACCTCCGAGGTTGGTATTGCTGGAGTATCTATTCTAAGGTGAGGAATCATAACGAATAGTCTCTTTCAGATGAACAAGTTACTTACCTTTGGTAACAATATACCTGTAGGAGACATACATTAGTTATGGATGCCTCACCACCCCACTCATCCTGCGAACTGACTTCTAGGGTAAAGGACTCCCTTTCATGGCCCTAGTTTTGTGCACCAGTGGGCAGTGCCTTGCATGGCTCTGCGCTTCTGACGTGGAATGTCGTGTAAAGAACTGACATCAGCACACAAGGGCAGAGTCCAAGTAGATACCGCAATGTCGACCGATGCCACCTACCGACACACAGTGGTACTGCTGAATAAAAATTCTCCGGAGCCAGTCTGACGCCTGCGGGTAATTTTAAGGTGAGGAATCCATAACTAATATATGTCTCTTACAGATATATTGTTACTGAAGGTAAGTAACTTGTTTGTTTGATACTTTTTTTAACTAAGGACACAGATCTGTTGCTAAATAATGAGGCCTTAGGCCTTTGAGTCCTTTAACTATTGTGATATAATTTTTTTAAATGTACCTGGGACTCCCATCTCGACTTCGGCAAATGATTCAAACATGTGAATCTCTGAAAGATTCCAATAGTGGAGAACTACAGTTACAGGAAAATAACTTATTTTTATCCAGTATTATGGGTGTCTTTCATAGATTCACATGCCTGAATCATTCCCCATCGTCAGGATGGGAGTCCCCGGTTCATAAATAAAGTAATGTCCTATAGACATATAGAGAATAGTAGGCCTAAAGGCCTCACATTAGTAACATATCCATGTCCTTTTGTAAAAAGGACCAAACTCTAGAGAAGAGCCAATCAGCTGTCACCTCCCTCTAGAACCCTCCTGGCAGGAGCCTCAGTCCCTCAGATTTTCTACCGCACGTTGTGCTAAGGGAGTCTCCCCTGAGTTCTGCTCAGGTTTGTTTCTTCACAGCTTTTTCTTCAGTATTTTGGAATATTTTCCTGTTTTTCCTCAAGTGAAAGCTATACACTATGGCTGACACTCCAAAGAAGGGTCTCTTTAGAGCCTGTGGCTCTTGTGGCAAGAAAAGACTACACATTGATGACCAACATAAGGACTGCCTATACTGCCCATACCCAGATCATTCTGCTAAGGACTGCAAGGTATGTCGAACCTTTTCAACTAAGACCCTCAAAGATTGAGAAGGACGCCTTTTAATCTGGCTAAAAATGCTTAAAGATAGAGATAACTTGGATTCCTCTGAGGAAAGTGAATGTTCTTCAATCTCCTCAAAATTATCTCTGAAAAGGCCAAGGGTAGCTTCCATTCTCCCCTTGGACACTCCTCAAAAGAAGACATCAAAAAAGTCTTCAGAGGCTATGTCAAAAACAGCTTCTGAGAAAGAGGTTCACACCTTCAAGAAGCCTGCACTGTTGACAATGACAATATCGTCGACGACATCTTCAGCGACGAAGAAAGCAGTGTCTCCTGCTTATGTGTCTACGACGACGGTCTCAACGACGATGGCATCGTTGTCATTATCATCATCATCGACGACGAGTAAGGCTTTATTGTCTACAATAGTGATCAAGAGATCATCGTCGACGCCCAAGATCCCATCGACGATAGCTTCGCCGACGACCGCGTCGACGACGAGATCATCACCGAGATCATCACTGTCGACGAAGGCCCTGTCAATGAAGGCCTCATCGTCTAAGACACCGCTGATGAAGGCACCGTCGACGAAGGTACCGTCGACGGCAGGAACATCTATACCATCGCCGACGGCCTATGGCAACTGTCGACTATCTCACCGTTGACGGTGATTGATTCTGGCTTCCAAACAGTTTCTGTGCGTCTAAAGATCACGAGAAAGACGCCGACGCCGGAGTTAACTTCTCCTAGCTGTGTGCAACTATTGCCACTAGCATGTCTCCTTCAAGATGAGGATTCTGACGACCGGGATATGTTCCAGTTGGCAACTAGCCCCTCAGAACTGCATGTTAAATGCCAGAGCTCAGATGAGGCGGATGTTCAGGAAGAGGTAGTTCATCCACCACCTACACCTATGGTCTGTCTTCCAGCATCCCTAGTTACAGATCTGCGATACCTCATCCAAGATTACAAGCAGAGGTTCCCAGAATCTCCGGCTCCTCCAACTTCCACGGCAGCTCCATCACCAAGACCGCGACCCCCGCCCTTAACCATTCAAAAGGAACGGTTGGATTTGCCAGGTCCTCAATCTTCTGATGAAGAAGAAGAGGAGGAATAGCAAGAAGAAGGTGAATTGCAGGACGATCAATCTGTCCATGAGGACTGGGAGGATTACGTCATACCTTCGCCAGCATCTCCAGTGCCCGCAACCTCGGATTCTCCACCTGTTGACATCGGTGGTTTCCATAATGTGGTGGAAAGGGCCGCTAAGCGCTTCCAAATTACTATGGATTCCCAGGAGCAGGTCTGTTTCCTGTACGATTTCAAGGAACCTCTCAAAAAATCAACGAGGTCAATTCCTATTATTGATTATCTTTGGACACAGGTGGTTCAGGTTATGCAGAATCCCGCCTCTGTTTCGCCAGTGATCCCTCGATTGGTCCTGTTACTCTTCCAATCAGAGTAGGCCACAGTACCAGCAACGCCAGAAGCAACAAGGCCAACAATCCTCGTATGGAACGTCGTCCTTTCGGGGTAGAGGACAAAGGAGAAACAATGGACGCAGACAATGACTTGTTTATTCAGCCAGTCCAGACCTTATCTCACTTATTAAAAATTGGAGGAAAAATTACCAATTTTCTGTCAAATTTGAAGATAATTACTACGGACCGTTGGGTCCTTCAATTAATAAAATTCGGCCATTCTATGGAATTCATACGCACCCCTCCACAAACTCCGCCTCGCCCAATGCATCACAAAAACCTACGGCTGCTTCTACGAGAAATCTCTGTTATGCTGCAGAAAGGAGCAATAGAGGAGGTACCACAATCCCAAAGGGGAAAATGATTTTATTCCTGTTTCTTTTTGATCCAGAAAAAAGAAAGAAAATGGAGGCTAAGCCTAGACCTAAGGCCCCTCAACAAATTCCTGAAGAAGCAGTCGTTTCGCATGGTAACGATCCAGGAGGTCTTACATCTTCTGGAAGAGGGAGATTTCATGGTGTCACTAGACTTACAGGACGCTTACTACCATATACCAATTCACAATAATCACAAAAAGTACTTGAGATTTGCAGTACCAGGTAGGGATTTTCAGTTCTGCGTCCTGCCCTTTGAACTCAAGTCTGCGCCTGCACTTCACGAAATGTCTTTCCCCAGTGGCGGCATATCTCAGACAGCGCCATCAAGTCTTTCCATATCTGGACGACTGGCTGATCAAGGCACCATCCTTCGAAGACGCGTCCAGGTCTTCCAACACCTGTCTAAGTCTCTTCAATTGCCTGGGTCTCATGCTCAACCAGGAGAAATCAACCCTACGACCTTCTCAAACCATCAACTTCCTGGGTGCAACCTTGGACACACGTTCTGCAAAAGCGTTCCCATCTCAGGAGAGGAAAAACAAACTCCTATCACTAGCTTCTGGAGTAGCCTCGAAAAGAGTGTTGACGGTCCGCCTCTTCATAATCCCTTTTGGGGATGATGTCATCGTGCATCCTTTTGGCCCCTCATTGCCGTCTACCATTGCGTCTTCTGCAGGAGGCACTCTCGAGGCAGTGGGTCCAATGCACAGGGTCATTCGACGACCGCATAAAGTTGACTTCTCAGATGGTCAAAGCTTTGCGATGGTGGATGTCATCACGAAACCTGTCTCAAGGATTGACATTCCTGCTTCCAGCGGCTCCTCATGTCATCACAACAGACGCATCCTTAGAAGGTTGGGGAGCCTTCCTACAGGAGCTGCAGATAAGCGGAAAATGGTCAGCTGCAGAGAAGAAACTCCATATCAATCTGCTCGAGCTGAGAGCAGTCTTCCTGGCCCTGCAGTCTTTCCTACCAAGGATCAAAAACTCCCTAGTGCTCGTCAGGACAGACAACACTACGACGATGCGCTACCTCAACAAACAGGGAGGGACGCGCTCGCTGACACTCTCTCGCGAGTCGCAGAAAATCTGGAACTGGCTTATAACGAACAATGTAGCCCTACGGGCGGAATATGTCCCAAGCATGGACAATGTACTCGCCGACTCGTTGAGCAGGCAGAAAACATCATCTCACGAGTGGGAGCTAGATCAGAAGATCCTCAACCAAGTCTTCTCCAGATGGGGCACGCCACAGAACGATCTCTTCGCTACAAGGATCAACGCCAAATGACCACACTTCGCAAGTTGGCATCCCCAGTCAGTGTCTCTATGGAATGAATTTTCCGTCGCATGGCGCAACGTCTTTGCGTACGCCTTTCCGCCATTCCCGATGCTTCCCAGAGTCCTCAGGAAGATGAAATTGGAGCCTTGTACTCTCATTCTAATAGCCCCAACTTGGCCAAGACAACATTGGTTCACAGAACTCCACCGTCTATCCCTGAAACCGCCGATCCGTCTGAAGCAGTGTCCGTCTCTGCTCACAATGAACAACCGGCAAGTTCAACATCCAAATCTGAAATCTCTCAAGTTAGCCGCCTGACTCCTGAGTTCCGGGAGTTTTGAAATTTGAATATTCCGCAGGACTGTAGAGACATCCTAGCCAGAGCAGGAGCAGATAGCCCCACCAAAACGTATTCCCTGAAATGGAAGAGGTTTTGTGTTTGGTGTACAGATCAAGGGATACACCCTTTCTCTTCCTCACCGGAACAAGTTTTACCTTACCTGTTACATTTGACAAAGTTGGGCCTAGTCCACTCTTCCATTAAAGTCCACTTGGCTGCAATATCCCGTTATAAGAGAATTTCTGCGGGTCCATCCCTCTGGTCAAACAGTTTGATCAAACAATTTTTAAAGAATTATACAGGTCTTTCCCTCCAGTAAGGATGTTGCCACCTACCTGGCATCTGAATGTAGCTCTTAATAACCTCATGAAGCATCCATTTGAGCCAGTGCACAGAGCTGACCTGAAATAAATCTCTTGGAAGACAGCGCTCCTTCTTGCGTTCACCTCTGCAAGGAGGGTGAGTGAACTGCAGGCGTGTTCAATTAAGGATCCTTTTCTGCAATTTAAAAATGACAGGGTGATCCTGAGGACCAATCCGAAGTTTATCTCAAAAGTTCTGTCGGATTTCCACCTTAATGAGACTGTGGTTATGCGTTCCTTCTTCCCAAATCCCAGTACAGCAGCAGAGAGATCATTGCATTCCTTGGATCTCAAGCAATGCTTAAAATTTTACATCGACACAACAAAAGCGTTCAGGAAGTCAAACCAGCTATTTGTCGCTAACAGCAGATCTAGGAAGGGTTTCCCACTTACCAAACAGAGCATCTCACGCTGGATTTCTGCAGCCATCTCTTTGTCATGAACAAGTAGGACAGCCACTATGCTCTAAGGTGCGAGCCCACTCCACGAGAGCTGTGTCCACTTCTATGGCACTCTTTGCAGGGGTGCCGGTCATTGATATTTGCAGAGCGGCAACATGGAAATCGCCACATACCTTCACTAGCCATTACTGCCTGGACACGGAGCTTATGAAAGATGCAGCAGTGGGACAAGCAGTACTACGCCATCTATTTCACGTTCGTCCCTCCATCCTTCTCTTGTATGCACATTTCTTTACTGATTCTTGTTGTTGGCGTCTATTGGCTTTTACTAGTCGCTTGATATGTTATTATCTAATGACTTGTATATACTGTACCATCCGAAATGGGCTCTCTGTATTGCTTGCTACTCTGATTCAGGCATGTGAATCTATTTTTTTTTTTTTTTAAGTAATTTTGATTGTAGCCACACATAGCTCAAGCCATTGCTCAGACATGTACCATATTAATCAGGGCGCTGCTGTATATAATTTCTTATCCCATCATACACAGCCTGCGAGCCCACATCCCGGGGGCCGGGCGGCAGCAAACTCTCAGCCCCCCCATGCCTGATGACGATGTTGCAGGAATAACGTTCTGCAGTAGTGTGTGCATGACTACTTTTTGTCCCTCTCCTAACTGGTCTATATAGCCCCTCCCGTGAACTAGTGAAACTCCTTCTCCCCCTCTCCCCCTCCGCCCCCCCACCATCTGCTCAAAGGGTCTCTGAGGGTTTCCGTATATGTCCGCCTAGGGCGTGACCTCTGGTCTCCAGCAACAAATGGTTCTGTTCTCTTTCAATTAGTTTATCGTGCCATCCCTGCTTGCGCTGAGGGTCTCCTCATCCTCTTCCACCCCGCTATCCCTGAGGGCCTGTACTAGAACCTCCCAGGCTGTCGCCACTTCTAGCGCCCTTGGATTAGGAGTCCTGCGCGCCATCTGGTACCTGTGTGTGCTATCACAGGCCGCCCATTTCAAAAATTCGTTGAGCCACCGTCTGTGAGTTGGGCCTGTTCTGGCCTTCCAGTGCCTGGTTATCTCTCGTTTGGCTACTATCAATCCCATATCAATGAATTTGCTCGAGAGTTTGTTTTTGGGGGTATGAGGGAACCAATGCAGTATACACGCCGCCGGGTCGAAGTCGATGGTCCTGTCCGTCACCTCATTCAGGGTCTCCCCTATAGCCTGCCAATAGTCCCGAAGGGCCGGGCAAGCCCACAACATATGTACTAGCTCAGCTCCCTCCTCTGTACAACGAGGGCACGCCGCCTCTACCGCTCCAAAATACCTCTTAATCCTTCCAGGGGTCATATATGCCCTGTGCAGTATATAGTAGTGGATGATCTGAAATCTCGCATTTCTCTTACTATTGCGGGCCCGGCGCACGAGCTGCGCCCAAGTCGTGTCAGGGATGTCTTTACCCAAGTCAGATTCCCACTTAGCCTTTAGCGTCGCGAGGGGTGGCAAATGTTCGCGAACCATCCTATTATACAGGCATGCCACCGCCTTGACTGTACCCGCTGCCATCATAGTATATTGACAAGACGTAGACGTCTCAGGCTCCGCCAGCCCCGTTCCCCAGTGCGTCTGAATTGCTCTGCTCACAGCCGCGTGAAGGAGATATCCCCCCCTTGAGAGGTCGAAGCGTTCCTGAAGTTCTTGGAACCCCCTCACGTTCCAGGTAATGCATTTCAACAAGTTCATATTAGCCATTGTCTCTCAGATCAGAACGGTGTCTCCCCTCCATTGTCAATCCCTCGCAGATGGTGGTCCCCCCCCCCCCCCAAACAAACCATGAACTCCCAACCGTCCAACCCCCAGCAGTTTCGGGGTCAGCGGTGTCAAAGAATGCAAACAGTCCCCAACAGTACAACCCCCCCACCCCAGAACAGGCCCTAATACCAAGATATCAGTTCCCATCGAAACTCCCGCACCTGACCGCCGACCCAGGTTGCTAATACACGGCCGTAACCGTGGGTGCCTTAAGGGCCTATGGAGCGCGGCCTTGCACAGAAGGGAGCCACGCGGCCCATCCCCGCGCCCTTCCCCCAGTCCCCAATGATAGGATCCAGCTGTGAGCCCAGTGCCCAGCCCCGGTTCCTCATACTTGCCAGTTTGGGTACTCCCATCAGTTGCCCCACCCTTTACCCTTTACCCGCTGGGTGCAAGTCAAACATTCAGGATCTCCTCCGACGCCTGCGGCGTCACCAACAGGCCTTTGGCTTGATGGATCCCAGACAGGTCCGATTCCGAACCTGAGGCCGAAGCATGCGTTTCCGTGTCCGTGCCCTGTTTGGATTGGGAGTCCCAGGCCCGTGCTAACTTTTCCACTTCATGTAGCGCGGCCTTCCGTTCAGCTTCGGTTTGAGAGGCCGTCGGTTTGCGCGACCCATGCCTCCGTTTTCGCAGTCTTTTCGACTTCCGCAGGCCCGCTGGTGTTCGCTCCCGTTCCTTCTCCCTTTCCTCCTGGACCTTGGCGCCGTCTGTTCCCGCCTTATATGTTTCCCACCAGTCCCAAGCGTCCGCTGCCGTACTGAAGAAAAGCGTTTTTTCATCCACCACTATTCGGAGTCTAGCTGGAAATAGCAAGGAGTATGATATGCCCTCGGTTCGCAATTCCTTTTTAATCGTTAAGAAGGAGGCCCGCAGTCTTTGTGTTTCAAAGGTGAAATGGGCCAGCATCTCGGGCTCTTTGTAGTAGCAGGTCCCTGTCCTTATAATGTAGCAGCTTGGCTATAATCGGTCTAGGCGGCAGTCCTGGTTTAGGCGATCCGGACGGGACTCGATGTGCTCGCTCCAAGGTGAAGAAGGGCGACAGACCCTCTGGTGCTACCACAGTTCTGAGCCAATTATCAAGAAAGGTCACCATGTCCTTCCCTTCCTCTTTTTCCGGCACACCTACTATTCGAACGTTGCTGCGTAGACTCCTGTTTTCCACATCCTCAGCTCGCCTTTCTAAGACTTGGATTCGGTCCAGGGCATCTGTAAGTTTGCTCTCCAAGGTTTTCTGAGCGGGAGCCATGTCCCTTAGGGTGATCTCAGCGTCCTTAACCCTGTCTTTCAGCTTATCGTGGTCCGCTCGGAGTAGGCCCAGCCCCGACGCCACCTGCGCAATGTCTTTTTGCAGCGTGTCTCGCGTGGCCGTTATGGCCTCCATGATGCGATCCTGCAGCCGCTGCAGTTCCGTGGGTTCAACAGGGTCACCGTCCGCTGCATCTGAGGTCGCCGTCCCCTCCGTTTTGCCTCTGGGTTTCCCCATGCTGCTCAGTGTCTCACCTCAGGCACCTGTTCAGCGTCCGGCCCCCCCCCGCGGGCCTCCTGCCGTCCCGTGGGCCCCCTAGCAGATGGTGTGGTCCCTCTGTGTGGCCGCCGCGGTTCCAGCCGCGGTCTCTGCTGCTCTCTCCTGGGGTAGCGGGGGATCCCGCCTATCCCTGCCGTCTCCGAACTCCGGCGACCGATCCCTGCCTGCCGCTCTCCACTGGCCGCTCAGCGGGTACAACCCGGCCTCAGCCAGCTGCCCCTGTGCAATTTTGGGCTCCCCCCGCAGCTCTTAGGCGGGCCGATGTCGCCTCTCGCGGCGTCTCCTGGCAGCAGCCCCGGCCTCCTTATCGGCTCTCGCCCCTTCCAGCAGACCGCTTCGCACTGGGAAGCGACCTGACCCCTTCGGGGCCGCCGGTAGCTCTTGTCTGTTCCTTCCCGCCACTGGCCCACTGTTCGGTCCCTCCTCTCACCAGTTCTCCCGCGGGAGAGGGTCCGGGGCAGGCTCCGGCTCACGGGTCCCGGTCTCGCCGGCCCGATCTCCGCTCCGCCTGCAGTGTTGGGCGCTCTCGGGCGGCCCCCCCTCCGCGGCGCAGCCGCCTGCGTCACACCGCTATCCGGTTCCACCGTCCCCAGCAACAGTGGGCGCGAGACACGTTGCTCCCCCAGCTCCCGGGGGACACCGCTTGGCGATCACTCCTTAGCCGGCGGCAGTATCCGGCCGCAGAGCCGCGCTCCGGCGGACGGCCAGGCTAGCCTCAGCGCGATCAGCCTCTCCTCGCGGCCGCCATGTTGGATTCCTCCTCGCTCCGGCTCCGGTCTTCGGCGGCTGCACTCGGTCAGGCAGCACCAACGACGGCTCCACGTGTGCTCCTCGAGCCCCCGTGCTAGGACCCCTCGTCTCCGGCGCTTTCCTGGGCTCCTTGCACTATTGATCAGGATTAACGTGGGGAATAGGCACGGAGCTCTGGGCTCACGCCGCCATTACCCTTGGCGTCCAAGCCACGCCCCCCTTCTGGCATGTGAATCTATGAAGGCAACCATAATACTGGATAAGAAATGTTACTTACCTGTAACTGCAGTTATCCAGTATTGGTGTCTTTCATAGATTCACATGCAACCCTCCCACCTCCCCTGGAAGGACTCACCTAATTCTCTCAGTAACACGCCTACTTAGCTTAGTGCGTACGAAAATCTGAGGGACTGAGGCTCCTGCCAGGTTGGTTCTAGAGGGAGGTGACAGCTGATTGGCTCTTCTCTAGAGTTTGGTCCTTTTTACAAAAGGACATGGATATGTTACTAATGTGAGGCCTTTAGGCCTACTATTCTCTATATGTCTATAGGACATTACTTTATTTATGTACCGGGGACTCCCATCCCGACAACGGGGAATGATTCAGGCATGTAAATCTATGAAAGACACCAATACTGGATAACTTCAGTTACAGGTAAGTAACGCATTTCTTTTCTCTTGACATACACAACAAAAGCCTGGCTTGCACTGGATTTGCATCAATATGCTTGTCACTCCATATCTTCCAACTAGGAAAGCACTAGGCTATTTGGTGATATGTACTTCACTCTTATGAATAAATAAATTAGCTTATGTGTACATTAGATACAGACCAGTGCTAAGGAGCTTCTGAACAAAGATTGTTTGCTGTGAAATTCACATGCTAGCTTTGTTGTTAGAGCGGTGAAGAGGCTGAATGAGCAACTGTGCTAGTTAACCAAGTTCACTAGTTCCAAATAAAGTGCCTCCCATGTGTTTCTCTGATTTTGGCTACTCCAGATCACATATTAACCTCATCAACTGCTTCACTCGCTCACATAAGTGTCAATACTTGCTGTGGCTGAGAACACAACAGCCACACCACCGTATTCTCCAGCTCACATATTCTCACTCCCTGCTTCCAAAGCTCAAATAACAACCCCTCTTGTTAATCAGCTTACATAACTCCACCCACTGCTTTATCAGCTCCCTTTTAATACTCACATACTACCCTCACTGGCAACCAGTTCACCTCACATTATAACGGCACCTCTTCTTTTGGCTCACCTAATCATATCACCACTGTCTCTCATACTTGCGTAATAATCTCACCAAACGGCTTTTCATGGAACTTGATATTTTAGATCTTTCTCAGAAAGGGCATTCGATATCATGGCATTTAAGCTTCCTCCTGCACGTTTCCTTATGTGTCATGGTTGTAAGAAATTGGGTTATCCAGTATTATGGGTATCTTTCATAGATTCACATGCCAGAATCATTCCCCGTCCTCGGGGTGGGAGTCCCCGGTACATAAAAATAGTAATGTCATATAGACATAGGTTACTAATGTGAGGCCTCCGGCCTATTAGTGTATATATCTGAGTCCTCTTGTAAAAAAGGACCAAACTTTGGCCAGGAGCCAATCAGCTACTACCACCCTCTAGAACCTTCCTGGAAGGAGCCCTAGTCCCTCAGATTTTCTACTGCACGTCGTGCTAAGGGAGTCTCCACTGAGCTCTGCTCATGTTTCTGGTATTTCTGGATTTATTCCATATTTTTCTCTTCAAATTTACTCTTGTGGAGGAGTGATAGATTATACTATGTTTACCACTCCTACAAAAGGGCTCTTTAGACCTTGTCCCTCGTGTAGTAAGCTGAGACTGCATGCAAGGATTGTAAGGTCTGCTGCACTTTCTCCGTCAAGACTTTAAAAGACAGAGAGGGACGCCTGCCTCTGTGACTTCAGAGACTGAAGGACAAGGATCAAACAGTCTCTTCAGGTGAGAGCGAGTGTTCCTCAGGAGCTCACACTCCTCTTCCAAAAGGCCAAGACAGACATCTCCAGGTCCGTCTGATATGCCACCTCAAAAGAAGACGCCAAAGTCTTCAGAGGGTCGTCCAAAAGCCATGGCAGTTAAGACTCCTCTTCAGGAAGCCACCTTCAAGAAGCCTGTGCTGGTGTCTTCTGCCATGCCTGTCACAGCGCCAACAGTAACCATCTCTACGTCGACAGCATCGGCCTTCACCACCTTGACGACATCTACCTCAGCATCGTCGTCGTCGGGTAGGTCTATAACATCTATTATTCCTGTCAAAAGAGCGTCGACGACGCCCCCCATCGATGACAGCTTCTTCGTCGACGAAGTCGAAACCATCGTCATTGACGATGTCATCGACGACGAAGCCATCGACGTCGACACCAGCGTCGACGAAGCCGTCGACGACGCCATCGACGACAACTCCAACGTCGACACTGCCGTCGACGACGCTACCGTCGACGACGTAGTCGTCGATGAAGAAGACAGAGAGGTCTACTGTGGCTGTCAGCATCCCACCGTCGACGACCACCACGTCGACGGAAGGCTCTCCTAAGCTGAAGTATACCTATACACACTTCAGGATGTCAACGCGTATGCTGACGCCAGAGGCTACGTCTCCTCGCAGAGTCCAGCCACTGCCCCCGGTCCTCTTACTGGAGACTAGGACTCTGATGATGGTGCCATGTTCCACACTGCAACTAGTCCATCACAGCTAAATGTCAAGGTCCATGAGAGTTCGGATTACGAAGATATGGGTCAGGCAGAAGTCCCATACCAGGAGGAATATCAATCGCCTCCTCCTTCACAACCTATGGTGTGCCACCCGGCCTCAATAGTAAGGAACCTCCAATTCCTCATAGCGGACTACAAACAGCGGTTTCCGCCTACTCCGCCACCTTCAGTAGTGCCACCACAACTTGTGACACCAGCTCCTCCTCCTCGCCCTAGACCACCTCCGCTGGTCATTAATCCGGATCCTGTATCTTTGCCTCCTCAACAATCTTCGGATGAAGAGGAAGCAGTGGAAGAAGACGAAGAAGGTCAACAGGAGGAGGGAGAAATACAGGATGATGAGTGGAATGACTATATCATTTCACATCCGGCATCCCCAGACCAGGCACAGGCGGATTCACCTCCAGAAGATATCGGGGGGTTTCATAATGTTATAGAGCGAGCAGCAGCAAGGTTCAAAATAGAGATGACAACGCAACCTCAGGACTGCTTCCTATATGACTTTAAGGAGCCATTCAAGAAGACGGTTCGGTCAATCCCTATTATTGAACACATCTGGGACCAGGGGGTAAAGATAATGAACAATCCCTTGTCTCTACTTCCAGTGCCGACGAGGCTTGATAAGAAGTATAAAAGCTCCGGACACGGCTCCGGCATGCCTTACAGGCCATACTAAACCGGACTCCATTATTACACAGGCTGCGCAGCGGAAATCCAACAACCCAGCTGCCTCGGAGATTGACGTGGCGATGGATATCGCCTCTACAGGATTTCGCCAACTGGCGGGGGCAGCGGTCCTTAGGCGCCAAGGCTGGCTGAAAGCTACATCTTTCCGGCCGGAAGTCCAAGCTAAGGTACTGGACATGCCGTTCAACGGAGAGCTTCTCTTTGGGAAACATATTGATGAGATGCTGCAGGGTATCAAGAAGGATACCGAGACCGCAAAAGCCCTGGGTACCCTCCAGTAAAAGAATACTTCCTTTCGGGGCTCCAGAGGAAGAGGCCAGCAGACAAGAGGTGGCTATCAGGGATACAAATCCTCCTACGGCTCGTCCCAGCAATACAAGCCTCAATACCAACAGAGACAGCAACAAGGCCAGTCCTCGTACAATAAGTCTTCCTTTCGAGGAAGAGGAGGAAAGAAAGATTCCGCCAGAAGGCAATGACTTCTTTCTCCAACAGGCCTCCACTTCTTCTCCACGTTACGTAGTTGGAGCGAAAATTTCCAACTTCCTCCACAATTGGCAAAGAATAACGACGGATCGTTGGGTTCTCCAGCTGGTTCGGTTTGGCCATACTCTGGAGTTCGTGGAAACTCCTCCTTCGAACCCCCCATGTCCCATGCAGCACAAGAATCTTCATTTCCTTCAAGCGGAACTCTCACTAATGCTTCAGAAAAGAGCCGTAGAAAGAGTTCCGAGAGGTCAGAGGGGGAAAGGATTCTATTCACGGTTCTTCGTGATACGAAAAAAGGAGAAGAAATGGAGACCTATACTGGATCTAAGGAACCTCAACAGATACTTCAAAAAACAATTGTTCCGTATGGTATCCATTCAGGAGGTGTTACAGCTACTCAATTCCAAAGATTTCATGGTGTCCTTAGACCTCCAGGACGCCTATTTTCACATACTCATCCACAACAGTCACCGCCAATACCTAAGGTTCACTGTGGCGGGCAGACAATACCAGTTCAGAGTGTTGCCATTCGGCCTGAAGTCGGCGCCACACATTTTTACGAAATGCCTATCTCCAGTGGCAGCTTACGTTCGCCAGCACCATCACCAGGTATTCCCCTACTTGGACGACTGGCTCATCAAGTCTCCCACTCTAGAAGGCATGAACAGATCTTCCAACGCCTGTCTACAGCTCTTCGAGAGTCTAGGACTTACACTCAACCAGGAAAAGTCAGTACTGCAGCCCTCTCAACGCCTCACTTTCCTGGGAGCAATTTTAGACACACACCAGGAGAAGGCCTTTCCATCACAGGAGCGTCAGGTCAAACTGAGGTCGCTGGCAGCTCACATTCAGGTCAAAAAGACCATCAAGGTGCGACTCTTCAAGTCACTGCTAGGAATGATGTCCTCCAATATCCTCCTAATACCACACTGCCGCCTCCGTATGCGTCCTTTACAGGAGGCGTTATCATCTCAGTGGATCCAGTGTACGGGATCCTTCGACGATCTAATCAGGATCACTCCGTTCATGGTGAAGGCCCTGCACTGGTGGCTCCAAACAAAAAACCTGAACCAGGGCCTTCCATTCCTGCTTCCAATCTCCCCACACGTGATAACAACAGATGCATCATTGGAAGGGTGGGGTGCGTTCCCGCAGGAACTTCAGATACACGGTCAGTGGTCGCCGGCAGAAAAACTGCTCCACATCAACCTGTTAGAGTTGAGGGCAGTATAACTGGCACTATGAGCATTCCTGCCCAGAATCAGAAACTCCCCAGTGCTTGTGAGGACGGACAACACCACCACAATGCACTATTTAAACAAGCAAGGGGGAACTCGATCCATGACGTTGTCTCAAGAATCACAGCGAATTTGGAAGTGGCTACTCCAACACATTTCGCTGAGGGCGGAGTACGTCCCAGGAGCAGACAACGCCCTGGCGGCCTCACTAAGCAGGCAACGCTCCATTTGCCACGAGTGGGAGCTCGACCAACATGCTCTCAACGCAGTATTCTCCCGATGGGGCAGACCTCACCTGGATCTATTTGCGACGGAGATCAACGCAAAAAGCCAACATTATGCAAGATGGCTTCCCCAGAAAGGATCTCTAGGGAATGCATTTTCGATCGCATGGTGCAACGTCTTTTCCTCCATTTCCCCTGATACCCAGGGTCCTTCGGAAACTGAAAGCAGAGCATTGCACACTGATCCTGGTAGCCCCAGCGTGGCCACGCCAACACTGGTTTACAGAACTCCACCTTCTATCGCTGGAGCCTCCGATTCCATTCAGGCCTTACCCGCATCTCCTCACTATGAACCAGGGGCAAGTCCAGCATCCAGATCTGACATCTCTCAGATTATCTGCTTGGCTCCTGAGTTCAGAGAATTCCAGGACTTAGATATCCCTCAGGACTGCAGGGTCGTCTTAGCCCGGGCCCGGGCTGACAGTACTAACAAGACATATTCTCTTAAGTGGAAGAGATTCTGTTTATGGTGTAAAGCTAACAAACTGCACCCGTTCTCGTCATCTCCGGCACAACTTCTGCCCTATCTGCTTCACCTGGCCAACTCGGGATTGGCTCACGCCTCAATCAAAGTACACCTGGCAGCCATATCTCGGTTCAGACGCTCTTCGTCTGGTGTTTCCCTATGGTCCAATAGACTGGTCAAGCAGTTTCTGAGAGGCTTATTCAGGACTTATCCTCCAGTGAGACCTTTACCCCCTACATGGCAGCTCAATATTGTCCTGGCGCAGTTGATGAAACACCACTTTGAGCCAATGCATAAAGCAGATCTCAAATACTTGTCATGGAAAACAGCTCTCTTGCTGGCTCTCACGTCAGTAAGGAGGGTGAGTGAGCTGCAGGCTTTCTGTATTCAGGACCCCTTCCTTTAGTTCAAACAGGACAGAGTCATTCTACGGACTAACCCCAAATTCATACCAAAGGTTCCGTCTGCTTTTCATCTAAACGAACCTATTGTCCTGAGATCTTTGTTCCCTTATCCATCTTCAACAGCGGAGAGATCTCTACATTCCTTAGACCTGAAAAGATGTCTGAAATTCTACATTCATAGAACAGAACAATTTCGCAAGTCCAACCAATTATTTATTGCCTTCAGCAGGCCCAGGAAGGGACTACCATTGACAAAGCAGAGCATTTCAAGGTGGATCTCTGCGGCCATCGCCTTCTGCCACCAACATGTGGGACATCCTCTGCCCGCCAAAGTTCGGGCTCATTCCACTAGAGCGGTTTCCACCTCCATGGCGCTCTTTTCTGTGGTGCCCGTTGTGGACATTTGCAGAGCGGCGACATGGAAGACACCACATACGTTCACCAAGCACTACTGCTTGGATTCGGAACTTATCAAGGATGCAGCAGTGGGACAGGCGGTGCTCCTTCATCTATTTCATTAGAGGTGAGCCTTCTTCCTTTCATCCCACCTTTCCTATTTCCTAATTGCACATTTCTTATCCTGCTACTGTTTGCAGTTTATTCTGTTGCACTATTGATAAGGTATCATCAAGTGTCTTACATGGCTACTAAATCCTGCTTCCCGGCTGAGTGGAAAGCTCTGGATCTTCCGATGTGTGAAAGCGCCTCTTTTAAGGTAACGGTCCGTCATCAATTTACCTTGAGTGGCGTACTTATCTATCGCCCACCTGGGAACGACACTGCCTTCAAGGCCGCTCTTGCTGATGTGGTTAGCTCGTTGGCTCCTAGATGTGCCAACTTTAACATAGTAGGTGACCTTAACATACATTTCGATCAGACGTCATCTCTACCCATCAGCTCTCTGTTAGCGGACCTTGAAGCGATGCAACTTAAACAGCTAGTCACCTCCCCCACCCACACAGGAGGACATATACTTGACCCCTTCTTTACCACCTTAGTCCGGGCTAGAACATCTGACCCGATGGCGGTGGGTTGGTCGGACCATATGTTGGTTAAAGTGTCATGTCCCTTAGATAACCCACAACTTAAACCTGTGGACAAACAGATCCTAAAGCGCAATTGGCGCAAACTCAAGCTGGAGGAGTTTGTTAGGATATTGGAGGCACAGCCCCTAGGCAAACCGCAGAATGTGGAACAGGGATACGAACAGTTTTGTAACTGGGTCCTTACTGCCCTCGATTCTCTTATACCCCTGCGTTGGTCTAAATGTCACGCCAAAACCCGCAGTCCTTGGTATAATGAGACTCTTGCCGAGCTTAAGAGAACCTGCCGGCGAGCTGAGAGGGCCTGGAGGAAATCCTTTGATTCCACGTTAAAATCGCTGTACTTTGCCCAGCTGAAGATCTACCACAGAGCTATCTGTCAAACCCGAGCCGCCTATTACGCAACTGAGTTTTCCAACAGCCCCAACCCTTCCAAATTAATCTTCAAGGTACTCAAAGACCTGATGGGGAAGCGGGCCATCTTGCTAGAAATCTGCACGGACTCGCACTGCGAAAGTTTGGCATCCTTTTTCGTGGAGAAGGTGCAGGTAATCTACCGAGGATTTATACCATCTGCTCCTGGAGATGCTCCTAGTGTTGTGAAGGTCTCGGTGTCTGAAGCTCTGTCCTCCTTACCGGCCATGTCTAAAGAGGTATTTGACACTCTGAGCCTCAAAATTAAATCTGGTTCTCCCTTAGACCCGCTGAAGCCGGAGTTTTTTACTCTTCTCCCGCCCCTCTGTCGTGAGCCCATTTTGGATCTGATCAATCTCTCCCTCAGTGAGGGCGTGGTTCCTTCCTCATGGAAGCAAGCGGTGGTCAGCCCTATTCTGAAGAAACCCAATCTAGACCCCTTGCTCCCAGAGAACTATCGGCCCATCTCCCTCCTGCCTTGGACCGCCAAGGTCACTGAGGCACACGTAAATTCCATCCTGTCTGCCCATCTCTCTCGTAATAATATTCTTGACGAGAGTCAAAATGGGTTCCGCTCACAACACAGCACTGAAACTGCGTTGCTCTTTATGACCGAGCATTTGCGGTCAGTGCTGGACGCGGGACAGACTGCGGCGCTCCTATTGTTAGACCTGAGCGCCGCGTTCGACACGGTGTCTCACGACATCTTGATGCGGCGCCTGGAGGAAGTAGGTATTGTGGGGAAGGCTCTTCAGTGGTTCCACTCTTTCCTCTCGGACCGGTTTTTCAAAGTAGCCATTCCACCTGGCCAGTCCTCTTTCCGCTCTCTGGGTCTGGGAGTCCCTCAGGGCTCTGCCTTAAGCCCCACACTTTTCAACCTGTATGTGAAACCGCTGGCTGCTGTCGTCAGGCAATGTGGCCTTACCATGACATCGTACGCCGACGACACGCAGCTGGCGGTGACACTTAGTGGGGACCCTGAGGTGAATGCGCCCAGATTCCGGGCAGGACGTATAGCTGTGGCCAACTGGATGCGTAGCAACTGCCTACAGCTCAACGCCAAGAAGACCGAGGTCCTGGTTTTAGGGAAGCAGGCGGAACTTTGGGGAGACCAGTGGTGGCCTCCCGAATTGGGGGTGTCCCCCATTCCAGCGGCCGAAGTTAAAGATCTGGGGGTCTGGCTGGACTCTAACCTCTCTTTCACCAGTCATACAAAGAAGACAGCAGCTACCTGTTTTGGTATTCTGCGAGGACTGAGACCGATCCTCAAGTTCTTCGACCCTCCCACGCGGCAACTGGTGGTTAAGGCCTCTATCCTTTCCCGGCTGGACTACGGGAGTGCTCTGCTTCTGGGAGTTAATCAGGCTGAGGCTACTAGGCTTCAGAGGGTGCAGAATGCTGCGGCTCGGGCCATTGTGGGCCTTCCGAGACGATGTTCTGTCTCCGCTGTTCTGACCTCCCTTCACTGGCTTCCGGTCAGACAGAGAGTCAAATTTAAGGCTCTCTGTCTGACATTTAAAATCCTGAAGCTTTCCTCCCCTCCTGCCCTCGCGAGCCTTATCTCTCCGTATGTCCCCACGCGGTCCCTCAGGTCTGAATCTCACCATCTGGCCATTAAGCCTAGGTTCAGACTGAGTAGGATGGGAGGACAATCTTTCCGTGTTCTGGCGGCTGATCTGTGGAATTCCCTTCCTGTGCACATTCGTGCCCTAAATAGCCTAACTCTTTTCAGACGCGCCATTAAAACCCACCTGTTCGCTTCTGCTAATTGATTCTTTCCCTTTTCAGCTCTGACCTGTTATGTTATTGTACCTGATCAGGCGCCAGGACGCCCCTTCGCTGGGGCAGCTGAGCGCCGAATAAAAGTTATTAACATAACATAACATAACATGCTATATTATGCGAAATGTCGTTCCATTTTACTTGGTACTCTGATTCAGGCATGTGAATCTATGAAAGAAACCCATAATACTGGATAAGAAATGAGTTACTTACCTGTAACTGCAGTTATCCAGTATTGGTATCTTTCATAGATTCACATGCAACCCACCCACCTCCCCTGGAAGGGCTCACTTTGGTTCTATCAGTAACTACTTAGCACTGTGCTTACGAAAATCTGAGGGACTAGGGCTCCTTCCAGGAAGGTTCTAGAGGGTGGTAGTAGCTGATTGGCTCCTGGCCAAAGTTTGGTCCTTTTTTTACAAAAGGACTCAGATAGGTTACTAATGTGAGGCCTCCGGCCTATTAGTGTATATATGTCTATATGACATTACTATTTTTATGTACCGGGGACTCCCACCCCGACGACGGGGAATGATTCTGGCATGTGAATCTATGAAAGATACCAGTACTGGATGACTGCAGTTACAGGTAAGTAACGCATTTCTTATTAATTACAAAGGATGTGAATTCTTCACAAGTAATAGATTCATAATTGTTTTCTGACTGGCAACCAAGTACCTCACTGTAGCACTTGACTCTCAGGGTAGTGAAGCAAACTAACCCAAAGCCTACTCAAGGGGGGTTGTGTGGTCTAGCAATCCCAATTTGCTGGCACGCAACAACAAAACAATAAATTATTTTCCTGTGAGTGATTTTTCTTTTAAAATTGAAAAATGTCAAGATCAATACTACACCCCAACATGAATTGATCCCTAATTCTTTCTTCTACCAGCCCTGCAAACTTGCATAAAGAGCCCAATTTTCTGAAGGCTTATACATAGTTTTCTAACTTTTCTACCTCTTTTTGATTATGTCTACCAAAATGCTACCTTTCCAAAATGGCACTCTCTTTAGGGAAGTATTTTTTATCTAATTTAATAATACATGTCTTATATTCATTGAGATCCCCTGCCTCCACTTCAGTAATTTCAACCAAGTGGTCAAAACTCCTTGACCTGCCGAGCCCAAACGGTGTATTAGTAATTCAGTTTTTAGGTCTCGTAGCGATACAGCGCGTCAGCGCTGTACTCGCCGAGATCTTATGTCAGGGAGCATGCTTCCCAGGAGACAGTCTGGGTCGCGCGCTTTGCCTTTTCCGCCGGCCGCGCGCGCGCGAACGCGCTCGCCGTGTCTGTCTCCTGGGAAGCATACATACACAGGCACCCTCTGCACGCATGCGCACACACAGACACACACACAAGCACACATCCACGCACGCACACATACAGAGACCCCCGTCGCGCACACACACACGCTCCTCCGTTGCACACACACACACGCTCGCACACACAAGCGCACCGCCCCCCATCCCACTTACCGCCAGTCCGGTCTTTCCCCTCATCTCGTGCACAAGCTGCGCAGGACACCAGTTTATGCATCCCCTCTCCTCGCGCGCCACAGTCCACGTCATCACGTCATCACTTCGCCCGACAGAAAACGTGCCACGTGACGTCGCTGGTGGTGTTGTTATTCTGTCCCAATATGGCGTCTATCATGGAAGGTCCGCTAAGCAAATGGACGAACGTTATGAAAAGTTGGCAGTACCGCTGGTTCGTGCTGGATTACAACGCGGGTCTCTTGTCGTACTACACGGTAAGGGAGCGGCAAGTTCTACGTGACTTACTTTTTGGGGGTGTCTAATGCATGTGGGCGGGGCATCTAATTTACAGAGGATGACTTTTGGAGAGAAGCAGAGTGGAGGTCATGTGCGATAAAGTGCCTGGCAGCAGCAGAGAGCGCTGTGCTGACATCAGTGACAGTTCTGCCTTCGTAGCACCCTCACGCAGGCCCCGTGGTATGGACAGCGCCTTGCAGTAATGGCAGATGCACTCTCGGCGCTGCACAAAGCGTCACTACCTCAGTGTGCATTGGAAGCCGCAACACACACTAGACCGCGCCTAGAGGTAGTAATTAAGTGCAGTGTGCCCTGCCAGCTTACAAACACACTGCCGCCATCAAGGAGAGTCACCAGGCACTGCGCTGCTGCTCGCTTCAAGGCACCTAGGCGTGTGCACACAGCGTCACTCAGTCACGCTCTTCCTCTCATCCCATTCTTTGCCCAGTTGTCTTCTCTTCTTCTCCATTTCAACCTCTTCTTTCTCTATGCCTCCTGTCTCATGTGCTCCTCCCGTGTTTGTGTGGTTTCTCGTTTGGTTTTTTCCTCTCTCTCCACAGTGCTTGTATCCGTGTTCCACCTTTCTGCTCCTTCAGTGTTCTCCCTTTTCTGTTCTACTTTCCCCTCACCCCACCTTCTCTTTGCCCCTTACCACACCTAACCTTCTCTTCGCGGTCTTTCCACATCTTCCTTTTACATACTTTTCCCTTCTCCCCTGTCCCCAAGCTGAAGACAGTCAAGGGGGGTTGTAAATCCTGTATTTGTAAAGCACGAACAGTTACCCGGAGGCATCCCGGCGTTGGGGGCCGTCAGGAATATTACGCAATTTATTGCCCAGAGTCACATGGTGCTGGGCTGACTTGTTTCCGTTTCCCACCCGCTCCTACATTACGACCGCTCTACCTCACACCAGCTTTTTTATTTATTTATTTTAATTGAGTCGATCAAATCCTCAAAACCCCCTGCTTCTGCTCCCACCCCAGCCTCTCTCCATGGAAAGTTCTGTCCTGACGTCCCTTTCCCCTTCAGATACAACTGCCCTCAGCCTGGTCTCCTGAGCCTCCATCTCTGCTCACCACCCATACTTCAATGGTACATTCTTAGACTTTGGTACATCAACAGATGTTAGATTTTTGCCTCACTCTTTAGGGTCTTGAACCTCAGTGACATCATCCAAAAGAATATAGCATCTCAGGGGCCACAAACACAAGCACAAAAACAAAGCAGGGAAAGAGGACTTCCGACCATTTATTGAGGGCCTCACCCTTACCCACCACTATCCGGTCCTACCCTCTTCAAGGGAAACTCACCTGATTTCCAAATCTCCTCAACAAAGACATTCTTTTGAAACCATATTAACGTATAATACTGATTGGCCCAATCCTTCTGCTATTAGTAACACCAATACAGACTTTGCTAAAAATTTAATGCAACCCATTGTCATATACAATGCCAAAAACTCAAACTTTAATGCTGCGAGACCTATTGCATTGCAAATGCTTGTTCTTTCCAGAGTTAAATTTATCCTACATTCTTAAGCATATCTTTCAAAACATTTTTCCATTTTTTATAGTTTAAAGGAGATTCCCCCGGATTTGTCAGAAAAAAAGGAGCAGCGGTTATATTCTGCATCTTTTACCCCCACTTACTTATTTTGTATTACAAACATAATAGCTCTGACACCCAACACTCTGCACCACCAACTGTCTTATCTATTGCTTAATGTTCCTATGACATCACCACATTCTAATTTTAGTCAGAGGGTTCTTATACAGGCCTAGCCTCAGATCATAAGGCATGAGTCAGTTAATATCTTGTATCTAACTGTAGTGTATATACACACCACACTCACCTCCAGCTTTATTGTTTAACTTTATCTCCTCTCCTGCTTTACAAGATCAGATAATAACTTGGTCACACTCACTTCACTGGCTGATTTTATAGCTTTAACCTTCACTTCTGTGGTTAGCATGGGAATGCTGCTGCCACAGATAACCTTCCCACATTCCTGTCAAGATCATAGAGCTTTGCCACCTGCTTCTGCATATCATAAAATAATTTCACCCATCATCGCTTCTCCTCGTATAACACCACCACCCTTTTCACCAGCTCACGTTATAATCTTATCACCCGTTCCACTGTCTGAGATAAACTCACCACCTTTACCAGCTTGCATATCTGATAGAGACTATTAGCCACAGATTCCTTAATGTAGAATTATCCCCAGGCATGAGACTGGATCCGGAAAATGTTGTTTGCCACAGCATCTCTGCACGCTGGGGGGCGGTACCACATGGTTCCGTCCTGACGTGGTCCGCGGGCCTGACGTCAGTGAGGTTACATAAGCCCCAGCCCGGCGCGCCAAGATCAGTTTTTTCCTTTTCCGCGTGCAACACGGAACCGGTTCGTGCTCCGGGCCTGTTTAGGCCTTTCTCTTTCGCTATTGCATATGTTTGTGGGAACAGTGTGCTGATGCCTTCAGGCTTTAAGACGTGCTCGTCTTGTGGACGCCTGATGTCGGTGACGGACTCTCACCTCATTTGCATGTGGTGCTTGGGGGAACATCACGACTCCATTGATTGCGAGGCATGGCAGCAATTGAAGCCGAAGTCGCGGCGGGAGCGCCGGATAAAACTTCTCTCGGCTTGCATGTCCAGATCGGCTTCCTCACCTTCATCAGCTTCTGCAGAAGATTTTCGAAGCCGCCGGCGTCTTCCTCGTCCCTCTGCTACGCCGCAAGAGCGTCGCTCGCCTGTCGGTAAGTGTTGCAGTTTGTCCCCGAGGGCAGGTTTCTGGCCTGTTGGGGTCTTAGGCTCTCCCCAGGTGATGCGGATCATCACCCTATCCACCGTTTCCCGGTAAGGGGGCGTCGAGAGCCCAGATGGAGACTTATGTGGCAGCTTTGCAGGCCTCGCTGGCTTCCCCTCCTTCTACTCCTGGGACGTCGGCAGATCCCTTGCGTTGTGCGGGCCCTCCGGGGCGGCTCCGGCCTAGGCGCCGACTGGCTCGGCTCCAGGCTTGGAGGATGTCGTACTGTTGTAGTGCAGCCCTTCGGGGAACTCTCCTTCGGACCATGGCGCCCCTGTTTCGCCGCAAACTCCTTCGTGGTGTCACGGAGGTTACCGGGCTTGGGTCGCATCCCGAGCCCCTCTTGGCCCTATGGAGAGGCGGCGATCTTGTCCGAGGCCAAGGTGACGCCACTTCGGCACCGGCAGCTGCTGGCCCTGGCAGCGCCACAGGGGTCGGTGGACCCCCCTCGTCCCCTCATGGGTCAAGGCTGGCGAGGGACTCCTTGTCATTCCCCGGGTCCCTGTCATCCCTCCACACAGGCGGCTGCCTCGTCGGAGGTCTGGTCGGGTCGGCGCCGTCCCTTAGCCGCCTCGGCTCCAGCCCTGCCCCGGTCTCCTGCGCCGTGTGGGGAGGCGGAGGAAAGTCTGGCACCTCCTTTGGCGCTGGACGACGACAACATCCTGCCTCAGGTTGCGGACTCTACGGCGCCGGGCAGGCGTCGGGTCGTGGACTCTTCTTCGGACGCCTCCTCTTTCCCGGAGGTTGGGTACCTGCTGGTGTCTTCCTCGCCGGAGATGGGCCGTCGTGTCGTGGCTTTTTTCCCCGACGTCTTCAAAGGAAGGCTCCTCGCCGTTTCCGCGTTTTTCACCAGAGGAGCCACAGGTCCCCCACTCCTCGGCCCCCCTTCCTCCTTTCCGGACCTAGCCCTTCCCCACTCTTCTTGGCTTAGGGGATGGCCGTCTTAGCTTGCAGCCGTTGCCTACGGAGGAGCTGCTTTCCCCACCGCTGTGGGGATTTTGCACACGGGTGATCCGGCTGCCCATTTCCCCGCGGACTATCTTCTGGAAGTTCTCCACCAGGGCTCTAGTGGGAGGGAGCTGCTGTTTCCTTTTGAGGGTTCGCTCCATTCTTCTCTGATGGGGGCTTGGGGTTGTCCCGCCATTGGGGATCCGGTGCCCCAACACCTTCTGCACCGCCACCTTCCAGCACCGCGTGACCCGGTGTGTTTTTCCCTCCACCTCTCTGCCAGAAGCCCTCTTTTGCAGACTGCCTTTCCCTCCCTGCCGCTGTGGTCTCCGCTATCACGGGAGGCCCACTGGCTGGACTCTTGGGGGCGCAATATATTCGCTTCGACCAATGCGGCTCTGCAGGCCCTTAACACTTTGTGTGTTGGCTAGGATCACTTCTTGCTAGTGGGGCTCGGCGGAGTCCCTGGGATCTGCCGCTTATCAGGAGGGTGCTGGGGTTGATTTGCGGCACCATGCGTTAGATGGCCGGGAGCTGGCGGCGTTTATTCTTCGCTCCGCTCTGCTCTAGACATCTCGGAGGTGCTTGGAGGTGCTTGGTCGTACCATAGCTTCTTCGGTTGCCCTTCGCCGCCATGCTTGGCTTCCGGATAGTGTGTTCAGGAACGGCTGGTAGATCTTCCCTTCGATGGCACTCTTTTGTTCCACGCCCCGGCAGACTCTGCCATCCAGAGGTTCTTGGCGGAGCTTCAGCCTCCTCCTCCTCCCTCTCAGTGACCTGTGAGTTGATATGGTTTTTGGGAACTGTTCTTTCGTTGCGGCGGATCGCCCCTGTTGTGTGATCTGTGTGCTTCATGTGCATTAGAGTCCTCCTTGTTGGGGCTGTGGTTCTGTTGGCTGCTGGCCGGTTCTTCTTGACTTTGTGTTTTTGCTTGAGTTATCTACACCAGGTTGGCCTGAGATTAGGCCTTCTGTTTTCTCTTTGGCTGCTTGACAAGCCTTCTGCGGGGGGTTTTCACACAGATTTTTCTGTTGTCCTCTGCTGTAGAAGTTTCTTCCTAAGAGGGTTCCCATGTCTTGGAGCTTAACATACCCTATGTGGGGTAGTGGTAGCTATTATATAGCTTGTTCTGTGCTTGGGAGTTGTGGTAGCCTTCGGGCCTCTGCTCTCCCTGGCGTTTAAGTACGTTGCAGATGCACTTCCCTTCTAGTTTGGAATGCCTTTGATGGCACCCAAGGGTATCCTTCTCCAGGGTCGATGCGCTGTTAGCCTGGTACGACCTACTGTCTGCGGCCCTGGCGTCATGGCTCTGGTTCCACGTCTTTTAGTGTCATGTGTGCAGACCCCTCCCTGAGGTGTGTCCGGGGACTTCTTCACTTTCCTGCTCTGTCCTGGTGGCTGACATGCATTTCTGTTCCTCCCTCTTTCAGGCGCACCCTGCCTCGTCTTCCTGGGTGCCCCCGGGCTACTCTTTCTGCTTCCTCCTGCATTTGGGCCCACAAGGAGGCACAGCACAGACCGCAGACCAGCTTGTTGGTTTGAAAAAGTCTGCTTTATTGGAAACAGGTTTATTGGAAACACCTTACAAATAACTTACCTTAGCCTGTGCCGTACAAAACTAAACCTCACTATATAGTCCTCCTAACATACCCCCACCCCCTCCCCTAAACAGGTTTCCCCCCTGCAACAATTATAAACACAAACTTGCAATTCGTAACTTTCCTACACCTACCTAACTAGGTAACTTCTTATATTTATCACAACTGTAAACCACATCTCATTAAATCCCTCAGGCTCCCAAGAAGACCACCTCAAAAATGAATTAATGCTGTAGAAACCTGCTGAAAAAGGGTGAGCTAAAAAAAAGGAAAAAAAACAATCTGGGGAGGGAGGGCGGGAAAAGACAAAACCCCCTGTGATCACCCTGCACTCGGCTGCTAGGTCACTACCACCAAAATGGTGGCTTGTGACCCGAGATGACCTTTTATAAAGGTCCCCAGCTGAAAGCCAGGCCAACCGGAGCCCAAGGAGCCAAAAGGCAGCCTAAAATAGCCCAATCAGCCCTCACTAAGGTACTGGCTGCCCCCTGGCCCAAAAACCCTCGGGAGGGGCAGGCCTCCCGCTGGACGACCGCCCCTCCCAAAGCCCTATTGGACCCACAAGGGGGTGGGGGGGGGGGGGGGGGGACAGCACAGACCAGCTTGTTGGTGTGAAAAAGGCCGCTTTATTGGAAACAGGTGCACCTTACAAATAACTTGCCTGTGCCGTAAAAAACTAAAGCTAGCTAAATATAGTCCTCCTAACATACCCCCCCACCCCTCCCCATAACATGTTTCCCCCTGCAACAATTATAAACACAAACTTGCAATTCCTAACTTTCCTACACCTACCTAACTAGGTAACTTATTATATTTATCTCAACTGTAAACACAAACCTCATTAAATCCCCCAGGACCTAGGAAAAACGCCACTTAAAAGTCGTCCTGATGGCTTTTGACCCCCCCCCCCCTTAGGCATCCTGACATTTCGGATATCTGCGCACCCCTATGACTTTGTCCAGAGCCTCCTTCAGTTGCACTATGTACAAGTCTATCCCATATCGCGAAAGGTCAACCCCCTCCTCTCTAAAAAAAGTTTACTGCCGCATATCGCAGATCTGGGTGTTCCATCCTAGCAAAAGCTTCTTTATTGCAGAAAATCCTCATATCCCTATTAATCTTCCTATCTCTGGCCGCCCGCCGCTCAGCTCCTCTCCAAATCTTCCTAGGTATAAACTCTGACCATATTATATGGCAACCTGACAACTGCTGCCGAATCTCCAGCAAATCCCGCTTCATTTGCTTCACCAAAGCTAGGCCCTTACATTATACCAGGTCGTTCTGTCCCAGATGATGACTAAAACGTCCGGACAAACTCCCCTCCTGACCACTTCACTCAATGATGGCAATAGCTCTTGCCACCTCATGCCCCCTTTTCCCTGCCAACGACAAGTGAAAAGTCTAGGGTCCAATTCCAGATTAAGATTCCTGTTCTTATCCCACTCAGCACGCTCCACTCGTTTCATAAAGGAGTGTCTACAATGAGAATGGACATGCCTGCCTCGCCCGGCCCCGCCACTGCACCTGAAAAGACACACATGTAAGACAAGGGAACCGTAAATCAGGCTTGATCCTTCATCCCAACACCTATCAACCTGATGTATGTCCTGTAGCAGTCCGATATCCAACGCCCCAAGCGCATGTGCTCCTCGCTCCTCCTGCCCCCACCCTTTCCTTGCTGCATCCGTCGCCGCACCTATGCGGAAAGAATGGGTCCCAAAAAACCTGGGGTCCTCACCCATGGCGCTCAGGGCGTGCCGAAGGACCCATAGCAGCTGAGCCGCAGTCACCCTTCCCCCGTCGACCCGGCAAAAAACCTCCCCTGCTGCCGCTCTCCTCCTGGATGCCAGAGCCTCCCCCCACCCATCTGGGCATACCGCGCGTTTCACCACAGGACCCATGACGACCCACTTCCCCACTCCCCGTTGGTCGGTCTTTGATCGCGGTAACAGAACCGTCCCCCCCCCCCCCCCGAGACCTCAATTCCACCTTCCCCCATCGTACACCGGCCTCCCTCTGGGCCCTACAAATTCTGACACCCGAAAGGCCCCAAAATACATCCGCGACATGAGTGTGGAAAACAGAATGGTCTCCTCCCGGTTGCGGCAAATCGTCGGCAAAAGCTGTATCAAGCCAAAAAGCATACCCGCTGTGATGGGCCGGCGCTGACTAACCTTGGCGCCCCGCACCCAACCTTCCAATATACGCGTGCCCGAATCCCCCGCTGACGGTGCGTAGTCCCACCTCAACTTCCCCATGAAAGCGATGGCTGACAACTTGCTGGCAATTGTCGCTTTCGACATCCCCTTGTCCATCATCTTCAGCATAAACTGCACTACCTGTTCGCCCCGCAGTCAGCGATTGTCCTGCCGCACTGCCCCACTTTCCAAAAATTCCCGCCATGCCTGCTCATACGCTTTCCAGGTAGAAATGGCCACCTCTTACCAGTTGTACGACCCTGTCTCTCCTACTGACCACAGTCCCATTGGCACCGGCATCTTGCGTTTGTCCCCCTCCGTGGCTAGCCTATGGAACCTCTGCCACTGTGAACCAGACAAAGCATCCCCAATGTCATTGTACACCCCTGGCACATGTCGGGCTTGAAAAAGATGTTGTGTTCCAAACATCGCAGTACAAACACCCTCATCAACTTGAGCTCCTGTGGGTCCTTGGCCGATTCCCAATGGGAAAAATTCCAAGAAAACAATGCTCCTCCCCCCGTCCTGCCAATGCGGTGGCCAGGCCTCTGCGCACTACTTCCCCTGCCAGTACACACCGAAACCCCCCACCCCCGCCACATCTGAGGAGATGGTCACGTCCCAGTCCTCGGGAGGCGCTATAGGTATACCATTGAAGTGCTCCAAAAAGGCCTGCCACATGCGTAGGTCCTCCTTCATCCCCGCCGACAATCGCAAGTGATGATGTGGCAGTGTCAGTCCAGACAGTGTCAGGCCCAGCCGTCCGCAAAATGTAAGGCCTGCACGACTCGGCACGCGAAGTTCAAATGCCCCAGAAGAACCTGCGCCTCACGTACCGTCACCTTCTGTTTCTTCAGCATGTTGTCCACCAGCTACAGCATGTGTGCCTTCTTGTTCACTGCCAAGCGTGCTTCCATGGCCACGGAGTCAAGCTCTATTCCCAGAAATGACAGCACTGTGCTGGGACCATGTCTTTTTTCTGGCACCTGGGGCCCACCCAGGTAGCCCATGAGTTCCGTGAAACCATCCAGCTGCTTCTGGCAATCTACCGAACCGGGCCGTCCCACCAAGAAGTCTTCGTCCACGTAGTGCGTCACCGTCTCTTTCCCTGTCCAGGTAGTGCGTCACTGTCTCTTTGCCTGTGTGCCAGGAAAAAGCCCACTGCAAGAAAATACTAAAACGCTCAAACAAAGCGCACACGAACACCCGAGGCTTTGTCTACAAATATGGTGCTGTCAAACTAGATCCCCAACAGTTGGTAGTCATCCGGGTGTACCGGTAACAGCCGGAAAGCCGACTTGATATCGCATTTTGCCATGAGGGCACCCGCACCCAAAGTCGCCACCAACCGTCGTGCCACATCCATGGTAGAGTAAGATACCGCCGATAGTTCCGCCGATATATAGTCATTTATCAACGTCCCTTCCGGCCACTACAGATGTTGAATCAGGCTATATTTACCCAGCTCCTTCTTTGGCACCACTCCGATAGGGAGATGATCAGGTCCGGAATGGGGGTCTCTAGAAAGGGCCCCGCCCTCCGCCTTTCCCGCACCTCCTTGCCCAATTTGTCCAGTACCACCGTCTTGTGCGTGTTGGCCGATTTCAGATTTTCGACCCACCTGGCAATTCTCGGACCCCCGTACCCCAGCCGGAAACCCTTGTCATACCAAACCCGCATCTTTGGTCTGTGGATAAGATGCCAGAAGGGTCTCCAGCCGGTCCTGTTTAACTGGCGTAGGAGCCTTTTTCCAATGTCCCTTGACCCACCTTACCTCCCCGGCCCCCTGCCTGGGGCCCCGTCACTGCGGACTGCTGACTATGAGCGCCGCCCCCAATACCCCAGCATTTCGGGTCGAAATCTACAATTCTGTCTGGCACACGCGCCTTTGTTGTAGTCCCAACATGCTCCCTCTGTGGCACCAACGGTACTCTCTCCCTGTCCCACCCCCCCACAGGTGGGGCGGGCATTAAAGGGGCGAGGCGCGAGCAGTAAACCGCTGACTGTGTAGATAATTTTTCCAAACTTCGCGCCCCCACCCCCACGATCTGCTGATACAGATCCGAGTCGATTTCCCCCCAATGCGCCTCCGTGTCCGCCGCCAAGTGTGCTCTAAACTCTTCCTCATAGTGCGACCACGCTCAACCCCCGTACGCGACCTATGCCTGCCGGACACCGTCCATATATTTAAAAAGCGCGACCAACCAGTCCGGATACTTCTCGCAGTACATGCTGGCAAAAATCAAGAAACCCGGTCCAATTTTCTATTTTCATGGGGACCTTCAGCCGCTTGGCCAATTCCTGCTCCTCCTCTTTCGACCCCTCCTTCGCTGTCAGCTTGCGGTGCAGGAGCTGTAAAATATCTACATAGTCCCCTTTCCAAATCTTCTCCTTGGTGGCCAATGACAAGTGCGCCCCCAGGGTTTTGTGATGCCCATATACGCCAGCTTGCGCACTGGTATATCATGACTCTTTCCCTTACCATCCTTGGGCGTCCCCCATTCTTCTTTGAGTCCGCAGACCCGCCCCTGCCGGTACCCGCCTCGTCTGGTCCCACCCCCGTGTCCCGCACTACATTCCTTTATTCAGGCGCACCCCCCATTCTCCCCCTCACATCTGTGCCGACCGAGACCTTGTCCCGTTGGGCCTTGCCTGACACGCTCCCCTCTCCGCGCCGTTCCTTACCTGGCATCAAGGTTGGCGTCCACACCGGATCCCTGCGCCTAACCAGTGTAGCAGGGGGGGCCGCCACTCTATCCGCTTTGCACCTCTGTTGTGCCTGCAAAAAACTAGGAACAGCAATACTCCGATCCCCCCCACCCCATCCCGTCCCTCCCCCCGTCCTTCCCGTATTTCTCCCTCCTCAGTGCTGTCTTTGCCATAGTCTAGCTGGGACATGTCTCCCTCCCAGTGGTCCAACCCTGCTAACCCAATCCGCTCCTGCCATCGGCCGCCCTCCGTGGGCTCCAGCCTCTCTCAGTCCTGCCCGTTCTCTACAAGTACTAAGCAGTTCTCCCAAATCCACACTCTTCCTCCTCCTCTCCGCATGGCACTCTTGCGGGTCCCGATCTGCACTGACGGACCTCCGCCCCATCCCGCGGCGCCCGTCTCGACTCTTCGGGGTGGGGCTGGCAGGGACTTACTGCCCCACCTCCCGTAGGACGCCATCGCCTGGTCCCTCGTGGAAGCGCGACCGCCCGCATAACGCAGAGCGGCCCATCCATTCGAGCCACATGCTGCTCTTCTGAGCACCTCACCATACTTTACTGTTGAAAGAAATAAGTGGCGTCCAACATACTTCGGTTAAAATGGTCCCCCACTCCGCAATAACCCTCCCGCGCCTTGTCGCCGCATCCTGCGCCGGCCCAGACCCCAACAGCTGCAAACCCAAACCCGCCGCCCCCAGCCCCTTCTCTGCCAACCCCCGCGCCCCTCATGCCAAACCCCCGCCTCTAGATCACCAGGCCCCATCCCCGGGCTCTGCTGCCTGCTTGATGCCCCCTGGAGCCCAACTCCCCCTCGTGTACCTCCGAAACCCCCACCTACCCCTCCTGCTCCATCCCCCTCCGCCTCTTCCCCATCCTCTGAGCTATCAATCAATAGGGGCGATGCCCTCCCCTCGTATTCTGGGCAGGAGCATCACCCCCTACTGTCCATTGCCTCGCCCTGTGCGCCGCCCCCTCCCATTGAGCCTCCCGCGGTGCCGTCCTGTCTCTCGCCCGCATCGCCCTCCCAGCACCTTCCTTAAAGATCAAAGCGGGCCTCGGTGCCTCGCCCCACCTCCCCTCACGCCGACGTTTCCCCGGCGCTGCCGCATGTGCCACACGGCCGCGCCCCCCCTTCCTCCGCGTCTAGCAGTTGCCGCGCACGCGGAGGCTCGCAGGCGAGCACTGCCGCGTCATTTGCCGCGCGACTCGGCAGCCTCACCTTTTTTGCGTCGGGCCGCAAGATGTCCATGCGGCCCGCGTCCTCAAGGAGGCGGATGGCCTCCAGCACTCGCGAGTCTTCCAAACGCGCCATCGCACAATGACAATCACCCGAGCGGTAAGCAATCCCCGCAACCACACATCGACAGCTGCTAGCGGAACAGTCTCAGAAGCCACGAAAAAAGGCAAAAACCCCCCGTGATCACCCTGTTGGGTCACTTCCACCAAAATGGTGGCTTGTGACCCGAGTAGGCCGGTTATAAAGGCCCCGAGCTCAATCTGAGCCCAAAATAACCCAACCAGCCCTCACTAAGGTACTGGCTGCCCCCTGGCCCAAAACCCCCTGGGGGGGCAGGCCTCCTGCTGGTCGGCCGCCCCTCCCAAAGCCCTATATTGCTGTTGGCGCTGTTCTGTAATAGGGGATCTCTGTGTATAGTCATAATCTAGTGAATAGTCCAGCTCATGTGTGGGTACCCCGGAGCAGTCAAAAATATTCTCTTAAGTTGTCTTCTGTGCAGACCTGCATAGACACTTAAGAGAGAATTAAAGACAAATAATGCAGCCTATACCTGCAAGGTTACACTGTCCAGTACTTCAACTAGAAATGCAAAGGATATTCCACCAACATTATATTCAGCACAGCCTGCCAAGTTTCACCATAGAGAAACTTCCCCCTTCACAAAATCCTTGGAATGATAGAGAGGAAGGGATGGACAGACAAGCCCCCCCATAGGCTGTCATTATGTGGCTTAAAAATGGATACCGTGCCTTTAAGGAAACTTTCCAGAACTCTCGGTATCCTAGAATGCACAGCAACTCCCTCCACTTTCAGTTCTTTTTTCCGTCGCCTGCTAGCAGGACCCTGGAGCATTGAGCTCTCCCTTTTTTGGGTGTTTTGTCTAATTTTTTTCACTTTTCAAGTGTTTAGAGTGTTTCACTCGACGTGTTTTTGTTCCTTCTTCCCTTTGCTGGAGTTTTCTGGTGAGTTTGGCCACTCTTTTGTCAGATATGCCTTCCTTATTTGACAGATGCCCTGAGTGTGCCAGGAAGAAGGCCAAATCTGATCCACACAGGGTGTGTATCCTATGTCTTCCTTCTTCTCATGTCCCTGTGGATTGTGAGATCTGCCATCAGTTCTCCAACAGGACCCTGAAGGACAGGGAGAAGACTCTGCCCCGAGGACTGGAGCAAAGAAGACCGCAAGATCAAGGTGGGTCTGGGCATGGAGAGGCCTCTTCCTCTGTCCGTACTTCGGCCTCTGGGGGGCTCCCCAGGAAAGAGAAGGCCAGAAAACGTCCCAGGGCTCCGTCGACGTCAACAGCCTCGACGTCGGCGCCGAGAGGGATGACTATTGTCTGCTCCCCGTCTCCCCAGGGCTCTGGGTCGAAGCAACATAGACGTTCGACGTCTAGTGGAGTGACGTCGAGACCTCGGACGAGGTCGACGTCGAGGACCACTTCGTCGTCGAGACGCCATCGACATCGTGAAGGGTCCGGAAGGAATCGGTGCTCGCCGCCGAGGCGACACCGCCATTCGGCGTCTACTCGACGTTTGTCATCAAGACAAAGATCATCGACGTCGAGACGAAGATCTTCGACGTCGAGAAGAGGAAGATCATAGACGTCGAGAAGGCGTTCAACGCCAACATGCTCGACGTCGACAAAGAGGTCAGCGTTGAGAAGGAGAAGATCGACGTCCAGGGGGCGTTCTCAGACCAGGACGGAGTCCCAGGGCTCGGTAGTCAGCCTTTCCTCAGCTTCCACGAGCCCACGGTCGTGGCGGCGCCGGCGCTCGTGCACGAGGAGGTCTGCCTCTAGGTCACCCCCATCAGAAAAGGAGAGTGGTAGAGTCTCCGGGCTCGAAGTACTCCCAGGCCTTTTCGCCATCACGGCCTAGGACGCCTACGCCTCCCCCGCTGCCCAAGGACCCTCCTCCGCGTAATCCTACGCCTCCTCCCCCTCCTCATAAACCTCCTCCTCCTCCTCCACCGCCACCTCCGCCGAGGTCTCTCTCGTTGCCTTATCTCCCGACACCACCTACGGGACTGCCACGTACTAAGATCCCTCCTTTACGGCCAGTGGACAAACCAAGGCCAAGGAGGACGAGATCTCGCTCCAGGCGGAGGGACAGATCAAGAAGTGACCGTCGTTCTTCCACAGGGTCCAGACGGCGCCACAGGAGGGACAGGTCTGAGTCCCGCCACATGGACTTGTCCAGTGCCTGGGACTATTGCCCTACATTGTCGGACTCCCCTCAGATGAGGGTGTCTCCAGTAGACTACATCGTCTCATTCCAAGAGGTGTTGTTACGTGGGGCGGCGAAACTGGGCATTACACTCACGGTGCCCACGCAATCGACTTCAGTCATCTTCGAGACCCTTCATAAGAAACAGCTGCCTCGCCCCTTGTTGCCCTTGGTGCCAGGGCTGGAGGAACCTGCCATGGAGCTCTTCCTCACCCCTGCCTCTACAAGATCGGCACCTTTCAAGCTGCAAAAGAAATACAGGGCCCTGGACTCATACCCGGCGTTCCTTCGCTCGGGCCCTGTACCGGACTCGGTGATAGTGACGGCGGCGAGAAAACAGCACTCCACCGCCCCGTCGTCGACGGTGCCTCCTGACAAGGAGAGCCGCTTGATGGACTCGGCCGGCAGGAAAGTCTGCGGTACGGCCTCCACGTCTATGAAGGCCGCGAGTGCCTCGGCTCTGTTGGGCCTTTACGACCGGTCCTTATGGGAGTCCCTGCAGCAGTTCCTGGAACACCTTCCCAAGGACAGAAGGGAGGATTTCCAAGAGATCATTAATGAGGGGATGATGGTCTCCAACCAGGTGATAGCTCGGCTGCGGATTCCTCGCTCTTGGCAGCCCACGGGTACTGCCATGGGATCAACCTGCGCACCATGCCTGGCTGCGTCTAACGTCACTGAGGCCCGAGGCGCAGCTGAGGTTCGCCAACCTACCGTTTTCAGGAGCGACCCTGTGGATGTGGATGAGGAGATGGCCCGCATGAAGGCGGAGGCTGAAACCCTGATGGCTGTCTGGTTGGAGAAGCCGAAGGAACAGAGGAAGACCTTCGGCCCTTCCAAAGACGTTACGGTGCGCAGGGCAGAGGGCAAGGTCAGCAAGCTGGACAGCAGCAGCAGCAGTACCAGCAGCGGCCATTCCATAAGCGGGGCAGAGGTGGTCAACAATCCTCCTCCGCGAAAAAGGGCCCGGCCGGGTCTAAGCCCTGAAGTGCTACTTCCACCTCGTCCGTTACCCGCTCCGGTGGGGAGAAGCATACAAAATTACTTGGCAGAGTGGAGAAAAATTAGTCCGGACAAGTGGGTGCTGAATATTGTTTGCAATGGATACAGTCTTCGTTTTCTCAGCCCGCCTCCAGCGATTCCACCAGTTTGCTCGCAGTTCCAACTGCGCAAGCTCCAGGCGGAGGCAGATACCCTGTTAAGAAAAAGGGTGATAGAAGACGTCCCTCTGTCTCAAAGGGGAAAGGGTCTTTACTCGCGCTTCTTTCTGGTGCGCAAGAAAGACAAGAACGAGTTCAGGCCCATTCTGGATTTGCGACAAGCAAACAAATGGATTCGCAGGGAGAACTTTCGCATGCTGTCTTTGCACCAGATTTACCCTCAGCTGCAAAGGGGAGACTGGCTTTGCGCAATAGATCTGCGGGATGCGTACTTCCATGAGCCCATTGCACGGAAACACCGGAAGTTCCTGCGCTTCCAAGTCGGTGCCAATCACTATCAATACACCGTACTACCGTTTGGACTGAAGTCTCCGCCCAGGACTTATTCAAAGTGCATGGCAGTGGTGGCGGCACACCTGAGAAAGAACAAGGTGTTTGTTTACCCATACCTGGACGACTGGTTGATCAAAGCCTCCACCTTCCAGGAAGCTCGATTGCACTTCAACAGGACAGCCGTTCTGTTGATCCAGCCGGGGTTGCACATAAACATGTCAAAGTGTGTCCCGACTCCGGTCCAGTGCCTACAGTACTTGGGAGCCTCCATCAATACGCTGTCAGCAAACGTATCTACTTCTGTGGAAAGACGCTTATCGATCCTTCGGAAGGCTCAGGCTCTCATGGCTGTTCCATCTAAGACAGTGAGGACGGTGTCTTCTCTACTGTGGTCGATGGCCTCTTGTATCTTCCTCACTCCACATGCACGCCTACACATGCGGCCGCTGCAGGAATGTCTGGAGGATAAGTGGGACCAGAGGCGATGGAACTGGGACGACAGGATACCACTGTCTGCACGCTCAGCAGTCCCTGAGATGGTGGTGTTCAGCGGGAAACCTCCTCAAGGGGGTTCCGTTCCACAAGGACATTCCCACTCAAACTATCGTGACCGGATGCCTCTCTCCACGGCTGGGGAGCGCATTCCGGACAGTTACAGATCCAGATCCAAGGAACATGGTCCCCGACGGAGTCCACGGACCACTTCAATTTCCTGGAACTCAGAGCTGTTCACTTGCCCCTAAAGGCCTTTCATCCGTCCTTCCAGGCCGACTCTCTGCTTGTACAGACGGACAATACGACCACAATGTATTACCTCAACAAGCAGGGGGGCTCGAGATCGCGCACACTGTCACAGGAAGTGCAGGCGTTCTTTCACTGGCTGCTAGCCAGAGGACTGACGATAACGGCTACCCATCAGCTAGGTGTGCAGAATGCTCAGGCGGACGCACTCAGCAGACTGATCCAGGAAAACCACGAGTGGGTCATAAACGACGAAGTGCTCGGAGACGTCTTCGCCAGGTGGGGCACTCCAGACGTGGATCTGTTCGCCACCTCCGACAACAACAGATGCTGAGACTTCGCATCCAGGTATTACCAGCAAGGGACTCTGGGGAATGCGTTATTGACCAACTGGTCGAACAGCTTTCTGTACGCTTTTCCACCCATTCCCCTGATTCCGGCGGTGCTCATCAAGCTGTCCCAGTCCAGGGCGCGGATGATCCTCATTGCTCCGGAATGGCCCAGACAGTGGTGGTTCACGGACCTGCTTCACCGGTCTCTCCCTCCTCACATACGGCTGCCGTGCCGGCCAGACCTTCTCACGAAGTTCGGGGGCAGATGGTGCACCTCAACCTCTCGTCTTTGAGTTTGGCCGCATGGCTCCTGAGATAGTGCAATATGGCCATTTGAATCTTCCCGAAGATTGTATGGATATACTGAAGGAGGCTAAGCGTCCTTCCACTAGGACTTCCTATGCTTAAATGTGGAAGAGGTTCTGCATCTGGTACACGTCCAAGAACTATGATCCGACGACATGCAAGGAAGATGTCATCCTTCCATACCTCTGCATTTGGCGCAGTCTGGCCTTAACTTCCATTCTATTAAGGTTCATCTTGCTGCGCTGACTGCCTACAGGAAATGCCCTTCACAGACATCCTTCTTCCAGATTCCTGTGATAAAGGATTTTTTGGAAGGCTTGTAGAAAGTGTTTCCTCCTGTTCGGCTTCCTTCGCCTTCATGGGAACTGAATGTGGTGCTGTCCAGGTTGATGAAGGAGCCTTGTGAGCCTATTCATAAGGCTTCGCTGCAGCACCTGTCCTGGAAGGCAGCGTTCCTCGTGGCCATTACATCGTCCCGCAGGGTGAGTGAAATTCAGGCGTTGTGTTGTAATGAACCTTATACAGTATTTCATGCTGCTACGGTTGTGATGCATACTCACCCTAAGTTCCTTCCTAAGGTGATTTCTGATTTCCATGTTAACCAGACTATAACTTTACCTACGTTTTTTCAGAATCCTTCCACTCCAGCGGAAAGGTCTCTTCATTCCCTGGATGTCAGAAGGGTGTTGAAATTCTATCTGGATAAAACCAAGGATATTCGCAGTTCATACCAATTGTTTATCAACAATAGGTCAGTCAGGACTGGTCTTGCTACCTCTAAACAGTCCATCTCTAGATGGATTGTGTCCTGTATCCAGTTATGTTATCAAAAGGCTAATAAGACCTTGGGGTGTAAGCCTAAGGCTCATTCCACCAGGGGCAAAGCGGCTACAACAGCGTTGCTCCGTAATGTTCCCATTGCAGACATCTGCAGGGCTGCCACGTGGAAGTCAGTCCATACCTTTACGAAACACTACTGTCTGGACTCTGATGCCAGAGCAGATGCTCAGGTTGGGCAGGCTTCGTTACGAAATCTGTTTGCACAGTAGTGGTGTTGTCTTTTTCCTCCACCGCCGGTTTGGTTGTGGGGATGGGCTTGCCATTCTATTCACTAGATTATGACTATACACAGAGATCCTCTACTACAGAAGGAGTAGTTTCTTACCTGTAACTCCAGTTCTGTAGTAGGGGTATCTCTGTTATAGTCATAAGCGCCCGCCCTCCTCCCCAGTGGAGAACAGGATAAAATACTGAATGCTACAGGTCTAGCTTTATACACCTCCAAAAAGAACTGAAAGTGGAGGGAGTTGCTGTGCATTCTGGGATACCAAGAGTTCTGGAAAGTTTCCTTAAATGCACGGTATCCCTTTTTAAGCCACATAATGGCAGCCTATGGGGGGCTTGTCTGTCCATCCCTTCCTCTCTATCATTCCAAGGATTTTGTGAAGGGGGGAAGTTTCTCTATGGTGAAACTTGGCAGACTGTGCTGAATATGATGTTGGTGGAATATCTTTTGCATTTCTAGTTGAAGTACTGGACAGTGTAGCCTTGCAGGTATAGGCTGCACTATTTGTCTTTAATTCTCCCAAGTGTCTATGCAGGACTGCACAGAAGACAACTTAAGAGATTATTTTTGATTGCTCCGGGGTCCCCGCACATGAGCGGGACTATTCACTAGATTATGACGATAACAGAGATACCCCTACTACAGAACTGGAGTTACAGGTAAGAAACTACTTCTGTCTGGTCTATTGACTTCTGGCTGTGATAGGTTCAGCTAACCTCTTTGCGGGGTGTGTTCCCGGTGGGGGGCTTGCCTTCTTTCGGCCTCGTCTCCTTGGGGTCTCCAGGTTGATCTTCTTCCTCTTCCTTGCCTTGGCCTTGGATGGAGGTTTTGTGGCCTGATATGGGTGTGGGGTGCTTCTGCCTCCTCTTGCCTTGCCCCTGTTTCCTCTGCTGAGTGTGAACAGGCTTCCTCTTCTTTTCTTCTTCCTGCATCCCCACTGGGGATCGGTGGTGTTCTGACTGTAGGGGTTCTCTCTGCCTCGCCCTGTCCGTCGGACTCTTCCTCTGTGGGACCCTCCGTTATGTCCAGGCTGGTGGGCTCCTCTCGCAGACCCTCCTTCCCAGTGGGTATGGCTAGGGTATCTATTCTACGTTAAGGAATCTGCGACTAGTAGTCTCTATCAGATGTACGAGTTACTTACCTTCGGTAACGATGTATCTGGTAGAGACAATTCTAGCCGCAGATTCCTTCACGCCCTGCCCTTCCTCCCTGTTCTGAGAGGACCCTTAGCTTGGTCTTCCGCACTTGCCTGTCTCTGGGTGCTTTGTCTTCTGCGAGTGCCCTCTTTCACTCCTCCCTAGCGGGAAGCTTTGTTCGGTGTGTTTGCCTCCACTCCTTCCTTTCTGGTACTTGATTGGTAGGTTCATGGGTACTCCTACATCCCTACACCCTGGTGTTTCCAGTGTGGGGCCTTCTCATACTTCCCCTTTTTTCTTGCTTGGAGTTTCTGACTCGTGTGTAGTTCCTCTGAGCTGGGGTCTCTTGGCTGGGCCTCAGCCTTAGTTCCTTTCAGGGGATGCGACTCTACTTGATGGTGTTGTCTTGGGGTAAATTGTCGTTACTCTTCTGTTCTGGACTCCTTGTCCTTCACTGTTAATGGACTGTGGTTGCAGGTTTCTTTAGTATGCTGCACAGTTTTTCACATGTTTATTTCTGTCTCCAGGGAGAATGTTGTATTTGCTTGCAGGGTTGCTTTGCAGGGGCTTTATTCTGCTCTTCCCTTCTATGACTTTCGGTGCCACAGTGCCTGGCACTTCCCAGAATGGGGCTGTTCCCCTCCATTCGCTTCTTTCCTTTCAGTTTATCTGTTATTTCGCACACTGTTCCCATATTCTCATCATTTTTGGTTTGTGATGGCTCCGCGTTGTGGCGCGGAAAAGTTCTCCGAAGAAAACGGATGTCCACGTGCCGGGGTAGGGCTTATGTGACCTCGCTGACGTCACTCCCGCGGACGACTGCTGGATGGAATCACGTGGTACCGCCCCCGGTGCGCAGAGCTGCTGTGACAACAAAAAAAAATTCCAGGTCCAGTCTCACGCCTGGGGATAATTCTAAGATAAGGAATCTGCGGCTAGAATCATCTCTACCAGATACATCGTTACAGAAAGTAAGTAACTTGTACATTAAGTTTACCATGCAGCGTCCTCTCATGCAACATCATGATTTGCGTTTCTATCCCACCTAGTAACCCCTGTGCTAACCAAATCAATTACTTTGTGGGGTAAAATGGCTTGTAACTGTAGATACACCTCCCACCACCTCCTCTGATCGCCACCTGTCTTCTCCCCGCTCCTGTGCTTTGTGGAAGCGAAGGCTGCTGTAGCTACAACCCAGCCAATGGAGCACGGTGCAGATCTGTAGCTTTCCCCAGTGCCTAGATTGCCTGTCTCCCGTGTTTGGAAAAGAGCTCCAGCTACACTTTCTGTGCTCTGCCAATAGTAAAAAAATGGGCTAGAACAGCTAACAGCTCACGTCCCTGGAGCTGGCTTCTGTTAGCTAAGATTAACACTGTACTCCATTTTCTGTAAAAGTTGGAAAACCAGTCAGGTTTTCCAACTTTTACAGAAAATAGAGTCAACCTTGTGTTAGATGTGTTCTGTGGCATCAAGGTTTATGCTGTTAATATTTGTAACTTCTTCTGTTCATGCACAGAGCACTAGATAAAGGTAAAAACTTTAAATAGCCAATGTGGCCAGTCAAGGCAAGTGAGCTGCAGCAGTCCATGGCTTGGCTTTTCAGCCAGTAGACCCTCGAGCCACGCTGATCAAGCCACTTCACATCAGGGATGAAGTTAATGTGTTAAACTTGTTTGGAATTTTGGGGAAATATATTTAAAAAATACAGAAAATGTCTAAATACATAGGCTCGTTAGGAGCCGTATTATTATGCCGCAATGAAAGCTTGGTGTAACAAAGATTGTGGGTCTGTATATTCACAGAGCACGATTCTGCCACCTTCTGTGGACCTCAGCTCACTTACCCAGACTCGGCTGAGTTTACAAATGTCCTATCAAAACATTCTGAACACCTATCTGTACATAAAGGGACACCTGAACTCACTCCGAGCACCTGTACATTCTCTGGAAAGTTAACCATTATCTCGCGGTGACCTCATTGTTCAGGGGGAAGTCTTTTTTTGTTGTTGTTGTAACTGTAGACTTGCATAACGTGTTTTCATTTTTTTTTTAAATTGCTCAGTAAATCTTGGCGAGTATTTATTTTTTCCATGCCTCTGTGACTTTCTGAGAACACAGTAGTTGACCTGCCCTGTTTTCTGGTCTTTACTTGCGGATTTTTCCTGGAATGAAATCTTGTGTTTGGCATGCAGGGCACACGGGGTTCTGACCCGGGAAAAGAGCAGATTGCGGGCTCGTATGCCGAGTTCAGTGCGGTCTTGGAGGGTGTGTGCTAAGTCTCTGCTCGGCTCTCACAGCTGGAGCCTCGGGACTGGCAGCCAGTTCATTCTGTTCTAGACTTGCCTTTAATAACATCGAGTTAATCCAAGAGCGACCGATTCTCCGTATTTTGCCATCGCTGCTATAGCGACATTGGTTCTGAGGTTGTTCTTTTGCTGCCGCCATGGTTCAGACGGTCGAGCGGCCCCGCAGCCGCTGCTCACTGCCTCTTTTAATGCTCTTTCACTCCAGGCCCAGCCAGCCGGCGGTGTCTCCACGCAGTGAGACGGCGCCCATCCCGGTCCCCACGCAGCTGCGGAATTACCAGCGTCTGGAGCAGAACCTGACGTCCACCAGCCCGGTGTCCAACCCGCACGGATCCCCCAGGTAGGAAGGGGAGCCCCTGGCCTGTATGTGCGACGCACCGTGCCTGACTGTGGTTTCGACTGACGTCCGGAGCGTAGCAAGGTTGTTGTGGGCTCCAGTCCATTCATTGATAGTGAAATATTACCATCATGCGAGTGCGTTTGGTTCCCAAGACTCTCGGTGCCAGGGCACTGTGGGCAGCTATGCCCTGACTCGGTTAGGGAAACATTTTTAGCCTGCTGGCTGTGAGATGCTGACATCCAAAGGCACTTTTTATTTGCTGTCATCACGTACGCGCAATGGTTTTAAACTTTTAATATGGCATATTATAATTTTGATGTTTTGGTTGTTGAAAGTGCAATGGAGTCCAGTATTGAATCTTCTAGTATGCGTGCTAGTAGCTACAAGACACTATGCAATACTGTATAAAAGTCCTTAACTAAACATAGCTTGGCAAGTGTATTGTTATGGTATGTTGTGAATAATGATATGGTACGTTTTTGTTGGCCCCTACTGTGTGATCGTTTAATATCACATACCATTCCACACAGGGCATATGCTGCCTGGTGTGGGATGTGTTATAAGTGGATGCTGTGATATTTTCTAATAAGATATGCTATGGTATGTTCGGTTATACGTGTTATATTGTGTTAGGGGGTGTTAGCTACAGTGTGTTATGACATTTGGCAGAATGTTATGCAATGTATGTAATAAGACAATATGTTTGTGATGGTGTTTTGTTTTACAATGTGGTGCGTTATAGCATGGTGCGTCATAGTATAGTAGTTTATAGTGTGGTACATAACAGAATACAGGTTTTTTATTTCACATGATAGTGTTATGACATAACATGGTATTTTGTGGTAGTTTACTTTATGCATGTTAGGTTATGGTAGTTTTCGTGAGATGATAAGAATGTTGTGCTCCATAGAGCTTGGTGTGTTACAGATTGGTATGATCTTTTTATGGAATGTTATATCATAATGTGGTAGGTTTTAGTCTAGAGAAAGTTTCTATTTGTTATAGATACACAAGCTTGCTATTATTTTCTATCGAATGTTTGGATACAGAAATGTGTAGTTCAGCATTTAAAAAAAAAAGTTTTTAAACTTTGTTAAATTTTTAGCGGTCCAGCTACAGAATTTTTCAGTTGATAGAGAAACATTTGTCTGGTAACCTCTTTCTTCTACTAGGAGATTGGCATGTGCCTATGTGGCATGTTTGAAAGTATGTCTCTGCTGCTCCTTTTGCAGCAGGTAGTGCTCGTCTTCGCTCATGTCATCTCCCGTTGAGATGGTAAAGCGAAATGTGTGGGAGACTACCCGCCAAGATGATGTTCGTGATTTCATGTGTTTAAAATCAGGTGACGCACCTTATTTTATCCATTGAAATAGATTGCATGTTATCTCACCCCATTGAAGAGTATTCATTAGCTTCAGATCAAGCAAAGGGTCTGCATACCGGTCCAGGTGCTTAACGTTTTGCTTGATCAGGTGCCCTAAACATTACCCAGTGGATGGTGGAATACCATTCGCCTTGCAAAAACACGGCTTACACCCCCCAGGCATCATCAAAACATTTTCTAAGCAGATCCCTACATGGTAATGGTTCTTCTCTATAGGATTCCTATAGAATACCTCCTAAGACAGCGCCTCTTGCAAATGCTCTAGCGTATCGACATAATCACCCACTCCTGTGTAACCTCTCTTTACGCACTCTGAAGCAGCCAGCTGCAGCTTGAGAGCTATATAAAACGATCAAGTTAAAAAAAGAACGCTACATGTTAAGAAACAAGTTAAAGTGGTTTGACTCCTCAAATAAAATAATTGGGCTTCCTTGCCGTACTATCAAGCCAGGCTTCTATTTTGTGTCCCTGGTGAAGACTGCTGAGCCAATGATCAAGAAGACTAGCTCTAGCCGAATGCCAAAGACGATTCTTTAATTTTATGTTGTTAATAGTAACAGCTCAAGATGGTGCCTTTAAAAAAGATCACCTTTCCCTAGGAACCCAAGAGTCCTACAAGGCAATGGAGCTGTGCCTTCATATCACTACGTAACCTTTAAAGTATACTTTGATGGCTTTAGTCTCTACAGTATCACCATCCTAGACTCCTTTGGAGTGGAAGCATGATGCCAACTGCATTGTCTACCTGAGACAATGTGGGCTCTCCGTGTCACCTGCTTTAAATGTGGATAAACTATCAGCCTGTGTTGAATGACAGCTGTCCTCAGAGAACTTTCCTGGGTACAGGAACTTACAGGTTTCCATAATTAGACACTGAAACGTATTTTGTTGGGATTGTGATTCCAGTAAACATTCTGGACCTCCAATCCCTTTGTATCGAGAACGTTTTTCTAGAACCGTACTGTTCAACGGAGAGGGTATGTCCTCTGGGGGGTATTAGGGATCTGCTATACAATGTTGAGTATGTATAGCGATTGTTGTGAAGACTATTTGTGAAAAATTCTTTGGTAAAACCGACGTTTCCCTTGTATGAGATGACGGCGTCATTGAATCGTGGGTCCTGGAAGATACCTCTTTTGCAAAGCTATCCCTGAAGACGTTCTGCAGATTTTAATCTGTCATTCAAAGAACGCCAATTTGGAGGAAATAGTATCAGAAACCTCTTGGAATAACAATAGGAAATGCTTCACTATAACTCCACCACAGCATCCCCATCTTTAACAGAAACATCTTCCTGTATTCCAAAGTAATTTCTCCCACCTAAATAACATTTCCTGTAACACTTCTTCGCTCTCCCGCACATGGTTTTCTCATTCCTCGTATCTACCTTGTCCCTCTCTTACCGTTATTGTCACCCTAGACTCTTTCTGTCTGGATCTCCATCTCTCAAACTTTCCCTCCCTCCCTCCACTTCTCCGGCTTTCAGCCCCTCTAGCCCATGGAGCTAATCACTGAACCCTGCCAAGGCTTTGAGAACTGTCTGCAGCTAATACAATCTATACATCTAGGCGCTGCAGATCCGGCTTCGACCCGACTAGCACCACTTTAGGGAAGCTCGTAGCTTGTCCATTCCTTTCTTGGGGCCTTCGTTTCTACACGTTAGTTATGCGGCAATATATTTGATGGGTTCTAGTACATTTCTTGAATTCAGATAGAGCGATTTAAAAATAAGCACATAAAGATAATATAACAGCTTAAAACAATGGCAACACAAATTACTGTAGGTCTGAGTGCAACCATTTTTCTAATATCCCCACTACTTCTTTACCATTTATAACATGACAAGTACGGAAGAGTGAATTGTGGAATGTGTCAAATTGTCCTATTAACCAGCACGGTCCAAATTGCGCTGTGCTGAGAAAAAGATACCTTGGCATTTTGTATAGGTGCTGTACCACTGCCCAACATTGGTAGTGCAGCCGTAAGCTGTCTACACTCATGATGCGCAGACTGTAAACATGATGCTTACAAACAGTAATGTAACAAAGATACTATTTTGAAATCGATCCAAAGTATATCAATTCTGGAAACGTAAATGGTTACTTAGATGAAACAATAGCACAGTACCTTGCAAACTGAGACTCATAAAATGCATCGACTTTTCTTGAGCTTCTCTCTCTGACAGGTGACCTGTTGAACAAGAGGACCGACTATCAAAGGAATATGACATTGGCATGGGGTATCTGCTTGGCACGCATGGTTTGCACCAGGATGGCATAGCATGTACAGAGCCTGTTGAACTTGTCCAGTGGTCACTGGCATGAAACGGGTCTTGCAGGGCTCGACCTTTTGCAAAGATCCTGCACTTTTCTGCTCAAAGTTTGACTTGTCTCTGGTTGGTAAATCGAATTAAATTACAGCCCCTGCAACCAACCATTTGATTTATTTTTGTGGGCACAAATTTGCTTTAACTCTCAGGTTCGTACCAATCTGACAGTATGTTTCATTTAAGGGGTCGGTAGATTTCATTAGTCAGAGACTGGGCAAACTGCAATCTATTTATTTGAAAGTTTATGCCGCTGTACCGCTACATATTACTTTACAAAATGTTTCTATCCTTAGAGTCATGATAGTGTTCTGGGAGCGGACGGGCCTGTGTTGTACAGTGAGTGACAATGTCATTGAAAACAAAAATGCAGAGGACACAAACCAGTTGTATTCCATAGTTATTTGTAATCAACACTTAACAGGCTCTATCGCTCCCACCAGTTGTTCATTTTTAGGCTCCTTTCGTTCATCCAAAAAAGGCTCAAAATATGAGCCACAGATCAGATGTCTTGGAAAGGTGTGGAGAGAAGGGTAGTTTCCATAGAGAGAGAAGAGCTCGAGCGAAAGTGTTCATGCTGAAATTTGTCAAGAGTGACTGTTAATTTACAGACCATGTGGGACTGGGGCACCCAGTACAACAGTTGGAAACTGTGATAGAACACGGAGACACCTAAAAAAAAATCAGAAAATGTGGGACTGGAGCACCCAGTACAACAGCTGGAAAGTGTGACGGAACACGGAGACGCCCAGAACATGTGGGACTGGAGCACCCAGTACAACAGCTGGAAAGTGTGACAGAACACAGAAACGTCCAGAACATCAGAAAATGTGGGACTTGAGCACCCAGTACAACAACTGGAAAGTGTGACGGAACACGGAAACGCCCAGAACATGTGGGACTGGAGCACCCAGTACAACAGCTGGAAAGTGTGACAGAACACAGAAACGTCCAGAACATCAGAAAATGTGGGACTTGAGCACCCAGTACAACAACTGGAAAGTGTGACGGAACACGGAGACGCCCAGAACATGTGGGACTGGGGCACACAGTAAAACAGCTGGAAAGTGTGACAGAACATGGAGGCGCCCAGATAATCATAACATGTGGGACTAGAGCACCCAGTACAACAGCTGGAAAGTGTGACCGAACATAGAGACGCCCAGAACATGTGGGACTGGAGCACCCAGTACAACAGCTGGAAAGTGTGACAGAACACAAACGTCCAGAACATCAGAAAATGTGGGACTTGAGCACCCAGTACAACAACTGGAAAGTGTGACGGAACACAGAGACGCCCAGAACATGTGGGACTGGGGCACCCAGTAAAACAGCTGGAAAGTGTGATAGAACATGGAGACGCCCAGAAAATCATAACATGTGGGACTGGAGCACCCAGTACAACAGCTGGAAAGTGTGACAGAACACAGAAACGTCCAGAACATCAGAAAATGTGGGACTTGAGCACCCAGTACAACAACTGGAAAGTGTGACGGAACACGGAGACGCCCAGAACATGTGGGACTGGGGCACCCAGTAAAACAGCTGGAAAGTGTGACAGAACATGGAGACGCCCAGAAAATCATAACATGTCGGACTAGAGCACCCAGTACAACAGCTGGAAAGTGTGACCGAACATAGAGACGCCCAGAACATGTGGGACTGGGGCACCCAGTACAACAGCTGGAAAGTGTGATAGAACATGGAGACACCCAGAAAATCAGAAAATGTGCGACTGGAGCACCCAGTACAACAGCTGGAAAGTGTGACAGAACACAGAAACGTCCAGAACATCAGAAAATGTGGGACTTGAGCACCCAGTACAACAACTGGAAAGTGTGACGGAACACGGAGACGCCCAGAACATGTGGGACTGGGGCACCCAGTAAAACAGCTGGAAAGTGTGACAGAACATGGAGACGCCCAGAAAATCATAACATGTGGGACTAGAGCACCCAGTACAACAGCTGGAAAGTGTGACCGAACATAGAGACGCCCAGAACATGTGGGACTGGGGCACCCAGTACAACAGCTGGAAAGTGTGACAGAACACGGAGACGCCCAGAAAATCATAACATGTGGGACTAGAGCACCCAGTACAACAGCTGGAAAGTGTGACAGAACATGGAGACACCCAGAAAATCAGAAAATGTGGGACTGGAGCACCCAGTACAACAGCTGGAAAGTGTGACCGAACATAGAGACGCCCTGGACATGTGGGACTGGGGCACCCAGTACAATAGCTGGAAAGTGTGACAGAACATGGAGACGCCCAGAAAATCAGAACATATGGGACTGGAGCACCCAGTACAACAGCTGGAAAAAGTGACAGAACACAGAGATGCCCAGAACATGTGGGACTGGGGCACACAGTACAACAGCTGGAAAGTGTGACAGAACATGGAGACACCCAGAAAATCAGAAAATGTGGGACTGGAGCACCCAGTACAACAGCTGGAAAGTGTGACAGAACACAGAGACGTCCAGAACATCAGAAAATGTGGGACTTGAGCACCCAGTACAACAAATGGAAAATGTGATGGAACACGGAGACGCCCAGAACACGTGGGACTGGGGCACCCAGTAAAACAGCTGGAAAGTGTGACAGAACATGGAGACGCCCAGAAAATCAGAACATATGGGACTGGAGCACCCAGTACAACAGCTGGAAAAAGTTACAGAACACTGAGACACCCTGAAAATCAGAACGTGGGACTGGAGCACCCAGTACAACAGCTGGAAAGTTAGACAGAACATAAAGATGCCCAGAACATGTGGGACTGGGTACCCAGTACAACAGCTGGAAAGTGTGACAGAACATCGAGATGCACTGCACCCAGTACAACCGCTGGACAGTGTGACAGAACATCGAGATGCCCAGAACATGAGGGACTGGGGCACCCAGTACAACAGCTGGAAAGTGTGACAGGACATGGAGACGCCCGGAAAATCAGAACATGTGGGACTAGAGCACCCAGTACAACAGTTGGAAAGTGTGACAGAACATGAAGATTGCTAGAACATGTGGGACTGGGGCACACCGTACAATAGTTGGAAAGTGTGACAGAACATGGAGATGCCCAGAACATGTGGGACTAGGGCACCCAGTACAACAGCTGGAAAGTGTGACGGAACACGGAGACGCCCAGAACATGTGGGACTGGGGCACCCAGTAAAGCAGCTGGAAATTGTAACAGAACATGGAGACACCCAGAAAATCAGAACATGTGGGACTGGGGCTGTGAGAAGTTGGCCTGATATATGATGCTCACTAGTTCTAGTGATCACCTTGTATCAGTCCAAACAACCCTTATGGTGATTAGTTGTAAGTCAACCTTATAGACAAGCTATCCTAGTAGCGTGGACAAAAGCAGTCTTTAGGCTAAACTCTGAATGGCATGTGAAGCCAGCTGTTTAACCACATATAACCCCTTGAATACCAAGTGAAAAGACGCCACACAGGTTGTTATGAAAATAAACAGATATTTATTAACTAACATACACCTCTGAACTCTTTATGAGGTCAGAGGGCTAAGCACATGACAATACTTGAAAGGAAATACGAGTTCGCACAGTATTTACAAGAACGCCTGAGGGGCGCAACAAACCATATACCAAATAAATGGAATGAGAAAGTCAATCAAAGGAATGGAGCTGTCCAGAGGCTGTAGGTTCGTTGGGACCACACTATACTAACTGGAGGTAAGTAATAGGAGGCCCACGGAACGCGTGTGCAGAGTGTGAACTCACACGCGAGATGCGTACAATCGTCTATGGACAGTACCGTTTAAAGAAAAGGTGAGTACGGACGTGGCTGACTAGATAGGACTAAAACGACTGTGGAACTGGACACTAGGAGAGTCCAGCTACCCTTGAGCACCGAAATGCTCGTGTTACCTCACCCACAGGCTGCGGGTGCATAGGTGCCAAGACGTGTCGGGTTCCGGCGTTGAAGTCTATGGAGCCTGGAGGAAAAGATGCTGCAGGTGGTCAGGACGAAGATGTCCGGTGTGATCCAAGGGTGGATCAGTGAAGAGAAGAACCTGAAAGCAGAGGGGACAATGTTCAAAGTCACTAGCCAGTGACTGGAGTGGAACCAGATGTCGTCGTCGCGATCAGGTGAAGGTGGACGCTTGTCTCTGCAGCCACGTGGACCAGGTGGTGTCTTCGACGACCAGGATGGAGGCACAAGCTGGCCCACGCAGGCTCTCGCTGTCGGCGGTGTCGTCTCCGGATTCGGGTTCAAAAGGCCTTGGCAAAGGCAACCCACGCGGTGAGTGGAAACGGCGTCTGGAGTGGACCAGGAGGGTCCGGGGTGCTTCTCTTTTGGAAGGGAGCAAGGGCCAGTCTGGAGCAACCAGACCAGCAGCAAAGTTGTCGGAGTTTGTCGTCTAGGAGGTCACAAGCCAGCCGGCAAGTGACCAGACAACGCGTCGAGCAACAACCAGGCAGAAGGGCCCCACGCAGATCTTGTGGATGCTGGAGGGCTGATCTTCGATGCAGGAGCTGCTCGGGGTCGGGGCTTCTCAGTCCCCAAAGCACTTGGACGAGGATGCCTCTGAAGTCGTGCTGGAGCGAAGTGCTGCTTCTTCCAAGATGGTCGGTCCCACGTGTCTCGTCGCACCCACGGGTCTCAGCTGTGCTGCAGATGTGGGTAGAGGTCGGAGAGGTCTGGGAATCCGGGTCTCGTCAGGCTCTGAAGTCTGGATCCTTGCAGGAAGACGACAAAGGGAAGCCGCTGTACGCTGATGGTGCCTGCTGGAGCAGGGTGGACACTCCTTGCCCACAAGGGAGATATCTTCAGTCTTCTGTGGAGCAGAACATCGAAGTCCAGAGTTTCTTCTTGGGAAGTTGTTCAGAATAATCTGATTTGGAATGGGACCAGCTCCTACCTTTATCCGGCTAAAGGGGGCTGCACTACGACTAGGTCCCTCCTCTGGGTGGGACAAGGAAGGGGGGTGGTTACACCCCCTTTCCTTTGTCCGGTCTTGCGCCAGGTCTGGGGCTGGAGTGCCCCAGGAACTGGTTCTGACCGGTGTATGCACAGGGCACCTTGTGTGCCCCAGGCATGTCTCATTCCTTTGAGCCCTGTCCTACCTAATACACAAAATCCTGTCTGGGGTGGTGCTAGCACCTCCCAAGGCAGGAAACCCTTTGTCTAAACCTCCCTCGCTGGAAGGACTCCCAGCAGCAGGAGATCAGACTTGTGTCTGTGGTGGCAGCATCCATTTTGTGATGCTGAGGCTCGAGTTAACTTTAACCAGGGTTCACAGTTACATACATGCCGTGTCCCTCTAGAAGGGTGGAATGCTAACCCCGTCGCGAGAATTGGCGAGGGTTTAGTATTCCAATTCGTATGACACCTTACTCTACATGTTTTGATAATGCTATGCCAAAGTTAGCATTTGACCGCGAGGTTCATAATGCACTTAAGAGTATATGGTATAGCGTTATCATGGAACAGCTATTAGGACTTGGTTCCGCAAGCTGCAAACGGGCTCAGCTCATGCCAGAGCACCATCTCACATAATTCCAAGCACTCTGCCTTCAGGATTGATAAGGCCTGCCATAGGAGTGACTGATAGGAATATATGTGTCCATTTTAGGGTTAGATATAGGAACACTATATCTAAAGCAAAGGGTGTTTACACCACCTTGCCCCAGCTGTCGTGCAGCCAGTTGTCAGATTTGGATGGCCAGCCAGGGGTGGCATAATACATGCTGCAGCCCCTGGTAGGCCCTGGGTGCACCTATGCCCTGGGTACCTAAGGTACACTGTACAGGGACTGATCAGGTGACTCAGTATCCAATTAGATATGTACCTAAGGTACATGGAATCCATTTTACAGAGGGAGCAGTGGGCCTGGGGTCCTGAATAGCAGGGTCCCAGGTCAACTAAGTCGAAAAACCAGCAAAACACCAGGCAAAAAGTTGGGGGCAACCATAGTCGGATATCTACCTTCCTACATAACCCCTCCCCCCCCCCCCAACGAAAGGAGATAAGGCTATCCTTGACCAGGTAAGCCTATATTGCCTGAGTGGCCATATGAGGTGGTATATGCACTGGCATGGTTACCCCCTATCTCATGGTCCACTAAGCAATCCCTCACCCAAAGGGTATCTGAGGGTCTCCACCATAGGGAATCTCTACCTGTGGTGTGTTTTGGCAAAGTAAAAGGCTGGTGTTGGGGTGGAGTACTGAAGTGAGACTCCACTAATGTTGGGCTCAACTTCCTCCAATCACTTTCCACCATATATGCCTTTCTCTCCAGGACTGAGTTGCTGTATGCTCTCAGGGTCAACCTCTGGCTACCTAAAGCTGGAGGCTGGGTCCCTCTGTTTGGCTTCCTGGAGGGACAGGTCAGGTTTGGGGCCCTCAGGTCCCAGGTTTGGCTGTGCCCAACAGTGTCCATCTGTGGGAGGTCCCTAGCTAATTTTAAGGGGGATCCCTCAGGAGTTTGTTTTATTTTCACTTGGCTAGGACTACTAGCTTCAGTGCCCTTAATCTGTTGATTGGGGAGTTCTTTTGGACAGGGGGCCCTTTGGGGTTCACCACTGGCCTTCCTGACCTCTACAGCCCTGGGCTGACTGAGATAGGGTAGAGAGGGGCAGGTTACCTGCTCCAGACTGGGTCCCACCTTGGAAGGGTCCACTGACATCAGGCTAGGCCTGACTACCTCTGGGACAGTTTTTTTCACAAGGGGTCAGATCAGTTCCCTTAGGAGGCTGATCCTTTCCTAAAGTCTGGTGGGAGGGAGATTTCTCTTCCTCCTCAATGCTCTCTGTCTGAGTGGAGTGATCCATAGTTTCAGGCTTCACAACACTATTATCTGTCTGAGTTTGAGCTGTGGCCATTACAACTCCACCAACCTTTTCAGGAAGGGACTCCATTTGGGTATGGGCTGTTACCATCACAGCCTTGCCAACCTGTTCAGGGAAAGAATCTGTCTGAGATTGGGCTGTGACTGGCACAGCCCTCCTGACCTGTTCAGGGAGGAAATCTTGGACTGGGGCTGTGGCTATCACTGCCCCACTAACCTTACCATGGAGGTTTACCATTTTAAAATGGGTTTCTTGCTCTACCTCAGCCCAGGCTGAGATCTCTAAATCATTCCCCAGTAGGCAATCTACAGGCAAGTTTGATGACACTGCCACTCTCTTGGGGCCAGTGACACCTCCCCAGCTGAGATTGACCACTGCTATGGAATGATCTCTCTGCACTCCATCAATGTTGGTCACCTGGTATGTGGCCCCAGGTAAAAGTTGTCTTGAGGGGACTAGGCTCTCAGTCACCATGGTGATGCTAGCCCCTGTATCTCTATAGGCCTCAACTTTTATACCATTGATGAGGGGCTCCTGTCTGTACTTGTCCAAAGTGTTGGGACAAGCTGTGAAGTTGGCAAACCCCATGCCAGTCTCACAGACAAGAGTATCTAAGTCAGGGGACCTGGTTAGGCCAGAGTCCCCAGGAACTCCCAAAGTAAATGCACCCAAATTCTTGGGGGCACTCCCACCACCTGGGGTATTACCACTAGTAGTAACAGGAGGTTTAGAAGTGTTACTTGGGGGTATACTCTCCTTATTGTTGTTGGCTCTTGGGCAACTGCTGTCAGTTTTCCAATGGCCTACCTGTTTGCAGGTATGGCAATAAAGTTTCTTCTGGGTATTGGACGGATTCTGACACCCACCCCCTTCTGAGGATTTTTGGGGCCCTGGGGTTTGATCTGAAGATTTATTCCCACCCTTCTCTTGAGGCTTGATTGATTCTTTCTTTTGGTCACCACCCTGGTTCTTAGGCCTAATCCTGGTTCTGACCCATTTGTCTGCCCTCTTACCCAATTCTTGTGGAGAGGTCAGATCAGAGTCTACCAGGTGCTGGTGTAATAACTGGTTCTGACAATTATTTAAGACTTGCTCTCTCATAATTAGATTTTACCATCCTGTGTAATCAGTAACCTTACTCCCCCGTAGCCAGCCTTCTAGAGCCTTAGTGGCACAATCAACAAAGTCAGTCCAATCCTGAGACTGAGTTTTCTGGGTGTCTCTAAACAGCAACCTGTACTACTCAGCTGTTAAGCCAAACCCATCAATCAGTGTATTTCAGGACTTGGTAATTGTTAGCATCCTCAGCTCTAGTAGTGAGGAGCTTATCTCTACCTTTACCTTCAAAGGAGAGACACTGTATAGCTGCCCACTGACTCTGGGGGATGCACTGGACAGTGCAGGCCCTCTCCAAAGCAGTCATCCATTTGTGGATGTCATCCCCTTGTTTAAAGGGGGGCACTATTTTACAGAGGTGTCTAGTATCAAAACTCCTGTCTTTATCTCTAGGGATAATGCTGCCACCAGTGGGGTCTGCCCCACTCAATTTCTGCTCTCTGGCAAAGGCAAGTCTTTCTTTGGGAAGGGCAAGTTCTTCCTCTCAATCTTCAGATTGACTTCCCTCATCTTAGCTTCATGCTCTCTTCTCTGAGGGGATGTCATCCCTCTCTGAGAAGATGCCTGAGAGACATGGGTATGAATAGATCTGTTAGAGCCTCTGGAGTGAGACCTAACTAGTCTATTCCCAATGTTAAGCCTGCCTGAGAGTGGTCCTGGGGGTCCCCCATGCCCATTCTCATGGATGCTTAAGTTGGTCCTGGTGAGCCTACTGACTACTACTGGACCTTTGTCTGCCTCGTCCCCTGATAATTCTTCCTCATCCTCCTCTTCACTTTCTGCTCCAAGGAGGTTAAGGTCAGGATCACCAAGGGTTCCCTCTAAGGGGGGCATGCTCCCATCTGGATTAGAGGGGCCTGTGTTAGAAGCCCTTCTGGCATCATATGTCTATAAGAGACCTATCAGAAAAGGAGTGGGAGGGTTAGAACCCTGTTTTAGTTTCCTGGAGGTACACAATTGTCTCATCTCCTGGAAGCTAAGGACTGCATATCTGGAAGTGACCTGTGGAGGGGCAACAACCACAAGGGGAGTCTCTGCAGACTCTCCATGGGAAGACATGCTTCTAGTGAGGTGTAAGTGGTGCACTTAGCTACACTATGGGTTTACCTACTGATCCCTTGCTAAGAGTTGTAGTCAGGGTGTGCTACTCCCTTTCTACTACAACAGCTGGTTCAGTAGAACTCAGAGTATTTCTAAGCTTTGTTATATGTACCTATGGTACCTTATGTGATCTTTCAAATGATATCTCAAGATTATATTTGGTAAAAACAGCAAGCTCAAATCCCAACCGCTGCACACCAATGTGAGAAGTTGGTCTGATATATGATGCTCACTAGTTCTAGTGATCACCTTGTATCAGTCCAAACAACCCTTATGGTGATTGGTTGTACGTCAACCTTATAGACCAGCTATCCTAGTAGCGTGGACAAAAGCAGTCTTTAGGCTAAACTCTGAATGGCATGTGAAGCCAGCTGTTTTACCACATATAACCCCTTGAATACCAAGTGAAAAGACACCACACAGGTTGTTATGAAAATAAACAGATATTTATTAACTAACATACACCTCTGAACTCTTTGAGGTCAGAGGGCTAAGCACATGACAATACTTGAAAGGAAATGCGAGTTCGCACAGTATTTACAAGAACGCCTGAGGGGTGCAACAAACCATATACTAAATAAATGGAATGCGAAAGTCAATCAAAGGAATGGAGCTGTCCAGAGGCTGTAGGATCGTTGGGACCACACTATACTAACTGGAGGTAAGTAATAGGAGGCCCACGGAACGCGTGTGCAGAGTGTGAACTCACACGCGAGATGCGTACAATCGTCTATGGACAGTACCGTTTAAAGAAAAGGTGAGTACGGACGTCCCTGACTAGATAGGACTAAAACGACTGTGGAACTGGACACTAGGAGAGTCAAGCTACCCTTGAGCACCGAAATGCTTGTGTTACCTCACCCACAGGCTGCGGGTGCATAGGTGCCAAGTCATGTCGGGTTCCCGCGTTGAAGTCAATGGAGCCTGGAGGAAAAGATGCTGCAGGCGGTCAGGAGGAAGATGTCCGGTGTGATCCAAGGGTGGATCAGTGAAGAGAAGAACCTGAAAGCAGAGGGGACAATGTTCAAAGTCACTAGCCAGTGACTGGAGTGGAACCAGATGTCGTCACGATCTGGTGAAGGTGGACGCTTGTCTCTGCAGCCACGTGGACCAGGTGGTGTCTTCAACGACCAGTATGGAGGCACGAGCTGTCCCACGCAGGCTCTCGCTGTCGGCGGTGTCGTCTCTGGATTCGGGTTCAACAGGCCTTGGCAAAGGCAACCCACGCGGTGAGTGGAAACGGCGTCTGGAGTGGACCAGGAGGGTCCGGGGTGCTCCTCTTTTGGAAGGGAGCAAGGGCCAGTCTGGAGCAACCAGACCAGCAGCAAAGTTGTCGGAGTTCGTCGTCTAGGAGGTCACCAGCCAGCCGGCAGGTGACCAGACAACGCGTCGAGCAGCAACCAGGCAGAAGGGCCCCATGCAGATCTCGTGGAGGGCTGATCTTCGATGCAGGAGCTGCTCGGGGTCGTGGCTTCTCAATCAATCAATCATCGCATTTATATAGCGCGCTACTCACCCAGAGGGTCTCAAGGCGCTGGGGGAGGGGGGTCCGCTACCGCTCGAACAGCCAGGTCTTGAGTTGCTTCCTGAAGGTGAGGTGGTCCTGGGTCAGGCGGAGGTGGGTGGGGAGGGAGTTCCATGTCTTGGCGGCAAGGTAGGAGAAGGACCGTCCCCCTGTGGTGGCTCTTCGGATGCGGGGGACGGCGGCGAGGGCGTGGCTGGTCGATCGAAGCTGGCGTTTTGGAGCGTAGAAGTTGAGGCGGCTGTTGAGGTATCCTGGGCCTTGGTTGTGTAGGGCTTTGTGTGCGTGGGTGAGGAGACGGAAGGTGATTCTCTTGTTGACCGGGAGCCAGTGCAGGTCTCTCAGGTGTCCGGAGATGTGGCTGCGACGGGGGATGTCCAGGATGAGTCGTGCTGAGGCGTTCTGGATCCGCTGGAGTCTCTTCTGGAGTTTGGTGGTGGTTCCAGCGTAGAGGGAGTTGCCGTAGTCCAGACAGCTGGTGACGAGGTCCTGGGTGACCGTCTTCCTGGTCTCGGTAAGGATCCACCGGAAGATCTTACGTAGCATGCGCAGGATGTTGAAGCACGACGAGGAGACGGCGTTGACTTGTCTGGTCATGGAGAGGGAGGAGTCCAGGATGAAGCCCAGGTTGCGTGCGTGGTCTGTTGGTTTGGGTGCGCTGGCTAGGGCGGGGGGCCACCAGGAGTCGTCCCAAGCGGCGGGTGAGGATCCCAGGATGAGGACTTCCGTCTTGTCCGAGTTCAGTTTCAGGCGGCTGTTCTTCATCCATTCGGCTACCTCTTTCATCCCTTCGTGAAGGTTGGCTCTGGCGGTGGCGGTGGCGGTGGCGGGGTCGTTGGTGAGGGAGAGGATTAGCTGGGTGTCGGCGTAGGGGATGATGTTGAGGTTGTGCTGGCGTGCGATGTCTGCGAGGGGGCTCATGTAGACGTTGAAGAGGGTTGGACTGAGCGAGGAGCCTTGAGGGACGCCGCAGATGACTTCGGTGGCTTCAGATCTGAACGGGGGGAGACGGACTCCGACGTTGCTGGGGCGTTGTACTAGGGTACGGTGGCAGACAGTGTCGGAGGCCGCGGAGAGGTCGAGGAGGATGAGGGCCGCTGTTTCTCCGTTGTCGAGCAGCGCTCGGATGTCATCGGTGGCTGCGATCAGGGCGGTCTCGGTGCTGTGGTTGGCCCGGAAGCCAGACTGCGAGGGGTCGAGGGATCCGTTCGTCTCGAGGAAGGCGGCCAGCTGCTTGTTGACGGTCTTCTCGATGACTTTTGCAGGAAACGGGAGCAGCGAGATGGGGCGATAGTTCTTGAGGTCGGTCGGGTCGGCCGATGGCTTCTTGAGTAGGGCGCTGAGTTCGGCGTGCTTCCAGCTCTCCGGGAAGGTGGCGGTGTCGAAGGAGGTGTTGATGATGTCCCGCAGGTGGGGTGCGATGACAGCGTCGGCCTTGTTGAAGACGTGGTGAGGGCAGGGGTCGGTCGGAGATCCGGAGTGGATGGAGTTCATCGCGCGGACGGTGTCTTCGGTGTTGATCGGAGTCCAGGCGTGGAGGATGGTGGTGGGGGGCGGTGGTTCGGTCGTTCGGTCGTGGCGTTCGTCGGTTGAGTGCTGAAGCTGTTGTGTATGTCCGCGATCTTGTTGTGGAAGTAGGAGGCGAGGGAGTTGCAGAGGTCTTGCGAAGGGGTGATGTTGTTGTTTCCGGCGTTGGGGTTGGAGAGCTCTTTGACGATGTTGAAGAGTTCCTTGCTGTTGTGTGCGTTGTTGTCCAGTCGTTCCTTGAATGCAGTTTTCTTGGTGGCGTGGATGAGTTGGTGGTGTTTTCGGGTGGCGAGCTTGAGGGCAGTCATGTTGTCCGGTGTTGGGTCTCTGCGCCAGGTTCTCTCGAGGGCTCGACAGTTCTTCTTGGAGCTCTTGAGTTCGTCGGTGAACCATGGGGCTTTCTTGCTGCCGCATCTGCTAGGCGGGGTCCTCAGGGGGGCGAGCTCGTCTGCGCAGTCGCTGATCCACCTCGTGAGGTTGGTGGCCGCCTGGCTAGGGTTCGTTGTGCTGGTGGGAGGGTTCATGTTCAGGGAGGTCGTGAGCTGGTCGGCTGTGATCTTGTTCCAGCTCCTGCGTGCAACCTGTTGCTGGTTGTGGTGGATCGTGGTCCTTCCGAAGCTGAAGTGGACGCAGCTGTGGTCCGTCCAGTGGAGTCCGGTGGCGTGGCTGAAGGCGATGTCCTTGCTGGATGAGAAGACGGGGTCGAGTGTGTGTCCGGCGTAGTGGGTGGGGGTGGTCACCAGCTGCTTGAGTCCCAGGTTGGCGAGGTTGTCCAGCAGGGTGGTGGTGTTGCAGTCGTTGTTGTTCTCCAGGTGGAAGTTGAGGTCCCCTAGGAGGATGTAGTCAGCGGAGCAGAGGGCGTGCGGGCTGATGAAGTCGGCGATGTCTTCGCTGAATTGTGTGCGTTGTCCCGGGGGTCTGTAGATGAGGGTGCCTCTGAGGGTGGTCTTGGGGTTGATGTGGACCTGAAAGTGCAGGTGCTCGGCAGTTGCGAGGGTGTCGTCGGTGTTGGTCGTGATGCGGATGGTGTTCCTGTGGACGATGGCGATGCCTCCTCCGGTGTGGTTGATGCGGTCCTTTCGGATGATCTTGCATCCGTCTGGGATGGCGATGGCGATGTCGGGCGCTGAAGAGGCGTTCATCCAGGTTTCCGTGAGGAAGGCGACGTCTGGTGACGTAGTATCGAGCAGGTTCCAGAGCTCGACGGCGTGTCTGTGGATGGAGCGGGTGTTGAGCAGGATGCACTTTAGGTGGCTGCTGCTGTTCCTCGTCGAGGTCTTGGGCAGTGCTGGAGTGGTGCAGGTCCGTTTGCAGGTGAACTTGCAGGCGTTGCAGCAGAAGGGTCCGTGGGTGCGTCTCGGGGTGGCACTGTAGCACCCCGGGATTCTTCCGGCGTTGAGTGCGGAGAGTTCGGTGGCGTCGTAGGTCCGGCGGGTGGGCTGGGGTCTGCGGGGGCCAGGGGTCCTGGCACTGGGCGCGGACGGGCTTACCTTTGGCGCACCTTCGGCGCTCAGTCGGCGCTCCCGCTGCGCGCGTCCGCTGCACGGTCGCTGAGGGGGCGTCATAAGTAGGAGCCGGGAGGGAGGGTCAGCCGGGAGGCGGGAGGCGGGAGGACCAATGGGAGAGGAGGGGAGGCGGAGCTACGGGTCAGCGGCGGCGGGAAGCACGGAGGTGACCGGGGCAGCGGGGCCTGTGAGGAGCGGGGGCAGAGGCGGCAGGCTGCGGGCAGAAGGCGAGCCCGAGGAAGATGCGGAGGGCAGCAGCGTAGAGGAGGTGAGCGGAGGTCTCAGCAATCAGGGAGCGGCCAGGCAGCAGCTGAGTCAGCAGGCAGGCAGGCGAGCGGCAGAGCAGCGTGGAGGGAGCGACCGCCTGCGAGGGCTCAGTCCCCAAAGCACTTGGACAAGGATGCCTCTGAAGTCGTGCTGGAGCGAAGTGCTGCTTCTTCCAAGATGGCCGGTCCCACGTGTCTCATCGCACCCACGGGTCTCAGCTGTGCTGCAGATGTGGGTAGAGGTCAGAGAGGTCTGGGAATCCGTGTCTCGTCGGGCTCTGAAGTCTGGATCCTTGCAGGAAGACGACAAAGGGAAGCCGCTGTACGCTGATGGTGCCTGCTGGAGCAGGGTGGACACTCCTTGCCCACAAGGGAGATATCTTCAGTCTTCTGTGGAGCAGAACGTCGAAGTCCAGAGTTTCTTCTTGGGAAGTTGTTCAGGATAATCTGATTTGGAATGGGACCAGCTCCTACCTTTAGCCGGCTAAAGGGGGTTGCACTACGACTAGGTCCCTCCTCTGGGTGGGACCAGGAAGGGGGGTGGTTACACCCCCTTTCCTTTGTCCGGTCTTGCGCCAGCTCTGGGGTAGGAGTGCCGCAGGAACTGGTTCTGACCGGTGTATGCCCAGGGCACCTTGTGTGCCCCAGGCATGTCTCATTCCTTTGATCCCTGTCCTACCTAATACACAAAATTCTGTCTGGGGTGGTGCTAGCACCTCCCAAGGCAGGAAACCCTTTGTCTAAACCTCCCTCGCTGGAAGGACTCCCAGCAGCAGGTGGTCAGACTTGTGTCTGTGGTGGCAGCATCCATTTTGTGATGCTGAGGCTCGAGTTAACTTTAACCGGGGTTCACAGTTACATACATGTCGTGTCCCTCTAGAAGGGTGGAAGGCTAACCCCGTCGCCAGAATTGGCGAGGGGTTAGTATTCCAATTCGTATGACACCTTACTCGACATGTTTTGATAATGCTATGCCAAAGTTAGCATTTGACCGCGAGGTTCATAATGCACTTAAGAGTATATGGTATAGCGTTATCATGGAACAGCTATTAGGACTTGGTTCCGCAAGCTGCAAACGGGCTCAGCTCATGCCAGAGCACCATCTCACATAATTCCAAGCACTCAGCCTTCAGGATTGATAAGGCCTGCCATAGGAGTGACTGATATGAATATATGTGTCCATTTTAGGGTTAGATATAGGAACACTATATCTAAAGCAAAGGGTGTTTACACCACCTTGCCCCAGCTGTCGTGCAGCCAGTTGTCAGATTTGGATGGCCAGCCAGGGGTGGCATAATACATGCTGCAGCCCTGGTAGGCCCTGGGTGCACCTATGCCCTGGGTACCTAAGGTACACTGTACAGGGACTGATAAGGTGACTCAGTATCCAATTAGATATGTACCTAAGGTACATGGAATCCATTTTACAGAGGGAGCAGTGGGCCTGGGGTCCTGACTAGCAGGGTCCCAGGTCAACTAAGTCGAAAAACCAGCAAAACACCAGGCAAAAAGTTGAGGGCAACCATAGTCAGATATCCACCTTCCTACAGGGGCACCCAGTGCAACAGCTGGAAATTGTGACAGAACACGGAGATACCCAGAAAATCAGAACATGTGGGACTGGAGCACCCAGTACAACAGCTGGAAAGTGTGACAGACATGGAGACAACCAGAAAATCAGAATATGTGGGACTGGAGCACCCAGTACAACAGCTGGAAAGTGTGACAGAAGATGGAGATGCGCAGAACATGTGGGACGGGGGCACCCAGTACAACAGCTGGAAAGTGTGACAGAACCCCGAGATACACAGAAAATCAGAATATTTGGGACTGGGGCACCCAGTACAACAGCTGGAAAGTGTGACAGAACATGGAGATGCCCAGAACATGTGGGACTGGGGCACACCGTACAATAGCTGTTAAGTGTGACAGAACACAGGGACGTCCAGAACTTGTGGGACTGGGGCACCCAGTAAAACAGCTGGAAAGTGTGACAGAACACAGGGACGTCCAGAACATGTGGGACTGGAGCACCCAGTACAACAGCTGGAAAGTGTGACAGAACACGGAGACGCCCAGAACATGTGGGTACCAGAACAACAGAAGCAGCGAAATCCAGACCAATAGCAAGAAAGCATGGTCATCCAGAACAAAATATTGTGTGTAACTCACAGTAATGGACTTAAAGCATAGACACTACCAGAATATAGAGAGCACATCAGATTATGTTGCGGCTACAAGGATGGGGTTCAGTAACCTGAGAGAGAAGTTATATCATATATAACATTAGACCCTCCCTACCCACCTACGGCAGACCCAAGACCTATTCGCCTTCAGAAGACTCTTCAAGACCTGGCTCTTCGAGCAGTAGCAGCACCTCCCCTCCCCATAGCGCCTTGAGACCCTCACGGGTAAGTAGCGCGCTTTACAAGTACTCTGATTGATTGATTGATTGATTGATCAACCAGTCTCGCTTGTGGACCCACTATCCATAGTTCCCTGGAATCATACTTGTGGCACAGCTTAGTGCACGTAGGCTCATTGACTGTTGGTAGCATGGGTGTAGCGCAGGCCTGAGGCCATAGAGAAGAGTTTCACAACCAGCAGAACTGGAACATGCAGAGAAGGACCTCAATTGGATCATTTATTGCTCCATCGAGAACCTCCCAAACCTACTAGCTTCTCGTTCACATACAAGAGCTCTCTGGCTGTATCCGCGCCGAGGGCCTGCTAATGCCCAGGTCATTTGGTAATACCATGCCCATTAACACACTTGAGAACACCAGTTTATGTTCTACTAGCAATAAAACCCACGGAGCAGGTAAGAAACCCCGAGGTGAAGTCCTTGCGTTTCCATTCTGCTCCATTCGTTTTTATTGTCGAATTACAGAGATGGCTGCTGGGCAGTGGCCGCTGGAGGAGTACCACCCACGGTTGTGGGAGCTGTGCCAGGTAATGCTGTTAGTGCAGCATTCATTGATTAGGTGCTGCTAGGGTAGCTGTGTTGGGCAGTGTGCCTGCTGCAGAGAGCGCAGTAGTTGTAGGGCAAAGGGTCGGAATCCCAATTTGGAGGGGGAGGCCTCAGCATTTCATGTTTCTGCTCTTGATCAAACGAGTACTGTTGAGGTGAGTGGTAAAAACATCAACACACACAAAGTAATTGTAAGCGGACGCCTAAGCTAGACAACCAGATGCAAACTTGAGGGGGGTGGGTGATACAAGTAGAATGGGGTTTTCCTCCCTCCAACTAGAACAAGAAGTTCTCCTGGCTGATGAAGCTAGGTGGCGGAAGGAGTTTCACAAGAGTTGCAGGCGAGGGCAGTAGAAAAAGAACAGCGGAAAGCCTTCACGGTGGCCCTGCGATAAACTGTACCACACGTTATTCATTTGATGATTTCAGTTGCCCCTAGGAAATGTGGAAACGTTTGATGCCCTCGAAGGTTTAATCAAATAGTGATCTCGTTGAATTCTTAGTCCCTCCTACTCCACGTCGGCATTGTAACAAAGGTTTACTCTGGAATTTGAAGCATTGGGTCGCATTTCATCAAACTTCATCTTGGTTTCTGTCCTTTGCTTTTAACTTAACTTTCTATTTCACTTTTAAATAACAAGGTTAGACATTTTTGGCAGTTTTCTATAATGACACTGTATGACCAGAAATGAAATAACGCTTTGAATTAATAGTTAGGCCAGAAAACTCCAGCACCTAATTTCACGTTTTCCTTCCTATTGCCACTGAGACCAGTCTGTCTTGCTACGTCTTACATCTACAGCCGGACCTGCTGCTAGTGTTGCTCTCGCTTGCAGGTAGCATTCAGCATGTGTTTATCGATTAAAAATGTGCTGTGTTGTGCTTAATGTGAGCTTGTGGTCACCGGTGTGGGCCACTGACATAAATTTTTGGGGACCAGCACTTATTATTTCCCAAGAGCAAGAGATGGAGAAAAGACACAAAGGAGAAAGAAGGAGTAGGTGAAAAACAGAATATCAGTCGCCAAGAGGATAAACCAGAACCTGCAAGAGCAGTGGTAGAGGGTGTCTGATAGTGGATTAAAGAGGAATGAGGTGGGTTCCAGACTATGAAGCATGGCTATTCTGTGCACTGAGATTTAATAGATCCGGCTGTGGATATCTGGGCAGCACTTAGGGCACCAATACTTAAAATTTTAGACAATAAGCATTGTTTCTCCCATGAGCTTGAGTGATTGGTCAACTGTTAAATGCTTAGACCCTTCCGTCATCGCATCCAGTTCGATGACACTGAAAGCAGCACTATCCAAGCCTTGCCATCCTCTCAGCACATTGAAGCTCACTATGTTTTGTTCTTTTCAGATCTGGCGTGGTAAGAAGATCCAACACCAGCCCCATGGGTTTTGCGAAGTCTGGCTCTTGTTCTCCATCCCCATCGGACAATATCGTGACTCGTAGGTTATCTACAGGATCATCGAGGCCTTACTCCCCGTCACCACTGGGTAATGCAGCCATTCCCTCAGGAGCTTTAAGCTTTATAGCCTGTCACATCTTCAGATCATAAAGCCTGACATCAAGTAGCCACCGCAGTGGTGGAGAAAATATAGATTGTGGTAGCTAGCAGCCCCATGGCACTTTGGCCTTTTAGTTGAATCTTTTTTATATTGGTGGTTTTTATTAACCCTGGGCAGTGAACTCCGCTCGCTGAGTTTGAAGAGTTTTCCGCACTCTGCATTTCACAAAGCTCACAGAGGTTTGTTTCCTCGCTCGCGCTCTTCAACATTAAGTTGGCGAGCGCGAGCGAGCAAAATCCACTCCTAGCGAGATATTTCCTTGTTCGCGATCGTCAAGTTGGCAAACACGAGCTTGGAAAATCAACATCCCGGCGAGATTTCTCTACGCGGGCAGCCGGATTTCTCATTGTGAGTGGGCATGTATGCTTTTGACCGCTTGTGTTGAGAAACCATCTGTTCGCAGAGAGAAAGCTGCCCCTCGAGTAAAAATATCTACTCGAGTGGCAGAAAGGAAGCGGTGCAACCTGACCCTGTGCATGGTGCCGTTTGCGAAGATTGCACAGTGCGGACAAACACCCGGCACTGAAAATCACTGCGAACAGCATTTTATCTACCGCACTCCGCCGCTCGCAGAGCTCTGTGTAACACAGCGGAGTTTTCTTTGCACTTCGCGAACTACGCCCAGGCTTACTTTTTATGCATGTTGTAGAAATTAGATCACTTCTACGTCTTGTCTTGTACACTTACCTCGCTGTTTCATACCTCCTATGTTGATTTTGGGTAATGTTTACTGTGGTCTTTTTCATTTGTTTATTATCAGTTGCTTCGGTAGTAAATGGTTTTGATTGTCAGCCTTATAATTTATTATATCTTGCCATCCTACATGCTGTTTACTTGGAGATTTAGCCCAGATACTAGCCTCGCGCAGAAGCTGTGAGTTTGCAATCTCTTACTAAGAACACCTGCTTTCTGAAGCGGAGTCCATTGGTCCTGTTACTACCTAAAAGCGCAGAAGCACAGATTTTAGCCCATCACAAGACACTGATGAAATAAGCAAACTATTGCATTATTAGTTCATCCCTCAGTGTTTCCACAGAAGTTACTGCCCACAGCTGAGCAGATTATCTGCACCATGTTGTTAGGCAGAGATTGTGACCAAAGGGTCAGTGTAAGCAGGCAGACCAGTAATCCCAGGGTGAGGCACATTTACCCCAATAGGTGCACACTGTGTGCTGTAAGCCTTCCGAAAGTAATCACAGCATCTAAGCAGAGCTCATTGTTGAGTCATCTTGTCCCGCCTGGGTCCTTTGAGTACACTGCCTCGCCTTCTTTCTCTCTCTCCTTTCCCCTTATCAGTGCTCTTTTGGTTTGCGGAGGGTCATGCTTTATCATTCTAAAGTTGTAGAGAACCCAGGCACTTAGTTGTGCTATGCGCTGCAAAGCAGTGCGCTCCACATTTTGAAAAAGTTTTTGTTGTTTCCTTTTTGTAATCTAAGTGGCATTAATCTACCACACTTGCATCATCTCCTTACTGCAGTGGGCACGATACCTGAGCAGCTCGGACACTGCTGCTGTGGGAACCCGCAAGGCCACGAGTCACGAAGCCGAAACTCTTCCGGGGGTATGTTCTTTTTCTTTGGGGTTTATGTCGATATAAATTGCCTCTTTACTTTGTGAAGCATCTTAAGACCATTTGACAGACGCAGACCGTATGCCTGGACAGTCCCTGTACTTTATTCCCATTCACATCGTCTTTGCACCATTATTGTTTATTACATTCTCAATGGGCCCATGCCAGGTGATATAATTCTGATTTGACAACAAAAACAGCCTATCAGCACTCCAATAATTTAAGAAATTAGTGTAATTTGCATATATAAGCAGCGTAAGAAGAGGCACATGACTTCAGCAGGTTCTTATTTCTTGGTTTCTTTATTGAAAAAATCTACTTAAAGACAACCATTGCCAACGCGTTTCGACCCAGAAGGTCTTCTTCAGGGCTACAAATAAGTACATAATATATGCATTAAAATAAGTACTGACAACACACAATATTTGCATTTTAAAACCAGTGCTCAAACAAACACTGGCGAGAAATTATTGAAAGAGCAAATCATATTACCAAAATATGTCACAAAAGGTAACCATATATACAAATATTTACATTGCAACAATATATTTTCTCTGATTTATTTGTCATATTTCACATAATTTTAACCTGCTGAAACTTTTGCATGGACCGGGAGACTGACTACAACTAAATGTAATATTTCAATCCATAAGAATTTTTTTTACGAGAAGTTAGGTGACTCATGTGCAAGAACCTTATACATATTTTTGTATATATTCAGCATAGACAATCAGGGAAGAGTCATAATGTTACCAAGTTAATTCAATCCATAGGAACATTTTCAAGAGGAATGTGACAGCTCATGTAAAACACCTAGTACATCATTTCATATATAACCTAAGCAACCAACCGCGACTCATATTGTTACCAAATTCATCAAAGATGCTTACCAGTAACGCCAATAGCAGTTTTCTTTAATTCATTTCTGTGTTTTTTCTGCGCTTCTACTTGAATCCTTTCTCTAAGATGGAAGTACCAGTTAGACCTGAATAGTTCTGATTTGAACATAGATTCATGGCAAGGGTGTACTTTTCTCCTTTGCCTTGAGTTAGATCGCCAAGCTTTTGCCTCTTACCACTGTGCCCACTACCCTAGAAGGTGTGGATATATGGAGCACTATGCCCAGTACCCTAGAAGGCGTGGATACAAGGAGCAGTGAATCAAAAGGTAGATGCCAATTGTCTTATCGACCTCAACCAGCGAATGTGCATTTTGGAATCGGCCTCATTTCTCCACTTTCAGTGATGGTATAAGAAGAATCACAGCACTGTACATGTAGCATACACCATAAACTGTTTGCAAGGACATTGTATTACCGTTCTTAATGAGTTTGTATTCTCAACTGAAGTACCATGGAAGGCTGCTCACTAGCTGCTGTGACTCTGATGCCATTGAGAAATGCAGTTGTTAAATTACCATAAGATACAGCCTTGACCATGCATACATTGAAAGCAGAAAATTGAGTACAGGCCCATCTCGTCTTCCTATTGTTATTTTTTTATTTTATTTTGAGTATTTATAAAGCGCAACTGATACCTTGCAGGCTTCCTGGCGCTGGAGAATACTCTACAGAGGAGAAACCATAGTGAGTGGCAGACGGGAAGATTTGTCATACCTAAATTGAAGCCCTATCATTTCTAACGACATCCGCATAACCACACTTCTACTCCTACCACCCATTCCTTACACCTGCTTAGCGTTATAGCATTTTTTGAAGCAATGATGCCAGGTTGTCTGCATCATGTCAAGCAAATACCCAAACGTAACACAGTGCAATCCAGTGCCTTTTGTGGGACTCATAACCCCTACTTAGCCAACAACTACCATGAATGTCCATGAATTCTATATGCACATAATAAACCTTTTTAAATCCCTCTTTCATCTCCCACACCCCTAGCAACACATTGTGTACACGTAAGGCCATTTTCTGAATCCATCACAGATGGATGCTCCCAACAATTTACACTTGGCGATTTAACACCCACCACATACTCCAATTAACGTTTAGTTTGCCTCCTGCCCCTTGCCCAAGCCTTACAGGCTTATTCCGCTCAGAGGTTCTTACCCCTGCACCTCGTGCACAGATAAAGAAACACTTCTTTCTAAATCTTCAAGGGCTAATTGGGCTCCTTTTGCAGATTCAGCATGCGTGCTCTCTCTCCACGTGAACAGAGATAGATGGGTTTGCACACAGCAGCTGGCAGCCCCATTCATCTTTAATACCTTCTCCCTGGGTCTCCCTCGCGTCATGCTGCTACTGTGACCTGCTTTTCAGTGCTGGCTCCTGGAGAGGCGGGGAGCACACGTCCTGCCGCACTCTTCGAGCAGTCCAGCTGTTCAGTGGGAGCCCTGCCAGCTGCCTCAGCCCCCACAGACACTGCTCACGTTGTGAATCATTTTCTCAATGACTTTCCTCGGTGCATGTGATCCCAGAGTGAGGCTTCATCATCCATTCATGCCATCTGGCCAGATACCGAACTCGGAGACCCAATTAAACTGTGAGATTCCGTCTCAGTCTCTCTGTTTTGTGTAGGCACACATTGTGGTTGTTTTTATTTTGTGCCACATACACACATTTCTCTAAAGTGCTGCAGCATCCACAGTGCCTTCCGAGGTTGTACAGTGCAAGCAGTATTGTGCTTCACTTGAATGTGACATTTTTTGTTGTTTCGACTGTTTGTTTGGTTAAATAGAAGAGATCTCACTTGTCTTCTCCCCAGGGTCTCCGGCTCCACCGTCACATTCACCGCAGTCTCTGTTGCTCGGTGCTCGCCTCCAGAGTGCTCCCACTTTAACAGATATCTACCAGACCAAGCAGAAGCTCAGGAAACAGCATTCGGACCCGGTGTACCCTTCCTATGCGGGGTGCGGATACAGCCACACGCCTCCACCCCCCAGACCTGTCAGTCTTGGGGCTTCGCCAACCAAGCATATGGGCACATCGCCCCGGACTTCAGACTGGCTCTACAAATCTCCCCTTCCAACCATTATTGGATCTCCCACCAAGGTTTGCATCGATCTCTCTTTTTTATGTGCATTGTCTAAGTGCAGGGGCACTTTTTATGTATCATTTTAAGATCTGACTAAATATGTGACTCTGCTATGGCTCAGTTGGCATATAACGGGCACAAAGCCATGGTATACCATGGAGGTATAATGAAGTAGTTGCTGCAGTTGTAAGATGACACAAGGTCTATGTATGTTCACATTTCTTTCAAGTAACATACATTCATATTTGGATGCGTAAATACCAAAAACCGAAATAAGTTTTGAAGATAAGTACAGTATAATATTCCTAACCTAGTGCTTTTGGCAGAAGAGGGTGATGAATCTACAACATTACAGGATTCAAGTCCATGGTTACACTGGAGTAATGTGCTTCATTTGGTTGTATAGTATCTGAGACGGAAGCTCTGCTCAGAGAACTTTGCAGATTGTACTTAGACATAAAGGCTGTATCATGGAGGGTACAGAAGTGATGCGGAAAAGCTTTAAACAGTACAGGGCAAACATGACTCAAAATTCAAGGGCGACCCATGACTGGACAGCTGGTTCTCACTGGAGTGGGTTTCCTTTACCTTGTTTCTGACGAAATATGTGCAGCTTTAGAGCGGGGCTCTATAATAAGGTACAAAACCCATTGCAAACTTTGCAAGTCGTGCTTTAAAGAAGAAAGATGAACATGACATACTATCATACTATCACAGATATCATGGTAAGACACCTTTGAGCAAAAGGCATATTTTCTTGGCCACTCCCTGTGAAAGCAGTAGTGTAATGTGTGAAATGCACAGCCGGTACTTTTAGGTCTCTATCATTCCACTCTTGTAACTGGTTCTAAAGTTGGGAAAAGAGGATTCTTCCTACATGGAGGAGTAGCTTAAGAAAGTTAATGCAACTTTGACCCCATTGGCACAGGTTCAGGTCCTGGTGGATTCTCTGAGCCTTTTATTTTTCAGAGATTGATAAAAATACGTTCCACTAAGGCGGGGCAGTCAGCCATGGTCTATCAGTAGCATCAAGAGACCCACCGAGTTTAAACATGCGTTCTACAAATACCCTTGTTCTGTTGTAGAACGTTTTTCAGGTGCCCTGGGATATTCAGGTTTTACCGGGCCACTATTGTGGCAATCTGGGTCTATTACCATTGGTGTTCTGGGGCTTTTACTTAGTACTGAGCCAGTCTCTCACCACCATAGGCTGAGTCCTCATTTGAGTACTTTTTGACTGTAGCGCTCACTTCTGTTCCGTACCGGCTGCCACACACCCAGCGCTCAGGACGATCACCGGGAATCTCTCACCAGCTGCAGCGAGACGCTCGAATGAGCCCAGCGCGCAGGCGCGCTCTCACGGCTCCTGCGGCTCGCGTCTCTCGCGACTCTCGCGTCCTCAGTCATCGTCAAAGAACCCCGCAGCAGTTAGTAGATGCGGAGAGGGAAGGAAACGTTCCCACAACGCCCAAAACACTTCCCCTGGGGAGAGGATACACAGAAGTTCGGCAGGACGGCGCTGTAAGGGCTCGTTAGCCTGCGAACCTGGGGGAAGACTAACCTTGGCGAACCTCGGCTGCAGACCCTGCAGGCGGTGGAGGAAAAGGCGCCAATAAAGAATTCAAATACGATTATTGATTCAGTAGCCCGGCAGAAGGAGGGCCCTGGCAAATCTGGGTACCCAGGCGCTGATTGGACTACACAGTAAGGTTTTGTGGAACATTGGACCTTGACATGTGGTTTTGAGTGTGTGTGACAACAGACCGAGGAACAGAGGTAAGTGGGGTGTAGTCTATCCAAGTTCTACTCGTAATTTAAATACAGGAAAATTGTAAATTTGGTCCTCCAATACAAAAAAGCTAAGCCTGGTGAGAAGGAGTTGCTCTCCCCCCGTAACAGCGGGAGTGGGAGGAAATACCATAATTCCAGGCCTTATCAGTGCTAATCCGAGCCCGGAGAAGGAATATATAAGTTAATAAAAATGGCACCGGCTAAAACAAGAGGCCGTAAAAATTTTAAAACGGGGAAAAAGCCAGAGAAGAACTCCTCGGAGTCCGGGGATGATAATGAGATAGGTATTCCGGATGCAGTGCTGAGTGAGCCAACAAGAAAAAAGAAACGAGCCTTAAGAGATACCCAATCCTTGTCGCTAACACCTACATCCGTGAAGCTAAAAGGAACAAGCAATGACTTGTCCGTATCAAACCCAATTAAAGTCTTTCTGGAAAAACACTTTAAGGGGAAGGATGTAACCAGTAAAGAGCCAAATGCTGTCATAGATATAGACATAAACTCTGAGTCCAGGAGCGACGATGTCTTAGCCTCCCTGAATCAGTCCACCCTTAATTTATCAGGAGTACTGCTGAACCCACGTTTGTCTTTTTCACCTAGATTATTCCAGCAGTCAATTGAAGGGGATTTAGAGGACGAAGATGATGACGTATCCATACATACTAATGGTCTAAGCTCAAATGTTCAAAATGGAACTATGAAGCAACCTCAGGAAAATGTGGACTTGAATGTGGATGTAAACTGCTCCTTTGATCTAGGAAATGAACATCTAGGAAATGAACATTTGCAATCACCACTGCATGGGCTTGAGGTTACAGGAGCCTCTAGTACCTCTATGCTTGAGTTTGTGTATCCTCCAAAAAACCCTGCAAGGCTTGCTAGTGATTTCCATAATAAATAACAATCCTTTAAAAATTCAGGGGGACCAGTCTAAAGCAATCTTGGGTGAGCTGACCCAAATTAGAAGTTTAATGCCAGCCCTGGTTAGGCCAATATATGGAAGCCAGGTGGGGGACGGCAGTAATAAGGTGGAGGAAGATGTGTTAGGGGCCTCAAACTTAATGAAAGAGGAACCATCAGTATATATATCTAGGCAGCCAATGATTGTGAAAAAATGGGGGGAAACGAGATATCATACGGGTAGATTCCCAAGAAGGGAGGCTACTCGTATAAAAAGTTGCCTGGAAAAAAACCCTACCAGGATCTTGAGTAGAGGGAAAGGAGAAACTGAGGAAGTAGGAGGTAACAAGGGGGGAAAAATTCAGAGTTCAAAGGTGAATAATGTAAAGCCACAAATGGAACAGAAAGAACAATGGAACAGATCAGTAAAACCAAAGCCTAATAAAAGTGGGTTGGCTCCTATAACAAGGGAGTTAGAGGTTAGAGGAGGAAAGTATGAAAAGGAAGCCTTCAGGATCTCGAGAAACGTCAAGGTGCAGCAGGGTCGGGATTGACGACAACAAGAGGAACCAAATGTCTATGAAAAGGGAAGCTACCTCAAAGGGGGTTAACCACGGGGCCAGACAAACAGGCTCTAATGATCTATGGATTTTCCTAAAAGCCGAAAATGGTGGTAAAGCTAGGAAACTACACCCATTAAATCGATCTCAGCTTTTATACATAATGGGTAAATGTGCAAGTCTTGGGAGTATTGGTACAATGGACCTCAAAGAAGTAGGATTTGTTGCAAGCAGCACAGGAGAAGAGGCGACTAAAGTCCTCTTTCATTCTGCTTGGGTGAAAGAAGCGGTGGAAAAAGCGAAAAATGAGTTACAAAAGGAGGGGATCAGACTGGTAAGGAAGTAGGAAATACAGGGACAGTATTTCCTGACGAACCATGCTGGTCTAGGCACCCCTAGAATCTAGGGAGTACGATGAGGAGGGATTTCCAAGCGAAATCGATTAGGAGAATGGGTCGTCACACAGCCTTTCAGTTCTATCATGGAATATAAATGGCTACAAGAAAATATCGGCACAGATCAAGTTCGATAAAATTATAAAGAGTAACGACATTGTGTGCCTTCAGGAGACATGGCTGTGTGACGATACCCTTAGTTATAGAAGGATTTGCCCAATACTCTAAAGCAGCAAAGAAAAATAATCTGGGGAGGCCATCAGGGGGTCAACTAACGCTAATCTCCACACAGATAGTCAGGAGGGTTGAAAGGTTAAATTTACTTAGTGAGTGGGCACTAAGTTGCAGAATCCTATTGCAGAAGGCAGATCCCAGATATGAGGGAATATGCAATATGAATGTGCATATACATAAGGGAAAGCCCATGAATATAAGGAGAATTTGGGTAGACTGAAAGAAGATCTGGAGTCAACTAGTGGCAAGCATCTGAAGGATTTAGTACTAGTAGTAGGTGATTTTAACCATAGATTGGACCGCAAAAAGGTAGATAGTTGGCACAAAGAATTGCTAGAAGCACATAACATTGAAGCTGCACTCTTTCCAAGGGGGGAGCTCTCACAGCAGGATGAGTCACTTAGTCAGCTAATGGGGTCCTTGGGCTCGGTATGTGCAAATGGAAGATTTCAGCAAGACCAGCCCGCGGGAAAGAGTTTTGTGAGGGGCCAGCAACCTTGCCCAATAGATTATATGTTCTGTCAGGCCTGGTGCTTTAATCAAATAAGAAATTTTGAGGTGGCGAAAATGACAGGTAGTGACCATTTCCCTTTGAAGTTAGGAATACGCATTCCGAAATGTAGAAGTAGAGAGAGAGTTCTACAGGTCCATGTGGATTACCCCAAACGATTAACAACCTGTATATCAGACGAACAGATAGAAAAGCTTGGGCTAATTCAACAGTCAATCCCAACTGAAGACATTCATTCTAATGCAGGAATCCCATGGTTTGAATTGACCATAGGTAAGCTGGCAGATTCCCTCAAGAAGGAATTCAAGGTAAAAAAGTCAGGACTGGGCAGCTATGTAGTTAATAAAAATAGGAAACCCTGGTTTGACGAAGAATGCAGGGTAGCTAAGACCCTGATAAGACAGAAGGAGAGAAGAGTAAGGGCCATGTTTAAAGTGGACCTATATCAGACACTTCAGCAACTAAGGTTAAAGTATAAAACATTAATTCGGAATAAAAAAAGAAGGTATGAAGAGAAATGTTGGGCAAATATGTTGGAGGTGATTGAATTCAAGGATGTGAGAGGGTTCTGGAAATTAATCCAAGAGAGTTTGGGCGGTAAATCCGGTTCCTTGACCTGTATGGTCCCGGAAGATGATTGGGTAGGCTATCTGAAAGAAATCTATGGAAGATGGCCGACACAACCAATACCGGAAACCTTAGGTTGGCCACGGATGAGGGATGATATAAAGGACTACTTTACCCCAAGTTATATAACGGAGATTATAGCTAGTTTGAACCTTACCTGTGCCGCAGGACCAGATAACCTCCCGGCAGTGATAATTAAAACGAGGCCTGAATGGTGGGCAGAGTTCTTTACAAAGATGTTCCTGGTAATCCTGGATACGGGAATCATCCCAGAAAGTTGGAAGGGCGCAAATATTAGGCCTATTCATAAAAAAGGGTAGCCACACAATACCGAAAAATTATAAGCTTATAAACCTACACGATATAGGGGTAAAAGTCTTTGCAAAAGTAATTTTAAACTTTTTAAAAGATTGGGCAGAGGAAAACCAAACCATCCCCCCGGAACAGGGTGGGTTTAAAGCCGGCCACTCTACTATCGACCATTGTTTTGCTCTTTGGGCCTTAGCACCGAAGTCAATGGAATCGCGGGGTAGGTTGTTCTGTTATTTCGTTGACTTCCGTGCAGCCTTTGATCTAGTGGACCGGGAGCTGCTGTGGGCGGCCCTAATTAGTCAGGGAATTCCTAATGATATACTGCGGCTGCTACAAATGCTCCACACTAAAAAACTGGGCACAGATAATTTTAGACATAGATTGTAGTCTATCAGGGAAAATAGAAATTGGAAATGGTCTACGTCAGGCATGTGTATTAGCTCCCCTGTTGTTCTCCTTGTTCCTAGCAGACCTACCATCAATGTTGGGGAACACAACTGGGGCAAGCCCGAAACTAAATGGCAAGCAGATAGCATGCCTACTCTATGCCGACGATCTGGTGATTATGGACCAGACCGAGGTTGGCTTGCAAAGAAAATTAAATGCTTTCAATGACTACTGCTTAAGAAAAAAACTTGTGATAAATATGGATAAGACCAAAACATTGAGCTTTGGCCGGAGGAAAACTGAGTTCTCATGGTGGATTGGGTCAGAAAAAGTGGAATCAGTAACAGAGTATAGATACTTGGGGTTATGGTTCCAGCAGAATTTGAAATTAATACCCACTTAGAGGCATCTAAAGTAAGAACCTCTGCATCGATTAGCGGTCTGATATTGTTTAATAAAGCCTATGGTGCTATGACCGACAAACCAGTGCTAAAAGCCTATGCTGCTATTGTACCCCCGCATTACTTGTATGGCGCTGAACTGTTGTTCCTAAGTGGTAAGGAAAACTGGGATGTGGAAGAAGGTAAAAACCTAAAAAAGTTATTTACGCTCCCCCGGTCAGCAATGGTTCAGGCAGTAAGACTGGAACTAGGCCTGACTTCATGGGGTATACAAGTTGTAATGGCCCTTTTGCGCGTTTGGCAACGCCTAGAAATAGGCACAATTACCAAAATATCTCAATGGGGCAAAAATGAAATACAGGACAGCGAACTAAAATGGCCAAGAGAGACCAGGGGGAAAGTAACAAAGCTATGCTTTAAGATGAGAGTTAATGTGTGCCCTACTGTCTCCGTGGCTAATATTGATAAAAAGTTACTCAGGTCGACGGGGAAGGAAATATCGCATGCACATGACAAAATCTATCTTGCAAGTAAAACTTCGACCAGTTTTATGATTGATGCATGGAATAGTGTTTATTGCTTCCCCTACATAGATAAGTTACCGGACCGTCGATTACGAAATGAGGTTCTGAGGGTTAGAATTGGGGTTAACCCTTGTTATATGAACAACTCGGTAAAGTGGGCCATGATCAATGAGGAGGGAACCTGTACTTGCTCTCTAGGGTCTAAATGTGATATGCTGCATATCTTATTTGATTGTCTGAAGTTTTTGGACTTGCGTATCAAATTTTTAAAACCGATTCTTATGAAATATGATATTAAAACTAGGACCCAGGCTGTGACACTGATGACAGAAATGTCCCACTTAGATATTGCTGTGGCAATGGGGAAATATATGCAAAAAGTGAAGGCAGTTTTATATCTTTTAAACGAGTTTTAATAATTAGTATTTTTAAAATATGTTTTAGGGTTTCTATGTGTGTTAATGAAATGTTTTATTTAACTCTTTGGATGAACTTTTTATCGATATGTATTGTTTGTGGACCAACGGTCCAAGTAAACGTGAAACAAACTTGAACTTGACTACTGAGCCCAATAGTGAACACCAATCACACCCCTTTAGCCATTGGCCCACAGTGTAGCAAAGTGCAACAGCCCAAGCCCTACTCTGGAAGGTGGTGTGGGGTTGAGACTCTGAAGTCAACAAATCATTCATTTTAAGTTGATAAGCCAACATCCTGTTAGTGTTTGGTCTTTGATAGAGAAAAAGTACTTTACTAGTCACATACAACTCAATACTGTACATATAGAGACAGCAACAGTCATATTATACTTCTGCAATATGATTAATGCGGATGGTGGAGATAGCTCAGGCTGCTTTTGTTGCACAACCTTCAGTGGTGCACTAAATGCAGAATGTTGCGAACAGTTAGTTTCTTCACGGGGTTGTCAAGAACACTGGTTGTCTGTAGGAAGGTGATTTTAGCCTGGGGCAAAGCTTTCACCAACTTCTTCCCTGTTGTATAAGTTTGTTACTCCCCCCGCCCCCTAAGTTTGGTATCTTCCCCAGTTGCACATGACCTAATTGTCAATGTCATGCCTGACAAGACATGCAATGCCTGAGTTGTCTGTTGACAGGCTGGTTGTGTTGCAGGCACTCAGCGTGGCTCACTGACTGAGGATGGCACTGTGCTTGCCGCGGGCTAGCCGGTGCAATCTGTGACTTTAGGGCCTGCACATACTGGTTTAGGTCTCTGGCAGCAGCAGGATCCCCTCGAGTAAGGTCTGCGTAAGGGTTGCAGTGCTCACGGTCCAGCAGATCGTGCTGATTGGGTGCAGGCCTCCCTGTCACAGTAGTGTCTCTACTCTCCCTCTGAATATTTCACAGGAGAGTATGCATCATAGTCCGGTTCTCTCCCGCCTGGGTGCTTCTTGGTGTATGGCTTCTTCAGAGAAACTTGGATGGGGTCGCAATATACAGCACCCTCTGGTTCTTGGCTTATTTGATTCAGTTCATGCTGTTGTAGTGACTGCGGGGCTTCCAGACCTCATCCGTGCACAGTGGTGTAGGTCCTTATCTTGTGGTGCAGCAGACCGCATTTGTTTGTCCTACCATTTCTCTTCTATTCCCCTTCTCCTAGTTTGACTTTGCCAGAACAACCTGTGGATATCGCACTTGACAAGGAAATGTCCCACTTAGCTACGTATTACCATGAGGGAGATAGCCCTTCTAGGGAACAGTGGGGCAGGAAAGGCAGGGAAAACTCTCCAAGCATCAAAAGGGCCCTGTGACACATCAATACCTGAATGTTTATCCACTGCAAAGGATCCATGGAATGTCCTGGAGGCGCCCTGTAATTCACATGCATGTCTGGGACATCCTCCAGCACTCCATTTTAGGTACCACTTGGATGAATGACGAGCTAAGTGGGGTGCCAGTGTGGTCGTTACCACGAATATATGATGTTACCACGAATACAAGTTCCACGCATGGCAATACCACGCAAATTTTAGTTCGCAAGTGGCTTTACCACGCTGGAATTTGCAACGATGGATTACACCACGCATTTTAACTTCCATTAAACACAAATAATAAAGATTATTTTCTTACCTGACACCTTCCTGTCTTTCACCAGCAGCCCGTACTTCCATCCACCATCGAAACAAGCGTCAAAACACGTCTGCCAAAATTAAAAAAGGACTGCTATTTTGACGTAACGGCACGTCTTTGGGGGAGGCACTTTCCTTTTACCTCGTTGGTACTGAAGTGCGTTTTTTTTTTATTTAATTAACCCGCTCCTTTGTTTATTTTTGGGGGGGAGACCCCCCAGGCCCCCCCAGCCCCTCCCCCAGCCGACCCCCTAGCCAGAACGTATATGCGTGGCAAAGACTGTCGTTGAAGGCATACGCGTGGAAAAGACGTTTGCGAGGTAAGTGCCTCGTAGTAAACGTCACGCGTAGAAAAGCCTTCGTTGAAAATGATGTTTCCCGTTACCACATGTTACACACTGAACACTCGTCGTCTACACACAGGAGTAATGTATCCACGTGATATTAATGTCCTACATGGATGGCCTACAGACATGGTTTCTGTGGACCCACAGACCAATTAAAAAAAATCTAGAGAGGCCAGTTAATAAGTCTCTCTGGCAGAGATAGGAAACAATGTCTGTTATGCCACCACAGTCTTATCGCTGCCACCACAATCAGTCATCTTCAAGCTGGTGAGCTGCCGGTAATCACGTCCTGTAAGGAGGGTGCACATGTTGTACCGCTCCAGACCACAGATCCCTGCTCGGGGTCATAAACCATGTCACAGAAAAGCCTTCAGCACCCTGCTTTATTGTTGTGTATGGAAAGGCATCCAGGCAGGAGAGTTTTCTTCAACTTTGACATCTGTGTTTTTTAATGCTTACTTAGAATTTCTCGTGATGTGTTAGTGCTGAGACATGGGCTTTCAGAAGTATGAGGGTGCTTGGGTTGTGGCTGACTCTGGCCCAGCACTTGTTGACCTTTCCGATGCCAGACCGAGATGACTGCTCTTTCCACAACTCAGCCGGGAATCACCGCTAATCAGTAACTGTTCTGAACCAGCCCATCAGTGACTGACCCATACCCAGCACTGGTGGCTGGGATGTAGATCTATTCCTTCCTCTGCCTGCCTGCGGTCATGCTAGCCCGCAGGTTTCTGCTCCAACTGGGCCCAGGTGATTCTGACAGATCGAAGAAATAGGGGCAGCTCGGTAAGCTCAGTAACTGCACCACATAATGAAGGCACACATATATTTAACACCAGTATTGCCCTCCTCAAATGACCAGCTGCCAAATGCTCACAAATCATACATGAAGGAACACAGATGATGAGAGGCAACACCTAAGCAAGGAAAATCAATTAGGGCATCAAATCAACTATTCGGGTAATTGCCAGTATTATTCGAAGAGTCCAGTGTTGCTTGAATGTTTCTTTTTTATTTTCTGTCTTTCAGTCTTGAAAGTATGACAAACAGACGCAACCACATTTTTCGTCCCAAACAACGGCTTCTTCTGGGCATAAAAAAGTCTTGTTTTGGTAACAATGAAGTTTGTTAGCAGCAAGGTCGTATCAGGGTCCGCAGATCCAGCGTTATCCAACTCACGTCAATGTTATGTGTGATCCACCGCTTATGGTGAACCAACATGTGACCTGTTCGCACAAGCGAGTAATAGATTCTGGAAGCAGTAGTCCCGCCTGAGAAGTACTTTGTTCGGCAGTGCCGTCCGGCTCGCCTCGCCTCGCTTATATGTTGCCTCTCATCTTCTGTGCTCCTGATTCTGACAGATAATTGCAATGCTGTCTGGTTTCCCCATAACATGTGTTACAGTGTGACACCTTCGCCCAGTCTGGACTTTTCAATCAGCAGCCCTTGGCTCTGTGGGACTACAAGTTCACTTTTTTAACATTACGTTTGGCTTCAGAGTTTCGCAGTGTTATTTGCTAATATGGTAGAGTACACTGTGGATATCGCACTTGGTATATAGCTCTAAGCAGACATTATTTGGCAATTATATAGCTCAAAATTGGCCATTAATCTGGCTGTGACTGACTGCTTCCCAACTCTTTCTACGGTTCATAGGCAGATGCGGAAGAGTCAGTCATTCCTGCAATAATATAGTGCAAAGTATTGGCAGGGCAGGTCAGTTCTTCCTAAAGGCATGTTTACTCAAAGCAACTCGGGTGACTCCTTTGAAAAGAACCCTGATACACAAGCGTGTGTTTTTTACTGTTCATGGGATAACAGACGATATTAATATCTGTTACATTTACATGCAGCTCAAAGCCAACATAAGGATACCCTTAGCAAATATTAGGCGTGGGAGGACAGTGGATTTATTAAGGCTCTTGCATGTGTGTAAAACATCGCGTGCCCTTTAAGACTTTACTTAAGATGTGTTGTTTGATGTTTGTAAAAGTCTTTCAGCCAAGTAAGGACAAACTATTCATGTACCGTGGTAACGGTCCTGATTTCAGGCTACAGTGTGAAGAAGGCAAACACTTTCAAGTCAATGCAACTGCAACTAGAAGCTAGTAATAATATGCAACTGCAAATCAACCGGGCAGCTCGGCTTTATATGGGGTTAGCCGGGATGCTCTGTTTTTTTTTCACAATGCCTGGTATTAGAGCATCGTTTTGTGAGGAAGTGAAATTTAGAGGTTTTCATTTTCAGCGAAATTGTGCAAAGTTTTGCCATTTAAAGGTTATCCTAATTAAATGTCTTTCATTGTCTAGGCAACGGCTCCCTGCAAGATTCCGAAAACGCAGGCGTCTTCAAACTTACTGGCGTTGGCAAGATGCCAGGGCGTGGGGGATCCCGCTTCCTCGAAGGACATGCCAGACCAAAGGGACTTCTCACACTTTCTCTGTGCCCATGGAGCAGAGAGGCACGCATCTGGTGAATACTGCAAGACCACGTTTGGGAGGTAAGTACACTTTCCCTTTCAGACCCCACTTGTAAAGCTGTTAACCGGCCTGCCCACCCTCAGTAACCTTCAGAGCTCCTGCAACTCTGCTGCTCCGAGTGGGAAGGTTACGCATCACTTGGATATCACAAAACTCCAGAAAATGATAGCAAACCTACAGTTTCACTACGGAATTATCCCAAGGTAGACCTAAGTAGTCAACATGGCAGAAGAGATCCCAATTATTTTAGTGTTCCTGTGTAGGCATAGAAGGCCTGTAGTAAGTGGCCCTGTAGCGAGACGTCTTGGGATGCAGAGTGTGTGGTAGAAATGAATGTCCACACAGTCTCTGCCACAGTGTCCTTCTAGCTGCTTTGTCCAGTGGTTGTCTACGCAGCCTCTGTTTGTGCGCTGTCATCAGACACACTTCCCCTTGCTTTGCTTTGTCTGTTGGTGTGATGTAACTCGGGAGGAAACGCAGCAGATTTTTGTTTACTGAGATCACTGTTTTTCGGTGGTAACCATGTAGGCCTCCGGATGGCAGTCTCTCTGAGGGACAGTTCTTTTGCAACCTTTGCGTTGTGCAATCCGTGTGCTTCTGGGCACAGGATCAATTCTGTGTACACACATCTAAGGTTCACTGCTGATTTTAACTTTGGCTGTATACTGGGGTTAGCCCTTTTCAGAGCACAGACTGTGACGCTTTCCTTAATTCTTGTTGTGGGAAAAACCTCAGACAGCTGGTGTGTGGAAGTGCCCTGCGAGGAGTTAGGTGCTAATCTTGGCCTTGTGGTGTTCTTAATCCGTACCGTTTCTGAAATCAGCTTCTCAGTGCTTTCGATGCTAATTATTCTGGGCAGAGAATGAATTTGGGAATTCTGGTGGCTGTTTCCTAGCTCACATTACTGTTCTGGCATGGTTCAATTTCAGTGGAAGGCAGATTTGATATGCTGATCATTGGGAACACTTTTGGAATAGATTTGCAGCGTTAATTAAATAATGCTTTGTTATCATGTATACATTTATAAATATTGTTAAAAAAAAGAAATTAGTTTCTGTTTAAGGTTCCGCTCCGTTAACACTGGCTTAGCATATCGGGAAACCTGAATTCAGATATACTGTATCGCCTACAGTGGATTGTGTTATCTTCCATTTTTAAAAAGCCTGTTTGTAGCTGCGCTGATCCTATCATACATTTTGCATGTGTGACGCTTTTTGTGGACAGAGAAGTAGGTAGAAATTGTGCAATATTTGCTAGACTGCTCCCTACTTAAGGAACAGTGTCAGTGGAAATGTGAAGGTGCAGTGTTGGTGGAAATGTGAAGACCTGATATGTCAGTGATGCAGTATTTTTCAAAAATATCTCCTCTCAATGGATGTTTGCAATGGATGCACACATTCCAGTACTGTCCTATGTGCTGAATTGATCAATGTAATTAAGGGTGGAAAGCCAGAATCTGAGATCAGGTATTTATTTTCAAGTGACATGGCACGAGGATTCTGGCAGACGAGGGCATAAACTTGAATCTCAGTCACTGAATCACACACTTAGATCCCTTCATCTGTGTGCTATAGGGCAACAATGAGGAGGATTTTAGTTGGTCTCCCCTTTACAAGTGTTAAGTTGCTCAGTCCCTAGCATGCGTGAGCCACCTCTACTGGGTAAGTAAAATATTCTCTTGTTTTTCTGCACAGGTCAGTGAGCGCAGGGAAACTGTCAGACCAGCAGGCCAGACCATCGCTGGGTGTCCAATTTTATCAGGGAAGCACCGACAGCCTCAACGCAGAACGCCCAATGGACACAGGTAGGGCTTGCTCATCTCCTAGGGCCAGTATAGGTGCAATTTCCCATTACCTTTTCGGCTCCTTTGACCATAAAAACCCCCACCCACAAAGGTTTCATTTTGAAATTATTGGAGGGTCCTGATGCCATGGGCTTATTGCTTCACTTGGGGAAATTGAAAGTGGACACGGCAAATAGTCTTATGTTCAAATTATTTTATGGCTGAAATTGTACCGACATCATTTCCAGCGCTTTAAACTTTCCTTGTGAGCAGTATAGTGGCTTGAATGGGTTTTGTACATACTGGGTGATTTCAGGCCCTTTATTATTGAGTAAAACGCTTAACATTATGCGATTTTGGTACATGCTCTTTATTTCCCTTTGCAAATGTGTTCAACTGTGACTTAAGAGCACCTAGACGCAGCGCCTGGCAGCACTAAAATATTGGTTGTGGGTGCTCACTGCAACCGTGGTACAGGCTATTGTGTGATAATATGTGGATTTTCTTCTGGAACGAGAATGTCTTCCAAAAATATCAGACTAGATTATCTGCAGAGCTTGACTAGCTATTAATTGACAAATTCATTTTTATTTCATCAGAGTAGCTTTACAAATGGTCTCATTACGATTGTTACAGAATGACCATATGGTAAAGTCAGCCCTGGGTACATCTCTTACTAGTTTGACAGGTTAGAATGGGGAATCACTTGCTAATTTCCACCACTGTCCTGTGACTCTTGGAGGAATTTAAATGGGGTAAAACTCGAGGATTGGTAATAACTCACATCTTGGGGCACGATCTGTGCGCAGCAGAGGGCAGCTTGCGGCCCTTCTTCCTATGTCCCCACCGCAGGTGTGACATCTTGAGTTACGAATTCAGTTGGCTCTCTTTGGCTGCAATTCATTTCAACTTCCCCTGGCAGGGATGGAAAAGGAGTAAGAACAAAAGAATTGTTCCGGAGGGTTTCCACCAGGGCAGTCAAATGTTCCACAATAAACCGAATATTTCAGGTTCAGTGTGTTTTTCTTCTTCTTTAGTACAGTCAGGTGCTGATGCTGCAGTGTCTGGGAACCTGTCACGCTTGGATCTGCTGCCACCTTGTGGCAGGATCTAGAAAGACTTATTGGTGTCACTACAAGGCGTACCATATGGCCCAAGGAACGCCATGGCCAAACTCTCCCCTAACCTTTACTTAGCAGTAATGTATTCCTTCTCACCTGCCATCCTGGGGGTCTGAAATTTTTTAGGGGCTTACACCGGTAGTCGTGCAATTTATTGGACATGATTTCAGACTGCTACATGATTGCTGAAAATCTTTTTTTTCTCACAAATCTTGTAGGGTGTTGCGGCAGTGCGATGGGGACTCCCCCAATGACAACAGGAACAAACCCCAAGGTGGTGATGTTTACAGTGGGGTCCCCGCCCAATAGCTCCACGCCTCCCACCTGCACCCACATGGTCATGAGAGCGAGGACAACTTCTGGTAAGACAAGGATCATGCTATGTTTCAGCGCGGAGGCAGAAAGGGATGTCATGTGAACTCAGTGACAGCCTCTCTCAGTGTAGGCACTTGCCTCTGGAAGTGTATTTTTTCTGGAAGTGTATTTGTAGAGCGCAAATTGCTGCCCGGAGGCGTCCAAGCGCTGGGAGATAACAAAGGCGTGGGGTGTAGCCACCTGCAAGCCTCATTCTATCATTTTGGATTACAGTTTGAACATTAAATGCACGGCAGGGAAAGGGCTCTTGGCTAAAAACACATGTCACGTGGTGTGGATCCCCTCGGCAGCTTTATGTCCATGATTCAGCTCTGGAGTGCCTGAACTGCGGCGTGGGGATGCCTGCCTGCTGCACAGAACTATAGTCTGGCTCGTCACTATAGGGCTGGTACATCGTGTTTGTTATCGACCTCAATGTTTGCTGAGAATACAAGGTATGCACTTTCAAACAGTAACTGCTGACTCTCATTGCATTCTTGTCCTCTCTACTGCCCAAAATGGCCGTGGCCATAAACCTGGAGCAATTAATCACCTTCATGGCCCCCAGATTTCCAAGAGGCTGCGCAACATCTCGGCCAGAGTTCTCCAATAACAGATAAGACTTTCTCCTCCCCTCTTAGCAGCTGGATTAACTCGACCTGCCTCAGATTAGAAAGGGAAACTAAACTGTAACTACAACAGACAGAGGACTTCCATTCTTGTCTCCCCTTCTCCTTTTTGGAGGCCATCTTACACTAGCTAGTCTTCCACTCTGCTGATACTATTATTACTAGTTTATCTTATCCCCACAGCACAGCACTACACCTACCCCCTACTTCCAACATGGAACCCATGGGAAAACACACTTATAAAATAAATTACCCCACCGGGCTCACCCAAAAAAACGCAAAAAAGTTTAAGCACAACTTCTTGAAGTCCCACCCTGAAACCCCCTTTGTAGACACCTACTTCTCCCTCAACAATGGAACGAAGAGCACAGATATCATCCTATACACTACACGCAGAGCACAATGGAGAAAAGCACTCCTTACTCTACTCACCGTCTCGACCACTAGGAAAACTGCCTATGGTGTAACACTCTCAATCACACCATCACAACGCTATCCTGCTAGAGCAACCATCACCATCTACAACAACAGCACCATCTTAATTCAATCCACAGACAGAAACCTAGACCTATTTGACATCCTGTTCCCCACCTTCAAAGAATACTTCTCTAAACCTCAGAGCCCACACCCTCCAGCCTTCATTCCCAAAACCCTGGACTCATCAGCACCTCCTAACACTAACACGCACCCCCTCCCTCCCCCCATTACTCTACTCTATCACCCTCCATCTACAGACACCTCACACCCCTCAACCTTAGACGCCGAACCCACCTCCTCTTGCGTCCCACACACCGCCACAGCCTCGTCCCCTCCCCCACATATCCCGCCAATCACACCTCCGACTAGCCTCTCAGAACACCCCTCCTCCCCTAACTGCACCCAACGCAACATGATTCTCGCTCTTCCCATATCCCCCTGTACACTTTGCACTCCCGTTCCGTCCCGCACACCAATCTTCTCAGAACACTCCTCCTCCCCCAACTGCACCCCACACAACATGACTCTCCTCCTATCTCCCCCCCACACTTGGCCCTCCCGCCACGCCTAGCCTTCACCCCTCCCTCAACCTCTCACCCCCCATTCTCACTCCCCACTATCCCACCTCCACCCCCGCAACCCCCAGCCTCCACACCTCCCCCACTTACCCTTCCCCTATTAGCACTGTCGCCCTGCCCAACAAAGCCAACACCCACCCTAGCACCAACCCTCTCTCTAACTTTTCCAACCCCTTCCCCAGCACCACCTCTCCACCCTGTTCCCCCCCCCCTCTCCAGTAACCTATACTCCTGTTCACCGCCAGTACCCTTCCCCAACTCCGTACCCAACACCAAGCTGGACATGATTATGTCCACCCTCCTCCAAATGAAAGAAGAACTACACACCGTCAAAGAGTTGCTCATCACACACCTCAGACACCCCCCCCACCACCACCTTTATACCTAACAACACTCTCCCCTCACTTCCTACTCGCCTTACCACACAACACGCCCCACTCTGGACCTCTATCCCCTCCCGCAATACCACCAATCGCCCCAGACGCACTACCAATACGCTCTCAGACCATGACATACACACCCTTCTCCACTCTTACGTCTCGGCTCCCCAAAATCGCCTAGCCTCCAACCACCTGTCCATCCCAACGATTCTCTCTAACCCCCTCAGGCACCACACCACACGCATAACACCAGAGGCTCCGTCCCCAACAACCTCAAAAATTTACCCCTCACTATAAAACCTTCCTCCACCCTCTGCGCCCCCAGACTCAAATGCATACTTCTCAACTGCAGATCGGCCCAAAGACATTCCGCAGGGGTCGCCGATCTCATCTTGTCTCTGGAACCGGATCTAGCCATTCTGACTGAAACATGGTTGTCTGATTCTTCTACACCTATCATGGATATCCTAGTCCCCCCCAACTACAGTATCAGTAGACTTGACAGGTCCAAAAAGACAGGCGGTGGAATTGCCTGTATTTACAGAAGCAACCTCTCAGTTATTAAAGCGACAGCCCCCTCTCTTACCTCCTGTGAATACCTCTGCCTTGATGTCATCAGCGAAAGCAAGCCGGTATGCTCACTACACATCATATACCACCCACCTGGGGACAAGCTCTCCTTCTCCCAACAACTCATGGACATAATCTCAACCAACTCAGGACGGCAAAACAGCCACATTTTCCTTGGCGACTACAATCTCCATTGGAATGATCGCTGTGACACAGTGGTGAATAGCCTCAAAAACTTCCTAGACTGCCCTTGATCTCCCCCAAATTTGCAATAGCCCGACCCATGAGAAAGGCTCTATCCTTGACCTCATCATTTCCAAAGAGGACTCTATTCAACTTGAGTCAATCCAACCTTGTGACTGGTCAGATCATCATATTGTCTCCTTCTTCATCAATGAAAAAGTTAAATTTAACCCAGTTCAACCCTCCAAGCCCAAAGTTTGGAAAAGAGACATGAAGAAACTCAACCCAAACTCCTTACCGCCTAACAGCTACAATCTCTTACTTCCTCTGTCCGGCGTTATGGACGTTCAACTGCTGACTGACCATTATTTCAATGCTATGACCACAATAATCAATGAGGCTGCACCCATGCAACTGAAAAGAGTCGCGTCCAAGATCTCCAACCCATGGTATGACGGGAGCCTCAATGAAGATAGACGGGCCATGCGAATGGCAGAGCGCACCTGGAGATCAGCCCCCTCTGCACTGCACCTAAAAACTCTGAAAAAAGAGAGAAACGCCTACTTCAGGAAAATAAAACGCTCAAAGAGATTTCTTCAGCCTCCAGCTCGCCCAAGCAAAAAACCGCCCAAGAAAACTGTTTGAGCTAATCAGAACACAATCCAAAGAACAACCCCAGACACTCCGCACCATGGGCGCTACACCTTCCTGTGAAGACTTCTCTGCTTTCTTTAACCAAAAAACCGACAACATAAGAAGCGATCTCCTCAATGACGCAATCCTTTACTCCAACCCCCAACACACAGCAGTGCCTGAACCAAAGAACAATGCTACATGGTCATCCTTTGGCACCTACTCCGAAGAAGAAATTGGCAGACTGCTCAGCACCCTGAAACCATCAAATCACCTCTCTGACCCCCTTCCTGCTAACGTTTTAAAAGTCTTTACCCTGTCGCTCCTCCCACTTTGGACTAAGATCATCAATAGCTCTCTTCAACAAGGATCCATCCCTAACGCCCTCAAAGTCGGACAAGTCACACCGTTACTAAAAAAAACAACAGGAGATCCCACTGATCTAAACAATTACCGTCCTATTACAAATATTCCCACGCTCGCTAAACTGTTGGAAAAATGCGTACAGCTACAACTGACTAATCACATAAATAATCTCCTCAACCCTCATCAATCAGGCTTCCGAGCAGGGCACAGTACCGAAACTGCTATGACTCACATAGTTGACGACACCCTCCAAATCCTAGACCAAAATGATACCTGCCTCCTCATCCTTCTTAATCTCTCTTCAGCATTCGACACAGTTAAACATGAGAACCTACTCGAACTATTAAACACAAGAATGGGTATATCTGGGACTGTTCTCAAGTGGTTCACTTCCTTTCTACACAACCGTTCTCAACGATTCAAAAGCAACAACCTGATGTCCTCCTCGGTACCTGTATCGTTAGGCGTCCCTCAAGGTTCCTCCCTATCTCCTACACTGTTCAACTTAGTTATGGAACCTCTCACTACTCTGTTACAAGCATCCAATGTTCACTTTCACATGTATGCCGACGACACCCACCTTTATCTCAAAATACAATCCCCCAAGGACATCATGCTTCTGAACTCCACGATCAGAAACACCCAATCCTGGCTTGCAGAGAATCACCTCAAACTCAATGCGTTGAAGACTGAGTTCCTCCTGATCTCACCGCCCGCTAAAATCTCTACCGCTCAAACTTAGCTCAAGCACCTAACTGCTCTCAATGTATAACCTACGGTCGTTGACTCAGCAAAATCTTAAGGCATAACACTTGACGCCAATCTCAACATGCATCAGCACATCAGCAAGGCAACCAAAGGAGCGAACTTCCAAATCAATACCTTGAGAAAACTCAAACCCTTCCTTCCAGCCAAAGACTTTCAAACTGCAGTACAATCTATAGTCATCCCGCACATAGAATACGGCAGCATTGCCCTCTGTGGGCTCCCCCTAACCACAACGGCACCCCTAAGAGCGTCCCTTAACGCTGCAGCGAGACTCATCACTGGTTCAAAAAAACACTTGCATATTTCCCCTGACTTTAAATCCCTGAACTGGCTACCTTTTGAAGCCAGAATACATCTGAAAATCGCCTGCATGACACACAAGACTATACACATGAACTCACCCGCCTACCTCTCTCAAAAGCTGACAATTTCGGGCGGCTCTAGAACTACTAGAAGCACAAACAATCTTCTGCTGAAGCCTCGAAGATTTCGGAAGGTAAAAACCTATAAACGCTCCATCTCAGAAATGGCGCCTAGGATCTGGAACTCACTCCCTCCTGAAACCAGGCTCATCTCCTCCAACAAACTTTTTAAGAAAGAAGTAAAAGCGATCCTCATGGCTAAATACACATGAACTATTATTCTGTATTTCCCAGGACTCCGCGCTGTACTACCTACCTGACCCCTTGGTCTATTTGTATTACTTGTATTATCGACTCACTTGATTGTATACGTTCCCTCTCTGTATATCTTATTTTATATTATTGAAGTACCTATCTGACTTTGCACCTTGTACCTACACCACCTCAAATATTACCTACTGTTGTATTACTGATTCTCCTGCGTGACTATGCACCCTGTACTCTCCTACCGCAACTATGCCTACCTCTATGCTATTTACAAAAGTAGTTTAAGCACGCTTAAACAAGTATATGCTCCCTCTTTTTGTACTTTCATATTATTGGCGTACCTGTTTGACTATGCACCTTGTACCTACACTACCTCAACTATGACCTACCTCTTGTATTTTGACCTACCTATGTAACTATGCATATCGTACCTAACTACCTCAACTATTACCTACTATTATGCTATCACCCCATGTCCTTGTAAAGCGCTCTGATATCTGCAAAGATCTTGTTCGCGCTATATAAAACTTTGAAAATAAATAAATAAAGGGGACCCCTAGAGAGACTGCCTGAGGATTAGTAGGGAAGGTTGAAGAGGAAAGTTTTTAATTGCTTTCGGAATGAAGAGTAGTCGGAGTTGGATCTTAGATGCAGAGGGAGAGTATTCCAGGTTTTGGCTGCGTTAAAGGCAAACGTTCTGCCGCCCGACCTGGTTTTTTTTTATTCTGAGGGGTGTGGCTAAGAAGGTCTGACTAGAGCGGAGGTTTCTGGTGGGTAGGTAATGGGTGATTAGATCCCGGGTGATCACAGGACCTGTGTCCCAGAAAGCCTGATGTGCAATGTACATGGCTTTGAAACATATTCTTTGACGCACTGGTAGCCAGTGAAGGTTGACCAGACCGGACCTCACTGATTGTGATCGGGGAAGTTCGAGCAGTAGACGGGCCGCACAATTTTGTACTATCTGAAGCCTGCATAGGGTGTAATCTGGGGCGCCAAGGTACAACACATTGTTAAAATCCAGGCGGGACTGTATCAAGCCCTGTATTGCTACCTGCTTGGCTTCCATAGGGAGGAGGGGCAAGATTTTCTTAAGCATTTTGAGGAGGCCAAAGCAGGTTGCAGAGAGTTTTGTGGCTTGGGTCTTGAATGAAAGGGAACTGTCCAGCCATACCCCAAGGCTCTTGATGTTGTCCTTGGGTGCTGGAGGGTGGCCTAGTTCGGAGGGCCACAGAGTTGAAGAGGAGGGGGTCGGAGGGTCCCAGAAGCATCAGCTCCGTTTTGTCCCCATTCAGTTAAAGGGATGATAAGGACATCCAGCTTTTTACTTCTTTTAAGCAGTCTCTCAGACCGCCTGACGCAGGTGGGTTGGCTGTCTGCGCCAGTGAGACCACCAGCTGTGTGTCGTCCGGGTAAGAGATGATCTTAATCCCAAAACGGCGGACGGCATCAGCCAGTGGCCTCATATAGATGTTGAAAAGGGCGGGACTTAAGGAGGAGCCCCTCAGTGGCCTACTAGTGGTGACCGCCTCACCGTCAAAGACTCGGAAGGATCTGTCCTCCAGGAAAGATTTAAACCAGCGCCAGGCTTTGTTCTTAATTCCGACGTTGGACATACGGTGCAGCAAGGTGTCATGGCTGACCGTGTCGAAGGCTGCACTGAGATCAAGGAGGATCATTGCCACTGATCCTCCCTGATCCAGGATTTTTCTGGCTTCCTCCATGACCATGAGGAGGGCGGTCTCGTTCCCGTGTTTGGGTCTGAAGCCCGTTTGGGTGGGGTCTAGCAGTTGTGAGTCTTCTAAGAAATTTACCAGATGGTGGTTAATGAATTTTTCTAAGATTTTGCTCCGCCACGGCAGCAGAGAAATTGGCCGGTAGTTGCTGAGGTCTAACGAGTCCAGGTTCGGCTTTTTTAGTAGTGAGCGGACCATAGCTCGTTTCCAGACTGGGGGGACTGTGCCAGAAGTGATCGATGCGTTCAGTACATCCTTGATGATTGAGAGAGTGAGTTGAGATGCTGACATTAGGATGTCTGGAGGGGCTGGATCGTCAGGTGAGCCAGTTTTTATTTTCCGGGCTGTGTTTTCTAGAGTGGCGAGATCAAAAAGAGGGAAGTGATCCAGAGTATGTTGATGCTGGGGAGGAGAGGTGAGTAGAGCTACGTTGGACTGGGTTAGGGAGGTGATGTTGCTGGGGGGAAAGGTAGAGTAGATGGTATTAATTTTTTGATGAAAAAACTCAGCAGCATTGTTGCAATGGGTAATCGATTTTGTAACGTGCAAGCTGGGAGGGGGTTTGGATAATTTTTTCACAATGTGGAAAATTTCTTTGGGTTTTGATTTGACCTGGAGGATTTTGTTCGAAAAATAAGTGGTCTGGGCGGTTTTGATTTCAGCTTTATATTCTCTGATTGATTCTCGGTAACAGAGTTTGCTGCCTGGTGAGTAGTCTAAACGCCAGCGTCTTTCGTTTTTCCTACATAGGCGTTTCTTGTCCCTGAGAGACTCCGTATACCAGGGATCTGTTTTGTGGGCGCGTTTTAGCGTGATTTTATTTTTTGGGAGGGTGTTATCGAGAGTTTGCGTGATCCAGTTAGCATAGGCCTGATTGGCTAGGCCTAGATCCTCATTGTAAGAGGGTTGGTTAATGGAGAGCTTGGAAGACCACTCGTCAACTGAGAGGCGGGACCAGGCTCGGGTAATTTTAGTGGTGGGTCCGTTCTGCAGAGGCTTAAATGTGGTCCATGTGAAGGGCACAAGGAAGTGATCTGTCCACGGGAGAGGGATCGGCGGGTCAGCTGTAAGGTAGGCACAATTGCTAAATAATGGGTCCAATAGGTGGCCCTTGACATCGGTGGGGGTTTTGACATATTGGGTGAGTTGTAGCCCAGCTAGGTCGTCTGTCAGTGTGGTGACTGCCTGATCTGATGTAGAGTCAAAATGCAGGTTGAGATCGCCTAGCAAAGTGAAGCATGACGTGGTGCTAACGCGGTCTGCGACGGTCTGCGGAAGAAGGAGGTGGAATTGCTTAAGGGGACCTGGGGGACGGTAGATAAGAGTTCCGGAGAAAAATTATTCGGTGAGAGGTCAATGCTGACTGCGAGGCACTCAAAGTCGGGGATGGTTTCGGGGATAACACGGCACTGAAACTGCTCTTTATGGATAATTGCTAGACCTCCACCTCTCCCATCAGGCCGGTCCTTCCGGGTCATTTGAAAGCCAGGAGGGAGAGCGCTAGCTAAGGCAGGATCGGAGTCTGTGGTGAGCCATGTTTCTGTTAGGAATAGTATATCCGGGGTGAGTTCTTCTAATAGGGCGATTTCTGTCCTGTGTTTCGGCAGGGATCTGCAATTTAACAGGAGCATATGATACTCGTAGGTTAGTGCTGCTATGGGCTTAGGTTTAAGAGTAGAATTACATTTAGGGCATGTTTGTGGAATGTTTTCAGCTGCATAGCGGTGCCGTGGGCAGTTCGTAGCAGGGGGCCTTAGGCTGTGAAGATTTTCAGCGTTGTAGAGCCTGGTCTCTGGTGTCTGAGGCATAGGGGGTATGGCCCTCGGCCCGGTCTCGGCGCGGACGAGCGCAGACGAGCTTGCCTGGCCTTGTCTGACAGGCAGATAGAGCTAGGAGTAGACTGCCACGTGTCAGGCTTTGCCTCCAAGCACTTGATGCTGCCACCTGCCCTTCCTTTCAGAGGCAGGACATTTGTCTGGGAGTGAGTGCTCACTACTTGCAGACTCCTGGGGTCATTAGTTGGTGAGCTCCAGAGGAGCCACCATAGGAGTGTGAGCTCCAGCATTGTGCTTGCTCGGTTATGCAAACTGTGTATGCCTTGTACATAAAACCTTAATCGTAAAAGGCACGTTTGGTTACGTCTCTGTTATATATGAGGCATAATTTTACCCTGAGCTCTCCTCTTTCATTGTACAGTTCACCATTTCTTCTGGGGATGGTATTGAGTTACAAGGTCCAGTTCTCCCTCCCTGTTGGGCATTACCCTTTTTGTTGTGAGTGGATCGCTCCTCAGGTTTAGGACCTTCTATGCCTCTATATCAAAGTTTGTTAAGGTGTGAGCGCTTCCTCCCAATTGATTTGAATATATCATTGTTCCTTTATCCAGATATTCTGCACTGTAATAAATATGAATACCGCTTCTTGTGTGTTGTTTCAGAATGTATTCACATCATACATAGAATGTTTCACAAGTAGACAGATGTCGAGGCAGCCGACACGTGTTTCCCCCCCATTGTCCATTAGCGTGGGGCTTTCTGAAGGCTGCAGGAGATATAATGGGATATAGTAAGTCATAAATTGCAACTGGGATCAACTGAGTCCATCACCAAGTGCAAAGTGAGGGAAGCAAAGACAAAACACCTGTATCATGTACCATGAGGATATATCTAAGTAGGTGCTTCACAGTTCGAATCAATTGGCAAATATGAACGATGTATTGCGATTTAAAAAGCTGCTGCCAGTTGTTTGCAATCCAGGATAAGTCAGGCGCATGACTTTTTGATCAAAGTAATGTTAGAAGATGGAGCTGGCAGACTCGTTATTTTCATCGGGTTAGTAATATCAAGTGGTTAAAGCAGTCAAGGTCTTATGTGGTCAAAACTGTAAGGCCCCATAGTTGATGGTTAGCATGCTTATCCCGGTGGGGATGGCCGAGTTTCAGGAGTGGTGGTTACTGGTGAGGGAATTGGGTTTGACATATTTATGTAACATTCTTGTCAACACAAGCATATGTATATAGATAAGACAAAGCAAGATACTCATAGGTAAAACCGAACATCAACAATGAGGCAGACTCCGATTATAAATGTCCCACAGTGGTCTGCGATACTCACAGATTTTCCGTTCTGTCCATGCTACAAGTACGTTTTTTTGCAATGTTTTTAATACTATCCCATTTCAAGTTTATCTGCTATATATATTGCTTTGTTTTTGTTCAGATGTAGTGCACTAAGCCGATCTAGCACACTGCCACTAGTGTTTCTCGAGGAACGTTTGTAACAAAGATTGCCTCATTGTTGCCTCGGCCTTTGATAAGATCATCCCTTTTCAAAGGAACTATAATTTGACTTATGGTATCAATGCCCCTTGGTATACGTCAGCTCTTAGAACGGAGAAGGCATTATGTAAAAAATTGGAAAGACGGTGAAGGTGTTAAAAAAAAATACTTGTGACGGGGAGCTGTATTGAGGAACACTTACATGCTACCATCATAACATAAAGATAGCTCGGAAACTATACATCTCAAATCAAATTTCTTAGTCGAAAAACACTTTAAAAAAGTTCTTTAAAGTCCTAAATGATTTTGTAAACCCTAGAGCGTGTTCTCCAGCCATCCAGCAATCTGAGTCTTTTTGTGATTCCTTGGCTAATCACTTTGAGGAAACAGTAAATATAATCTATTAGAATTTTCCCTGTCATCTGGAAGAAACTGGGTGTTCTTTACTTCCTCCTGTCTATGGCGTCCCTAACTTGAGAAAGTTCAAAGAATTCTCCTTGGAAGAAATACAGATGACTCTTGTTTCAGCCAAATCGGGTTCTCCTCTGGATATTTGTTCTGCCAAGATCACTGTTGCTCTCTCCTATCAGTTGGATCCTGCCATACATTCGATATTCCATCTTTCGGTAAACTCTGGAAAAATCTCTACCACTTGGAAAAGCTGATTAAAAAATAAATTAAAAAAAGGCTAATCTAGCATATTCAAACCTCTCTAATTATGGTCTAATCTCATAGCTTCCTTTAATGGGTAAGCTCTTGGACGGACTAATTAACAAACAACTTTCAGAGTTCCTTGAGGCCATCAACATCTTAGACCCATCACAATCGGGTTTCAGAACTGCCCACAGCACTGAGACTGCCTTGGTAGCGGTGACCGACCATATTAAAGGTTCACTAGATGCAAATATACCAGCTCAGCTAATTTTGCTCGACCTGTCGGCTGCTTCTGATACAGTGTCCCATCCCAAACTAATATATAGTCTACAAGAGATTGGCATTCATGGGACAGCCCCAAACTGGCTTGACGATTTTCTGTCCAACAAAACCAAAAACATCTTTTTTGGCTCTTTTAAATCTCGTACCATTTTACTAGACAAAGGGGTACCACAGGACTCTTGTCTTAGCCCTCTGCTCTTCAACATATTTTAAGAGCCTTCAGTTTCGAGATCATTACATATGCAGATGATGCACAGCTATTAATCTCCTTTGAGAAAGACCTAGACAAAACAAAACAATGTTTTTTAGATGGGCTGACAGCAGTTGATATAATGGCATGGATGATAGAAAACGGTCTCCAGCTGAATGCGGAAAAAACTGAGATTATGCTGTTTGGCAAGGCGCAACAAATTTGGACTGCTGACTGGTAGCCAGCTGAACGTGGAATTTTTCCTAAACCCAAGTGGGTGGTTAAGAACTTGAGAGTTCGCCTGGACCAACCTCATACAGTGAAAGAGCAGGTGATGTCTACTTCAGGTTCCTGATACCATATCATGCACTTGTTGAAAAGACCCCCCCCCCCCCCCCCGTCCTTCCACTTTCTGCAAGGAAAAAGATGGTCCAGACCCTTGTGATTAGTTGCTTGGATTACTGCAACATGTTGCTGGCTTCAGCAAACAAGACGTTGCTATAAAAATTACCGTTGGCGCAGAACACCGCAGCTCGACTCATTTGCAATTTGCTAACTGGGCCACGTTCCCCACCCCCCCTTCTTCAGTCCTTGCATTGGCTTCCAGTTTGGAAGAGTATCATTTTAAAATGATGATGTCTTACAAATAAAACCTTACCTGGTACACGCCCAGCTTACTTGGGTACCAAACATAGACACTATTGCCCACCAAGACTTGAGATCAAGTAATAAATCACTGTTAATCATTCCTCGTGTTAAGAGGGCCCGTTTGGGTGGCAGGTCCTTTTCTTATTTGGCTCCTTTATATTGGAACAACCTGCCACACTATATCAGGATCTGTGCGGATCATTTTTGTTTTAGGAAATTACTGAAGACAATTTTGTTCTGAGCTAGCTGCACCACCTGCCTTGTGGCCTGGTTGCGCCGAGATACCCTTTGGGGTGATTCGAGTGCCTTATAAATGACATTAACATAAGATAACATAACCCCATGAGATAATAGAGTCACCAATCCATCTCATAACATTATGTTGATCAAAAAGCTATCTGCCTGGCTTAACCTGTATTGCAGCCAACTGGCCGCACCTTCTTAAATACCGGTACATCATTCATATTTGCCAGTTGATTCTAACTGTGAAGAACTTTCTTAGATATATCCTCATGGAGCATGATACAGTTGTTTTATTATCGCTTCCTCCAATCTGCACTTAGTGATGGACTCACTTGATCCCAGTTGCACTTTTCTCTTACTGTATCCCATCATATCTCCTACATTTCTTCTGGGGATGGCTGCTCCTAAGCAAACTAGAAACCAATGCCTTTGTGCGAATCAATGAAGTGGAAATCTGTGCTATAAATGCATTTCCGATTCGTTTCAGTTGGTTCGAACAGCTCTGGGGGATCTCTGTGCTCCACCAGTGGGCGGGTACACATTGGCTCCCCCCCAGCTGCATACTTGGGCTCCTCCCCGCCAGCGGCAGATGCAGCGCCATATTCAAGGTATATGTCCTATGGAACGTCCCCGCCTAGCCTGGAAGACTTCATTACGTTCGAAGCCCCTGAGCTACCAGAGGAGACCTTGATGGAGGTAAGATTAAAAAAAGTTGTCCGACCGTCTTCTGTATTTGGAAGGGAGGTTCTAACATATTGTAATCATGCCTCCTAAAACATTTAGTGTGTGACCAACAGTTTGTACATAACATGATGGTTTTATGTAGAGGAATAGGTGGTAGCAGTTACTTGAATGCTGGCTGTGGAAACTATTTCACCACTGTATTGCACAAACACTATCAAAATTACATTTGGTCGCCTTGTTGCGCCTGAATTGTGAAGTGATTGCTTAGCTATGGTGAAGATACACATTTCATATAGGAGTTTTGTTAATGTGTTTTAATAAGAAATTAACAGTACTGATCAATAGTCTTATTTCCTTTTTATGGTACACAAGCCACCCAGGCATTAACTGTAAGCTATTTCTGATCTCCTGGTTCATAGAGTTCTTTTGGTTTATTTCTAATAACTTGTGACATGGGCAACTAAATATAGACATTTTTAAATCTGAAAGTAAATGTTATTGCACTATGGATTCATTAGTCACTTTTATTGATTATGTATTTTATTGTTCTACTTTCAGAAATGTGTACCAATACTTGGGCCACATTTAAAACATACAATTTGTTGTGATGAAGAAAAAAAGAATCATTCATTTGTTGTCAGTAGCTATTAAACTCACAATTTTGATAAATGATTCTTCCTGCAGTTTCCTCACCTTAAAAATGTTCTACAGGGTCACCACACTGATTTTGGACATGTATTCCCCTGCAATAGCTCTCCAGCACCACCTGGTAGAGCCATGCACGTCAGTGGAGACATTGCGCACCCAAGAAGTTACAACATTGGTGCATACAATAGAGTTTTGATAGATTACAGCAGGTCTATAATGCAGCTGTTGAAGATTTCCAAACAGTCTGGGGGGCCGTTAGAGGGCGCACTGCGGAATGGCTGGCTCCTGAGGCAACTCCCCCGGACGGGTGACTGTTGCCGCAAAAAACGCTGTGCTGCTGGCAGCGCTATAAATTCTATTAGAAGATATCAGCGTCGGAACACCTGGGCAATGACCAGCGGGTGTCATTGTGCCGATAATCGCTTGAAGAGCCGCTTGTGAGGCAAAAAGGGTGAGCACTGCGGCCGATGTCCCAAAATGGCGGCGCCTGCGATATGAAGCGGAGCAATGAGGAGCTTCTACGGCGTATGGGGTCTGTCCTAACGTGATCCCTGAAGACTCTCTGGGACTTAGCAAGGCTGTAAGAGGGAGCGACCGACACCTCACCACGTAACACGCTGCATGTGAGTACCCAGAGGGATGCGTTGCACGAGGCATCGTTAGTGGGCAAAATGGCGGCTCCGGTGGAACGCAAAGAGACTGAGACCGTGATAAGACTGTAAAAGGAGCGAGGACAATATTTTAATGCCTGTACCCACTGTATACAACAACCACCCGATACAAGACGCTCTGCACCTGCATCCAACCTGTGATTGCAACTGATGCGTCTCGGTGTAGCGCTACTCACGAAGCGGCAAGACACGATGGATATGATTTAACATGGCGGACTGGCGTTGCTATAGGGCTCCCAGGGCAAACATAAATACTGTGCTCCAAATTCCTGCCGGCTCGGAGATCCTAAAGTAACTTACACAATACATACGTGTACAGTCTATAGTACACTGCGATATGGGCTATAAGCATTAATAACGGCGAAGGTGCGTTATGAGGTGGCTGGGGCACGGGTCCCCGTCCGCACACGATGTTACGCCTGCCTGCCTGACTGGCATGGACACTGAGAAAGGAGACGTGCTTTGCCAAAACCGTACTCTTACTCGAGCGCTATACCACACTGGCGCGCAGCCCATGGATCCAACGCCCCTGAGAGGAAGTCCGTTGCAGCTCATCGCCCGGGACAACCGGGAGCGCAAATCTTATATTGGAGCGGAGCCCGAGGCCACCGGCTGTACTGCTGGTATGGCCCCATATGCGTAATTGGCTATTGAACTGAGCGTTCCTGCGTGACGGAGAGCTGGAGTGTGCTACTCGCAAAACTGTCGACCTGGTCATCGCCCCCTGGCATCTGTTCCATTACAACTACATCACAACTCTAGTGGCCCTGTTGTCTCCGTGTGACCTCAACAACTAGAGCACTCTCCACCATTAGCGTTGTCCCGCGTGGAAGCTGGAGCCTACCGTGCCATGCAAACAAGATGGGTAAGCCGGAGAAACAGCAACCGAAGCTCCAGTTTGAGGCAAAAAAACAAAACAAGGGGGCCGCTGCCCTGTCAGAGACAGAGGGGGAAAATGATACAGAAGAGGGGAAAGGTATAGAGGGCGTGCTCCGAGCCAAAGAGCGCAGTCTACAAGAAATGAATGGGAAACTGGATAATCTAACGCAAAGAGTGGACAACATGGCCGCCAAATTGGACAAACACGGAGAGAGACTAGTAGAGGCGGAAACGAGACTGTCGGCGGTAGAGGATGAATCCAGTAACACCACTAAGTCCTGCGCCAATATGGAGAAACCGTTGGAAGTACTACGTAACAAGACAGAGGATTTGGAAGCGCGGTCCCGCCGCAATAATGTTCGTATAGCAAGCCTTCCGGAATTGACGAACACTGGGAAAATGGAAAAAATATGTGGAAGATCTAATTAAAGACCTCTTCGGAGACTGGGAGTTGTCGCCAGTGTTCCGGGTGGAGCGAGCACATCGCTCCCTTGGGCCTCGACCAAAGCCCGGTGCTCCCCCACGCATCATCATTGCTCGTCTGCTGAATTACAGGGACAGAGATACGGTCCTCAGACTGGCACGGGAAAAGGGAGACATCACTCATCAGGGTAATACATTGGAATTCTACCCGGATCACACCATGGCAGTCCAACTGGCCCGCAAAGAATACCACCCAGCAAAGAAAAAGCTATGAGACCTGGCCGTCGAATACTCCATGCTCTACCCAGCAAAACTCAAAGTAACCCATGCAGGCCGCTCCACGATACTTCCCACGCCGCAAGAAGCCCATGACTATATAAAAAAACTAGGGACTCTTTGGGAGTTTTTTCCTATGCCTCACAGTTGCTTTATTTTTTGTAAGTCGATAGTGATCGGGCGAACTGCACTATTGATACTATTTGCAGTGGTCCCGCACCTGAATGTCGCTGACATCTACCTTTTTGAACTGCCAGACGGTAGGGTGTTCCGAAAACTGGGCAGCCCACTATGTGCCAACTCTAAAACACCCAACTATAGTTATATGCACGTAAGATGTCTTACTACTATACATACTGCCTTTGTTTACATGACAGACAAGTTGCGACTTAACAATGGAACTAAATCACCATGGCCTGGGTGGGGATGATTGGATCCAGGCGATATTGCTAGATATGACCAAATGCTGAAATGTTATATGATGTCACACCCCATTGCAAAATGTCCATTGCACCGGTTGTTCTATGATTTGCAGCACTACGTTCACGTTTGTTAACACCTTGGGTGCTAGTGATATTTTCCTCCTGTGCTGAATATTATATTTTCCCATTGTTCATGACAAGGTCAGCTCGTCATAAGCACAGCTCAACTGTGCCTCATGACGAGCTGAGCTCGTCATGAGCAGGGAAGGGGTTAATTGAAGCAGGGCACCCATCCACATCCACAATGTGGATGGAGATGTGCGCACCTGGTGGACCCTCTATGTGGGTGTCCCCCAACACAAGTTTCTTCTACAGTTTAACTAATTTAGGGATATGGCTTTGGCAAGGTTGGGATGCTGAAGTGGGAGGGGGGAGGGAGGGGGCATTTGGGGCTGTTACGCACAGATCACTGTACCTGAGACGCATTGCAAACTCCAGATCACACAGAATGAACGTCATTATTGATTACCTTGTTCTTGATGCTCTACCAAATCATAAGATACTTAAGAGTGGGTCACCAAGTTAATGTGTTACAAATATTTTACTCGCTAATGTGGTAAAATCGGCGCAGCTGAACCTAATCACCTGGAATGTGTGGGGTTTAAATAGCCCAAAACAAATCTGCCAAATATTTGCTTATTTTAATAGGCTCCAGGTGGATATTGCATTTCTCCAGGAGACGCATATTGCAGCTAACGCACCAACAACACTAGGTAATAGATGGGCTGAAGCAGTACACAGCTCGATTTATTCCTCCTATTCTCGAGGTGTGAGTATTCTCAAAAGCAAGGGAGTTCACTTCAAGGTCTCGAGTGTTCTAAAGGATACGGAAGGTAGATATGTCATAGTGATTGGCATTATTCGTAATCAAAATGTAGCGTTAATAAACACATATGGTCCAAACATAGACAAACTTTGGTTCTACACTAAACTATGGCACACCATTTCTGAATTACACGTAGTGAACCTAGTGTGGGGGGGGGGGGGGGGGGGGGGGGGGGGGGGTGATTTCAATATTGCCCTGAAGGATGGACTAGACCGCTCACCAAATACTGCGGAACCACACAAAAGGGCGCTAGCGGCGCTACAGGATGCTATAATAGATTTACGTCTAAGCGACATTTGGAGGACACAACACCCAGACCACTCAGAAGCCACACACATAACTGCAGCGCACAATAGCTGGTCGAGAATTGACTACTGGTTAGGGACGGGAGAGGTTTCTCTATGGACGACCTCCATTAAGCACTTACCGCGCACACTTTCTGACCATAGCCCGGTGCTACTCTCCTTACAAATGCCATATTACACCCCTCCTCCCTTCACCTGGAAGTTTATTACCACGGCACTCCTAGGCTCCGTATATACAGACACCATTCACACAGCTATAGTGGAATATTTTGACCTCAACGCTCCAACAACTGCGGACCCGGGGCTGTTATGGGAAGCATTTAAAGCGACAATAAGGGGGAAATGCATTAGCACCACTGCGGGAATCCTTAAAGATATTAGGCAGCAATTACATATTTGGGAATCCAAATTGTGTGAGTTAGAGCAACGATATGAACACTCAAGAGACTCCACCATACTCGGTGAAATAAAGACGGTTCTGTCAGAACACCAGGAGTATGCCACTGATGAGCTTAACTATGTCTCGAAACGCTAGACGGCGAGGGCATACGGGGAGGGAGGTAGACCTGGTAGGGCCCTAGCTCAAAAAATCTGCACTGGACATGCCCCACAATACATTTACACGGTAAGAGACCCTGTGGGCACTGTCAAGTACGACATGAAGGGCATACTGGATGAATTTAGAGTCACTTATGGGCAACTGTATGAATCGCGCCTCACTGTGTCGACGGCTGACATGCTAGACTACATGGCGGATATGGAAATTGCATGGCTGTCAGATGTGCATAGAACTCTTGAACCGCTCCCTGAGGGAGGGTTGGTCCCACAGGCATGGAAGCAGGCCATGGTGATCCCCCTCCTCAAAAAGCCGGGCTCTGACTCCGAGGTGTTGGCCAATTACAGGCCTATTTCGCTTCTTCCAGCGTTAGCTAAAATTACGGAAAAGCACGTACATAGCACGCTTTCCGCCTTTCTGGAGACGAACAATTTGCTGCACCCTTCACAATCTGGATTCCGGCCCAATGTGAGCACCGAGACTCGGTGCGGTCTTTAATTGTTTCGGCAGAACAGCCTTAAATGCAACTCCGACAAGTCGGAGGTGCTGTTCTTTGGCTGTACCTTAGACCCGGATTGGCAGGCATGGTGGCCGAACGACATGTTCCCTCCAGCACAGGCATCCCAGGTGGCACAAAACCTGGGTGTTAAAATTGATAACAATCTGACAATGATATCTCAGATTCTGGGCCTCTCGGGCACATGCTTCGGAATCTTAAAGATGCTGCGAAAGTTCCTCCCTTTGCTCACTGAAGGGCATAGGAAGATAACGGTGCACGCTCTGATTGGCTCAAGATTAGATTATGCCAACGCTCTCTACTTGGGTCTCCCAGATTATCTTGTGCAGCGGCTCCAGGTTGTGCAGAATGCGGCGGCGCGTGCCATTTTTGGCCTCCGCAGACGAGACAGAGTGTCCGGCTTGCTACAGTCACTCCACTGGCTGCCTATCCGAAAGCGGATAGTTTTTAAGGCATTGACGCTGGCCCATAAGGCGCTCTTTGGCTCGGGAGCGAAATACCTTCAGCGCAGGCTTGCCCTCTATCGTCCAACTAGAGCTCTCCGTTCGGAGTCTTTGTTTCTCGCGGTGGTTCCCCGGGTCAGGAAGGCCCGGGTGGAGGGGGGGCTCCTTCAGTGTGAGGGCACCCCAGCTTTGGAATACCTTGCCACTGGCTCTACGATGCACTTCGAATCTGTTGTCCTTTAGGAAAAATTTAAAAACCTGGCTTTTTACTCTTTAGTTATGTTATTCTGTTTGGTCTGTAAATCCTCTTTTCTGCTATGTTTTTCTTTCTGAGTTGCCAAACAAAGCGCCGGGACACTCCGTTGGAGTAGCCGTGCGCTATAAAAATAAAGTATAACATAACATAACATAACATACCTATCCCGTCCTGTCACGGTTGAGGAAGTCACCAACATAATTAAAGCCCTCCCTAACGGCAAAGCGCGGGGACTGGATGGATTTACCGGCGAGTTTTATAAGGCATTTGCGGATTTGTTAGCCCCACATCTGGTAAGAATGTACGGAGATGCTCATGAAAAGCAAACTCTTCCAGCGTCTCTTCGAGAAGCAATGCTTGTGGCGCTGCTGAAGCCGGGTAAAGATCAGGAAAACTGCGATTCATACAGGCCATTATTACTTATAAACGTAGATACCAAGATTATTGCAAGTGTAATTGCTTCACGGGTCAAGCCCTCGATGCCGTTGCTGGTTAGGCCGGATCAGTCTGGCTTCATACCAGAGAGGTCCACGACACACAATACACAAATGCTATTTGCACTATCTCATTACCTGTCACCCGAGACCAAAGCTGCGGCGGTGCGGTTAGATGCCTCCAAGGCCTTTGACACGATTGAATGGACATATTTACATGCAGTGTTGCAGCGCTTGGGCTTTCCGATCATGTTCACGCAATGGATATCGATGCTATATACTGACCTCTCGGCCCGCGTAAAAGGGAACGGCTACGTCTCGGACCCGATCAAAATAGGCAGAGGAACAAGGCAGGGATGCCCCCTGTCCCCAATGCTATTTGCACTGGTACTAGAACCACTTGCATGCAAGATTAGGCAACACCATCATCACACGGCACTCCATTCCCAACACGACCCCTCCACCCCTCCACATATCCTTGTATGCGGATGATATGGTGCTTTATGTTAGAGATCCGGCCCAAAACCTCAATCCCTTACTGCGTGAATACATAACATTGGGTCAAGATTCAGGCCTGCAAATTAACTGGTCCAAGTAATAGCGTTATCAGATAGCACAGTTTCATTTGCATTGGATTACCCGCTAGAGTGGCGGGAGGAACCCACGCGATATCTAGGCATTTGGTACGACAGAGACCCTGAACTGGTCATCCGCACAAATTATGGGAAGGTCATTTCCGGTTTGGAGGAGAAAATTAACCGCTGGAACAAGTGTCCACTTTCACTAGCGGATAGGGCCATAGTAAAAATGGTACTTCTACCTAAATTCCTCTATTTATTCAACAACATCCCCATTAAGCCGCCAGCGGAAGTCTTCCGCAATATATACAAATTAGTCCTCAATCTCATCTGTAGTAAGTGTAAAGAGGAGTCCCCGCAAAGAGAACGTGTTGTGTGAAGCACACACTGACACAATTATAAGACAAAAACAATTAATCAAAAATAATCGCAGGTTACTCATAACAAGTATTGTCATTTATTTAACAACACTAGGTTTAAGTCAATAAGACATTACATTCATACATGTTAAGTGAATAGCCCCAAACGGGAGAAAGGAGAGGGGAGAGAAAAAAATTGTGCTTAAAGAGGTGTAAAGTCAAAAAAAGTACACAGAGTCGTAGAGAAGGGGTTATTTGCAGTCTTCAAATCACAAGTGGAATTATTCCATGAAACACAAAGCCTACACAATTGTGGCGTACATTGTATCACTATTAACCTGGGGACATTCAACGGTCACATACATAGTTCAGTGTAGTCAGGGGAATGTGCCGGAGGTCCCAAAGGAGAAGGAAAGTCGTCAACCTGGGGACATTCAATGGTCACATACATAGTTCAGTGTAGTCAGGGGAATGTGCCGGAGGTCCCAAAGGAGAAGGAAAGTGGTCGACGTTTCGACCCCTAACCGTAGGCTACATTAGGTCCTTTAACGGGGTCTTCATCAGGACAGGTGCAGGGGGAGGGGAAGACGAAGTAGGGTGGGGCAGTCCTTTCTGTGAAATTAAAAAACCAAGGTCAATTCAATGAATTCAAGTGACCTAACAGTCATTATCCTGTCTAGCAGAGTACTTTATTTATGAAGTGAAACTAAACCATGGAGTCCGAGCCTGAAAAAGCCTCCGGACAAGGAAAGTGAGAGAGAGCAAGCATAGAGTCATGCTCAAACTCAATGATATAAATCATGCTTGCAGAGTGAAAAATATTAACCAGCCAGGACTTTAAAAACAACGTGGTAAAAGAACCCTATTCAGTAAAGACTTACTTCAGCTTAGAACAATCAAATTGCTGAAGTAAAGTTGCTATTCCAGGTAAGACAAGCTGCTCCGAGGATACACCAACTGTCGGTTAGAGGTGTAACAATGTTATTAGTCTATTAGTGAAATTAAGCAAAACGTACACATAACAGTCTACAATTCCAAATATAACTTACATTAGCTACACAGGAGTAATTACGCTGGTAGTTTATGCGATTCGGATGTGGTGCCTGATGTCACTTTGCCTCACGAGATATCACTGTTGGGAAGTTTTGACACCCTAATTAGTAACATACTTATGTGGTTGAACGTCTTAAAAATCACTACATAAAGCTAAAAAGTCATACCTTAGGAGAATGCTGATAGAGCCAATTATATTTGTGTGGGCAAAACCAAAAGGGATTCTGTTGTAACACTGTTGCGTGTTCAATCGCTGTGAAAAAGTAAGACAAGCGATATTGGTAACATAGTGGATTGAAACAGTAAAACTGCTCCGAGTAAAGAGCCAAAGTGCCCCGTAGCATACCTTATTGGAAAAACTTTTTCTATTGGCGACAGGGCAAAGCTAATTGAGACAACCCTTCTAGGTACACAAGGAGGATTCCGCCATATTTCAACGTCCCGTTAGAAATGAAAGCTCCGTGATAGATGAATCCTAAGAAGGAAACAAATCACGGGTCAAGGAGGACGGGAGTGTTAATTGAATCTCGACCGAGAAATCATTGTTTAAAAGCTGTTCAGGCGATTTTACTTACTGAACCACGAAGAGGCGCAGTCGAGGAAGTCCGACTCGTCCCTGCAAACTCCGCCGGCAGCTACGCGGAGTTGGGGGCGGAGCTACTCTTAGACTGTGTTCAAGGACATGGAAGAGTTACTCAATGGCTACAAGTATGTCGGTGCTACAAAGTCGACTCCAGATCTAAAACAATATTCGGTATTGATAGGGGAAATTACATATATTTAATATAGGTAATTATGAAACGAACCCTTTCAATATTTGGTGGCGTGTGAAAGGGTACCGTGAGTCATTAGACCAACGAAGGGATTTTTGGGACATAAGTAATTGTCTTGCATGCTAGTATAAACGAATACCCATTTTATAATACAGGAAAAATAAATGACAAATGATTCCAAAAGTACAGCTCGTGCACTTCTCTGACATGAAAGTGAAAACGAGCGCACACACTCCAGGCATTTTATAAAAACCTTGTGGAGCAGCTCATACCATTCTCTTGCATATTAGTATAAACAGGTACACATATTATGATATAGGACAATTAAAGACCATTGATACCTAAGGTACAGCTCGTGCACTTCTCTAGCATGAGAGTGTAAACGAGCGCACACATTCCTGTACAAAGATTTAATAAGAACCTTGTGGACCAGATGCGAATAAGGTAACTAGTGCATTTCTCAAGCATAAGTACAAATTATGAAGGCAAACACTAGGGCACAACAACAGTAATCGGATACATCATCCTAATGCTGCTAATTGTGCCAGGCTACTGTCTTGTTCGTTCAGCCCATTTGTTATAGAATCCAAAAGGGATATCCATTTGGATTCACGTGTATTCAGGATAGTAGGTAAATTACCCCCTCTTCTTCCCAAGGACACCTTCTCAATGACCAACCATTTTAAATCAGACACCATGTGTCCAGCGGTTTGCCAATGGTCTACCAAAGGGGCACCCAGCACCTTGCATCGTAGTCTGCTGCAGTGAGAGGAGATGCGAGATTTGATTTTTTGTTGCGTTTGTCCGACATATATTTGATTGCATGGGCATACTATGATGTAAATTACACTACTTGTATTGCAATTGTTGTGGTGCTTTAAGGTATAGACCTTATCGCCATGTGCAAAAGTCTTTGTCTGGATGGTGGTCTCGCATGCAGTACATGTGCCACATCTGTAGTGTCCGATCACTGGTGGAAGATTCCATAGAGTTGTAAGCGTAGGAGGACTCACTGGTTCCAAATATGAGTGTACCACCATGTCTCGTATATTTTTGGCCCTTTTGAAAGAATGAAGGGGGAGGTGTGGTTGTTTGATCTCTTCTGCTATCAGAGGCCAGTTCTTGTTAATGATTTGTTTCACTTCATTACTTCTTGTTGTAAAAGTGGTGACACAGATCATTCGATTTTGCTCTGTTAGATCACGAGTTTCTGGATTCAGTAGGCTCTCCCGTGGATTGTACCACGCTCGTTTCCTGGCGCGTCTTACCATTCGGGCAGGGTAACCACGAGATACAAGGCGCTCATTCAGGTTCTCAGATTCCTTGATGTAGTTGGCTCGTGTCGAGCAATTTCTCCTAATTCTGAGAAATTGGCCGATGGGTAAATTGTCTTTGAGGCCTCTGGGATGATGGCTCTCATATTGTAACAGGGAGTTCCGTTCTGTCGGTTTCCTGAAAAGTGTGGTCTGCAGGTGATCGTTATCCACATTGATGGAAATGTCCAAAAAAGGTATAGCTATGTTGCTAGATTCCAATGTAAATTGAATGTGGGGATTCCGTTGGTTAAGCCACTCATGGAATTCTTTCAGCTGGTCATTATTGCCTTCCCAGATACATAGAACATTGTCAATATATCTGACCCAAAGGGCCAGCATTGTTGAGAAAGGATTGTTGGGTGAGAAAACATGTTCTTGTTCAAAATGGTCCATGAAAATGATGGCCAGATTGGGGGCAAAGGTAGCACCCATGGCCACGCCCTTGGTCTGTACATAGAATTTCTCCTGAAAGATGAAAAAATTTTGTTTCATTGCAATACTTAATAGTTCAATTATAAAGTCCGTTGGGACTTCCCAACAGTGATATCTCGTGAGGCAAAGTGACACCAGGCACCACATCCGAATCGCATAAACTACCAGCGTAATTACTCCTGTGTAGCTAATGTAAGTTATATTTGGAATTGTAGACTGTTATGTGTACGTTTTGCTTAATTTCACTAATAGACTAATAACATTGTTACACCTCTAACCGACAGTTGGTGTATCCTCGGAGCAGCTTGTCTTACCTGGAATAGCAACTTTACTTCAGCAATTTGATTGTTCTAAGCTGAAGTAAGTCTTTACTGAATAGGGTTCTTTTACCACGTTGTTTTTAAAGTCCTGGTTGGTTAATATTTTTCACTCTGCAAGCATGATTTATATCATTGAGTTTGAGCATGACTCTATGCTTGCTCTCTCTCACTTTCCTTGTCCGGAGACTTTTTCAGGCTCGGACTCCATGGTTTAGTTTCACTTCATAAATAAAGTACTCTGCTAGACAGGATGATGACTGTTAGGTCACTTGAATTCATTGAATTGACCTTGGTTTTTTAATTTCACAGAAAGGACTGCCCCACCCTACTTCGTCTTCCCCTCCCCCTGCACCTGTCCTGATGAAGACCCCGTTAAAGGACCTAATGTAGCCTACGGTTAGGGGTCGAAACGTCGACGACTTTCCTTCTCCTTTGGGACCTCCGGCACATTCCCCTGACTACACTGAACTATGTATGTGACCGTTGAATGTCCCCAGGTTGACGACTTTCCTTCTCCTTTGGGACCTCCGGCACATTCCCCTGACTACACTGAACTATGTATGTGACCGTTGAATGTCCCCAGGTTAATAGTGATACAATGTACGCCACAATTGTGTAGGCTTTGTGTTTCATGGAATAATTCCACTTTTGATTTGAAGACTGCAAATTACCCCTTCTCTACGACTCTGTGTACTTTTTTTGACTTTACACCACTTTAAGCACAATTTTTTTCTCTCCCCTCTCCTTTCTCCCGTTTGGGGCTATTCACTTAACATGTATGAATGTAATGTCTTATTGACTTAAACCTAGTGTTGTTAAATAAATGACAATACTTGTTATGAGTAACCTGCGATTATTTTTGATAAATGGTTTTTGTCTTATAATTGTGTCAGTGTGTGCTTCACACAACACGTTCTCTTTCCTGGGACTCCTCTTTACACTTACTACATAACGCCCAGGTCCCCGCGACTGCATGGGTTCAACCCCCCTTTTTGTAATAATCTCAATCTCATCTGGGCAGGCAAACACGCCAGATTACAATTGCAAACGTTAACCTTGCCTTATGTGCAGGGAGGATTTAAAGTACCAGATTTCTTTCTTTACTACCTATGTGCGCAAGCGCAATTTGCACACTATTGGTATCATGAAATACCATTCATGTCGCATGTTGCGGTTGAGACGGGAGATGCTTTCCCTATTCCCCTATCGGCCATACTACCACACAAACGACCACCATTGCATACTCGTGACATAAACACTATAGACGCTACCAACACAGCCTGGTACCTGATGGGAAAAAAGGCGGGTAAACTTCGACTATATGCGCCGGCCCTACCATTAACACATCACCCGGCGCTCTCGGTCACCCAAGAGGCTGTTGGCATGGGTCTGTTTGAACAAGCCGGGATAGACAAAATGGGCGATCTATACAATGAGGGTCAATTTAAGCCATTAGAGAGACTGAGCTATATCAGCAATCCAACACTACTCTTTAATTTCACATACTACCGACTGCAAAGGTCAATGAAAGAACTCTACAAAACCTATCCGGCAGAACCCCAGCAAATGTCCTCACTGCAGTTTATATTAACGGCACCTACTGCAGCTCACAAAGTCTCTAGACTATATACTAGATTGCAGGAGGATATCGCAGGCAACACTGAGAAAATGAGGAACAAATGGAACAATACAATGATTGAACCGCTATCCACAGAAGAATGGTCCACAACATGTATGCTAACTAACATGCTGACACCAAATGGCAATTTAAGAATAATTCACTATAAATATCTACACCAAATGTATTATACACCGCAAAGACTTTATAAATACGGTTTGAGTGCAGATTCTAGATGTAAAAGATGTAGAATGGAAGATGCAGACTTCATTCATCTGGCTTGGCACTGTCCCAAAATTGCGGACTACTGGGTTCAGGTGACGGAGGCTTTGAGTGCTATGCTTGAGGTACCCATTGAATGTTCGATACGAGTATGCTTACTGGGCCTCGTCCCTCACGTAAGAGCGAGGAAACGCAAGTTCTGTGTTATAGCGTTGTTAATGGCGAAACGTAGAATCTCGCTCCACTGGAGCGGTTCGGGGTGTCCATCGTTGCGGCACTGGTTGGAAGACCTCACCTACTGCAAAGACACAATGACGACCTATGAGGAGGATCTCCCAGCCAGTTCTAGACCCAAAGGCTACTGGTTTTATTTAATTGATTATCTGAAAGCGCGACCGCTGGAATGCTCTGAGTAAACTGAAGATGACAGGTATGCCACGCTGTTAAAGGCTAAAATATAATTGTACGGTGACGGGAGGGAGAATGCTGTGGTGCAGTGATCAATGTTTGTTTCTTTGAGGGTTTGCTATTTATGCTAAAACTAAAAATGAGTTCTAACAAAATGGTTTACCATTTCTATTCTACACAAAGTTGATCGCCCTTACTGTATATACCTCTGACTTGCCGCCGGACCCCCGTGTTGTCGGCCACAGGGCTGTGTTATTCTGCTGAACATGCTTATTGATACATGCTGCCGGCCCCAGGGTTGTTGGCGTACGGCTGTGTTACTTGTGTAAGACCAAATAAAGATATTTGAACTTCAAAAAAAAAAGATTTCCAAGCAGTCTTCCACGAGACCTGCACTGTGGGAACTACATTGGCTCCTGATAAAGCACAGCGTTCTTTTTAAAGCACTTGGCTTATGTTTTAAGGCTTTTTCCTCCCAAGGTCCTCACTATTAGACCAATGGTAAATTCCAATGTGCCTGACAGAAACCTCAGATCAGCAGCAACCAAATTGGCATTTATTCCAAAGTTCAAAAGGGCAAGAGCGGGAGAGAGCTCATGTGGCCACTTAGCCCCTACAGCATGGAACGCCCTCCCTGTGAAAATTCGACAAGCACCCTCTGAACTCTTGTTCCGAAAGAAATTAAAGACCTGTTTTTTTTGTCTAGAGTGTGCTCCCCTTTATGTTCGGTATCCTGTGGTCTATTGTCCCAGTACCCCAGCACTGGGACACTCAGTTGGAGTAGCCATGCGCTTTATAAACCTTTATTAATATTATTATGTTCAACACCAAACGGGAGTGGTCGTGCTAGGTCCTGTTTTTCTTTCTTTCGTACATGCAGGTCCAAACCTCTCCTTGGTGCTTCTCTGGCAACATTCCTCAGCTTATGACAGTGATTAGGTCATATATCGGGGTAATTCCTCTTCTGCCAAGTGGACACAGAGAGTTGAGCCGGATGGCTAGGGTACGTGCCGCTAGAAGATCTAGAGTGTGCTCCCCTTTAGGTTGGGTATCCTGTGTTCTATTGTACCAGGACCCCAGCACTGGGACACTCAGTTGGAGTAGCCATGCGCTTTATAAATCTTTATTAATATTATTATGTTCAACACGAAATGGGAGTAGTCGTGCTAGGTCCTGTTTTTCTGTCTTTCGTACATGCAGGTCCAAACTTCTCCTTGGTGCTTCTCTGGCAACATTCCTCAGCTTTTGACAGTGACTAGGTCATATATCAGGGTAATTCCTCTTCTGCCAAGTGGACACAGAGAGTTGAACCGGATGGCTAGGGTACGTGCCGCTAGAAGATCTGGAGATCAGGCCTTAATACCCTCACACACCTGTTATGGTGTTATGCTTCATCATTGGGTGCTCTTCGTCCGGCCGGCGCTGCAATGCCTTACGGGCCTGGGGGCTTCCTTGTCGAAGATCTTTTGATCTGAAGATGCTGTAATGATGAATGCAGGTGAGGCAGTTTAGTGAGTGAGTAGTGACTAAAATAGTCTGTGGTAACCACAAAAATATTTTTTTAATGAGATAAGGGCACCAGGACTAGGTAAAAACAGTGGTGCTTTCTTGTGGTCTTTAGGTACCAGGATAGCTACTACTTGAAATTGGTCACTAGTATGGTATGGTCAACATGTTTCGTGCAATGTAAGCCCAATCTTCGGGCGGCACTTCGTCAGTACCAAAAGTCAGTTAGTCTCCTCGCTGGGGTGGAGGGTCTCCTCGAAAATTGAGGGGGACCTCTTAGTGTATGCCGGTATCCCCATACTAGGGTGCCGGTCGGTGATTCCACCTAAGAAAGGAAGACCTAAGGAGGAAAAGAAACAAGCAACACATTTTTACATAAAGGTCAAGGTGTGCCATACAAGTACAACAATTTGTATACAGGTGCAGTAGTGTATTTACAAGTACTACTGAACGGGGCGACGTGTATCTGCTCTGTGTTGCAGTGAGGTAATCACTCCTCATCGTGCATGGTTCAACAGGCATTGGATTAAAAATTAGGAATTACAAATTCTTTTGCGCTACAAGTAGGTTGAGGACATTGCTATGTATTGTAAAAAAACGATGGCCTTGTACATTTCACATGAAGGATCCCGTATTTTTTGGCATTGTAATGACTTATCTAAATTGAGGTTGGGTAATGCTTCTTAGGCGAATTGGACGGTCTCGACCACAGTGAGGGACACCTTCATAAGACATAAAAGGAGAAGCATCCATAGTCACTGATTAGAAACATTCTCTGATCAGGAGTGTTACCGTTAGCGATAAAACATTACACTTTATGTTCTTTTGAATGGGATGAGTCGTACTTGAAATTTGAAATCCCTGCTGTGCATGGTAGTTATCTCAATAGTCAGAACCACCCTGATATGGCAAACCAAGTTGGTGACTCGTGCTTTGTTTTCACAGGACGTGCTTGTGATCTAAACCCATTAGGGACGTCATCTCATATTTTGGGATGCAAGTTTGGTGTAATAGTGCAGTGAGTGTGTTGGAGCCTGCTATCCATCCTCCGGGGTCCGTTCCAATGATTAGTATCGAGGGCCAGGTTAGGGAGGAGACGTCTACTCGTGCAAATCTTACCTCTGTTCAATGAGGCAAGGAAGGTGCAGCCGTATATATCACTTGTGTCCCTATATCGGTTCGTCGACTGAGTGACTCAGGGCTCCCACTTGTTCCCACCTGTATTCCACCCCCTGGCACTGTTAGTACTGGGCTTTGTGTGTCTCAATTATGAAGGAGCTCCCTAGAATAAGGTGTTTTGTAAAGTAGTTCACCTGTGAGCAGGATATAAGGGCCGCAAAAGCCCCAGGACCGATTAAAATCTCTACAGGGTTTCTATGCTGCACGCAATAGATGTCGGCCTCCTCCCCGCATATCTTACTTGATAGTCGAGCAGGACACTGTTGTCAAACCTACCCTCCTCCATCTGTCCTGGATTGCAGTGGCGGCGTAGCAGTGTCCGTGTCTAAGTAGTGTGGGCCATGTCACGTCCCAGTGGTGCCCGATGTGAAGAGGCTAAATGGTCGATGTGGCGGCCATCTTGGAGAAGGGGCCAGAATTAGCTTTGGGTATGTGAAAAGTTGTATAGTTAGGGCGTCGGGGTCAGGGAACAATTAGTTCACAAAGTTGGCGCTCACTTGTGTGTCTAGTCTAGTCCGTAGGAACTGGGTGCGGAGCTAGTGGTTTTCTCTCAGAGGGTGTTGTACTTAAGACAAAGGCTATGCAAGTGTGGCTTGTGTGGTGGCCATCTTAGACTGTCAAGAATATAGTCTTTCTATTGGTGGTCTGGCTACCAAGAGTAGTGTAAGACTGCTGCCCCATAATGTTACAGTCTTATAGGTTAGAGCTAATCGAAGCTGGTGGTATTTGTCCTATTGAGACCCCCCTCATTTTACTCTGTGGTTGCTATTGCGCACGTCCACAGAGAAAATGCATGTATAGAGTATGAGAAATTGGTGGGGCATGATGCGCTCCTCCTATTTCTTGTGGTCTACCCATGGTCTTGAAAGGGAATGTATTTGTGCAGATAAGGTTTTATGCACAACATCAGAGGGTCACATATTTAGTTCGTTCCATGGAATCTCGTCATTCGGGCCTGTAGTCTGGGATGAGAGGCGGAAAAACTAGTGCTTCTCTATTTCAAAGAGTTTCTGCTTATTCCAGGCAGTGTTAGTTTAGTTAGTGTAAATTCACTACTGCAACTGCATACAAATTATTGCACCTGTATGGCACACCTTGACCTTTATTTAATAATAACTTTTACTTGTTTCCTTTCGCCTTATGCCTCCCTTTCTTAGGTGGAATCGCTGACCGGCGCCCTATTAGGGGATATCGGCATACACTAAGAGGTCCCCCTCGATTTTCGAGGAGACCCTCCGCCCCAGAGAGGAGACTAACTGACTTTTGGTCCTGCCAAAGTGCCGCCCGAAGATTAGGCTCACATGGCACAAAACATGTTATTTAATGAGTTTTATATAGCGCTGGCTAGACCCGAGGGTTTCAGAGCGCTTTACATGAGATTCAACAATGTTACAGAGTTACTTCAGTTACAATTACATTAGTTACAGACAAAAAACATTTAAGGAACATAGAAGACTCGGAAATGGAGTGAAAGAGGGGAAATGGGTATGGTAAAAGGGGTAGGGCGGAGATATGACAGACGAAGGTAAAGTCGGCCCAAGGTCCAGCTGGGTAGGTGAGGGCCGAGGGGGAAGTTCACAGCCCATCTCCTCTATAGCTATCCAGTAGTTCCACCGGGCATCGGCCAAATGGCTAGGTCTCCACTGAAAAACATTTAAAGAGCCTAGAAGATGAGAGGAAAGGAGCATAGAGGGGTAGGGTAAAGAGGTGAGAGGGATATACGACTGAAAGACGAAGTAAAGACTGTCCAAAGTCCGGCTGGGTAGGTGAAGGTCGAGGGGGAAGTCCACAACCCATCTCATCTATAGCTATCAGGTAGCTCCACCGGGCATTGGCCAGATGACCATACCATACTAGTAACCTCTTTTGACTAGTAGCTATCCTGGTACCTAAAGACCACAAGATAGCACCACTGTTTTTACCTAGTCCTGGTACCCTTTTCTCATTAAAACATTTTGTGGGTGGTTACCAGAGACTATTTTAGTCCCCACTCATTCACTCACTAAACTCAATAAACTCCCTCACCTGCATTCATCATCACAGCATCATCAAAGATCTCTGACAAAGAAGCCCCCAGGCCCGTCCGGCCTTGCTGCGCCGGCCAGACGAGGAGTGCCCAATGATGAAGCATGACATCCTAACAGGTTGTTATATTCTGTTTAATCAGTTATTACTTACATATATTAATGCACAGTGTATCTTTAACTCTCGTAACTGAGCGAGCCATAGAATGTAGCTAGGCTTTGTGTTCTAATTCCTGGAGTCCGTGGTTAGCTGTTCCCTGGAGCAGTTAGCTGTGTGTCCTGGCGCTTGCCTGCTTTCTTTGTATTTTACCTATTTTACCAATAAAGGTATTTGGATATTTATGAGTATCACACAACACAGAAAGGATGCCAGGGGTCTCTAAAGATACTGTGGGGATACTAAACACTCAATTGTAATGTATGGAGGAAGTAGTCCAGAGGAGAAAGGAAGAGTGAAAGTACCCATCAGCCCACCCATTGGCGGGACCTCATCATCTGGGTTTGGAATTGGAAACTGGTATCCACTAGACACCACTTCTGATCTCTTTCGAGGAGTACTAGTATTGGATCCTCCAGTGAGATGGACAGCCAGCAGGTAATATTAGTAGGCTGAAGGGAAAGGTTGCAGTGCTCAAAAGTGTGGAAAGTAAATGTGGTGATATTAGAAATACCTGTTATGATGACAAGGAACTACTTTATTGGGTGTGACCATCATAACGACATGATTAAAAGCAGAGTGAGGATAGTATGGAAAAATTACTATCAGTCATAGATGTTAGTTGGTCAACATGTTTCAGCCTCAACAGGCTTTCATCAGGACCTTTGATATGCACTACTGCAACAGTGATTGAAAGACACAATAGGTGATAGTGATGTAGACCTACCGGTAAACTTTACTCTATGGTAGTCTCATATCGTATATAACAAGAACTCTCCCATAAATGTTATGGAGACGGCCTCGCCATGCCTGGCGCTCGCTCAGGTCAAAGAGGCCACGCTCTGTCCGTTGTTGCCTCGGTCTGTCACTCTGCTTTTAATCATGCCGTTATGATGGTCACAAAATAAAAATCTTGCTAAAAGAAAAGCAGCGCATCGTGCAGCGTCCTCAGCAAGGCCTGGCCCTCATGGAGGACACATGGAGACGGGGCTCCTAACCCCTCCCACACATACGAAAACACCTGAGCAATGACCTCTGCTTTTATCAAGTAACAAACACGAAAAAATACAAAAGCCCCCTCAACACCCTGCCCCCCAAAACAACCCCCGTCCCATGCCCACCCCGCTCCGCATCAGCTTCTATCTGCACTGTTCACCCTCCAGGATCCACCCGTTCTACCAGGCAAAACTTAATCCACAGGCTTAACCCCCTCCTGCTCTAAAGGAATGAGTTGCAGGATCTGCAGGTACTTCGGGCAAGTCACTTCTCGGAGGTCTTTGGATAGGAGCTGTAAGAACGGGCCCCAAAGCTTACCATATTCAGAACCCTTCCCATCCATTCCCAGCGAGAGTCGTTCCATAGCTAGAATGTGCCAGAGTCTTTGAAACCAGTCTCGGGGGCCAGATACAGTCGGGGAACCCCAGTGCAGCAGCAGAACCTGCCTCGCTGAAAACAAAGCCAGCGCAATCTGCCTACCCTTTAGCGAGCGCAGGGGATAGAACTTAGGGTGGGGAGCCCCAACAGTGTATGCTCCGGCATCTGGGGGAGTGTAATCTGAAACGCAGCATCCAACTCCTCTAATATCGTGGTCCAATACCGCCCCAGCTTCGGGCAGTGCCATAGCAAGTGCGCCAGTGTCCCTGAGAGACCACACCCCTGCCAGCAGAGGCCCTACTTGGTGACATCCCATGCCCTAATGCGCGCTGGAGTGTAGTACTAATAGGCCGCTACCTTGTAGGCCGACTCACTACCCGCAGTGTTAGAGGCCGTGTGCTGTGCGCGATAGAAAACATGCTCCCACTCTTTTCTCGTCAACGGACGTCCCAACTCAGCTTCCCAGCGGACTTGTGCAGGCGTACGCTGCCTCCGAGGCTGACGCAAAATCATCGCATACAGCTCCAAGATGAGTCTCCGGTCATCTTTCTTGCAGACCAACCATTTTTCAAGGGCCAGGACATAGAGGCAACATTGGCTGGTTGGGTCACCCAATGTGCCACTTACGAGTAGTGAAAAGCATCAGCCATCGGCAGCTGGAAGAACTCCGTACGTAGCCGGGTGAACAGAATCAGGCCATCCAAATCAAAGAGGGAACCCACCCTCTTACAGCCTTCCTCTTGCCAAGCGATTGAAGACTGAGGACGTGCGGCTCGGTGGAAAGTCCGGGTTATCAACGATGGGGGTCATTGGGGAGGGGAGCATAGTCCTCCCCTTGCGGCGCACCAGTTGATACCATGTCTTTAGGGTCGGGGAAGTCACTGGGAAGGAATAAAGACCCCAAGCTCTATGCTTGCGCGTCAACCACAACTCCCGCCATATATTACAACCTGCCACTGTCTGGTCCATAAAGTTCCAATGCTTACTAGACAGGGGCCTGTTCTATTCGACTATGTACCTAAGGCAAGATGCTTGAAAGTACGCTATCAGAAGGGGAAAGCCCAGCCCCCCTGCCGCCTTCGGGGTAGTCGCTACGGACAGCGCCTGCAGCAGCCTTTTATTGTTCCATAAGAACCTATTGAGGAGCCCCTGTAGCTTCCGCAGGGTGCCCTGCCGGGGACTCAAAGGTAGCTTTTGAAAGAGGTATAATATACGGGGAAGTACAGTCATTTTTAGTGCAGCCAACCTCCCATACCAGGCCAAATTAAGACAGGACCAGTCCGAAAGGGCTTTAGTAACCTGATCAACCAGCCGTTTATAGTTCAGGGACACTTTTAGTAATAGATGGGGCCAATGGGACACCCAAGTATGGAATGTCGGAGTGTACCCATTGGAAGGCAAAGTCCTGCCTCAGATCCAGTACGTCTGCCTCAAGGACGGAAATATTAAGAATTAGTGATTTTGGAAAAGTTAACTTTAAATCCTGCTGCCTTCTGGAATTCTAAGAGTTCCGTCGAGAGGCCCCGCAAGGAGGAGTGAGGGTGGGTTAATGACTTAATGACATAGTCTGCGTATAAACTGATCTTATGAGTATCGGCCCCAAATTTTACCCCGGTGATATCTACATTAGTCCGGACGCACTGAGCAAAGGGCTCCATATAGAGCGCAAAAAGCAATGGGGAGAGGGGACACCCCTGTCGCGTTCCCCTAGTAATGGGGAAAAGGGCAGATCTGCAGCCATTTACACGCACAGCCGCCTTAGGAGCTTCATAGAGGCACTGAACCCACCGCAGGAAATTATCCCCCACCCTGATAGCCCTCAACACAGCGAACAGGTAGTCCCAGTCTACGCAGTCGAAGGCCTTCTCCGCATCAATAGAAAGCAAGAAAGCCTGCGTCCGAGAGCGATGAACCACATCCATTTGGTGAAGCAACCGTTTAGTGTTGTCCCCCCCCCTTGCCGAGTTGGGATAAATCCCGCTTGATCTGTCTCAATGATTCCGTCCATCAAGGGGCTAAGCCTTGCAGCTAACACACCCGCAAACAACTTGGCATCGATGTTGAGCAGCGAGATCGGCATATACGAGCCACACTTTTTAGGGTCCTTCCCAGGTTTAAGAATGACCGTTATCGCCACCTCTGCCATGGACGGAGCCACCCCTCCCGTATCAAGAAAGGAATAAAAAAAGGTGAGTCAAAAGAGGACCCAGCTCCACACAGTAAGTTTTATAAAATATAGCGGAGAATCCATCTGGCCCAGGGGATTTAGCTACCTTCAACTTTGCAATAGCCGAGATGACCTCCTCAATGCGGATCGCCGAGTCCAAAGCCTCCGGCGACTCCCGTTGGAGGGGCGTAACTCCCCACGACACGAGATAGTTCGCCACTCCCTTAGAAGTCGCCCCCTCCCTCTTATACAAGGACTGATAGAATTGGCGAAAAGTCTCCACAATGGCAGCATCAGTGGTGTGCTCTGTCGCTTGAGGGTCCTTGATGGTTTGGATAGTGGTCATTAAGTGCGTGCCCGCAACCTATGCGCAAGCATCCTTCCCCCTTTGTCCCCACATAGATAGAACTTGTGTTATTATTAAATTTCTTTATTCAGTATTTCAAAATAGAAATCCATAAAAGGAACATTATCCACATCAATACGAATTAGTTAATCAATTACACAATAGAGATTATGTTCCCATAAAAAATAATTGAAAGAGAGTCTCTGCACTTTAAAAACATTATTCTGGAATTTAAACATGCTCTTTCAGAGGTTTTTCCTGTGCCTAAAAATACATTTCAGGAAATTAACCACATGATAACAGATACATTCGGATTCTAAAAATTGGAAACGCAACATAGCTGGACGGCACTATCTGAAACCCCACAGCTTTAACAGTGATAACAGCCAAAATTTGCGATGAACATGATAAAATTTGTTGAACAACACAGTGTGTATGGTAGTCTGTGCTGATGTATCATCACAGGGGCAAAGCCCAAGGGTTGGTTCCCAGGTGTTCCTCGTTGGAACGGCTACTAGGCGATGGAAGAGATTTAGTCTAAATCTGGTTAACAGAAAGCAGTCAAAGATACTAATGTCAAGCGTTAAATAAGGCTGAATCATGATAGTGGTCTGAACCATAGTTGAATGGAGGACGGAGGCTTTACCTGACTCATTAGCGAGACTTAGTCCTTCTAGATGGCTCAAGGCCATTAGTTTCAGATCCTTCTTAGATATCTCTCTGATCTTTAGGGGTGTACTATAGAAAGTCTCTAGGCCTATATCAGTGAGGAAATTTCTGATTTAACGGAGCCATCTAATTTTCGCCGAGTGATCTAGGGCCATTGTATCAGCCACAATTGCCTTTGTTAGCATGTTTTTTTCAGAGGTCCATATACAACGCCAGAGTAGCAAAGGTTGAATTTTTGCCAGATCCTCTGTGTGTTATCCCTAATTCCATGTGGCATGCATATGTAGAAACTCCACTGGGTGCTGCAAGGAGGAATCTTAAGAATATGTTTTCTGCCACCTGTAGAGCACTAACATCCTCGTGTCCCCAAACGCCAGCTCCATATAATGCTATTGCTTGACATTTGGCTTGATTAATTTTTTATATTTCCACGGGGGACCTTTTGCCTAATTTTTGTGAAAAGCTTATCAGGGCGGCTATGGCTCTCTTAAAAAGATGTTTTCTGGCCTCAACTGCTGGTTTCCAGTTCAATTTTTTATCTATTATAATACCTAGATAAGGGTAATTGGCCGTCACTTCTAGTTTTTGCTTGTTGAGGAAAATATCTTTGGAATGTTTTCTTCCTGTGCCTGCTACCATTTCAAAGGTCTTCTTGATGTTTATATGTAAGTCAAGACTGCCCATGTAGTCCGCATACCTGGACAAGGCCTTCTGTAATTCACGCGGGGTACGGGCCAGTATGACGGCGTCGTCTGCATAGAGCAGAGCAGGAATCAGGCGTTGTTTTACTTGCGGAAGATCCTGGCCCCCCCTCAGTTGCTCTATTTCCAAGCTATTTGAATACAGGGAAAAGAGAAAGGGGGCCAGGACACATCCTTGCCTAACTCCACGCCGAAAGATCTAGACAACTCACCCTTCACACCAAAGTGGACTCTCGCGGAAGCTTTAGAATATAATTCCCTCAAGAAATCTAGAAGGGGGGATCCACTCCCATTTGTCTTAGGACCGACCAGAGCTTTGAGTGGGACACACAATCAAAAGCTGCGGACAAGTCCACATAGACCATGTAGAGCTTGTCCTGTTTTGCGTGGGTATATTTACCTAAGATCATAGATAGGTTTAAGGCCTGTTCAATTGTGCCGAAGCCTTCCCGGAAGCCAAATTGTAATTCGGACAAAATACCCCCTTCAGCCCACTGCTGGAGTCGCTCGAGGACAACCCTACCAGCTACTTTGCCCAGCGAGTCCAGCAGTGAGATAGGGCGATAACATGAGACCTCCTGGCGGTCCCCCTTTTTGAATATTGGGACCATGATGGACTTGGTCCAAGAATCCAACAGCCCTTTTTTGTGGCTGCCATACAGACCCTAGTGAGTATGGGAGCCCAGAGGTCCTGGTTATATTTAAAAATATCCACCGGGACCCCGTCGGGACCCGGTGCTTTACCATTTTTACTTAGTTTTAAGGCCAAAAGGACCTCAGAGATGTCGAATTCTAAGGGAATGGGGTAGACAACCGCTGGGTAGACAATCTCTGCCCCTGCTGAAAATTGAGTTTTCTGAAATATTTTGGACAAGGGAGACACCCAGACTTCTTCTTCAATGGCCACTTCGATCTTTGGAAGATCGTCGTCAGCCAGAAATGGGGATTTGACTACCCTCCAGAAGGCCTCACTGTTTTTTTTCTAAGGCACTTTTGTAGAGTTCGTCCCACAATGCCTGTTTTAACTCGGCCTTTCTTTGCTTTCGAGCAGACGTGTACTCTTTTCTGAGTCTTGTAATTAACTGCGGATCTCTGGTATCATTAATCAGTGCCACTTTTAATTTGGAGTGTGCCACTGTGCAGCTATGGTTAAACCATCCTTTCATGGTTGATGTTTCCAGTTTTGGCTTTGCTGTCATGAGCCCCTTTATTATGTCTAATATTAAGGAGAAATTGCTTAAAACTTCCTCCTCTGTTGCTGTTAGGTCTAGACATTTTATTATATGGGGGTTGGCTGCTTTTATAAGATCTTCTGTAATTTGTCCAGGATTTATCTTCCCCCATTTTAAAGTATACCCATTTGTCTGTGCTATATATAGTTTGTTCTGGTGCAGTGCTTTTGCTATGGTTAGGGCGAGGGATTGTCGGTGAATTAGAGAAAGTTCTCTCCTAAGGGCCAAATGGTCGCTTAGTATAGTTGGTAGAACCTCAAAATGCTTAACTCTATTTGACAGACCTTCCGATAAAAGAATATAATCGACTGTTGATTGGTGACCCCTCCCCAGATATGTTGGTTGTAGCTGTTTGGTGTCAGAAATCGGATTCTTTATTATTTGGAGGTCTAGGTCTGATAATACCTCATTCATGACTGTGCCTGGCTTATTATTATGGGTAAAGTGGATAAGGGGGATGTCATATTCATTTACTATCCCGCCACCGTTGTTTCCATCATGTGGACAGGGATGTAAATTGAAATCCCCCCACCTCCCCTAGGAAGTGCACAGTACCTTTTCCTCCATTAGCCTATCTAAGATGGGAGAGTTTCTCATAGAGATTCAATACCACCCTCAGGAGTTGTCCTTCCTCTAAGTTATTGTAAAAGTTAACAAGTATAACAATCTCATTGCTGGAAAAAGAGAGAGAGAGGCTAGAAGTTTGTGTCAAGTTCTACCTTGATTACTCTTAAATTCTGGATGGTGTTTGCTATGTAGATAATTAATCCTCCCTTAGGCCTACCCATTGTTCCTGCCAAGGCTGGAGAAAAGTACGTCCTGAAACCCAGGAGATGAAGTTCCGACACAGCCCATGTCTCCTGGAGGCAAATAATTGTTTCCCTCCCCAGGAAGTTCAAGGCACTCCCATCTTCAATCTTAGTGCGAAGACCAGCAATGTTCCAAAAAACAACACTTAGAACTTGGAGGTCATTGTTGACCACGTCAACTGTTTGAGGTTTTGCCTCAGACCGCACTAGCTGAGACCTAGAGGGGTCTTCGACCAATGATGGTCAGTCAACCATCTCTAGGCAGCTATATCTATTAGTTGTTGGGATGCCGCTCCAGCTCACCCAATTCGATGGTTCTCTATGGTAATCCCTCTGGTGATGTCCTCCCCACTCTTCCCAGTCTCCACCCCGATGTCGAGGACCTACCGTATACCAAGATCCTTCGTAATGAGGACCGTTACGGTATCTCGGGGGGTAGAAGAAAGAAAGGCGCTTTGTTACTATTCCGCCATTTAGACCAGAGTAATCCCATGAACAGATATAGTCAACTACTCTAGGGTCTTCAAAAGTGATAAGGACACGCTCACCCTGTATTGTTTTTTTGCCATGCCCTACCCAGGGGGCCCTTCGTACCATCAGGATCTTACTTGACCCGGTGGGCGGAAGTGGGCGGTACGTATTAAGCCAATATTGGGCTTTGTTTTTTAGGGACCAGGTAGGTTCTAGATTTGGTCTGCCAGTTCCGGTACGCCGGTCATTACTACTACGAAGGGACTGGCCTTAGGTGGCATATTTACAGGGAGTCTGCCATCAAACGATCCTTTATCCCACCCTCTATTGGAATGTGTAGCTGGTGCTTTTGGGGCCGTGTTATTGTGTTCTAAAGTGATATTTGGAATGATATTTGGGGTTGGGGTAGGATTTGATGGTTTCTCTTTTATGCTACTTTTTGCTAATGTAGGTTGAATTGGTTTAGCTGGGGGTACCTGTTTTTTAATTGGTTGACCAGTAGAGGTGGTTGGGGTCTGTCTGCTTGTTTCCCCCGATCTTTTGTGCCCCTTGATTTGGCTGGACTTTCGCAAGAGTTGTCAATTCTGATAGTTGCTTTTCTATTTGTGACAATCTGGCTTCTATTGGTGTAAGGAATGATTTGAGTAGGTCCCCGATTTTTATTAAAAATTGGTTGTTATTATTATCAAATGAGTCGCTTGTTGGTGGTGGAGCTGTCGGAAGTTCTAAACTGATAGGGCCCTGGTTATCGTGTGGTGCTTGATGTACAATTACTGTGTGACTATGCTGATCTCCTCTTGTGGGGGTGCCTAGTCGTTTCTCCCCTGGCTTATTACAGACATATTTGGTTTTGTTAGTTTTAGGGGATTTTAAACCTGGTGCTTTTTTTTTCCTTACCGCACCCTCCCTCCTCCCTCTCAACTGCCTTAAATCTTCTGGGGTGGTTTGAATCACTAGGTCTGGGGTCTTTTCTAGATCCAGACTTAGTTGTGAATCGGATTGCTGTGAGGCCGATAGATCTACCATATTTGGTAAGCTATGCCTTTGACCTTGGGGTTCGCTCCGTTCAGTATTCCTGGGCTGTTCCGGTGTTCTTACATCGACTAAGTGTCCCATAGAAGATCTTCTCGAGAAGGCTAGATCTTGGGACACTCTACGTTCCATAATAGAAATACTTTGATCTATTAATGAGTTTGCCCTGATTAAAAAGCTATCTAAGGGGCCTATAAGTTGACCCTCCCCAGCAGCGGTTTTGCTTCTGCTTCCTCGAGTTGCCATGTTAAGGAGAGTTTGATTATACTAAATAAATACACTGGGAGCATAGATTTGGGATTACAGAATAGCCTAAGGAGTTGAAAGAAGTAATACAAGATTACATGCGATTTAAAGGCTACACCTTAACAATAAGAATTTAGAGGGGGGGCCCGGTCCGGTCTTTAGCGGTCTCTAACGGGCTACAATGGGCCGGCCCTTGGCCCGGGCTTCGTCCCGCAGTGGCGTTATAGGTGTGCTTTAAGTAGAGGGTGGAGGGGGAGCTGCGGGGAGAGGCAGCAGGTGTGCGTGGTGTTGTAGCGCTCTGACCTGTGGTCCTCGCAGTCCTGCAGCCCCGAGCAGCAGTTCCAGACACGGCACAGAGACACCAGTCCCACAGTGTGCAATCCAATCGGGCAAGATCAGCTCCCAGCAGCAGTTGGCTTAAATTGCGACTACAAGCGGCACCCGAGAAGCGGGGGCCGCGAGTCGCTTTTACAGGCAGCAGGCTCAGCAGGGAGGAGCTGCGGGAAGAGGCAGCAGGTGTGCATGGTGTTGTAGCGCACTGACCTGTGGTCCTCGCAGTCCCGCAGCCCCGAGCAGCAGTTCCAGACACGGCACAGAGAACACCAGTCCCACAGTGTGCAATCCAATCGGGCAAGATCAGCTCCCAGCAACAGTTGGCTTAAATTGCGACTACAAGCGGCAACTTGTGTTGCAGACGTAATAAGGTATGCGCAGCCCTATCTAGGTCAAGGTGCTTCAACATGCGCCGCTTCACCTCTAACTCCCTCCAAACCCTCGGCGCCCCAGTCCTCTTATGAATCGTCTCCAAGCCACTAACTTCCTTCTCTAACTCAGCGCGCTTCTCTTTGCACAGACGGGAATATGTCGCTGCAATCGCTATAAATTCGCCCCGAACTACCAATTTCATGGCCTCCCAGACCGATGCTAGAGCCGTATCCCCCCTAATTTTCTGCAAGGTAATGAATGATGGTGTCACGTATCTTCGCAACCACTGAGTCTGAGTGGAGCAAGGAGTCACGAAGGCGCCAGCCGGCGGCCACCTAGCGCCGCTGTAAGTAAGGACAACTGAGATAAGCGCATGGTCTGATAAGGAACGCGGCACAATATCTGCTGCTGACAAATGAGGCAAAAGAGAGGACGCGGCCAGGAAGTGATCTAAGCGTGCATATGTCTTATGGGTTACCGAGTAGTAGGTGTAATCACGCTCCTGGGGATGCTGAACGCGCCATACATCATGCAACCCTCCCTCTAAGAGCCACTGCTTCCCCCCTTGTGCGGCCAGGAAGTGATCTAAGCGTGCATATGTCTTATGGGTTACCGAGTAGTAGGTGTAATCGTGCTCCTGGATATGCTGAACGCGCCATACATCATGCAACCCTCCCTCTAAGAGCCACTGCTTCCCCCCTGTGACATCACCCCTGTCTGGTGGGACAGCTGCTCAGACCTGTCATCCCCCGCCTCCATAACAATGTTTAGATCATCACCCACCAGAATCAGGGAGTCCGGAGATGCCAACACCTGTGAGAGAGCCGCCTGTAAAAACAACTCCTGTTTAACGTTTGGCGCATAAATGGCCCCTATTGTGAGTTGCATCTCCCCCCTCATTGCACACGAACAGCCAGAAATCTACCTTTAATGTCCACCACTTGGGAGATAATTTTACAATGCACACGCGCACTAAAAAGAATGGCCACCCCGTTCTTTTTATTCGGTCCCGAAGACCACAGCTGGAGCGAGAAGCGCTTGTCTGCCATGCGCCGGACATCTTTAGAGAGGGGATGGGTCTCCTGTAACAGGCACACACCAACTTCCGCATTTTCCAGGAGGAATAGAATAGCAGCGCGTTTCACTGGGCTATTGAGGCCCCTGACATTGAGGCTCACTACCTTCAAATCCCTTGCCATCGTGTCAATGAAAGGAACAGATAGCCAATGCACATTCCTATTCTAAGGCCCCTATTGTACCACATTGCCCCAACTGCTCCCTGGATCCTCGCCTAGTTTCCCCGAAAGCTGATGCGGAGCCCACAAAACAACCCAAACCCCAGCCCCCCACCCAAACCCCAAGCACAGGAAAACCCAAAGGAACAAAGGATTCACAGAAGAGGAGAAAAAACGACAGTCCATTAAACAGGCCCCAATAGCAGGGGAACATGGCGCCAACATCTCCCCCTCCCAGTTCCAGATACAGGACTCATCACTGTCCAAGGATATAAGGGTGACACCAAACTGCATCGAATAAACGTCCGCCTCTGGCGCCAGCTACTGGCCCAGCTAGTGCCAAGCCTTCAGGCCTCAAGAGATCCCAGACGTGTCGGTGACTAGGGCCACAGAAGCAACCACAGCCCCCCTCTCCAGTAGGCTCGCTGACAAGTCAGGCCTTGTAGCAGAAACAGGCTTTCCAACTCTTTGCCACTCCGCGGAGTGCCTGCACTGTCTGTTAGGCGACCTGTCCTTTCTAGGCACGGAAGCGGCCTGCTCCAGGACCAAAATGTCGAAGGCCGACTCCAGGGAGTAGACCTGAACCAGCTTGCTCTTGAACTTAAAAATTAGCTGAAACGGGTGTCCCCACGATAGGGAATGCCCTGCTCTCGCAGGTGAGTAGTGATGGGCTTGAATTGCCTGCGCTTGACAACCGTGGAGGCCTGAAAAGTCCTGGAAAAGCGCAGGGTGGTGGTCGCGGAATTGAAGGGGATTGAGATCACGTGTTTTCCGGAGGATTCTCTCCTTGAGCTGAAAATCGTGCACACATACCAATATGTCAGGGAGAGGGGCCTTGGCCCTCCACGGCAGACCCACACGGTGGATACGGTCCAATTGAATATCTTGTAGGTCCTCCTCATAAAGGATCTGACGGAAAAGGGCTCCCGCATACTCGCGTAGATCAGTCCCCTCGCCTTTCCACGGAACTGCCCGAATCCGAATGTTATTCCGCCGAGATCTATTCTCTAAGTCCTCGGCATGCGCCTGAAGGTCCAGGTTCTGTTCCATGAGGCGCATCACATCTTGTTGGAGCTGATGGATGTCCTCCGCCGTTCCCAGGTCATGCTCCTCAAGAGTCGCCACCCGCTCCCCCACAGCGTCCACATCACGCCTCATCTGCCTCAGGTCGGACGTAAGCTGTGAGCGCATCTCTAAGATGTCCTCCTTGATGGCAGAGAACAAATCTAGCACGAAGGCCTTGGTCGCCGGTGCGTCGCTTTCATCAGGTCACGGGGATTTATCAGCAGCCAGCGAGGTAGACTGCCCGGCACCTTCTGGGGCACGTCCTTCAGGGGCTTATCTTTTAGATTTCTGGCCGCCGCAATCTTGCCCCTTGAGGGGGCCCGTGCCCCAGCACTCAAAGCTATGCAGGAAGTGTAGCTACCGGAGAGGGCACCAGCCAAGAGCCCACACCGTCGCCCCCAGACACAAGTCTAGCTCCACCCGAAGTCTCCAAAGTGGGGGGTCGGGGGGGGGAAGAGTGGGGAGAAAGCCAGTTAACCGCGTGCCTGGAAGAACAGGCATTGTCTCAACTGCCCAGCGGCCCGCCCAGATTGTAGCAGTCCGTCGCCAAAGGGAGAGGGGCAGCACAGTCTAGGCCAGCTCAGTAACAGTCAGTAACAGTCCTCCTGCCCAAAGGTACAAGTTGGCGGGGGGCTCCCTGCACCCCAACACAGAAGTTTGCAGCACCCGGGACCAGAAACAGGGGTGAAAGGGACTCGCCCGCCGGGGCCCGTTCACAGGGAGACCCCAGCCTCGCTGCCCAACAGCCGGCCACTCCAGAGGGCTAATGCCTGCCCCTCGCATCCTCCTGTGAGCCCCTGCTGCACCACGGATCGGGGGCCAAGCTGTCAGGGGCTTCCAAATTGCCCACAGAACCACGCAGCAGACCGGCGGCTCCCAAAGCCACCATGCAACAGGGCCTCCCCGCAGGTCGAGATGCGGATGCACAGTCCAATGCCCCCCCGACAAGGCCTCTCTCAGCCGTCCGCAGATGATCTACCCCCAGGAATCCGGCCCCTCCAGGCCACAAGACCCCAGATCCAGGAGCCGCTGGAAGCACTAACGGCAGGCCGCTCCCGCCCTCAACACCGGGGCCATAGCGCGTAGCACACTTGCGCAGGCCCCGCACTGTCCGCTGCCGGTCTCCCTGGGGCTGCACTTGTACTCCTCAATAAGCATGGGCGAATTTTGCGAATTCGCGATCCGCGAATTTGCGGATTTGCAAATTCGCGATCCGCAAAATTTGCGAATTTGTGCGAATGTGCGGATTTTTGTTTTTTTGCGTGTTCGCGGGGTTTTTTGCGTGTTCGCGGGGATGTTTGCGTCTTCGCGGGCCGCTTGCATAGCAAAGTTACCCATGCAGTCGTTTATGAGAGAGGGAGAGAGAGAGAGAGAGAGATAGATAGATAGATAGATAGATAGATAGATAGATAGATAGAGAGAGAAAGAGAGGGAAAGAGAGAGGGAGAGAGAGAACGAGAGAAAGAAAGAGAGGCCGGATCTCTGAAGGGCCAGATTCCTGAGTTGCCCCTACAGAACATACAGCTTTTTATTTTTAGCAAAATGCATATGAAAATTGTGCTGTAAAGGTCTCTTTTAGTTTAACCCCTCCTGACAACTCAAAATGGGTGTATTTGCCATCCTCTCCCTTCTTCCTGTTTTTTATATCTGTAAGTGCTTCCTGATGAGGTTTAATTCCTTGGACAGGTGCCTCGTTGCCTACTTGTAACTATTCTCTGACCCTGCTTCAAGGGTCAGAGCAGGGTCAGAGAATAGTTGCAAGTAGGCAACGAGGCGCCAGGAAGCAATTAGCAGCAGGTGTCCAAGTTGAAGTTAATTTGTTTGTAACCCTTTTGTAAAAGGTTTCAAAGAAATTAGGTTCAACTTTTGCACCTGCTGCTGTAACCCTTGCTTGGCTGAAAATGCGTCCCCGCTGATTCGCGGATTTTACCGCGATTTCGCGAGACTCGCGGATCGCGAAATCGCGGAAAATCCGCAAATTTGCCCGCGAAACGGATTTAACGCCCACCCTTACTCCTCACCTCACTTGGGGTTGAAGGCGCCTGCAGCCGCTGCTCGGGGTCTCGCAGGGCGGGAGCACACGCCCGCCCTGCGGGGGTCTCAACTGCTGCCACCGCCCCAGACGTCTAGGCCGCCCCCGCTCCTCTCGGCCAGCCCGCCGCTCCACTTTCCTGCAGGCGCCGCACCGAATGCGGCTGCCCTTCTCCTCTGCGGCCACAGCCTCAGCGCCACTCTCCGCCCCTCCAGCACTCGTCCGTTCTGGTGAGTACAGGCCTCCACTCGGTCCTTCCGCCACGAGGTTCGCCCGGCCCAGAGCCGGTCAGGGTCTCACCCTTCAGAGCCACTCGTTGGCTACACCGCTCACCAAAATAGAGGCCCCAACAGCGGCAGGGCAACTGGGGGACACCGTAGCGCACCTTTGCTAGCGTAGATGGGCACTAGCAGGGGCTATTTACAAAGCGCAATGTCAGGCGGCGCCGGAGGGACTGAGAAGCATGTCCTACTCCGCCGCCATCTTGGCTACGCCCCAACCAGAGATAGTATTTAAAATAAATCATTTCTTTAATTCAATTTAGTTAAAAATGTATCCAAGTATAATTTATAAAGATAATTCGTTTTAAACGTTTTCTCATCATGATACAAACAGACCAGTTACAAAAATACACAACTGTTCCACATACACAAAAGGTACAAGCAACAAATATTTATGTAAATAATACAATTTTCAAAAGACATACAATACAGTGATAAACAGAAAGTGGCTGTTAGATGGGTCTTCTACGCACGTTTCGGCGCACACTGCGCCTCCACCAGGAAAGCCACAAAATTACCTACAAAGTGAATTAAAAACTGAATAAAATACATTGAGATTCAGGTTGAAAACTAAAGGCGATCACCCACATACCTTCACCAAATAAAAAAATATTTACAGCAGCATAATAATAGAGATGAAAAGTAGGAGTGAGAGAAAAAATGAATTGTAGTGCTCATACCAATACCCCAAGATCAGGAACCATATATAAGAAATGATAATAAGATAAAGCACAGGCATATCAAAGTTCTCTAATAGATGGAAAAGTGAGGGGAGGAATAAATTCCAATTGAGAGAGTGCACCTAATAATGTCATGCCATTATAGGTGCCAACCCTACTTCAGAAAGTTAAATTACTATAGGTATTATTACTTAAGCAGCAAGGATCATGAAGCAGCATCTGTATGGAAAAAGAGCTGGAAAACACCCAAAAATTACAGGTTACGTCCCGAGGTCTATAGATAAAGTGCAGATAGTTTAGTGGATACATGAAATGAAATAGGGTATAATTCGTGTTGAATATTCGAACCGAAATGATTACCCTCGATGAGAAATATGAATGTGTATCTCTCAATAAACGTCTTATCAATTTAAGCCAGCTTCTGCGCCAGTATACTTAATCTAAAAAGAACAAAACTACATACAATTAGAATAGGGCAAATGGGCCTATAGTAAATATCATCCCTGAAGAATAAGTAGCGATCAATACCTGCTTCAAATTAGGGATAGATGTCGGGTACAATTAGTTCCTTACAGAAAATTAATAATGTGAGGTCCAGAGGATGGTATGACTACAAGGAGTCTTACAGGGCCAGCATATCGATAGGCAGCACCCTAAAGATAACAGACAGTTTGGGGAAATAAATAGAAAAAAACCCACACGCTCACTAATTATGTTTGTCAAAAGGCGATAATGGGTCCTCTGGTGTGGAGCACCGTCGCTGCAGAGTGGCCACACTAAGCAGAATCTTAACTGCTCTCTTAATTTCAAAAGAGGGAAAATAATAGCTTGGCTCCAGCATCGATGAGGCTTCTCAGTTCTGCTGCAGATCTTCGATTTTGTTTTCACAGATCTCCCAGTTTATAGGTGCGTCCCTCCAATCTGATAGCAGGCAGTCCCCAAAGTCGTTGCAGACTTCTGTTGTTACTGGCACCTTCTCATTGGGCTGAAGCTCCCATCTGGTCAACAACAAGATGCAGGGCTTATGGTCCCTGTTAGCACAGCGTCTTTATAAAAATGTGTTGGAGCTGTGGGCAATTCATATTGTCATGAGAGCTTTCCTTTCTACCACCTCAGGGAACGCTATTCAGATTTTATCACATAGGAACAACAATGTCTATTAAATCAAAAGACACAGCACTCTTGGATCATAGTCCTTGTGTTGAGAGGCTATGTGGCTGTGATGGCGGGCGCAGCATTGGGGTATTTTCCCAGTAAGGCACACCTTAGCGTGATGCTCAATGTCGGAGTTACCTCTCATTCGAGGACCATTAGGAGCAACTTCATTCCAAAGTGAAGGAAATTATCCTTCAGATTGGGGTGTACATGAGTTGATCTCCTTGACACAGTTCTGAATAGAAATGTTTCCTCTGTTTTGTGCTGTACACTTAATTCTGAATGGTTCCTTGGGATATGCTTTCAGGTTAATTTGGTAATTGGGGCCTGCTGTATACATTTCACCAATCCTGCTTTTTTTGAGAGTCCTGTTTAATGTGCACGAGGATCAAGCACAGCTGCCCATGATCGCCCCAAACAAGGCAAGTTGGATGTGGTTCACCGATCTGTTAAAAGCCCTTTGCCTCTTTCTCTGCTCTGTACATGTTAGAGGTGGGAAACATTCATAAGGTAAGGAAATAAATCACAATCGGAATAATAAATTGTGTACCTTAGCATGCCTTAAATTGCCCACTGGATGAAGACCAGAATCTGAATGACAAGATCGAAATTGTGATCTCCGGGAAGAACTCTTCACTGTGGGACTCCACCTGGTGGTCAGCAGAGCTAGGACCGATAGCCACCCCCACTACCTATTCCAAGACTTCGGGATCATCATTGACAGCAAACTCGACATGATCGTCCAAGTCAATGCCATCATTGCCTCATGCTTTCAATCACTGATTGTGCTGAAGAACAATTTCAAATAGCTCCCAGTCTGCACCAAGAAAGTTGTGTTACTCATCCTTGTCACAAGCAGGCTGGACTACCAGAAAACCCTCTATGTTGGAGTCATACTCACCCGACGGCTGCAGACCGTTCAAAACTCAAAGGCCAGATTCACTCTCTGCCTCCCACACTGCACTCACATCACGCCACACTTGAAGGAGATCCTCTGACTCCTGATACAGAAACTAGCACAATTCAAAATCCTCACACACACTTTCATGGCACTGCATAACACTGGCCCAGCATACCTTAAGTATTGCATCTGTTGTCACAAACCTTCTAGTCTCCTCCATTTGTCTAAACTCCTACTTGGACACATTCTACACATACAGAAATCCATATCCAGCGGTCGAGCCTTCTCCTTTATTGCTCCTAAATTGTGGAACGTACTGTTGCACAAGAGCCTCCTCCTCACTTCTTGAATTCTGCAAGAAGCAGAAGACCTGGCTTTTCGAGTATTCCCGCTATGCCCTAGGTTTGGTAAGACTAGCAACTGCTCAGCACCAGGATACCCTCCCGAGTGATAGTGCTTTCAATAAAGCTGCATAACATAAAGGTATTTGTGGTGTATACAGTAGGTGCCCTACCACCTCCCCCTCTCTATAAGAAATTTGTGCTATAGCTGATAAGCCTATGGTACACAACATATTGTATACTGTATTTTTGATGTTTTTGAGTTCTCAGTGTCTCTTGTTGTGGCCTTAAAAAAAGTACAAAGAACTGAAGCACGTGTGTCTTTTAGTGCACTATAGTCTCCCATATTGTGAATGGGGTGGGTGGAGTTATAGCTGAAGTCCCAGCAACACCTGGGGGCACTGGAGAACTATGGCTAGGAAAGAAAGTGTTCGTAGCATGTGTGACTGTAGATAAACATTCTTTGCATTCTCCTATCATCCAGGGTTGGGGGTCAGACATTACAACTTGCTTTTCGTTAAGACTCTGAGTCACAGGATGATGTTTGGCTCTCCCACAATGCACCCGGGCCCGACTCCACCATAGATTTTTCCCACCATTGGATTTGAAATTGTTTAACAACGGCTCTGATTCCTCGCAGCTTCGGGCCTAACTATTCTACTTCTTGAGACCGACAACTGGAGAACAATCTCTGTTCTCAGATCCCCTTTATGGATTCACTGCTTCTTTTCGACCCACCACTTCGCCTCTACACCCAAGTAGTTGACTCGCAAGGTCCTCTTTGATATCCAGAGAGCTCACCTCAGAGAATGCAGACAGGAATGGGGTGATGAAGCTCACACCCTTCCAGTTATCCAGTATTATGGGTATCTTCCATACATTCACATGCCTGAATCATTCCCCGTCGTCTGGGTGGGAGTCCCCGGTACATAAAAAGAGTAATGTCATATAGACATATATATATAGTAATGGGCCAGAGGCCTCTCATTAGTAACATATCCATGTCCTATTGTAAAAAGGACCAAACTTTGGCTAAGAGCCAATCAGCTATCACCAACCTCTAGAACCTTCCTGGAAGGAGCCCTAGTCCCTCAGATTTTCTACCGCGCGTCGTGCTAAGGGAGTCTCCACTGAGCTCTGCTCAGTTTTCCTTCATTTTCTGGATTTTTCCACAACTTTTCTCACAGAATTTCTTCTGTTGTGTGGGGTTTTCAGTTTACCATGGCTGATACTCTTAAAAAGGACTTTTTAGACCTTGTGCCTCTTGTGGCAAGTAGAGGCTTCATGTAGATGACAGGCATGAGGATTGCCTTTATTGTCTCTACCCAGACCATTCATCTAAAGATTGTAATGTCTGCCGGACTTTTTCTACTAAAACCCTCAAGGACAGAGAGGGGCGCCTGTTAATATGGCTTCAGAGACTGAAAGATAAAGACCAGGCAGTCTCTTCAGGGGAGAATGAGTGTTCCATCAGAAGTATACATTCCTCTCCTAAAAGGCCTAAAGTGACATCCCCAGGACCATCTTCTCAAAAGAAGACGCTTCTCAAAAGAAGTCTTCAGAGGTTCATTCTAAGGCCGTGTCTGTGAAGGTTTCTCCTCAGGACTCTGCTTCCACCTTCAAGAAACCATTCACATCATCATCAGCACTGCCTGTGACAGCGTCGACAACGACCCTCTCCACTTTGGTGGCGTCATCTTTGTTATCTACGTCGACGTCTACAACATCCTCGTCGTCGACGGGTAGGTCCGTTTCTTCTATTATTACAATAAAGAAATCGTTGTCGATGCCATCGTCAACGAGCTCTTCCACGTCGACGAAGTCTAAATCACCGTTGTTGACGAACGCTCCATCATGTCGATGAAAGCTCCATCCTTGTCGATGAAAGCTCCATCCTTGTCGACGAAAGCTCCATCGTCGTCGACGAAAACATCATCGACGTCGACAAAGGCTCCATCGACGTCAACACCATCACCGTCGACGAGACGCCGATGAGGCCGTCGACGAAGAAATCACTGTTGACGACGCAACCGTCGACGTCGTCGATGCCATCTGGATCAGTCGTCGACATCCCTCCGTCGACAACCACCCCGTTGACGGGCTCGTCGACGACAGAGTCACCTACCTTAAAGTGTACATACACTCACTTTAGGATTACCAAGCGTACTCTGACACCGGATTTAACCTCTCTGAGCAGAGTCCAGGCTTTACCACCTGTGCATCTACTGGACAACGAAGGCAGATGAGGGCTCTATGTTCCAGACAGCAACTAGCCCATCTCAACTGCACATAAAATATCATGAAAGTTCAGAGTATGAGAACAGGACGAAGTGGATTACCAGGAGGAATTTCCGCCTCCTCCTCCCCACAACCTATGGTGTGTCTACCCACATCCATAGTCACAGTAGTCACATAGTCCTGATTGGGGACTACAAACAAAGGTTTCCCTCCACGCCTCCTCCACCTCCAGTTTTTCCCCTCCGCCTAGACCTCTGCCTCCACCTCTAGTGCTTCATCCAGATCCTGCACCTTCGCATCCTCCGCCATCATCAGATGAGGAAGAAGAAGAGCAACAGCAGGAGGAAGGGGAACTCCAGGACTCACATGACGAATGGGATGATTACGTCATTCCATGTCCAGCATCCCCTGTGCCAACGCAAGCAGATTCGCCCCCGCAAGACATTGGAGGATTCCATAATATCCTGGAAAGGGCGGCTTTGCGGTTTAAGATTCAAATCACAACACAACAACAGGACTGCTTCCTTTATGATTTTAAGGAACCATTCAAAAAAGCTGTGAGGTCCATCCCTATCATCGACTACATTTGGGACCAAGGGGTTAAGATCATGCAAAATCCTTCTTCTTTGCCCCCAGTTCTGCCCAGGCTAGACAAGAAATATAGGGCTCCAGACACTGCTCCAGCTTGCCTTACTGGCCATCCCAAGACGGACTTGGTCATTACTCAAGCAGCACACCACCGGATAAAGAGGGACGAAAACTGGACAATATTGGAAAGCGTTTTTCTTCGATGTCCGCCTTAACAGTTCGTGCTTCAAACTCTATGGCACTTTTAGGGCGCTACAACCGTCAAATGTGGGCTGATATCGCCTCATATTTGGGATCATTGTCGGAGGAAGAAAAAGAGGAAGCAAAAAAAATTCTCTTAGAAGGCGAACGTTCAGCCTCTGAGAGGATTGACTGTGCGATGGATATCGCATCGACGGGGTTCCGCCAACTAGCTGGAGCTGCGGTTCTGAGATAAGGCTGGTTCAAGGCAGCTACTTTCCCACCGGAAGTGCAAACCAAGGTGTTCGACATGCCGTACGATGGCCAACTTCTGTTTGGAGCACACATTGACGAAGCACTTCAAGGTATTAAAAAAGATACCGATACAGCGAAGGCACTGGGTACCCTCCAGTTTAAAAATCCTCCCTTTCAGGGCTCAAGAGGGAGAGGCCAGTCTTCAAGAGGTGATTTTCAAGGTTACAGATCCTCGTACAGCTCAAATCAGCAGTACAAACCCCACAACAAAGACAGCAACAACAGTCTTCTTACAATAAGTCTTCCCTTCGTGGTAGAGGGGTAAAGAAAGACACAGCCAGAAGACAATGACTTCTCTCTGCCACAGGTCTTCTCCGCCATGCAAAGTTGGAGGAAGAATTTAATCTTTCCTAAAAAATTGGAAACAGACTACTACAGATCGATGGGTCCTCCAACTAGTTCGCTGCGGACACTCTCTGGAGTTCGCCGAAACTCCGCCTCAAAGTCCTTCTCGCCCAATGCTACACAAGAATTTGCATCTGCTGCAATTGGAGCTCTCACTAATGCTCTTGAAAGGAGCTATAGAAAGAGTCCCTCGTGGTCAGAAAGGCAAGGGGTTCTACTCCTGATTCTTCTTAATTCGGAAGAAAGAGAAAAAATGGAGCCCTATATTGAACTTAAGAGATCTAAACAAATATCTCAAGAAACAGTCATTCCGCATGGTGTCCATTCAGGAAGTGCTGCAACTCCTCAATGCAAATGATTTCATGGTGTCTTTAGACCTTCAAGACGCTTATTTTCATGTACCTATCCACAAGAATCACAAGCAATACCTCAGATTCGCTGTGACTGGCAAACACTACCAGTTTCGGGTGTTGCCCTTTGACCTGAAGTCGGCACCACACATTTTTACAAAATGCCTGTCTCCAGTAGCAGCGTACCTCCGGCAACATCACCAAGTCTTCCCATACTTGGACGAATGGCTCGTCAAGGCGCCTACTTTTGTAGGCGTGACCAAGTCCTTCAATGCCTGTCTTCGACTTTTTAACGACCTGGGCCTTATTCTCAATCACGAGAAATCTGTCCTTCAACCTTCCCAGCGTCTCACTTTCCTAGGCGCGGTCCTAGATACAGCTCAGAAGAAAGCATTACCTTTGCAGGAGCGTCAATCCAAGCTGGCATCCTTGGCGGCCCGGATACAAACCAAAAGGACCATCACGGTGCGCCTTTACAAATCCCTGCTAGGGATGATGTCCTCAAACATCCTGTTAGTTCCACACTGCCATCTTCATATGCGCCCTCTGCAGGAGGCGCCATCCACTCAATGGATCCAGTGTACAGGATCATTCGACGATGTAATCCGAGTGACTCCTCCCATGGTCAAAGCTCTACAGTGGTGGATTCACCCAAAGAGTCTTATGCGGGGGTCTGCCTTTCCTGCTTCCAGTTTCTCACACATGTTATAACCACAGATGCGTCCCTAGAAGGTTGGGGTGCGTTCCTTCAAGAGCTCAGAATCAGCGGACAGTGGTCCCCTGCCGAAAGACAACTGCACATAAACCTTCTTGAGTTAAGAGCAGTCACCTGGCGCTTCGAGCATTCCTGCCTCGGATCAAAGATTCCCCAGTGCTTGTGAGAACAGACAACACCACCAGAATTCACTATATAAACAAGCAAGAGGGGACTCGCTCTCTGACGTTGTCTCGAGAATCTCAAAAAATTTGGAACTGGCTACTTCTACACAACATTTCCCTTCGGGCAGAATACGTCCCGGGAACGGACAATGTTCTTGCAGACTCACTGAGCAGACAGCGCTCTGTGTGCCACGAGTGGGAGCTGGACCACCAACCTCTCAGTTACATCTTCTCCCGATGGGGCAGGCCTCAACTGAATCTGTTCGCAACCAAAGACCACGCAAATTGCCAACATTACGCAAGCTGGCATCCCCAGAAGGGGTCGCTAGGGAATGCATTTTCGATCGCATGGTGCAACATCTTTGCGTACGCATTTCCTCCATTTCCCCTGATTCCAAGGGTCCTCCGGAAGCTGAAGGCGGAGCATTGTACCCTCATCTTGATAGCTCCAGCGTGGCCGCGCCAACACTGGTTTACAGAGCTTCATCTCCTATCGCTGGAACCGCCAATCCCATTCAAAACATGCCCCACTCTCCTCACAGTGAACCACTGACAAGTCCAGCACCCGGATCCAGCATCTCTCAAATTATCGGCTTGGATCCTGAGTTCAGAGAATTCCACAACTTAGACATCCCACAGGATTGCAGAGTGGTTCTGGCCCGGGCCGACAGTACCAACAAAACGTATTCCCTAAAATGGAAAAGGTTCTGCATGTGGTGTAAATCAAAGAACATACATCCTTTTTCTTCTTCACCTGCTCAGATTTTGCCTTACCTTCTTCATTTGGCAAACTCAGGTCTGGCTCCTGCTTCAATATACGTTCACCTGGCGGCCATATCTCGTTTCAGACGTTCCTCAACTGGTGCTTCCCTCTGGTCCAGCAGACTCGTTAAACAATTTCTGAAAGGCCTGTTCAGGACATTCCCTCCGTTGAAGACTTTTTCCTCCTACCTGGCAGCTAAACATTGTGCTTGCTCAATTGATGAAACATCCCTTTGAGCCAATACACAAGGCTGACATCAAATACCTTTCCTGGAAAACGGCTCTCTTACTAGCGCTTACATCAGCGAGACGAGTACGCGAACTCCAGGCCTTCTCCATTCAAGACTCTTTTCTACAATTCAAGCAGGACAGAGTAATTCTAAGTAGTAATCCTAAATTCATTCCTAAGGTCCCATCTGACTTTCACCTTAATGAACCATTTCGGAAATCTAACCAACTCTTTGTTGCCTTTAGCAGACCTAGAAAAGGTCTACCATTGGCTAAGCAGAGCATTTCTTGTTGGATCTCTGCAGCTATTGCTTTCTGCCATCAGCAAGCAGGACATCCTCTGCATTCCAAGGTTCGGGCTCATTCCACTAGAGCAGTCTCAACCTCCATGGCGCTCTTTGCGCGAGTGCCCATCATTGACATCTGCAGAGCGGTGTCATGGAAGACGCCGCATACGTTCACCAATCATTACTGCTTGGATACTGAACTTATGAAAGATGCAGCAGTAGGACAAGCTGTGCTCCGTCATCTATTTCACTAGAGGTGAGCCTTCTCTCTTTACATCCCACCTTCCTACTGTCTACATGCACATTTCTCTTTTATATTGCATTTTGGTACCTTTTGCATTTCACAATTGATATGTTATTATCGAGTGAGATTTCATGTTGTACCATTCGAAATGGGCCGGTTATTGCTCGCTACTCTGATTCAGTCATGTGAATCTATGAAAGATACCCATAATACTGGATAAGAAATGCGTTCCTTACCTGTAACTGCCGTTATCCAGTATTGTTATCTTTCATAGATTCACATGCAACCCACCCACCTCCCCTGGAAGAGCTCACCTTAGTTTCTCTCAGTATGTACTACTTAGCACTGTGCAAACGAAAATCGAGGGACTAGGGCTCCTTCCAGGAAGGTTCTAGAGGGTGGTGATAGCTGATTGGCTCTTAGCCAAAGTTTGGTCCTTTTTACAAAAGGACATGGATATTTTACTAATGAGAGGCCTCTGGCCCATTACTATATATATGTCTATATGACATTACTCTTTTTATGTACCGGGGACTCCCACCCCGACGACGGGAATGATTCAGGCTTGTGAATCTATGAAAGATACCAATACTGGATAACTGCAGTTACAGGTAAGTAACGCATTTCTTTTGCCCCAGGTGCAGTGCTAAATATTTATGGGAGGATCAGCATGGCGTCTGCACCATCTGTCTCTTTCCCGAACAAAATGAGTTGTCCTGTGAGTTCTGCCTGACCTTTCCATGTAAAAGGACTCTGAGGTATCGGAGGTAAAGATATTGGGTGCACTTGAAAATACAGCAACTGTCATCCTCCAAGACTCCTGACATATTTGGCGAACAGGTCCTGATCATAATCAAGGAAGAAAATGCATGTCCCTCTGGCATCTTAGCAGCTTAACCGAAGCCCAGCCCCAAGACATTCTCCTCTTGCACCTCTGAGAGAGAATATCAAGACGAGTTGCCTTCAGCGTTAACACTAACAGGACCATTCACAAAGAAGAGTACCATGAATACTACCCGAGCTCCAAAGCATGGGGCAAAGCACTGCCCTCCCAAACACTCTAACACCGAGGGAGGCAGGGCCCTGCTCCCGTGTTAGTTTGGTGTGAAGCCCTGAGCAGGACAGAAAATACACCCTCGGTCGCCAGCCCACTACTGCCCTCGGACTCTGCTCGACAACAAGAAAAGCCTTCGGAGTAGAACAAGCTCCCAGCAGTAGGCATCCAGAATGGACATTCCGCAACACTCTTATTGCCCGAAGGGCATTGAGTCTCCCCCTGCGGACCTGATATCGACACAGAGAGCACCTTTGAAACCTAATGCCACATCGATGTCGAGGGCCCATTCAAAACAGAGTTCAGTGTGCTCCAGTGCACCTATTTGAGAGACATTGGTTGAGCTACTTGATGATAATCAAAAGCTGCTGTTCATATACTCAGATACTGGCAAGATTTCTACAGAGCTGAATTTAGGAAACTATTGACCACACCATTCTTGATTCCCAAAAATGGAGTTAAACTTTCGGAGGGAGCTTCCCTTGGACACACCACAGCACCCAGTTCTTAATAGCCATTAGGACAAGGCCACAAGCCCTCCTTGCCAGACTGTCACACCCAGGCACTTGCCACCACCACCACCTCCTCCACCACTGTAACAGCCACCATATGCACCAACCCTCACTCTCTACCAAAATCTTCTCTTGGATATTTCCATTCCTCTTCCCACTCGGTAGCCCATCTTGGGAGAGAGAGACCCTTATCACCAACCTGCTTCGGCAGGAGGTGGGGATTCCCCTTGGGACGACTACAGCGTTGGCCATGCAGACGATCAAGATCTTGAGCAATACCCAGCAAAACCTTCTTTCCCAAATGATGCCATCTTGTACTATGCTGTCATTCAGAGAGCAGCCCGCCACCCTTAGTTTGACATGCATGTTCTACAGGTCGAGGTCGACATTTTGGTGGAGACCCTATCTTAGACAGAATGCGTGGTCCAGCTCATGCGCATGTTTAAGGGCATGCTCAAGTCATGCCTTGACAACTTCAAAGACCTGGTCTGGGCTAAGGTGGTCAAGCTCACGGTTTCTCAAAATGACCCCCTTTACATCAGAGGGCAGGGTCCCTCTTACTCTCTAGTGGTCCCTATGGCAAGGAAGAGGGCCTCTGCCCAACCAACTTGAGACTCCACTCCTCTCCGCACCCCAAATAAAAAGAGCACGTGCCTCGACACCGCAGGCAAACGTGTAGCTGTTGGTGCAATCATTCACTGGCGAATCACCAATTCTGTGGGTCTGCTATTAAGGTTCGGCAGATATCACTGTGAGGAGATGAAGGCTCTAGTGTGGCACCTCCCGTAGATATACCAAAAGAGCGGTGAGGATCTCATTGCCGAGGGAAAGATAATTTCCAAAGCTAATATCCATTGCACATTAGATGCCACGGGTACTGTTTCAGGCAGTGTTAATACCAAATCTTACTCTGCCGTCAAGCATGGCTTTGTATCTCAGGGTTCGAACTGGAGGTAAACAACACCTCCTTAACTCCTCATTCAATAGAGAAGGTCTCTTTGATCTCCAGGTTGATCAGATGTTAAAGAAAATTAAAAGGACTCTGAGATTTCAAAGTCCTTCACTGGCCTGCAGTCTGTGATACAGAGGAGCATTTTTCGCAGATATTATTCTAGGGGTAGGAGCAAGACCAGACTCTCAGGCTTAGTGCTATTGCTGCCATCAACCGGCCTTTCACAAGTCACAGACAGCCAGAGGATACTTGAGGGAGATTACAGAGATAACAACGAGAAGGGCAGGGGTAGAGGCAGCTCTGTTAAAGGAGCATCTGTTCCCAAGCACTGACTCATCCATTGTCTTCAGCCTACCACTCAACTTTTCGGTGGGGTGTGAGCGGGGTCTGTTAAGCAAGCTCGACTCTTGCTGGGAGGTGATCACTTCAAATCGGTGGGTACAAGCAGTGGTTCGGCAGGGCTACAGGCTCATTCCAAAGAAAGACCGCTCCCTCCTGCCCATTCTAGACCGAATACCAATCAATCAGTGCACCTTTTCAAAGCACTTTCATATGACAATCCTGCAGAGCATCATCCCGCTGTTCTTTTAGGATGATGCTGTTAGATTTACAGAATGCTTACATCTACCTCCCTATCCGCCCTGCCCATCAGCAGTATCTGTAGTTTGTTGTAAGTGGACAGCTCTACCAATTCACAGTTCTACTCTTGTCAGTCACCACGGCCCCAAGGGTCTTTATCAAGTGTCTGGTAGTGGTGGCCATCTACACAGTGTGCAGCCACATCTTTCATATCTTGATGACTGCCTCATCAAGAGCAGCAGCAGACACCAGTGCCTAGCTGTCAGCTAGCCAATGACAGATCCCGAGAAAGGCTGTGTTTCATGACAAACCGGTTTATTCATTTTCATGCATCAATTTAACCTCCTTCATGGCATATCCACGGGTCGTTATTTTTTTACTTGCACTGTAAATCTTCACAGGCAGGATTGTCGATGTTAGCCTTGCTTATGATCCCAAGTTCATAAATCCTACCTCCTTGGAGTTAACTTTCTTTCCTGTGCTCGAATGGATTTGCACTCCTTCGTAATTCACAGGAATCGGTCTCATCCACCTGGCTTCTCCAGGTAATTTTCTACGTCCTAGTGAATTCTAGCACCTTCCACCTGGAAAGAAAGATGACCTATTGTAAGGAAGGATGCTGCCACGTTGCCAGTTTCCCACAGCTTCTTCCCTTATACTAGCCTGGAAAGAAGCAGGACTAGTGGTAAGGGAATGTGTTGCCACGTAGCCAATCTCTGTCTTTTGATATGAAACCTGGCTTTTATAGCCTCTCGCCCACCCCATTCCTTTATCTGTCCCTCGCTTTCTCTTTCCTTTCTATTCCATTATTATTGGTCGAGTAACATTCCAGCATATCATTGCCTCTTCCTCTCCTTCCAATAATGTTCCTCCTCTCATGCAAAACAGGGAACACTCATCCCTCTTCAATATTTCGGATGTCAAGGTGCTTATAGAGGGCCTTAAACAATACTAAAAGAAATGCTCATTTGCGCATTGATTCAATTCCTTGTGTATGTTAATTATTTTAATCTGTAGCTACTATTTCCTTTCCACTTTTGTTATTACAAACATCTGCATCATATGCCCGCTAGTCTGTGCCGGGAGGAAACTGCCTTACAGTTGATACAAAGCCACACTCACTAGGAATGAAAATTGTTACCCTGCAAGCATCTGTTCAAACCGAGTAGTGCTGTAGGTTCATATGCATCTAGCCTCCTTCCCAGGATCCTGCAGTGATAACATGTTTTATTAATTGCTCTTAATTTGTGAATTTATAGTGCACAGGGCACATCATATTAGTCTTACCCTACACTTCACTCTCACCTTTCTTTCACCCCCTGATAGAAGGACAAACTAAGGTGGTGTTGGTCTATGTGCATTGCGGATTTAAGAGAGGAGTCACACAACATCCTGTCATTTGAAGCTTCATAGATGAAATACAAGTTGTATTGTCCAATCCCAACATTAGATGGCGGAGTATGCAGGATTATGCAAAGCATATGAATCGTCAGCACTACATGCTATGAACAGATGCCTACAGGGTAAGTAAAGTTTTCTACCCAGATCCATTCTACCACCTAGAGGATATTCATAAGGTGGAGACACTGCAGGACAATATAGGATCCACCAGAAATATCACTACCAAAGGTAAGTCACTTTTTCTTTATAGCTCATAGCTGGTTATATTTTGAACTGTGTCTAAAACAATTGCTCAGTATAAAGTCCGAATATTGTGTAATAGTAGTGTAGTTTTATTTTATAAGGCATACACTTTGGATGTTTTAAATTTGGTACTTTTGTTGATGAATAGTTTAATTACTTGCTGAGCCCAATTTCTACAAATGTATGACCTAAAGGCTCACAATTATTACTCTTGATCTGTCTTCACCACTTGGCTAGAGAATGAAACTGCTCTGAAAGCCTGTATTTTGTTACAAACATGTCCGCACAAATGAATGGATGCTTCAGACACAGTGCCACTTGGCTAAATTTGTTTGAACTGGTGAAGACGTAGGTGAAAGCCCTGCTATTCTCTTCCAGAAACTTTACTTTAATAAGCATGACAATACTGTCTTCCTGAACACCTCTCAAGCTTTGTGTCTTCTCTTCTTCAGAGAGAGCACACAGACACTCTTCGCCACCTGAATCTGATGCTGGCATTCACTGAATGCGTAATGGACCTGACAGCAGCCAGAGGAGCTAATTCAGACTTGTGTACCTCAGCAGTATCCCTCTACCAAATCCAGGAGAGCGTTGTCGTGGACCAGATCAGCCAGCTCAGCAAAGAATGGGGGTAGGTCTTGGGCCACAGATATCCTGAGTATTGGGAAATAAAACAGGCTCATGGATTTCTTACTACCACTGTCTTCTTACAGCTCTACATATTAACTTGTTATAGCCATTAAAAGAGCTATACTGTTCAAAAAAGCTTTAGCCAGAGCGGCATAACAGTCCATTACCAATTTGCAGTACTGTCAAACACATAACCAGATCAGATCAGTCCTTATGTTTTGCAACTGGTTCTTATGTAAAGTGCTCTGACTCCTTTGGGTAAAGTTCGCGCTATAGAAAATCGCATTAAATAAAAAAAAAAATGTAAATGTCACAATATACATACATGTTTACTTTAGGCATATGACTTAACACTAAGGATATGTCTTGTGCATACATTTATTTCCTCCTAGCATCTTACACTCCTAGACATATTGATGTTTCCTTCATATCAGCATGTTAGTGTTAAACAAAGCATTTGGCTAAATACAAACACATTGATATTACTCCGTTTGCCAATTTACTTAACATACTGCCATGTTACATGTGTGCTACTCAGGTCTAACCCACACAACTCAAGTCCCCAAAACTTGATGGAGACTTCTTATTCACATATTTGAATCTTATCTTCCTAGTTAGGCCAACGTTAACCCATATTTCTACGAATTGACCAAAATGACCTTGTGTCTCCATGATTAAATACACCACGTTTTTTGCAGTGCTGCTCCTCAAGCCAACTTTTTCAAACTTGGCCACTCTGGCATACCTCCTATTCATGCTCCTTCCGTGCCTGTGTTGCTGAAAGGCCAGTCTAGCATAACCTGTTCGGGGCAATCAGTACAGTTTGGGCAGACAATAAAACCCAAATAGCACTTGGGATGAAAGTACTTTCAAACATGATTTTACAATATGCTTGCATCTCCTGTTTAAAATATACAACTGCCTGAGGTAGTGGCAGGGAAACAACCAAGTTTTTTTTTATCTTTAAAGTCCCCAGTGACCTTTTTCTCACGAGTTTTATAATGCATTTCTACCAGTTCTGCTAGACTTATTCGCTTCTTTGCAAACTGTCAAATCTCACCCTTCCCTCTTAAGGTGTTTGATGCTATCCAGGCTGTCCAATCCTATGTCACACCCCTGCATACCAAACTATAGAACACTTTACTAGTACATATCCAATCACCGTCTACCATGCCATACAACAACACCCACACATGATGCATTGCATTGCGCCACAACACATTTTCCCACATCAGCCCTCAGAGCATCAATCCATACAGAATTCTGCAACACAACACCTCACCATTCCATACTTTCAGCTTTGCAAGTTTGCCAAAGTGAGTACTGTTGAGTTTGGTAATGGAAACACCAAAACACAATTGTGTTTGTGATGTGTGCAACTTACAATATTGGTATTATTGATGTTATCATTATAATGCTCTCTTTTGTTCTCTTTTCTTAGGCAAGTTGAGCAGCTTGTATTGTACATGAAAGCCGCCCAGATTTTGGCTTCCTCGTTGCAACTCGCCAAATCCCAGATAAAGTCTGGTAAAATGAACCCGTCCTCTGCTGTAAAGCAAGGTATGCGCTAGCCACCTCAGTATATGCGCCGGGGTTTTGGTACCATTAAATTCTTATCTGTTTTGCCTAACCTGTCAAAAACTGAATGTTCATGGCATACGAGGCTGTAGATGCACATGCTATGCATACTTCCCTCATCTAGTGTTGGGCTTAGACGTGCACAACTTGTTTTTCTTCAAAGAAAATCTTTTCGGGTCATGAGGTCTAGTGACTCCACCTATTAGTGGTATTGCACATGGGCATTGGCTCCATTGTTAGATTGTTTTTTTGGTTGAGACGTAGCCGTAGCTCCTGTTCAATGCTTCGTGGTGTTCTCGTCGGGCCCTCAGATGCATTCTCTCTAAATTGGACCTCCCTGAAATCTGCAACACCTGTTTGTCGTAAGACCACTGTTCGTACTCCTGTTCGGCCTGCCTGTCTCATGTTACTTATGAGGACTCTGATGCTCCACTGCCATCCGGCCTAGGGCGACACCGGCATTCAGAGACCGATCTAGCACCAAAGTCCCACTCCAAGCCTCAAGTTCAGCTTTGGTTCTGGACCTGAAGGCACATCCTCGGCCACCCTCGGACTCAAAAGAGCTGGTGTTGAAATCTTTGGGGCCGAGACATATTGTCCTGTGTCATTTTGAGCCGGGGCAATATACTGTGTTGAGACTTGTCGATTTGAAGCAATCGGAGCAGAGATCGAGCTCAGCACCGTCTGGCCGACAAACCTCTGCATTTCCATCAAGACATCCTTCCTCTACAACATCCTTTGTTGCTTTAGAGTAATTCAATCGACCAATTCTCGAGCAGGAACACTTGGATACTTGACAACAGCGCATTCATATCCAACCAGGTACAGGTCGTCTTGTGGCAAAGCCTCCGCATGTAACAAAGGACTCTGCACCTCACAAGAGGAAACTCACTTTTGAGAAAGCCATCAACACACTCCCAGCTCCCAAAAACAAAAAAGGCATGACAAGGTAACCACCAGCCTTCCGCTCCTCCCTTGCACCCTCCTCCACCTGTATCTTCTGTCTTGCTTTTAGGATCGCCACATCATTCACCTACAGGCTCTTCACATTCAGAGGTGGGGACTGTCCTAGGCTTCTTTGTGACCCCTTTTACCACCCTCATGACTCACTAGGTTCGGACACATGGGATGATACTTAATTTCCATGGACACAGACCATGATCTGTACACTACTAAGCCATCACCTCCTGATGATGTCACTTCATACCATGAGGTGTTATACAGAGCTGCCACTTTCCACAATGCAGAACTCCATGTGCTGCTGCAGGAGGATGATTTCCTTGTGGAAGCCCTCACTTCCACCCAACGCTTTCTTTAATCTCTCTGCATTATCAAGGAATGTATTTATTTACTTGCATAAGTTAATTAAAACAATTGCAATGCAGTAATAAAAGTAGTTAAAATTAAAAACATAAAAAGGAAAGCCATAGTTCAGAACCTGCCCAAACGCAAGTATCAAAAGTTCTAATAAAGTGCAATTACTAAGTGCTTTCGTTTGACTTGCAGCTTATTGTGCGTAGTTACATTTGTCTTGTGCTCTGCGACCGGCCCCAATTGCCCAACTGTTTCTCAAAGTTCTTTGTCTTACTTTCCTCCCATTCCCCTTGAATTTATCAAGCTCCATCTTTGGAACGTACTCCCAGGTAAAGTGCCTATGCATTGCGATTTAGTCCAAATTTGTATGAGCCTTTTGATGAGTATTATTTGTTGGAAGACTCTAGTCTCACATCATGCCTCCTGGGCTGGGACGGAGTTCTATTGTAATACTGAATGCTACGGCTTCTGCCGTATCATTGAGAAGGTAAGTAAGAGCATTCCTTTGATCTGGTCTTGTCTAGGGTTCATGCTAACTTCCCTTTAAAGTAATCCGGGATCACCTATTGAACCTTCCTAGGGCTAGGTCGGGGCGAGGCTGGAGAGCGTCCCTGATTGTCCTGATTGTTTGTATGAAACGCCCGCAGCGAGCCAGGATGTAGAGTATCTTTTGAGTAAAACATATAGCCGAAGCCTGTAGGCAGGTACTTGCTTTTCCTTTCAGGTTTAGTTCCCTAAGAAGGGTTCTCCTCTCATTTGCTACAGCTGGGCAGCAGCACAGAAGGTGCAACCATGATTCTTGTTTGTAGTGGTTTGGCATTGACCGTTTAGCCTGCGTGGTTTAGGAATTCGTGGTTTAGGCAGTAGTTGTTCAATCATACATCCTTGTGTGACTTTTCTTATGCCCTCTGCTGACTGGCTTTTTAGCTTGTTGCTTAATTTTATTAGTCCATAAGTAATAGCCAACGCTTTCTTGATGAGATATTTTTTATGAGCAGAGGGTTGAGCGGTTTCTGTAAACCTGACCCCCGAGTATTTGTATTTTGGGGCTGAAATATTAGTCCTAGTGCCTTTGCAGAAAGTAATTTGCTTTTTGTGTTTTTGTCTTCCAAGTACAAGAATCTTGTTTTTTTCTGAGTTGATGATAAAGTGGTTTGAGATACATTACATGTGCAGGCTGGTCATTGCCCGTTGCAGTCCTACTTTGATCTGATCCATGATGACAATGTCATCAGCATATTCAAGTACATGTAAGGAGCGGTGGCCTAGTCGAGAAGGGACCAGACGGCTGTTGGAGAGAGCTTTACCCAGGTCCGCTGTGTACAGATTAAAAAGTAAAAAGGCGAGGACAGATCCTTGCTTCTAATTTCTGGACATGCAGATTTTAGCAGACAGAGATAGGTGGCCTGTTTTCACACGTACCCCAGGTGTCCGAGTAGAGGGATATAGCCATTAGGAGCGAGGATGGAATGCCCCAGTTTGCCAATTTCCTCCAAAGATTAGGCCTATCCACTTGTCAAAAGCTGCAGTTAAGTCAACAAAGCAGCAAAGGAGAGGAGGTTGGTTTGTCTGTGTGACTTGGTGGCTAAGGGCTGATAGGGCTAATATATTGTCAGTGGTAGCTGCTCCTCCTCGGAAGCCTGTTTGATAAAAAGGCAGCAGCTTGTTTTCTTCTGCCCAGATTTCCAATTTTTCCAGTAGAATTCGAGCATATGCTTTTGCCTCCAGGTCTAACAAGGTAATTAAACGATAATTATTTGGATTGAGGAGGTTACCTTTTTTGTGGTTTAGGCATATTATTGAACCTCTCCAGGATTCAGGTGTTTTGCCCAGGGTGTATGCAATGTTAAATAGAGGGATTAGAATATCGGCCCAGCTATCAGGGGCAAATTGAAAAATCCCAGCAGGGAGCACGTTTGGGTCTTGTGCTCCGCTAGCTTTCATAGTTTTGATTAATTTGACCATTTCCGTAGATGAAATTGGGCTTGGTGTTTTTCTGCTTTTGGCCTGGCGGGCTACGAGGTAGCTGAAGGATTGTGAGCAAGGAACTTGACACCTCACATGGTTCACCTAATCTGTTGCTGAAACTGCGTTTGCCTTTGGTGGCCTAGGGGATTTTATCCTATTCACATACTGCCAAATCGGGCTAGAGATCCTTCCTTGAGAATTACAAGTATCTTTTTCCATTCCTCCTCTTGGTTTGCACGTTGTAAGGCCCAGGTGTTTTTTACTGTACTTTCCGTGCATCCTTTGCTGCTGCTTAGTTTCCAGATGTTAAGTTGGATTTAAGCAGACGGGTTCTCTTCCTCAAGTTCTTCCACATGAGGTTAATGGTCTGTTGCTGTTGAGTTGTACTGGTTAGGATGTTGCTAATTTCACCTTCGAGGTCTTCTGTGTCCCTTGAGAAATGCAACTAGTGTTCTAATCTTACGATCCCAAGTTAATAAGATTTGGTCACCTGAGTGGTCCATCGCCCAAAGTGTCAAATCCTCGAGCCATTTTGCCACCTGGGGCAATTGATAAGGATACCCCTTGATTCTCCGGACTAAGTTGTTTAGTTCATCTCCTGTTGAAAGACCGAACGCTTGGCCTGTATCAGCTTCCAGGACGTTTATGTTCAGGGGATTGTGGTCTCTTTCTCCACGAGTTACTGTGTCAAAACTCTGGAGATTCCTTATTAAGCAGTTTGACATGAAAATGTAATTAATTGTTGAATGTTTTTTTGAACGTGTGGTGGGTCACGTTCCCTGCGTTCGGTTGTATCTGGTTTGCAGACATTAGCCCGAATGTGGATAGTAGTTCGTGAAATTGGACTTGTTCATTGGACTTTTGCGCAGCGTGATTATGTTTGGCCAAGGTATTTGGTGTTGAAATCCCTTGCTAACACGATTTCATGGGTTGGGTAGTTTCCAATCATTTCTTTTTTACTCGTGCATAGGGCCCCTATGGTGCGTGCTTTAGAAGATATGCAAGGGTTCAAATAACAATTGATGAGGAACAAGAAGAAGGTCTTCTGGCAACATTTTAGGCCTTCCGTTGATAGAGCTTGTAAGTCCCTATAGTCTTGCGTGGGTATTGAAGTTGATACTATATCTTCTTGCTTTAGAAAAATAGAGAGGCTCCCCCCAAGGGCCGCCCAAAAAAGGCTTGTTTGCGTGGCTGGTTTGAAAGATTTCATGGAATCCATATGTTGTCATAGGATTCAGTGACCATGTCCCCTGAAGACAGGATGTTACAGGTGTTTAAAAAGTTGCACCCCTGTTTCGATCTTAACGTTGAGGCCAGCTCTGCCACATTCCAGCTGATATTTGAAAGTTGATCTTTTGGTGCTGGATTACTTACTTGAGGGTGCAGGGATGGTAGGAAGGAAAAAGTACTAGGAATCGAGATTAAAATTGCTATCCCTCGGCGTTCGCTGCTGGTATGACCCCTCCTGGATCTCTGCTGCAGATTGCCACCTGATGGTCCGGTGCACAGAGCCGCAATGGATCATTAGGAGATTAGATTTCATCGTGGATGCCACCAGCCATTCATGGGTGGCTCACCAGACTCCCTTCAGTATGCGTCCTCTAGGGGGAAATCTGTGGGCTTCAGTTATATCATGTGGGTATTTCCGAGGCCGGATGGGCTCTAACTCAGTTGCCCAGTCCTTAAAGATTGGAGCCTCTCCGAGGATGGTGTCGCAGGTTGTTACTGAGTCCCAGTTGGATATAGTGGATTTGAGTACCCTTGAGCCGGGATGCGGGGAAATTGTTACCGATTTAAGTTCTGCAGTGGTAAGATGATTCAGTGTTGGTAAGTGTTTGAATAATCTTAAAAGGTTACCTCTGTTCAGGATATCCGCTGGCCATTTGGAAGTGTAGTAGGGGTGGGGGGAGTAAATGCTAGGCCGGCCGTAGACTTGTCTTCCCCCATTCGCACAGCTCCTTTGGTGCTAAGAAGTATTAGCTCTCCTAGGTGCTGGACTTTCTCTTTCTGAGCGGCCTATATGATGGTCATTGGGCACAGCGGCACTGGGCGCTTGATTGTAATTAACCTTCTCTTGTTTGTTGCATGTAGCTGCGGCCAGTCTCCCATGTACTCTTATTAGCCTTTGAAGAGGTACTAAATTGCGAAGGATTCAGTATGCCTTCATTTTTTGAGGCTATGCCCTGTAAAGTGGTTCTTGTGGAGTCCCTAGAGATTCTGCTACCCATTTTCGAGTTATCCTGTACCTGTTCTTCATGTCTCGCTTGAGTGTTCTTGGTTACCTTGGGAGCGCCCTGTGGAATTTGGTTGTACGTCGTAAGTGAACCAGCGAAAGGGAAGATAACTCTGGGGGTAAGCTCCATGTAGTGGGGTCAGACTTTCAAAGTTGGAAATCCATTTTCCCGACCTGGACTCTTGCTCTAGTGTCATTTCTCCCCAGGGCCTTAGTGTATCCGTGGTGTGGAGGGAAATCAGCGGCGGGTCACGTAAGTTGCCAGTATCTGTGTTTGTTAGTAATTGACATTATTTGGGTTCCCTGTGTTCCTAGTTTGGTTGGCTGTTGCTTTTCCTGGTTCCAGGCCCCTAGATTGTCTGCTATTGATTTTATTATACTGAGGTTTTTGCTTGCTTTAGAACTATGATAAAAAAATTGAAAATAATTTAGCTGGCTTTTCTTGTTTGGTTGGGCCAGTTCTGGACCATAGACCTAATAGCCTTTATTGAAGGCGCTGTTTTTTTAAAAGGTTTTTCTCTTTCTTCTTTCTTTTCTAGAGAGGAAAGGCTCTTCCAATGTGTGAGAGTTTGGGATGTCCTGAGAAGAGCTCCCATGTATCAGAAGTTGTTTTACAGAGTTTGCAGTAGCATTGGCATAGTTACTTATATCAGTATTGTCATTAGTGGCCATATTTCCAATTCGGGTGGGGAACACCATGTGGGGGACTGGTTCGGCTGTTGTTGAAATTGAGCAAGCTGCCAAGTGGGTTACTGGTTCCCCTGTTAATGGAAGGGAGCTAGCTGCCACTGCTAGGTTATCTGATTGAGAATTTTTCAGGGAGCAGTTCTTCTTTACGTTGTCAAGTAGGGCCCACAAGATGTCTGGTAATAATTTATCCATCAAATGAGTACATGAGCAAAATTGGCACTAGTCTATCTGGCCAAGATTGTATTCAATCTGTATTAACCGGTTTCCTAAGTCCGCGAACATTGTTGCTATCGACTGAATTAAGTCAATCTGTAACTTCATTATTTTTTGATTGCCAAAGTAAGGCTTTGGTTATTGTATCCTGTTTGCATATGGAAGAATCCTCCTGGAATAAATGTACTGGGCCTGCAGTACTGACTTGACCACTCTCCCCTTCATGTGATTGATGCAGTGACTAATAATTGGAGGTAGTTCCTTTCATGAACAATGGCGTTTGGGCCAGTGATGCTTCTATTTGAGCATCTATTTGAGCCTTTAAAGTTGTTAAAAATTCCTCAGGTATTGGTCCAGACTCTGGGTCTGATGTGCTACGTCGAATTAACTCCCTTTGAGGGGATCGTAACTCTAAGGAGACTGGGGAGCTTAAATGAATGACAGATTCCTGTGGAAGATGCCCTGCATGAATTTGAGCTACTGTTGTAATATGATTACTTTGAGTAACCAGTCGTGGAGTATCGCAGACTTGGTGGAGTGAGAGGAAGGAGTTTGTTCTCCAAAGCTTGCCTCCCGTGGGCTTGAACTGCTCTTAACTAAGCATGGGCGAATTTTGCGAATCTCGCGTTCGCGAATTTTGCGGATTTGCGAACTCGCAATCCGCAAAATCCGCGAATTCTCGCAAATTTGCGGATTTTTTTTTTTGTGTGTTTGCAAGGATTTCTGCCAGTTTGCAAGGATTTCTGACAGTTCGCGAGGGTTTTGTAACAGTTCGCAATCGCGAACTTACATGTCGGCTCGCAACGGTCACGATTATGTTGTTTCTACGTCTGGTTCATCATCATAGGTTCCCAGCACCCTCTGTTTCACCCCTGCCACCCTCTGTTTTACCCATGTCACCCTCTGGTACATCAATGCCTTATGCCACCCTCTGGTTCATCATCACTGTAGATTATGGGGGGAAAAAGCAAGCACACCTGCCTGCTTCAACTGACATGAATTAATTTGGGGTTGATTTATTAATGTGTCACTGTTTTAAAATTCCAGTCTGGCACCTGCATCCTTATCTGTAATTTGCTTTCTGTTGCAGTGCAATTTTTTTTTCCAGGACCTTTGTGGCCTACTTGTAGCTATTCTATGAGCCTGCTGTGAGGGTCAGAGCAGGGTCCTACAATTGTTGCAACTAGCAACTGAACAATTGTTGCAACTAGCAACTGAACTTTGGAGGGGCCCTTGTCAGTAAGCACTACAGGGAACGGTTACTAATGATGAGTTTGAACTTTTGAACCTGCTTTCACTTTTGCAAAACTCGTTTTTCTGCAGAGCAGCATTACAGCAACTTTAATGCCCCACCAAGCTTATATGAGAAAGTTGATTTCTAATCCAAAAGTTTTCCAAAGAAAATCAAAAGGCCTCAAATCTAAAAAAGTGCAGGCAAATGTCAACCTGAGGAGTTATTCTGATAAAAATAATCATTTTCAGAAGGTCTATGCTGCTTGCTGGTAGATTTCTTGTGCGGAATTGCAATTTTTGTAATTTCGCGAGTGCGAGATTGTTGCTGCCCGCCGCACCTACATGTTCGCAATTGCGAACTTACACCGCAAAGAGAAAAAATCCGCTGCGTGCGAATTTGCGGATTTTGCGGGAAATTCGCGAATCTCGCGGATTGCGAATTTACCGAAAATCCGCAAAATCCGCGAGCGTAACGGATTTTCCGCCCATGCTTACTCTTAACTCGTTGTGGCAGGCTTTGTTAGGGATAAAGAGTGTCTTTTCTGAGGTCGGGACAGGGGCGCGTTGGCTGCAATACTTCTCCAGTATTTGGGGTGTCTTTCATAGATTCACATGCCTGAATCATTCCCCGTCGTCGGAGTGGGAGTCCCACGGTATATAAAAAAGCAATAATATGCCTGTAATAACCAAAAAACCTTGGTAATAACCAACCAGGAAGTAAAGTAGCCCTCCGCTACAGGAGCAAAAGCTCCCACACTCATGACTATCCTAGTCATTTTGTATAGACAAAACTGCAGCCAATCAAGCGACAGCACCCACCAGAATGTTCTCCCCAGAGGCTCAGGCTCTCAGATTGTCTACCGCACGTCGTGTGAAGGGAGTCTCCCTGAGCTCTGCTCAGTTTCTTCTTACTTTGGTTGGTTTTTTAACCTTCAAAGGATGTCTACTTCTAAATCCCTTTTTAGGGCTTGTGATTCCTGTGGAAAGCTAAGGCTGTTCAAGGAGGATCCTCACAAAAAATGCATATACTGTCTGTATCTGGATCATGAGGCGAAGGAATGTAAGATCTGCAGAACCTTCCCTCAAAAGACCCTCAGGGACAGAGAGGGTCGTCTTCTCCTGTGGCTTCAGAGGATAAAGGACAAGGATAACCCTGTTTCAGAGGTAGGGAGCATTGCCTCGGGGTCTTCTGTATCCTCAAGGAAGAGGAAAACTGAGGTTGAGGTGGCTTCTCCTAGGGCGAAATTGTTGAAGGCCCAATCCTCTCAGGATTCTGGCTTGCCTACTACTTCCAAGAAGGTGTCTCCACCTGTGAAATCTGCGCCCTCAGGGAAAACTGGAAAATCTGCAGCTTCCAAAGCAGCTACTCAAAAAATTTCACCTCAGTTTACACCTCTGGCCACAGCAGAGTCAAATACAGCCTCATCGTCACCATCTCTTCTTGTGGCCACTTCTTCCACTTCTACGGTGACTTTCTCCTCACCAAGATCAGCTATGGTGATGTCTTCAGCCTCCTCACCGTCAACGTTGGTTCAGGTACAAATTAGACCCATCCTGTTGACGAAGATAGTTCCATCGATCGTCGACGCTCCACCGTCGACGGGAATCCTGAATGTACCGTCGACGAGTTCTTCGTCGTCGATTCAGACGTCAACGAATATCTTGCCGTCGACGAAGAAGGCCTTACCGTCGACGACATCCTCGTCAATGAAGTTTCTGTCGACGACGACCCCGTCGACGAAGTTACCGTCGACGAGGGTGTCGTCGACGGTAACTTCGTCGACGAGGACGTCGTCGACGAAGTTACCGCCGTCGAAGAAAATTATCCCGTCGACGAAGCAGACACTTCCGTCGACACCGTCGACGAAGAAGAAAGCAACCCTGTTGACGAGTTCATCGTCGATGAAGCCGCTACCGTCGACGGGCGCTCCGTCGACGACGGATCTGATGACACAGAGGGAATCAGGCTTGTCATCAGCGCCGGTGGCTCCGTCGACGCCTCCACTGTCAACCTGTATGGCAATGCAAGTGTTGTCAGCTAAAACATCCACAATACCTTTGCCATCATCGGCTACCACTGCTTCGCTCCTACAGAAGCGTGGTTCATACTCCACAACTTTGTCTCCATTAAAGCTGCCAGATAAATTACTGGATTCTGAGGAAGAGGAGTCCTATGAGGACGACACTTTCCGTGCGGCCAGGAGCCCTTCTGACTTGCTCATAAAGATTCAAGATTTGGATCAGGAGGAGGAGGAACATTTCCTGGAACACTCTAGTCGGTAGACTGTTTCTGCACCTTACATGCAAATGCCTATGGATTTATTCCAGAATCTCCAATATATGTTGAGCGATTATTATCGCAGGTTTCCACCTTCAGAATCGGGTGATTCTCATGTCTCTACGCCTAGGCCAAGAACATCTACGGCAACTTTAGGACCTCAAGAATCCGTTTCTCAAATGACACCTGAGGAAGCACGGCCCGCAGTACCTTCTTCACCAGTACTATCTCATCAGGCAGGGGATGAGAATTCTTCGGAAGACGAACGAGAAGACGGTGAATTGGACGACAAGTCAGTATCATCGGAGTGGGACGACTATCACGCACAAACACCTTCTCCAGCTGGCCCGCCTACGGCGGATTCTCCACCGGTGGACTTTGCCAGCTTTCACAAGATTACGGGTAGAGCTACGAAAATGTTCCTCATCACAATGGAAGCTAAACAAGACGAATGCTTCCTATATGATTTTAAGGATTTGCCGCAAAGACAGAGTTGGTCTATTCCAATCATTGACTTTATATGGAAGGAAGGTCTGAAAATAATGGCTACACCAAATTCTCTACCCGCAGTACTACCTCGGGTAGATAAGAAGTATAGAGCACCTAGTTCGTCACCGGCATGCCTTATTGGTCAGGCTAAAACGGATTCCGTAGTTACGCAGGCAGCTCAAAGATGGGCTAAGAATCCATCTGCACAGGTCTCTGCTCCCCCTGATAAAGACGGTAGACGTCTTGACTCAATAGGGAAGAAGGTGTCAACTATTGCGGCAACCACGGTCCGAGCCACAAATTCACTTGCAATACTTGGGAGGTATGACAGGCAGATGTGGTCTGACATATCGCCTTTCATCGAAAAGCTTGCAGAACCAGATAGATCTGAAGCAAAAAAGATCCTACTAGAGGGAGAGAGCGTTTTATCTGAAATAATTGATGCTGCAGTGGACGTGGCAGCCACAGGTTTCAGACAGCTGGCGGGAGCAGCTGTTCTCCGGAGGCAAGGCTGGTTAAAAGCTACATCCTTTCGTCGAGAGGTCCAGACAAAGATCATGGACATGGCCTATGATGGGGAGTTCCTTTTTGGACAACATGTTGACGAGGCATTACAAGCCATAAAGAAAGACACAGACTGCACAGTCGCTGGGCTCTCCAATTTCGAAAGTCTTCCTTTCGTGGCGCAAGAGGAAGAGGCAATTTCTCTAACAGGGGAGGTTATTCACAGCAACGCTCCTACAATAACACCCAAGGAAATCAAAGATACCAGCCATACCGTCAACAAACATATGGCCAAAGGAGAAATAATTACTCTCAATCAAGAGGAAGAGACAACAACAAGAGCAAGTGAGAAACACAACCTGCCACAACTTTGTCCCAGCCTGAAGCAAATTGGAGGAAGAATATCCCGATACTACTCAAATTGGTCCAAGATTACCACGGACAGATGGGTCCTGGACGTGGTTTCCAGAGGTCACATTCTCGAATTAGTCAAAGCCCCTCCAAATTCTCCCCCAAAAGGACCACCTCCAGCTCATCTCAAAGTGCTGTTTTCCCAAATACACTCAATGATTGGGAAAGGAGCAATAGAAAAGGTACCTCAACATCAGAGGGGAACAGGATTTTATTCAAGATTTTTCCTGATCCGCAAAAAGTCGGGGGAATGGCACTCCATCCTCGACCTGCGTGCCCTCAGCAAGTACCTCAAGAAATTATTTTTCAGAATGTTGACGCTTCAAGAAATCCTCCAGTTTCTCTCATGGCAACACTCGACCTTCAGGACGCATACTTCCATGTGCCCATTTTTCCCAGACACCGGAAGTTCTTACGGTTCGGAGTGGCTGGCAGGGACTTCCAGTTCAAAGTACTCCCCTTTGGACTACGTTCAGCCAAAAATGTTAGCCCCGGTGGCCGCACACCTGAGATTAGAGGGAGTTCAAATTTATCCATATTTGGACGACTGCCTTATCAAGGCCGGTTCCATCGACTTGGCAAAAACTCAAGTTCAGAGATGTCTATCACTATTCCAGAGCCTGGGTTTTTAGGTGAATTTCAAAAAGTCTCGCCTGACTCAATCGCAGAGGAAGTCTTTCTTGGGAGCCACGCTGGACACAAGACTCGCCCAAGTGTTTATATCAAAAGAAAGGCAGGTGAAGATGGATGGCCTCAGCACTACTAACAAGAAAGTGCATTTCTCTTCGCAAGTTCAAGTCTTTCCTCTGGATGATCTTGTCCTGTATTCCTCTCACCCCAAACTGTCGCCTGCGAATGAGACCCTTACAGGAGGAACTCAGTCGTCAGTGGGTGCGAATAACAGGCTAATTCAAGGACGTCATCAACATAACTCCTCGGATGAGAAACTCCATCCAGTGGTGGGGGCAAGATGGCAACCTGCAGGTGGGATGTACATTCCAGACAGAAGGTCCCAGATTCATCGTGACCACGGATGCTTCTCTGGAGGGCTGGGGCGCCCATCTCCAAGGGATGACAGTCAGTGGCAAATGGAACATGCGACCGAAAAAATGGCACATAAATCTGCTGGAATTAAGAGCCATTTTTCTCGCCATGAAATCCTTTCAGGCGATCTTGGAGGGCTCTACAGTGTTAATACGAACGGACAACACAACCAGCATGTATTACCTGAACAAGCAGGGAGGCACAAGATCGGCCCGGTTGTCCCATCTGGCGCAGGAGATTTGGAATTGGGCCCTGGATCACAACATCAATCTGTCGGCGGTCCATGTCCCAGGGGTTGCCAATGTCCTAGCGGACTCTCTCAGCAGGTCCGCCGGAAGCAATCACGAATGGGAGCTACATCAACGATCCCTGGATCAGATATTCCGAGAGTGGGGTCATCCCGACCTGGATTTGTTTGCAACAGATCAGAACCTGAAATGCCAATGCTTTGCAAGCTGGATTCCCCACAAAGACTCGTGCGGGGATGCCCTTTCGATGAATTGGTGTCGAATATTTGCATACGCTTTTCCGCCAATTCTGTTAATTCCCAAGATCATCAGGAAGATGAGGAGTCAACCATGTCGTCTAATCCTAATTGCTCCAAGGTGGCCCGGCAATATTGGTTCACCGAGCTTCTCCTCCTCTCGGAGTGCAGGCCAATACAACTGCCTCGAATACCAAATCTCCTGACAGTTTAGAGGGGCAAAGTTTACCATCCGGACCCAGTTTCTCTGAAATTATCAGCTTGGCTCCTCAGCACAATGAATTCGCCCACTTAGACATTCCTCACGATTGTCAAGAGGTTCTAGCTAACGCCAGAGCACTGTCAATGATTAAGACCTACAAACTCAAGTGGAAGCGTTTGTGTGCCTGGTGCCAGACTGTTGATCTGCATCCCATTTATGCTAGACCAGAACAAATATTGCCTTTCTTCCTGCAGCTGGCTAGATCGGGTTTGGCGCATTCAACCCTGAAGGTATTTCTGGCAGCCATTTCCCGATTCCGTCAGGACGGATCGAACTCTGTTTTCTTCAAGAATAATCCAGCAATTTTTCAAGGGTCTATTTCGTATGTTTCCTCCGATTCGACGACCACCTCCTGCTTGGCATTTAAATGTGGTGCTAGCCCAGCTCATGCGTCACCCCGTTGAGCCGATCCATAAGGTTGACCTTAAGTTTATTACTTGGGAAGTCTCCTTGTTATTGGCTTTAACCTCTACCAGAAGGGTCAGTGGCATTCAAGCATTCACGTCTAAATCGCCTTTTTTACAATTTACCTCGGATTCGGTGGTGCTGCGTACCAATCCAAGGTACATGCCCAAGGTCACATCGGACTTTCATTTAAATGAGCCGGTAATCCTCAAGACATTTTTCCGAAATCCACAATCACCGGCTGAGCGAGCTTTACACTCTTTGGACATCAGGAGATGCCTCAGTATGTTGGGGCAGACATTGAGGGCAGGTGCCTGCTACTACGGGTGAAGCTCGATGGGCTGGATCTTTCGATATTAAATTCATATGCGCTTAATGTTGATGATCCTGATTTCTTCTCCCGTCTCCAGGAGGTCCTTGTTTCGGATCTCGACGCCCCCCTCCCCTGGCTTGGAGACTTTAATTGTGTACTGGACCCGGAATTAGATAGACACTCTCCCCGTGCAGGCACGAAACCACGTATGACGGCGAGACTCCGGGAGGTGATGCACAACCTGGGGGTCACTGATGTGTGGCGACAGGGCAACCCCCTACAGAGACTGTACACCTGTTATACCCCGACGCACAATACTCATAGTAGGTTGGATAGGGTCCTCGCCGCTAACATCGATGCGTCTCTCTCCTTGACGGTCACTCATCAAGCCCGTTTCCTCTCCGACAACTCACCGGTGACGTGTGCTGTGCAGTGGGTCGCCGCACCCTCCCGTCCCCGGACGTGGAGGATGCCGATGGACCTCTTACAGGACCAGGTGGGGAGAGACCATGTGGCGACGGCCCTGACTAACTATTTGGACATGAACTGGGAGGGGGTAGATATACCCTATTCGGTTAAGTGGGACGCCCTGAAGGCGGTGGTGCGAGGCGAATGTATGGGCCTTGCCTATGGGGTGCGGAACCAGTTGCTCCGTGACTTGCAGGAAGCGGAGGATCGCCGTCGGCATTATTAGACTGTGTCGGATCCTGATGACTCTGATCAAGAGTCGGAACGGACGGCCCGTGTGTGCGTCCCCGACATACTGACCCGACAGGTTAAATACACTCTGGGCCAGTACCGACAGCGCCTCCATCGTGAAGGGGACAAGTCTGGGCGATTATTGGCCTGGATTCTCAAGAGAGAGTTCGCCCCGGCGCGGTTAGTTGCCCTGAGGGCCCCCGCGGGGGACATAGTGCACTCGGAAGCGGGTATTCTCGGAGTCCTCCAATCGCATTTGCTGACGGTATATGCTGCAGACCCCTCGGTGACGGAGATCTCCTATCATATCTTATCTTCGGGGATTGCCTCTCCAGCCCTTTCGGGGGAGGCTGCGGAGGAGTTAGACGTGGCTCTCTTGCTCCGTGAGGTCAGGGTGGTGCTGGCCAGTCTACCACAGGCTAAGACCCCGGGGAGTGATGGGTTCCCGCCTGAATTTTACCAGGCCTTTGAGGCGGTCCTGGCCCCCCTCCTTCTACAGGTTTACTGTGAGGCGCTAGATTGTGGCGCTCTCCCGCCTACCATGAATCAGGGTGAAGTTTGTATGATCCCGAAACCCGGTGGGGACAGCTACGACCCCGCGGCGTACCAGCCCATTACTCTGATCAACACGGACGTGAAAATCCTAACTAAATTATTGGCCGCTCGACTGGCGCGCACATGGCGCACTTGGTACATCAGGACCAATGCAAGTTTATCCCAGACCGCAACACCGCAATGAATCTACGGCGCCTGAACCATATCCTCCATGAGGTGCGAGATAGGGAGGACCCCCAGGTCCTAGTGTCCATTGACCTGGCCAAGGCGTTCGATACGGTTAACTGGGGGTAGTTGCTGGAGGTTCTCCGGTTGGTGGGCCTGGGGCCGGTCTTTTGCGACTGGATCCAGATCCTATATGGGGCGCCTCGAGCCCGAGTTCGGCTTGGATCGGCACGATCTGACGATTGGCCTTTGGGTAGGGACACTCGGCAGGGGTGTCCCCTCTCGCCGCTACTTTTCGCCTTGGCGATTGAGCCTTTGGCAGTCTCTGTTCGCACGGAAATGACACAATGGGGGATCAAGGTGGGGGATACCGTGAATGTGATTTCATTGTACGCAGACAATGCTTTGTTCTATTTAACGTCCCCGAGTGAGTCACTCCCCATTCTGCTGCAACTTTTGGACCGCTTTGGGGCAGCCTCGGGTCTGCGAATGAATCTCGGGAAGTCCCTAATCTTCCCCCTGGCGGGTTGCTCTCCGGACCCGAGGGTGGGCCTCCCGCACCTGGGGTTGAGATGGGAACTGGAGGCCTTCCCGTATTTGGGCATCCAGGTGGCCTCTTCGGACGAGCAATTGCTGGCCCGTAACGCCGGGCGGGTGCTACGATCCCTCCAGCAGTCTGTGTCTTTCTGGAACACGCTCCCGCTCTCCCTCATGGGACGATTGGCTGTGGCTAAAATGGTCATGCTGCCGCGAACGCTCTACGTCTTACAGAACTCTCTGTGCCCGCTCCCCCCGCGTATGTTTCGCACGCTCAACACCTTACTCACTTTGTTACTCTGGGAGGGAAGGCGCAGTAGAGTCGCTCTACACACCGTTGTCAGGAGTTGGGAGGAGGGGGGCCTGGAGGCTCGAGGTTTGGTTTGTATTGCTATGCGGCGCAGCTCCTACCGGCTGCGAGGTGGTTCGTGAGCGCGAATACTTGGGAGATGAGACTCCTGGCGGGTAGAGCGGATGAGAGGACGCTGCAGGCGGCACTGATGCGGGGGAGGGGAGCGGATGAGACCTTGCCATATATCGTGAGACACGCTGCGGGGATCTGGCAACGGTTTGTTGAAAGTATTTTGAGACGGGCCCCCTTTCACAGGGAGTTGCCAGTCTGGATTCTGGCGCCCGTGGTGCTTATGGAGGACCATATGTCCTTCCGGAACTGGCGTGAGGGTGGTTGTGAGACCTTAGCGGACCTTTACCCGGACGACTCCTTTTTGTCCTTTGAACAAGCTACAGAGGCCTTCGGACTGGGTGAGGGGCAATTCCTCCATTATAGGGGACTCCAGGAGATGGTGAAGGCGACTTGGCCGCAGTTCCCGGAGGCGCCTCCGATGTCTCACACCCTCAACATCCTCCTTTCTTGCGGCCGGGGACAACGGCTGATCACATTGCTGTATTCGGCCATGCGGCGGGACTCCGAACCACCGGTTTCACCATCCTGGGCGGGCTGGGAAGCGGATCTCAGTGTTGGCCTGGAGCCCGGACAGCGCAAATGCATCGGAGCTCTCACCCGTAAGGTGTTGTGCAACGTGAGGTTTAAATTAATTCATTTAAATTTTGTACTTCGCACCTATATCACCCCGGTTTCCTTGCGGCGCATCTCTGGAGACAGACGGGACGACTGCCCTAGGTGTGGGGTGGAGGGGGCGGGATTTCTGCACTTGGCCTGGGAGTGCCCGCTGGTCGGGGACTTCTGGAGGCAGGTGGTGTAGCACATTCGGAATGTTACGGGCCTCCGGATCACCTTGCCCCCTCTTCATTGTTTGTTAGCTTTGGTCCCCAAGCCCAAAAAGAGAAATTTATCCTATGAGATGTTGCAGCTGCTCCTGGTGTTAGCACGACGAAGGGTGGCTATTACCTGGATGGGACCTGACATATCATTGTGGCTTAGGGATGTCAGGGAATGGTCCTTAGCTGAGGAGACACACATGCAGCACACCCGTAGGGATGAAAAGCTGCAGGAGGACCTGCTTGCATGGAGGATGATGTGTGCAGTGGGGTCGTCCTGTAGTGACTCGGACGCCACCAGTGCTGAACTGTTCACCCCGGAGGAGTCTGAATCCGAGGGAGAGGGAGGCGGGAGCGGGGATGGGGGGACTGTCCTGGGGTAGTGCCCTGCTGATAACGCACGTATAATCACTGTTGCAATTGTGATTTGCTTTGTGTTCCGAAAGTTTGCTTAGGATTCTGATGCCTGTGCTCAAATGGGCCCTGATGAGATGAACAAACTGTACACACATGTTTTGCTAATGATGCCTAGTTTGGGGGGGGACTGTTTCGATGTTCCTAAAAGTTTTTCACCGATAAAAATGTCAAAACGTGATGATACAGTCTCCTATATGTTAAGTGGTTATGGATGCGGAGCTCCTTAGCTCTTTACCATATTGCCGCCTGGCCCCCGGGATGTGGGCTGAATGGCTATGTTTTATCTAGGTCTTCTGGACCAAGTCCCATTATGTGCTGTGATCTCGCTCCACTGTATATTTTTCATCACAATAAAAACTAATTACATTTTTTTTTTTTTAAAAAGATGTTGATTAATTTTGCAGATCGCAGGGCCAAATGCCGTTGTATAGTTGGTAGTATTTACACCATATTGACACGCCTTGCAAACAGAGCTTTTATAGAACCCCTTTCTCGCCATTAACCAAGAGCCTTTACTTCTAGTCTTAAAATTACTCCTAACCGGAGAGGAACCCATGCTATTGATTTTCCTGAAGGTTACAGATGGCATATTGGGCAGTAACCCCCCTATCACAGGATCGCCCTTGATAATTGGCCAATTCCTTCTGACTATCTCCCTGATCTGTTTCTCTTGTCGTGAAAAACCAAGGATTAGTCTTATGGGTTCCTCCTGTGGATTCACACTGCTCTGTTTCTTTCTGTACTTCAACAAATCCTGCCTGGCCAACGATTTTGATTTAACAAACACTGACTCAATAACATCTGAACTGTACCCCTATCCAAAAACCTACTTTTACATTCACTCTGTTTCTTATTACAGTCATCCTCTCTGCTGCATATCCGTCGTATGCGTAGCATCTCCCCATAAGGGATGCTCTTAATTAGGTGAGACGGATGCGCACTAGAAGCATACAAGAGTGTATTGCCCAATGTGGGCTTTCGATATAGGGTAGTAGTCAATTCATTATCAACCACCTGGACTTTCACGTCAAGGAATGTGACCATTTCTTTACTTATCTCCGTTGTAAAATGTAGGTTAACTGTGTTGCAATTCAATGTTTCAATAAAGTCAATAGCACTTTCAATGTCCCCATCCCACACTATAAATAAATCGATATAGTGCAGCCATGTTACCACACTCTTATTAAAAATCTGCTCATGTTGTTGCCTGAGGAACAGCTCCTCCACCAACCCATAAACAAACAAGCGTAACTGGGGGAGAAGCTGGCCCCCATAGCAACACCCTGGGTCTGCTGGAATATTTTACCATCAAATAGAAAAATATTATTTTCCAAGCAGAATATTAACATTTTGAGCAACATATTAGAGTAAATAATGGGCCTGCTAAGCAATAAGTACTCTATTGCTCGCATGCCATCTTTGTTTTTGATACATGTATGTAAACTGGATACATCAAGAGCTAGTAATAAATAAGTAGACTTCCATTGTGTGTTCTGTATCTTTCTGAGAAAGTCACTTGTATCTTGCACGTATGATTTCAGACCTCTTACAAAGTTTTGCAAGATAAAGTCACTATACTTCGAAAGGTTCTCCAAGAGGCCATCGCACGCAGCAATGATGGGGCGCCCCAGAGGTTTATACATACTTTTGTGTACTTTAGGTATGAAATAAATCACTGGGACAATGGGATGTTATTTCTTCAGATATTTAAATTCCTCCCAATTAAGTAGCCCAACATTTTTCCAGGCCAATAATTGTGGAAACAAAGCTTCTTGAGTAACCTTGTTCTTTGTAAATGGGACCTTTCTATAGCACTCAATGTTATTCAGTTGACTGTATGCCTCCTGCAGATAATCTTGAACAAGCCATAACACCAAATTACCCCCTTTATCTGAGTTCCGTATTATAATTTGGTGATTGTCCTTCAATTTGTTAACAAGCTGCCAATATTTCCTCTCCTGGTTCGTTATTTCCCTTTTTGACTTTGCGGTAGCAATATTGAGTCTTTTTACTTGTGCTATCAATTGTTCATTAAAAACATCTATTGAATCCCGCACCATGATAGGTACAAATTTTGATTTTTGTTTGAATGGTGTTCGAGGCTTGACATTAGTCCCAACTATTTTTGTTGGCTGTGTATTTTCATTTTCCAACAGGGATACCACATGAGATGACTGGGAGAGATCCCTTAAAGTTTCCTCTTCTCTCTCCAACTTCTGCATGTCATATAACAGTTCATAGTCTGCCCCTACAAGCCCTTGCATCCCAGTGTTCTGTGATGTTGCTACCTCTTCCTCACCTCGTGGTGTTGTACGTGCGGATCAAAACTGACGATCCCTGTATTTGAGGAAGAAACGCTCTAAGAGATAAGAAAATGGCTTTGAGCTCCAGTCTGTTTATGTGCATCTGGCACTAGGTAAAGGACCATCTTCCTTGAACTTGCAGGTTTTGCAAGTGTCCTCCCCATCCTTCCATAGAAGCATCTGTTGTGACTACGAAATCGGAAGGACTGGGAGAAAAGACTGTCCTTGTCTGAGATGAGAGGTCCGAGTCCACCACTTGAGGGCTTCTTTCATTCGAAAAGTGACCTTTATTACATCGTCGAAGGAGCCTGAGGTTTGAACCCATTGAGTCTGTAATTCCTCTTGAGGAGGTCTCATATGTAATCAAATTAGAGGAACAAGATCTATTGCAGAAGAGAGCATTCCCAGCAGAGACGTGTACAATTCTCACTGAAACACACTTTTTTCTGTACAGTTTGAGTGCTAATGCTCTTGATCGATGTTGCCTTTCTTCGGAGAGAAAAGCCTTGCTTTGGATGGTGTCTAGTTTCGCTCCCAGAAATGTCATTATTCGATTTGGGTAAATTGAAGATTTTTCAAAATTGACCAAAAGACCCAGCTTGTGAAAATGAGTGAGGCAGTCCTTTGTTGCTTTTTCCACTAAGCGAGAAGATGGAGCTTTTAACAACCAGTCTTCTAGGTAAGGGAATACCTGATGAACTTTGGACCTCAAGGCTGCTGCCACTGGAGCTAGCAATTTTGTGAACGTCCGTGGAGCCGATTTGAGGTCAAATGGAAGAACTCGGAAATGATTGTGGGTACCAGCCACTGTGAACCTCAGGAACTTCCTATGTTTTTGATGAATAGGGACATGGAAATGTGCATCCTCAAGATCTAATGATGTCATGTAATCACCCTTGTTGAGGCGGCGCAGGATGTCTGAAAGAGTAACCATCCTGAATGTCTGACTCTATAGATATTTTTTCAATTCCCTGAGGTCTAGGATAGGCCTCCACTCTCCTGATTTTTTGCGATGATTAATAAATGGGAGTAGAAACCTTTCCTTCGTTGGGAAAAAGGGACCTTTTCTAATGCCCCTTTCTGAAGCATGACCCGCGCTTCCTTTCTGAGTAAGTGAAGGTGAGGGGGATGCGATCCCCTGGGAGGAGTATTGGGCGGTTTTTGGAAGAATTCCAATGTGTGGCCATAAGAGATGAGATCCAGGACCCACTTGTCCGTAGTGATGTTTCTCCACTGATCTATATGCTTGGAAATCGTTGCACCATTTTTGGGAAAAGAATGAGCATTGGGAAGCTGCTCCGGCCCTGCCCCGTTCTCGGCGCCGTTCGTCCCTTCTCCGGCTCAATCAATCAATCAATCAGTGACACTTATAAAGCGCGCTACATACCCGTAGGGTCTCAAGGCGCTGGGGGGGGGGGGTGCCGCTACTGCTCGAACAGCCAGGTCTTCAGCTTCTTCCTGAAGGAGAGGTGGTCTTGGGTCAGGCGCAGGTCGGACGGGAGGGAGTTCCAGGTCTTGGCGGCCAGGTAGGAGAAGGACCTTCCTCCTGTGGTTGCTCTTCGGATGCGGGGGACGGCGGCGAGGGCGTGGTTGGCTGATCGGAGGTGGCGTTTGGGAGCGTAGAAGTTGACTCGGCTGTTGAGGTAGCTCGGGCCTTGGTCGTGTAGGGCTTTGTGTGCGTGGGTGAGGAGGCGGAAGGTGATTCTCTTGTTGATGGGGAGCCAGTGAAGGTCTCTCAGATGTCCGGAGATGTGGCTGGATCGTGGGATGTCGAGGATGAGTCTGGCTGAGGCGTTTTGGATCCGCTGGAGTCTCTTCTGGAGCTTGGCGGTGGTCCCGGCGTAGAGGGCGTTGCCGTAGTCCAGTCGGCTGGTGACGAGGGCCTGGGTGACGGTCTTCCTGGTCTCTGTGGGGATCCACCAGAAGATCTTCCGTAGCATGCGTAGGATGTTGAAGCACGCCGAGGAGACGCTGTTGACTTGCCTGGTCATGGAGAGGGAGGAGTCCAGGATGAAGCCCAGGTTACGTGCATGGTCTGTCGGTTCGGGTGCGGTGCCCAGGGCGGGAGGCCACCAGGAGTCGTCCCAGGCGGAGGGAGAGGAGCCCAGGATGAGGACCTCCGTCTTGTCCGAGTTCAGTTTCAGGCGGCTGGTCGTCATCCACTCGGCTACCTCTTTCATCCCTTCGTGTAGGTTGGCTCTGGCGGCGGCGGGGTTGTTGGTCAGGGAGAGGATCAGCTGGGTGTCGTCGGCGTAGGAGATGATGCTGAGGTGGTGTTTGCGTACGATGGCCGCGAGGGGGCTCATGTAGACGTTGAAGAGGGTGGGGCTCAGGGATGATCCTTGGGGGACGCCGCAGATGACTTCGGAGGCCTCTGACTTGTACGGTGGTAGGCGGACTCGCTGTGTTCTTCCGTCGAGGAAGGAGATGATCCATTCCAGCGCCTTGTCCTGGATTCCGATGTTGCTGAGGCGCCGTATTAGGGTGCGGTGGCAGACCGTGTCGAATGCCGCGGAGAGGTCTAGGAGGATGAGGGCCGCTGTTTCTCCATTGTCCATCAGGGCTCGGATGTCATCGGTGGCGGCGATGAGGGCGGTCTCGGTGCTGTGTTTGGCTCGGAAGCCGGACTGTGAGGGGTCGAGGGATCCGTTCGTCTCGAGGAAGGCGGCCATCTGCTTGTTGGCGGTCTTCTCGATGACTTTGGCTGGAAACGGGAGAAGCGAGATGGGGCGGTAATTCTTGAGGTCGGTGGGGTCCGCTGTTGGTTTCTTGAGTAGAGCGCTGAGTTCGGCGTGTTTCCAGCTCTCGGGGAAGATGGCGGTGTCGAAGGATGTGTTGATGATGTCTCGCAGGTGGGGTGCGATGACAGCGTCGGCCTTGTTGAAGATGTGGTGGGGGCAGGGGTCGGTTGGTGATCCGGAGTGGATTGAGTTCATCGTGCGGATGGTGTCTTCTGTGCTGATCGGGGTCCAGGCGTGGAGGGTGGTGGTGGTGGGGGGGGGTGGCTGGTCGGTCGTGGTGTGCGTTGGTTGGTTGTTGAAACTGCTGTGTATGTCTGTGATCTTGTTGTGGAAGTAGGAGGCGAGGGAGTTGCAGAGGTCTTGCGATGGGGTGATGTCGTTGTTTCCTGCGTTGGGGTTGGAAAGCTCTTTCACGATGTTGAAGAGTTCCTTGCTGTTGTGTGCGTTGTTGTCCAACCGGTCCTTGAATGCTGTTCTCTTGGCGGCGCGGATCAGCTGGTGGTGTTTCCGGGTGGCAAGTTTGTAGGAGGTCCTGTTGTCCGGTGTCGGATCCCTTTTCCAGACTTTCTCGAGGGCTCGGCAGTTCTTCTTGGAGCTCTTGAGTTTGTCGGTGAACCATGGGGCCTTCTTGCTGCCGGGTCTGTTAGGCGGGGTCCTCAGCGGGGTGAGTTCGTCCGCGCAGTTGCTGATCCACTTCGTGATGTTATCGGCGGCCTGGCTGGGGTTCGCTGAGCTGGCAGGAGGGTGTTGGCTCAGGGAGGTGGCGAGCTGGTCTGCTGTGATCTTGTTCCAGCTTCTGCGGGCGGTGTGTTGCTGGTGTTGGTGGGTCGTTGTTCTCTTGAAGGTGAAGTGGACGCAGCTGTGGTCCGTCCATTGAAGCTCTGTGGCGTGGCTGAAGTCGATGTCTGTGCTGGATGAGAAGACGGCGTCGAGTGTGTGTCCGGCGAGGTGGGTGGGGGTGGACACCAGTTGCTTGAGTCCCAGGTTGGCGAGGTTGTCGAGCAGGGTGCTGGTGTTGTGGTCGTTGTTGTTCTCCAGATGGAAGTTGAGGTCTCCCAGGAGGATGTAGTCAGCGGAGGGGAGGGCATGCGGGCTGACGAAGTCGGCGATGTCCTCGCTGAATTGCGTGCGTGGTCCAGGGGGTCGGTAGATCAGGGTGCCTCTGAGGGTGGTGTTCGGGTTGGTGTGGATCTGGAAATGCAGGTGTTCGGCGCTGGTCAGGGTGTTGTCGGTGCTGGTCGTGAGGCGGATGGTGTTCCTGTGGATGATGGCGATGCCTCCTCCCATCTGGTTGGCGTTTCGGTCCCTCCGGACGATCTTGTAGCCCTCTGGGATAGCGATGGCGATGTCGGGAGCTGATGAGGCGTTCATCCAGGTCTCCGTGAGGAAGGCAACGTCAGGGGCTGTGGTGTCGAGGAGGTTCCAGAGTTCGATGGCGTGTCTGTGGACGGAGCGGGTGTTGAGCAGGATGCACTTGAGGTGGGTGCTGCTGGAGTTCGACTTGGCGGGTGCTGGTGCGGGGCTGGTCCGGCTACAGGAGAACTTGCAGGCGTGGCAGCTGAACGGTCCGTGGGTGCGTCTTGGAGTGGCTTGGTGGCATTCTGGGAGTCGGCCGGTGTTGAGAGCGATGAGGGTGGCGGCTGAGTACGTCAGGCGGGTCGGTCGGGCTCTTCGGGGGCCAGGGGTCCTGGCACTGGGCGCGGTCCAGGCGCGGACGGGCGTAGACGGGCTTACCTTTGGCGCGCCTTCGGCGCACAATCGGCGCGCCCGCTGCGCGTGACCGCTGCGCGTTCGCACGGTCGCCATTTAAGGCGAAGTGCGCGGGTGGGCGGGGCAGCTGGGAGGCGGGAGCGGGGAGGGTTACAGAAGAAAAAGGGGCGGGGACAAGCGGCGGTGGCGGGAAGGGAGGGCGGGGGGCGGCGCGGTAGGCGGACAACCAGGAAGGAGAGCACACACGTTACAAATCTAAACCGGCACAAAATAGCGACAAAAACGGGAAAAAAACAGAGATAAACACAGATCAGCAATACAAGCACAAATACCTGACAAAACAAAACAAGGGGAAAAAGCGCTCGCAGCGGCGGCAGCCGGCGAACGAGGCACAAAGGATGTATGACGGTACAACGCGTACCATCACAACGCATCCCTTTACCACGCATCCCTTACAACGCAAGACGTTACCACGACTTGCGTTGGGGGTGCGGATTTCGAATAGTATAATTTACTATTCTAACACCAGTCCCCGTGGACCCTAGGGAAGGTGTTGGGATAGTAAATATACTATTTGTAATCCTTTAGCGCCCTCCAGCGCAAGTCGTGGTAACGACTTGCGTTGTAAGGGATGCGTGCTAAAGGTACTGCGTTGTTAAAACATCGTGGTAAACGATGTTTACCGGCACAAACAAGGCAGCAGCGAGGCAGAGGGCAGGCAAGGGGCACACGCAGCAGCTGGTGGCCGTGCGGCGCGGGGGTGTCCCACAAGTGGGTCACACTCACCTGCGTCGCACGGTCGCCATTTAAGGCCAAGTGCGCGGGTGGGCGGGGCAGCTGGGAGGCGGGAGCGGGGAGGGTTACAGAAGAAAAAGGGGCGGGGACAAGCGGCGGTGGCGGGAAGGGAGGGCGGGGGGCGGCGCGGTAGGCGGACAACCAGGAAGGAGAGCACACACGTTACAAATCTAAACAGGCACAAAATAGCGACAAAAACGGGAAAAAAACAGAGATAAACACAGATCAGCAATACAAGCACAAATACCTGACAAAACAAAACAAAACAAGGGGAAAAAGCGCTCGCAGCGGCGGCAGCCGGCGAACGAGGCACAAACAAGGCAGCAGCGAGGCAGAGGGCAGGCAAGGGGCACACGCAGCAGCTGGTGGCCGTGCGGCGCGGGGGTGTCCCACAAGTGCTCTGCCGCTGCCTCCCTCTACGCCAGAGGCGGACGACGACTGGAACGGGTCTGAGGACCCTCTTGCTCGGCAATGTGATTCCGAACAAGATTAGGTGGACGACCTGGGAGACGCGGGCAAACTCTGTTTATTCTGACCCGGGGTTTGCCTCTCCTCCGCCTACTATGGAGGAGGGTGCTTCCTACACCATGGTGCTCCATCGGTCTGCAGAGGCTCTCAATCTCGACCTTCCTCCTGAGGCCCTCAAAACCAACCTCCTTACAGAGGTGCTCCAACAGCGTCTACATCGTCGGAGCTACTGCTTCCTTTCAATGAGGCCCTTACGGAAGTCCTCTTGGGCACTTGGTTGCTGCTGGCCACGGGGGCGCCGGTGGATAAAAATGTCGCCAGGTGTCACCGCCCGGTGCCTGGTGATCCTGCCTTCCTGATCACTCACCCTACGCCTGAGAGCCTGGCCATTCAAGCCTCGACGTCGCAGAGTGCCTTTCCCATGACTCCGCCGGATAAGGACTCTAAAAGGCTGGAACAATTTGGTAAGAGGAGGTTCTCCTCGATCAGCTTAGGGCTGCAATCGGGCTGTTACTCCCACGCAGTGTGGGATTCCGTTGCTCAGGTCTTGCCTCAGTGTTCTGAGGAGGTCCAGACTGTCCTTTCCCAAGCGATTGCTGAAGGTAAGGATGCTGCTAAGTTTGCCATCAGGTGTGGTTTGGACACCACTGATTCGTTGGGCAGGGCAATTTCCACGACTGTGGCGTTGCAGCGCCATGCCTGGTTGCATTCGACTGGGTTCTCGCCCGATGTCCAAGGCTCGCTCATGGACATGCCCTTTGATGGCTCCCGCCTCTTTGGCAATAAGGCAGACCGTGCACTGGAGCGCTTTAAGGACTCACGGGCCATGGACAAGTCCTTGGGTCGTTCTACGACGAACCCTGCCACTCCTCGGTTTCGTTCCTTTGGTGGCCAGGGCAGAGGCACCTAGGCACGCTCCTCCAACAAGCCTGTGCAGAACCAGCCTCAGCGCGGCCGCAGCTTCCGCAGGGGTGGGTCTGGGAACCAGTGTGCGGGTCAGTCCACCTCTACCCCGCTGTTTCCACCTCCAAGCCTTCCTAATCAGAGATTCAGGGCGCAACCACGCCGTTGGGTAGCAGGGTCCGTCACCCCCTCCACCACTGGCACGAAATTACATCAGACAGGTGGGTGCTGCAGATAATCTGCCAGGGTTATTCCCTTCCCTTTCAGTCCTCCCCTCCAGCCATGCACCTCGGTGCCACCGCATGTCTGGGGATCATTTGGTACTTCTCCAACAGGAAATCACAGCCCTCTTGGCCAAGGGGGCCATCGAGTGCGTTCCCAGGCAGGAATTAGGGAGTGGTTGTTGTTCCCACTACTTTCTGGTCCCGAAGAAGGACCAGGGGGGCCTGCGCCACGGGGGGGCGCTAGCTGGGGCACAAGCGGAATGGCCACCATCGGGTGAGGCTCCCGCAGTCCGGCCATAAATCCATCAATTATCCTTTGTTCTGCCCTCACTGAATACCGGCAAAAAACGCTATATGGCTGATGAACTCCTGGAGAGTGCGAGCTGTAATTCTTAATGACTGAAGTCGTGACCTGAGGCGGCAGCAGACGTCCGACAAAGCTGTGCGGACGGACGCTTGGGGGGTCCTGGAGCTGCGACTGGGATATGACAGGCACGCAAGTGTCGCGGTGCACAGGCCGGGGAGCTACAGATACGATGACCCTGTCACAGTGAGTCTGCCAGCGAACTATACGATAATAAACATGCCTCGCGTAACCACGATAATAAATCAGCAGGCTTAAACATGTGCCCCTCTGATATATGGCCACAGAGACTGAGCGCGAGGTCATTGCATGGAATAGCTTCTTCATGTGGCACGCATGGCGGCAAGGAACGCTGACTGGCATTTGGCACGTTCTTAATTAACGGCTGTCGGAAAAGTGAGTGCTGGCACAGCGGAGCTCACGGACTTGCAGGTGACGCTGCCTAGCTGCACACAGTACAACGCATTCGCAGACTGGTATCCAATAAATAGGGGCTGACACAAGAGATCACAGGGTCCGGACTGGGATTAATACCCAACTGCGTGGAGCGTATCTTGTTGCCACATTGCTGAAGTGCCACGGAGAGAGAACACAGCGTGGGGCTGTTCACTGTTCTGGTGTAGGCGGCAGTTGAGAACAGTGTGCAGTGTATGCCATGCACCTGTTTGGCAGTATCCTTGTGATTGCAGGAACTAACTGAATGGTTTCAGAAGCCCTGTCAGCACAGTTGAAAGAACGTCTTTACGGCCCACTTCAGTTTCCTACTGGTGGATAGAGTTGCATACTGACTAGCGCTGGGGAGGTTCCTTGCGCTGCTGGAGCATCAATACCAGCTTCCACGAGGAAGACTCAGTTAATGGGATTCGCAGTGGACGCATGCAACGGGTCCCACTAGACCATGAGCGGGGGCCCTGTTCAGACGGCTGACATTTATTTTTGCACAGTTCAATACAACAGGCAGATATTTCATCTCTCTAATCAAGGGGAGCCTACAGTTAGGAGAGATCTGTGGCGCAGGTCTGCCATTTTGCTGCCGCTATAATCTTCTGCACCACTCCTGTACAGGATGGGAAAACTGGACGCGCTTCAACCGCGGCTCATCTTTGAGGCGAGGAAGGGCATGCGACAGCAGATGGCGGAGGCGGAGAACGAAGCAGCTGAACAGGTGCATGACGAACATACTGAACCTAGTAATGATGTGCAATTGATCCTGACAGAAGTTCGACAAGGGTTCACAATCATTGCGGACAAGATGGACACGCTCAAAAACACGTATGGACGCAATTATCCGTAAACTGGACGGCTACGAGACACGTATCAAGGAAGCGGAACACCGGATATCAGAAACGGAAGACACTGCGGCTCAAATGAAACGTGCGCTGACTCAGATGGACAAGTTGCTGCAGATCATTGCTGCGAAAAATTAGGGCATAGGAGCACGGAGTAGGTGGAACAACATTTGCGTACTGGGCACACCAGAAGCACACAAACGGGGAAAATTGAGGAATACATTGAGAAGATGCTCACTGCGGTGATCGGAATAGAATCTCTTTCCCCCCAATTCATCGTGGAGAGAGCTCATCGATCCCTTGGTCCACGAACTCCCCCTGGCAGCGCGCCCAGACCCATCATTGCGCGATTGCTGAATTATAGAGACAGGGACACAGTATTGAGTGTGGCCAGGGAAAAAAAACTGTTGAATTATAACGGAGTCTCCTTCACAATGTTCCCTGATTTTACCACGCATGTGAGGGGGAGAGGCACAAATTCACCGCAGTAAAACAGAAACTGAGGCAAGCTCAAGATAGATTATGCGCTGCTCTACCCGGCACGCCTCCGGGTCACACACCAGGGCACTCAAAAGATATACACAAAGCCACAGCAGGTAGAAGAGTTCCTCAAAAAACATTAAAAAACAGAAGGATGCCTCATCTACGCAAGACGACTTATCGGGAGTACACCTCTCAGATGTGGAATGACCTCCTCAGGAAATGGGGCGAATGCCTACTTTAAACTCCTTTGTTACTATGTTTAGACCGCAGCACCGACACGACTGGATACTGGATCGTAAACTGTTCATCGCCAGGAATGGGAAGATAGTATGGGGATGCTGGTAACAAAGGTGAAATTTCGGGGACGCTACTGGACGGCTCCCAGGTATGGCGAAGGAGAGCATCCAGGGAAATGTGTTGGCTGAAGTAACACGATGCCCACGGTTTAACACTCAAATCCTGGAAATAGAGAAGCCTGAGGGGACACTATCCCAAGACACTCTTGATATTCTTGAAACATTCACCTTCCACTATGCCACACTATACACCACACAATGCAGGGGGACAGTGGACCTGGGTGCATTCATGGGAGACATAGCATTGTGTTGGCTCAGTGATGTGTACAGAAAGTTCCTAAGTGCTCCATTCGAGATTGACGAAATCAGAGAGGCAATCATGACATTGAAGAATGGTAAGGCGCCAGGCCTAGATTGCCTGCCCGCTGAATTTTTATAAAAGCTACATTAATATTATGGCGCCGATCCTCAAGGAAGTTTTCGAGGAATCCCTAGAAGTCGCTATACTCCCTCCCTCGATGAGGAAAGTAATGATAACTTACCTTTTGAAGCCTGGAAAACCCCCTAGCTCTTGTGACTCCCTCAGGCGACTGTCGCTTATAAACTGCGATACTAACATTTTAGCCAAGGTGCTGGCACCCGCCTGACTCTTTTGATGGACAAGATCATCCTCCCTGACCAGTCAGGTTTTGTCCCTGGTAGAGCCACTACTCATAAGTTGCGCACTCTGTTCTCCCTGAGGCAAACAGTGGCACTGGATTTTCCGCTTGCTGCCGTTTTTTTAGATGCCACTAAGGCGTTTGATTCGGTGGAGTGGGATTATTTACTTGAGGTGTTAGAGAATGGGCTTCCCTAAAGTATTTATTGCATGGGTACAATTGCTGTATCATCCACCCACTGCCAAGGTGCTGATAAATGGACATCTTTCCCCAGCCTTTACCATTTCGTGAGGGACTCGTCAGGGGTGCCCGCTATTCCCACTACTATTTGTCATAGCGATTGAGCCGTTGGCGTCTAGGTTGTGATAACTTCACCAGGATAAGGCATTCTGATGTTACCAGCGTCAAATCCTTATATCACTTTATGCTGACGACGTAACACTATACGTCAGGGACCCTCAACACAATATCACCCCCCTGCTTAGGGAGTTTCTCGTCTTCGGCAGGCTGTCTGGTGTTAATATAAACTGGGGGAAATCACAAATATTTTCTCTCACACCTGCGGTTCATAAGTTTCAACCGGATTTTCCCCTGGAATGGTGCGACTCTCTGATATCTAGGTATACAGGTGACTAGAGCTAGGAAAGAAACAGTACAACTTCATTTATGGTACAGCTATTACACTATTAGCCAGTAATATCACATGCTGGATCTCTTTACCCTTATCACTTGCGGGCAGAGCCTCCCTTATAAAAAGGATATTGCTCCCCCTATTCCTTTATCTCTTTCTAAAAAAATCCCCTATCACCCCGGGGCATACTTCTTCAAAACTCTACGCACTGAACTGATTCGACTGCTTTGGGGAGGAAAACAATCGTGACTTAACTGGGCGACACTCACGAAGCCATACGATCAAGGGGGTTTTGATGTTCTGTATTTTGAGGTATACTATGTAAGTGCGCAAGCACATTATGCATATCATTGGATGCGACCCGCAGCGTATATGCCACAGGTGGCTACTGAAGATTGGCTCGCACACCCTGTCCCATTGACTGGTCTTATTCATGAGCCTGCTCTTACACGCGGGACACAATCCACAACGGTCACTAGTACAGTGGATGCGAATGGCAGATCTCCTCGAATCGCCTCTCCTATACTCCCCACAGCTCTCATTATCATACCATCCAACAATGGCCTTGCTCCAGGAGAAAGGGTTTCAAATACTGTGCGCAATGGTGTGTTCCGATCCCTAGAGCATTTGTTCCAAGGAGTGCAGCCAACACCATTAGATGTGGTCATGTATGTGCGATTGAGGCAAGGGATGAAGGCACTTCTTCAAACTTTTCCCCGGGAACCAGAAACTTTCGTCCCAATACACTTCATGCTCAGTTCTACGGACGGGAAACACCTGGTATCTGGTCTATATCGCTGTATACATGCACAGCAAAAGATTATCACTAGCTCGGGCTGCAAGTACTGGAGTGAGGAGTTGGGACAAGTAGTGACGGATGAACAATGGTTGTATTGCTGTACACAAACCTCGATCATCTCTGCTAGCTGTTGATGAAAAGTGATACATTATACATTTCTGCAGCGCTTGTATTACACGCCCCAAAAAAATAATACAGATTTCAGTTATCAGATGAAGACCGGTATGAGAGGTGTGGAAAGCCTGGGGCCGGTTTCTTGCATTTGACATGGGAGTGCCCGGGGGTGTGGGAATATTGGACACAGGTGCATAAGGCCCTTGAAAAATGTATAGGTAAGACATTGGAGAAAGATCCCCTAATAGCGCTGCTGGGCTACACTGCGCACTTACCCAAACAGTATAGGAAATTTATAGCTAAAGCTCTATTGCTAGCCAAATGCAGGGTGGGCTGCCGGTGGGGTAGGGGACGTGCCCCGAAGTTTAAGGAGTGGTTGACAGATATTTTATATTGTCAGGAACAAATGTCTACGTATGCTGAGACGCAGCCGCTGGCCTCCAGACCTAGGGATATTTGGGGCCCGCTTCAGACCTTCCTTCTTCAGGAGGGGATGGAGGGCGCATGTTCACCTCCCGCAAATGCTTTATAGATGCTGTGTGATATATGGGGATCCCACTGGGGCAGTAACAGAACCTTGTAGGACAGGGGACGCTTCACTTTTATGGATAATGGATGTTGTAATGACGATGCATGACTTGCTACTAATCACTAACAGATTTTTATGTCGACATTTATTTTCTTTCTGTTTATGATACACCTGAGCATTATGTGAGAACCATATCCATTGTGCTACGACTGAATGGAATGTATAGTGAGTTAATGCTTATGTATTGTAAATTGCCTTATGAATGTCAAGCTGTTAGATGCTGTTAATCTATGAAACTTACAAATAAAAGATTAAAAGGGGGGGCTGCGCCCCATCTTGGACCTCTGGGACGTCAATCGCTTTCTCCGGAAGGCGAAGCTCAAGTCCTGGCTGCCCTAGACCCTGGAGACTGGATGGTAGTGTTGGACTTGCAGGACCCTTATTTTCACATCCCCGTCCTGCCGGCCCAACGGCGTTACCTGCGGTTTATGGTAGGCCAGGAGCATTTTCAGTTTGCCGTGCTCCCCTTCGGCCTTACCAGCGCCCCTGAGGTGTTCACGAAGGTGATGGCGGTGTTAGCAGCTCATCTGCGCAGGGCAGGGGGGGAGGTCTTTCCTACCTCGACAACTGGTTGTTGAAGGCGGGCTCGCCCCAAACAGTTGTCAGCCACCATCCGACTACGGCCGACCTCCTGCATCTGCTGGGGTTCTCCAACGTGCAGAAGTTGCACCCTGAGTCCCTCTCAGAAGCTCCCCTTCATCGGAGCGGTTCTGGATTCAACGCTGTTTCAGGTTTATCCTCCCGAGCAGCGAGTTCAGGATATTCAGGCTATGATTCCGATCTTTCGGCTTCTATTCCGGGTTTCAATCAGGATGGCCCTCTGGCTCCTGGGCCTGATGGCCTCCTGAATCCTGCTAGGGCAACATGCCAGATGGCATATGCAGGCTCTGCAGTGGGACCTGAAGTTCCAGTAGGCACAGCATCAGGGCAACCTGTCCAGATCTCGGAGAGCACTGCTCAACAACTGCAGTGGTGGCTCACAAATCGAGATTGGGTCAGTGGCAGATCCCTCTTCCTTCCCCAACCAGAGCACACAGTGGTGACGGATGCGTCCCTCCTGGGATGGGAAGGCCACTTGGGAGAAGTGGAGATCAGAGGCCTCTGGTCTCCGGCATAGTCCCGGCTCCATATCAACCTTTTAAAACTGCGGTCGATCCGACTTGCACTGAAGGCATTCCTTCCCTCTGTCCAGGGAAGTGTGGTGCAAGTGTTCACGGGCAACACCACCGCCATGTGATATTGCAACAGACAGGGCGGGTGGGGTCCTCGACCCTATGTCAAAAGGCTCTGCGTCTCTGGACATGCTGGAACGTCAAGGCATTACCTTAGTGGTACTCAACCTGGCAGGTTCTCTGAACGCCAGGGCGGACAAACTCAACCGCCGGTGCATGATTGATCACGAATGGCGTCTGAACTCGGACGTGCCGCAAGGTCTCTTTCTGTAGTGCGGAGAGCCTTGGTTAGATCTATTCGCCACCGAAGAGAACGCGCAATGTCATCAATTCTGCGCGTTGGAATTTCCAAGGGGGCACTCGCTCCGTGACGCTTTTCGTCGCGAGTCGACTGCAGTCTATTGTACGCCTTTTCACCTATACCACTTTTGCCCAGAGTGCTGAAGAAGATTCGGCGCAACCGGGCCCAAGTCATCCTTGTGGCTCTGGATTGGGGACGAAAAAACTGGTATTCCGAGCTACTCAGCATGGCGATCGATCCCCCGATCCGACTGCCTCTTTGGGAGGATCTTCTGTCGCAGCAGCAGGGGACGGTCCTTCACCCGAACCTGTCCAGCCTCCACCTTCATGCGTGGAGTAGGAGCTGCAGCAGTTGACAGCTTTTGACCTTCCTCCCAAGTTCTGTGATTTTATTCTGGCAGCCCGGTGTCCCTTCATTAAAACAGTATACGCCTGCAGGTGGAACAAATTTGTGGCATGGCGCACAGCAAAGGCTGTGTATCACTTTCTGCCCCTCTTTCCGTGGTCCTTCTGTTCCTTCCCTCTTTGGTCCAGCAGGGCTCTGCTCTGAGCACTATCAAAGGTTATCTTTCTGCCATCTCCACCTTTCTGTGGCTTCCTGATCAACCTTCTCTCTTTAAGTCCCCGGTTGTAAACCGTTTCTTGAAAGGCATTACGCACATGTTTACGCCCATGCCTTTCATTATGCCTCAGTGGGATTTAAATCTTGTCTTGACCTTTCTGATGGGCTCTCCCTTTGAGCCCCTTCATAACTGTCCCTTTAAAGACTCACTTTAAAGACGGCTTTCCTGGTAGCCATCACCTCTGCCAGAAGAGTGAGTGAGCTCCAGGCTCTTTCTTCCAAACCTCCTTTCCTTTCAGTTCATCCTGAAAAAGTGGTTTTAAGGACCCGTCCTTTATTGCCAAAGGTTGTCACGCCTTCCACATCGGGCAGACTATCACTTTGCCCACCTTCTTTCCGCCTCCGCATCCTTCAAGGAAAGAGGAGAGGCTCCACCGAGGAGAGGCTCCACCGCCTGGACCCAAAACGTGCACTTGCATTCTATCTGCAGCATACACAACAGTTCCGGGTGGATGATCAGCTCTTTGTTGGCTACGTGAGCGCCAAAAAAAGTCGGCCGTGCACAAACGGACCATTTCCCGGTGGGTCGATCTGTGCACCAAAGCATGCTTCTCCTTGGCCAAGAAGGAGCCTCCTGTGGGGCTGCGTGCCCATTCGACCAGGGCAACTGCAGCCCCTACTGCCTTGGGACGCGGCGTTCCCTTGCAGGACATTTGTCAGACAGCTACGTGGGCTCCGCTGCACACCTTTAGCAAGCATTACTGTCTTGACAGCCAAGTCCGGAGAGACTGCTTCTTTGGCCGTTCTGTTCTCCGTGACTTCCTGGTGTAATTTGGTTCGCAGACCCACCTCTGGGGTTGGTTTTGCTAGGGTATGTATTCTCAGGTAAGGAATCTTATCACGAACGTGCCTCTTTCAGATGCACAAGTTACTACTTGTGTAATGATAGATCTGTAAGAGATATTAGTTAATGATAGATTCCTTACCAACCCTCCCATCCTCTCCGTTCTGCGAACTGATTACTAGGGTTAAGGTCATCCCTTTTAGTGCCCTAGTTTTATGCACCAATGGTCAGTATCTTGCATGGCTCTGCGTTCTTGGCACGGAAAGTCGTGTACAGAACTGACGTCCGCGCGCATGGGTGGCGCCTAAGTACTCTCTGTTACATCATCTCGGCGCTGACGATGCCAGTGACGGACGCGGAGCCACAGGACGCCACCTACTGACGCACAGGGGTACTCTTAAGCAAAACTTTCCGGATCCAGTCTGAGGCCTGGGGATATTCTAAGGTAAGGAATCTACCACTAACTAATGTCAGATATATCGTTACACAAGTAGTAACTTGTGCGATACCACCAAAAGTTCCACCTGCAAGGAACCTTTTAATATTGTTCGAACCAGACTGATGGGTCCACCTTTTGAACCATTGCATAATTGCTCACTGCAATTCCTTTCTTGGAAGGTTGCTTTCTTGATTGCTATCACTTCACTAAGACGTGTCAGTGAGCTTCATGCATTAACCATGGAAGAACCATTCTTCCAACTCCTTCCAGAGAGAGAAAGTTCCTTCCAAAAGTAGTCTCTGCCTTTCATATTAACCGATCAGTTGAGTTACCTGTTTTCTTCCCTCAACCTGATTCTGTAGCAGAGAGAGCTCTACATACATTAGATGTCAAAAGAATATTATTGTATTATATTAATAGAACAAAAGATTTTCACAAAACTAAACAACTTTTTGTTGCCTTTGCTCCCCCACATAACGGGAATCCTATCTCTAAATCTGGTATTTCTAGATGGACCGTTAAATGAATTCAAACATGTTAAATCAAAGCCAAAAGAACTTTCTCTATAGCTCATAGAGCACATTCTACTCATAAAATAGGAGCATCTATGCCCTTTTTAGGTAACATTCATATAGCTGACATTTGTAAAGCAGCTACATGGTCTACAACACACACATTTACAAAACACTATTGTGTGGATGTATTAGCACGTCGACAAGCTAATGTAGGATTGGCAGCCCTAAGAACACGTTTTCAAACAAATTAAACTTTGGGTGCTATGGGAGTTTTCAAAGCGCTCAAGAAGTAATACACACCTGTATTTTACCACTATAACTAATATTCACTATGGGTGCTTACAAGGTTCAGGGGAGGAAAACACCCAACTCCTCCCTGCGTAATCAAGATGATTAGGCACACTTAGAATTACACACAAATTGAAGCACTCCACTTATAACCGCTTAAAAATAGCTAAGTTCATATGAAATCATCCAAGAAAGTTTTCATGAAGATTGTCTTCTTTTATTCTTATTGTCCACATCCAATCCCAAACCAACGCGTTTCGCCGAGGTTGATAAACACCTATCGGCTTCGTCAGGGCTTGTCTTCTATATGAACCTGCCTAAAGCTGTTATAAGTGGAGTGCTTCAATTTGTGTGTAATTCTACGTTTTCAAACAACTGCTGCATCCACTGGTTAGCCATTGCTTTGGGAGAGTTGCTATACAGCTTATGCAAAGCACGTGTATCTATGGCACACAGCACACAAGCCTTGGACAGATTATGTTACTCACCCTGTAAGCATCTGTTCTTGGCATGTAGGGCTGTAAATTCACAAGCCCTCTTCCTCCTCCATGGACACCTATGGTTGTTGCAGTTATTATTATTATAATTCATATTGTAAACGCATTGACATCTTTATATTACACTTATTTTCTTTATTCTCACCCTCTTGCGGGAAAACAATCTAACAATGGAGTCGATGCCCATGGGAACTATCACCGAAAGGAGGAGTCCCCTTATCTTGTGACTGGAAAATACTTATTCGAAGAAAAAACAACTTGCAAACATCCGGAACCAACACTAGATGGCAGGAGTATGCAAAGCATGTGAATCTTCAGCCCTAAATGCCAAGAACAGATGCTTACAGGGTAAGTAACATAATCCTTTACTTATCCCACTCTACCCTGCTGAATTTCTCTTTTTATACCTAGGTGGCTTACCAAGCTGAACAGTTGTAGTTCACACCCAAATTTGTCACATTATAAATTCCAACAGTTCACACTTACCTTCAACTTTAACTTTTCAAAAATATGTGTATCATGACCAAATTTGCCAGTTATCAGCATCACCCCTTCTGAAAGATCAATATCTTAGTCCCTTTATTTAGAATCTATGATGGCATACATGGCAATAATGTCTTCCTCATTGAACTTTACAACTCCATGGTTGCTATTCTGAAAGTCATACTGTTGGCAACATCTCTCCTCATCTCAGAGCTTATAAATCACACCACATTATTCCTGTTCAGCACTACTTACACTGATGTCTCTTGCCTGCTAACATTAGATTCAATCTTGGTCATATTACCTACAGAGCTGTTCATGTTTACCCACATTCCTATTTTCCAGGGAACGGATGTCACATAATATATAATAAGTAAGTCTTTACATTCCAAAGGCAAAGAATGACAGTAACCCCAAATACCCCTTTTCCTGTGTAGGCCAGTCACAAACCCTCTATCCTCCAATCTACGCTCCTGCCCTGCAGTCCTCCTTTGCGCAAAAGCGCAACAACTTTCCTATTACCTTTTTAATCCTCAAATATCATATTTTTCAGTTTCACTTAGCCAAATATTGCTTATTCTAAGTTTATTACTTTAGCTATGGTCACTCTTGTAAGTTGTGAGGTAGTAAACCATCTAGATTTCACACCTCCTTGGTTTGATCTATATACATACCAAAATGGGTAAATTATGTATATGTATGTGCAATGGGGTTTCATGCCCCCAAATTCTTATCTGTTGTATCTAATCTGTCAAAAACTGAATTTATCCTGTTCTACCTTGAAGAGTTTTGCTTATCAAATCTAGTTGGCGCTACAGTTGTTTCACACCCGAAATTGTGGCATTGTAAATTCCTATAATATACACTTGACCTTCAACTTTAACTTCACAAACCTATGTCTAGCATGACCAAATTTGCTAGTTATCAACTCCATGTTTTCAGAAACATCAATGCCTTAGTCCCTTTATTTAGAATTTATGATGGCATATGTGGCAGTAATGTCTTCCTCATTGAACTTTCCAACTCTGTTGGTGCTTTTCTGAAAGTCATATAGCTGGCAGCATCCCATCTCATCTCAGAGCTTTTATCAGACCACATTTTGCCTGTTCAGCAATACTTACACTGATGTCTCCTGCCTGCTCATAATAGATTGTTTAATAACCTTCCTGTTTCCCAGGGAACTGAAGACACATAATAAACAAGCAGTAAGGCTTTACATCCCGAAGACAAAGAATGTCAATAACCCTTAATATGCCTATTCCTGTTCAGGCTATGGATTCAGAAACCCTCTACTCTCCGATCTACGCCTCTACCCTGCAGCCCTTGTTCAAAAGCAGAACTACTTTCCCTTTCTCCTCAGATATTATATAATTTTCTATTTCACTTAGACAAATATTGCTTATTTTAAGTGTATTACTTTTGCTATGGTCACTTTTGCAAGTTTTTAGATAGTAAATCACCCAGATTTCACACCTCTATATACTTGCTGTATATACAGAACAAAATGAGTAAAGTATTTATCGAGGCAATGTTCACATAGAGCCATTGCTTCAGTAGATTTATCCTACCTTGTACTTTTTTCCATTGTATTTGTAATTAGTTAAACTAACCCAAAATTACACACTAGTGCACCTAACTCAAAACCAGCTCATCACCAGGTTAGTCCATCTGTAGCGATGGGATAAAAATCCTCAACTTTGCTTTTTTTTTAAATGCCACCCTACCCTTCTACCTTTTTGATCAGCTATGCGTGTGTTACCCCTCATGGCACGAAAATCAGGAAAGCACACTGGAGGTGCTCTCTTTGATTTACATGTTTGACACCATCATACGTGATTTGTGATGCCGGTGTGGGGGAGGGGGTGATGGCACAGCACCCACAGTGTAATCCTTTTTGAGTGAAAGTGGCTTCTAGCTTATAAGCCCATGCTGTGTTGCAATCGACTGTGTTAACTGCAGGCTTTTTATGCATGGGCATAAGCCTTTTTGCCTGAATCCCTGTGGGGAGAGCTCCAGCTGCACCCTCCCTTTTGTCTTAGCACATTCCTTGCTTCTATCCTGTCAGAGAACGTTCGTGCTAGCCTTGTGCCCCTCATCCAACCTGACAGGGAACTTGCATGTGTGCTCGTGTGTGTTAGTTACATTAGGTGGTGTTCGCCTTTCTGTTGGCCTAGTGATCTTCAGCTAAAACATTCCAGCTTACTCAAACACAGTCTCCAGTAACCCTCTCTGAAACTAGTGCACCTGGCCAGTGGGAGAAGTTGCCATTCCTTTTGTTTTAGAGCATGTTTCCCCTGACAGACTTCAAACCCACAATGGCTCTCTAGTCAGAAATCAATATATATCATATCTGAGCCAGCTTCTGCTGGTTGCAGTATGGAAACTGGACATGGAACCTGCAAAACTGTCCTATTTCAGCAGAAAAAAATACTCCCACTGGAGGAGCTTTGAAACTTTCAAATTTTGTAGACTCTCTGGTTGACTCTATAATGCCATCAATGGAGTATAAATACTACCTTCTTCTGCCAGTACATAGTTAATCTTCAGTAACATAAAACCAGACTTGCCAACCTGTGTGAACAATGGAGACTTCGACCAGAAGTGGAAAGTATGCTGGGGTGCCAGTATTGCTCCTGACTGGTGTATGTCTTGGAAAATGCTGGCAAGGTTGCCTTGCCATTTGATCTGAAAAAAGGGAGTCTTGTATTGCTTCTAAAGAAGCTGGATTGTGCCTATCAGGAGTGACCTGATCTCAAGACCAGCAGCACAAGGACTTGCTGACTGGAGTGACTGCTGTGAGGAAAAGGGGCTGCTTAGGATCAAAATCTTTGCCCTAGCGCAGCTGCCCAAGAGATGCAAAGCAGACATTCGGGTCGAAAAACTGCTCCCATCACAACCTGGAATCAAGAAGACTAAGCGAGCGTCATCTCTGATGAGTCCCATAGGGTGCCTCGTATACCTTTTTCTCATCCAGAAGGACCATGAGACATTTAATCTTCACACTTCCTACTTGGGGTCCAGCTCAGCAGGCAAGTGGGAGTCGTTAGGAGTCTGTTACTTTATGAATCATCATTCTATCCTTTATAATTCCATAGTTGTCATTAGTTGCTGCTTGTGACATAATGGCTTGCTTTGGGTGCGCAAAGTAAAGGTGAGTAAACCACTGGATAAACTGCCATGACTGGTAGATACTTAGATAGATGCTTGTATAAGACATCAGTCTCCTATAAGAAAAACGCGCTTTGGATTCATAGTTCGGACTGGACCATTATTTGCTAGGTAAGCCCATCCGCAGCCATAGGCACCAGTAGGCCTCTTAATTGATCCCAGGACCCCAGCAACGGAACTCTGCTATCCCAACCGGACACCTATGACTCGACTTTGGGTCACCTGGGACTTTATCAGAGGCAACTCTTAGAAGTGTGTGCTTGTTGTTTGGGTGGTGGGTGTTTGCCATTGACCATCATTCATTTCATGTATCCTCTCATTTAATCTAGGACTATTATTATGAGAGATAACTTTTATTCTTCGGCATCCTTGGGTACCACAAACAGATATATGTGGTTTCATCCCATCAGTTAGGCCATTATTTTTCTGAATTACCTGACCACTTCCTTATTATAATTGCAAGTGTAATGTTAACTTACCCATTAACATTAGTGGTTTTTGTTGTGTTTGAATGTCATCAATGTGTTACACTGAAACAGTGACCTCTAGACTCACCCCCATGTCTTAGAGCAAGCATTGACTGCTCACACTTGGCACCCTGACAGGGTCATGTACCTGAAGACATTCCAGTAATCTCTGACTCTCCCAGTACCCCAAAGAAAAGCCTCACAAGCAGCTTACCACATTGAAGCCTTCTCGCCAAATTAAATTAGTTTTTCAGCCATTTGATATTGGTTGAGAAAGATCGGCCTCAAGAAGAATGTTACCAAATACAAAGCATTGATAGTAAACTCTTGCTCCTTACTCACATGAAACCCTATGCTTCTTGCAACCCACTTTCTACAATAACCTGCTCACAAACACCAAACAAAAGATGGTACCTGGGCAATAGTTCATGGCCCACAAGGTTTTTAAAGTGCCAGGCCCAAAGTTTTTCTCAGAAGCCTGCTGCCTCTACTGCGAATTGTCAAGTTTTCCAAAGTCCAAAGCTGTCTAATCTTGACCTCCTGTCTCTTTCGTCCACAAACCTTACACTTCCTATCTCTTTGTTATTCTTACAGGTACTTTTTCATCCATTATTTCTCTCTTTAACACGGTTTTCCTTTATTTCCCAGTTCTGCCTTTTCTGTATTTCCCACTCGTGTTCTGAGTCAGTCTTATTATAAACAAATAAGTACATTCTGATTCCTACATACGAGTGCTGGTGGGCCCACTTGTAGCCACAGATTCAAATTAGGTACTGTCTCACCTGCAAATCTCCCACAACCATCTATATAACAGTGTTCAGCTGCTTAGATAATGCAACTTCACACAAATGTTCTATGCTCATGCTCATGCTGTCTCAAACAAATGACAGGAAAGCACTGATGCTGCCACCTCAAATCTGCCAACCTATTGATAATGACCTCCGCAGGAAATTGACAAGTCAGTGAAAAAGACAGATGCTTTTGCACCCAGACCACTTTCAGGCACATCAGATCTCACTCCACCCTTATCTTTGTGAGGAAAGTCTGAAAACTTTCCTCTTCTACAATCCCAGCTTTGGTAACTCAAGAAGAAGCATTTGGCTAAGAGACTGACACTTTTCAGCAGTGTCACACTTCAGTTCCTTACGTGCCTTCATCAGATGACCTAACCTAAATATATTGGCATGTGGTATGGATTATTTTACGCTTGTTAAAGTTGCCAGTAAAATAACTGTTTCTACTGGACTATGTATCTTTCTACCAAAATATAAGGTCCACAAATGTTTTAAAGATTGGTTTAGAAATCTATATTTTGTACCTGGACAGACAGGCTTTTAATGCTAGATAATCCCATTTGTGTTGTTCTAGAAAGAAAGAAACGTTGGTTTTTCTGTGGACTAAAATCAAGTATTATTTCCAAGATTCTTTCCCTTGTCCCTCTTCAGTCCTTCTCCTGAAAGGTTCTTTTACAACTTCTGGCTTTTTCTCCCAACAGTGATAAAAAGCATGAACGAACGATATAAGTTCTGCATCAGCATGTGCAAGAAACTCACAGAGAAGCTGAACCGCTTCTTTTCGGATAAACAGCGATTTGTAGACGAGATTAACAGCGTTACTGCCGAGAAACTGATCTACAGCTGTGCAGTGGAAATGGTAATAATGACTTTTGTTTTTTTTTATAGTTGTGGTTTCTGTATCTTACGGCTGCTGATGAGGAACGAGGTAACATGCACCTTTGCCTTGCTACCACACCAGATACACTTTTGGGTTTGGCTTAAGTATATAGCGATTGGTGCTGTATGATACTCGAACATAAATACGATATTCTGACAGACACAGAAAATACTAGTATGAAGGTCCACAAAAACTTCACAAGCCTTTGTGTGAATGAATATAATCTTGTTTTACGGTCTCTTCAGTACTTCGACAGTCCTTTACAGTCCCTGAGCTCACGTGTTTAGCTGTTCATAGGGTGACTCATAATCTATAAAGAGGCTGATAGTGTTTTCACTTTCTACATAATCACAAGTATTTTTTTCTATATTCCAAGGGTTTACCTACATTCTGAAGTACCTCTTATCAGAGGGGGATTAGTCTGTCGGATACATGCATACATGTTAAGTTTTTGGGTTTTACAACCTTAACAGGGCGTTATCTGAAGTATTGTACCCAAATCAAGTATTAGATCCAGTTCTGTTGGCCATGTACAGAGCAAAGTATTTGTTCTTGAGGCGACTTCTGAAAAAGTCTGTCTCTTGAGTAAGGGGTGCTAATTTTGTAGTCTACTACCTCAAGAACAATAAAGATACATGTGAAACCAGAGAAATGCCACCTATATTGTGCTCGGTCTGCCTCAGAATACTGTAAAGGGTAAGCAGTAAGGACTTAAATATGCGTATTCAGAAGGAGCCCCAATGGAGGAGAGATACAATAGAGACATATCATGGTGAGCATATTCCAGTAAAGATGAAACTGTAGAAAAATAGGTTGCGAAGTGATTTGTCAACAAGCAGGTTCATGGGAAAACTAAAATAAATTGCCTCTTTATTGAAAAGGTATGCGTTCCTAGAACTCCCTCTCAGCAGGAGGAGAAGTCATTCCATTAACCTATTTCGAAAAAGCCAGACTTGATGGACCAAAACAACACGAAGTGCTTTCAAGCCTCCTTTGTGGTCAGTAACTCTCTAACTATGGGTTCTTATTTCAGGTTAAGTCTGCAGCGCTAGATGAGATGTTTCAGCAGGCGGAGGATATTGCATATCGATACCACAAGGCTGCCATGCTGCTTGATGGCCTCACTAAAATCCTGCAAGACCCAGCAGATATTGAGAACATTCAAAAATGTAAGAGATTGAGAAATGTGTGAATGATCGTGTTTGTAACCACATGCACTTTTCACTGCTGGGTGGAAAGTGATAAATGACTCATGAACTTGCCCCAAACTATAAATTAGTGTTGTCCGATTGGTACATCATAGAAAGTGCTTCACAACTGTTTGTTCATAAGTCTTTGAGGGTTTAATTAAGAAAAAAGCGTTTAGAGATATAACAATTGGTGAGTATGGCAGTATGGAGGGCAATACACCTAGAGCAGATTGTACATCAAATGCTTCATTGAAATAGGCATGCACAGCTTTTAAAGTTGCAGAATTCCAGTGCTTTAAATTTCACAATAAGTTATGACAGGGAGTTGCTCAGATGGTGTGTGTGTGTGTGTCTCTCTCTCTCTCAGTGGCACACCTGGTGCTGTTTCTATCAGATATCTAAAATGCTGATTGGTTTCTCTTTTTGACACTTACTATACTAAGCACCATCACTGTAGCTTATCAGCATTTCTAAAGCTGTGAGTGCCATTCCAGAATGGGAAATTTGGCATTTTTTGTTGCAAAGGTGAATCCATAAACCCTGCTACTAAAAATATATCACGTTAGAGTGGATGTGTGCAGCCTACATGAAGCACAATTAATATGAACAATCCAACACTTAATTAAGCAATGTTTAAATGATTTGGTTCTTAATGTCATTTAAAATCAATAGAACAGCGCTTGATGGTCTATTGGTTGAGTCTGCTATCTGATCCACCCAAGAACTGTCCCTAGATATTCATCCTGTTAAGAAATGTTCATACTTGCACTGTTTACAGACTGTGACTCCTCCTGTTGTTGATAATGTGCATGGTCATAGACTCCATTGTTAGATTGTTTTTTTTCTGTCGTCTGGTTAGTTTGTGTGCTCTGGGTCGACACTTTCTCGATGCTCTTTTTGGTTTATATGGTTTCCTTCCCTCCGTCTGTATTGTTCTTCAATCAGGTCTCCCTTGCTTTCTGTTGACATTTGATTACTTAGCTCGAGCAAGGTCCAAGTCGAATGTGGCCCCCTTAGGGGGCCTACTCCTGACTCTCCATCGCAGCACTCCACTATGCCTCGCCAGTGACTGTCTCTCCATCACAACTCTCCACTATGCCTCATCAGTGATTGAACGAACGCCATTTTGGTATTGTCCTCACTGCCACGCGAAATATCCTCCGACCAATATCCATGAGGTCTGCAATCCATGCCTCTCACCCAAACACAGCAAGGCTGCCTACGACGCCTGCAGCTCCTTCTGCTCCAAGAAGACTCTTTGTGACTATTGTGCTATTTGACTCGAGATATCGCATTGGGGCGGCAACAACACCCTGGTCCTCATCAGTCCTGAGGTCATTGAGGGTTCATCCACAACTGTCAGATGAAGAGGCTTTCTCCCCTAAAGAAAGCACTGGTGATCGAGGACCTTCTGCCAGCCCAGCAGTCCTTGAGAATGGCAACCCTCCCCCTCAAAACTACTTTCAACCGTGCAGCCTTCTGCCAAAGGGCATGCAGCCCCTCTGGAGCTCCAGAGACAGGCATTCAGACTACCACTGCCTTCGGGCCATGGTCGGCACGACAAACCACTAAGGACTCTGTCCAGCTCCTGCTCAGTGCCAAAAAGTCTTTAAGATTGGCTGCTACGGCATGGCTACTCAGACACAACATAGAGTCAACCCTTAGCACTGACCACATCTGCCTCTGTGCCTTCTTGACCATCAGCTTTGAAACAGAAGGTACCCTCAGAGCTGAAGACCTCTGTGTCGACCACCAAGTCCAACACTGGCGCAGTTGAGCCGATTTTCCACAAGCTGCAAGAAGATCTTGACTCAAGACAGAAACATCAGGCTATCCACCCCCAGAAGGGCCGGTCCCTTGCCCACCCTATGGGCCGTGCTGCTCCACCCTCAAATCAATAGTTGTCCTTCGAGGAAGCCTTGAACACTCAGATAGCAACAAAACAATACAGAAAGCAGATAAGGCTACCAACCATTTACCCAATGCACAGCCATCCCCTAACCCTATTCCTCCGCCCTAGCTCTCCCCGCTGCCTTCTCCAGGGGACCCTCAGGGTTCTCCACACTGACATGGGTGGGCATGGGTGTGATTACACATTTAACACATCTCTGCAGGGTGACCCATGGGACTTCTACGATGTAGATCCACTAGGGGACAACAACCTTGACCTTAACCCTGCCTGTCCCTTTCCCCCAGATGATTCCACGTCAGGAACTCATTAGTAGAGCTGTATTATTCCATAAGGTGGAACTTCACACAGAGCCATCAGAGAAGGACTCCCTTTTTGAAACCCACTCACTGCTCCACTCAGTACCTCCCCAATATCAAGGGAGGGCATGCTACGTCACTCACCTGACATTTTCAAAGACACGGTCCAAGCTAGGGTCATAACACAGACAAGTGTATAAGAAATCTAAAGCCTCTCCTGCTGACCCCATATATATTTGTGGTCTGCTCCAACCCGACTCTAGCGCTAGTAAACGAGCCTACTCTCAGGCCAACGGGGACACCCCGCCACCAGAGAAGGAAAGTAAACGCATAGATGCAGGAGAGAAAAGGGTGGCCGTGCAATTGGCCAACCCATGGCGTATAACTAATTTTGTTGGCCATCTGGCAAGATATGATAGGGCCCACTTGTACAATATGGAGCATCTCCTCCAAATCCTCCAGAGGAGCGTAGAAAAAGAGGACACTATATAGTTTGAGGGCAGGCAGATATCTAACACCTCTACTCGCTATGCCCTAGATGCTTCAGACACTGCTGCCAGGGGACAAATTCCAGTGCCCTGTTACGTACAGACACCTGGATCCATATCTCTGGCTTTAAGCCGGAAATGCAGCGTAACGTTTTGAAAATGCCTTTTTTGATGGTCAGCATCTCTTTGGTCCACAAGTGGAACAAACATTAGAAATGATTAAAAACGATACAGACACAGCTTAATCGATTGGGAACTTCAAAGACCTGCTCCCTGGAGCTACTTTTTCCGCACACCTTAACGTGGTGGCTTCAAGCCCACCTTCCCTGAAGCCTCCATGTCCTACCAGAGCACCCAGGGCCAACAACCCTCCTCCCCCTCCCCACCCCCCCAAGAGTTATTATGGAGGGTCCTACAGGTGAAACAACTCTAGAGTTAAAGGCAAAGGTGACTTCCCTAAAGGAGCTACAGGCACCACCAACCCCTAAATTGCCTCTTCTCCCCTGTCCCCAACCACACACCGCCACTTGGAAGGGCAGGGGGGCGCCTTCAAGCGTTCGTTTCCACATTATCTAATATGGTTATGGTCTGGAGCTTACTTCTATGTTTCCCACCATTCCACCTCATTAAAAAACAGACTCTCACCAGAACACCAACGGCTACTCAGAGGTCAAAGCGTTTCTCCTCAAAGGGGCTATAGAACCCGTCCCCTGCCATCAGCAGGGCACCAGGAGTGTACTTGCTGTACTTCTTAATACACAAAAAAGACAGGTCCCTCAGACCCATTCTGGACCTCAAGCCCCTAACCGAATACAAATCTGTCAGAGCACTTCCTTATGGTCACCCTTAAGGATGTCATTCTGCTTCTCCAGCAAGGTGACTTCATGGCCCTGCTCGATCTGAGGGAAGCCTATTTCCGCATACAAATACATACGGCCATCACCGATATCTCAGGTTTGTGGTCAGCTGAAAACATTACCAATTCAAAGTGCTGTCCTTTGGGGTTTCCACTGCACCTCGGGTATTTACCAAGTGCCTTGTAGTGGTGGCTGCACACATACGCTGACAGTGCGTCCATGTTTTCCCCTTTCTGGACGACTTGTTGATCAAAAGTGCCACCCGCCTGGAGTGCTCCAAACAAACACAGGTGACAATAGACCTTCATCGGTTAGATTTTACCATCAACGTCACAAAATCTCACCTCCAACCCCTCCAGATCTAACCCTATGTTGGGGCTATTCTCAACTCGGAAGTAGGTATAGCCTATCCAAACTCTGCCAGGATCCAGACGTTTCAGGTACTGCCTCTTCTTTTCCAAATAAATCAACAACTCTTTCAGAATAGTCCAGCGGCTCCTAGGCATGCTAGCCTCCTGCATTTCCATAGTTCTACATGCTAGGTTACACATGCGTCCGTTGCAAGAATGCTTAGCGCAACATTGGTCTTTGTGAGTGTCAATGTACTGTAACTCCACCTTTTGCTGGTAATGTGCATGTACATCGGTTCCAATGTAAGATTGTTTTTCTCCGCTGTCAGGTTCTGATTTGGCCCTGTGAGCTCCGGTTCATCGCTGCGCTCTCACTGGGCCTGCTCTGATCCGCCAGAAGACCAATTGCATACGCCCTTTGACTCGGTTTCCCTGGATGTGACATTTTCCACAACCCGCTCGGGGCCTGGCCCCCTCAGGTCTTTCACACTATCTTTGATACATGAGAATGTCCTCGATAGAAAGGACTCCATGCCGGTGTTGACCCATGTGTCACTTGAATTATCAGGACGCCATTTAGCGGAGTATCCACATTCAACTTTGCACCAGCATGATCCTAGTAAATCCTCAGGCAAGCTGTTCCTCTCAAGAAGATATCGAATTTTGAAGAAGCACTAAACCCGCTTTCGGAGCGGACGCCCAGGAATCAGTGGCACCACGACAAAGGTTCTTTTCAACTTACTCCAACAAATGCATCCTAACGGAGCACATGAACGCAAAACATGAATGATGACTCTCAAAACAACTGATTAGCTATGCTACTGGCCTCTCCGGTGCCACGTCCTTGTCTGGTAGCAAGTCTACAGGTAAATTAAAGTACAAGTCGTGCCTTAAGCAGAAAAAAGGTCAAATGGGTCTCTTCTATTTTTAAAATTGTTCAGAGGGTTTATGCCCTGTCTTTCCCATCTTCACTCCCTCACACCCCACCTGTTTTCACTGAAAATTCAGCAGATTTTGCAACCATCCTTCTGAAGGATGTCCATTCATTGTTTGCCATAGCAAGAACCCTGAAGGTAAAAAGAGTGGTGGTATGTCTATAATTTCCTTGTGCCCAAGCAAGAAAGAGGACTAAGGTTGGTTTTAAGTTTTTGCCCCTGAATGCCTTTCTATCGAAATACAAATGTAAGTCCAAATTCGTTCTACAATGGATCAGGAGGATTGGATGGTATACTTGGAATTCCAGGATGCATCTTTTCATGTTTCCTACTCTTTCTTTTCGTTATGGTGTCTGAACATTTACAATGTACTGTCCTCCCATTTGACCTCACATATGCTCCTCTGGAAAGTCATGATGGTGGTCACAGTCATTCTTTGTAAATCGGGGATGCACATATTCCCATATCTCAATGACTGCCTGCTAAAGGCTGTCTTACTACAGTCAGTCTTGAACTTCTTCTGAACAGCCAAGCTTCTTTCATCCATGGCGTTTTTCACCACTGAAACAAAGTCCTACCTGATGCCTGCACAGAAGATTCACTTCATAGGGACTATGCTGGAGGTGGTTTTGAGAGCCTTTCTTTCCCTGCAACCAACCCAGGACATTCAGGGTGTCATCCCTGGTGTGGATGTTAATGAGGCTTCTTGGATTTCAGGCCTCATAGATCCTCCAAGCATATGCAGGCTTTCCAGCAGAATTTCGGTTTGTAGTGGGCACAACAATAGGGTGCTTGTTGGACAGTCCAGTACCTTCATTAGTGGCATGTGGACACCAATCTGTCCCAACCCTAACCTGAGCTCAAAGTAGTGATATACGCATTGTTTCTGTGTTGGGCCAGTCAGCTGGGAGGAGTGGAGATCTATGTTCTTCATGTCCATCTTCTAGAGCTTTGTGCCTTTCAGTTAGCTCTGAAATCCTTTTTCAAATACAAGAGAAGGTCTGTGCAGGTCTCAGCAGTAAATACGACTGCTATGTGGTACTACCAAGCAAACCCAACGAGATGATGGACAGAGCGCTGAAACTTTTCAGACACTCCCCCAGTCGTAGATCTGGGTTGAATCCATCATTCTTTAACTCACTGCGCCACTCCAGTTCATAGACCGCTATATGCAAATCAGTCTTGGCCCTGTGCAACATGGGAACAGTCCTGCCAGAATTGCCAAGCCAGTTCTTCCTTGGGCCGGAAACAAGCATCCTGGGACCGATTTCAGGAAACTACCCCTCTTCAGCAGGGATAGCTTGCATCAAGTGGCAAAGTGAGCAAGGGACCCATGTCTGGGCATACCCTGCCAACTTAGGGCAAACAAAGCAAACACAAGGAGATGATGGACATAGCACTGAAACTTTTCAGACACTCAGTCACAGATCTGGGTTGAATCCATCATCATTCTTTATCTCACTTTGCCACCCGAGTTCAGACACAGCTATAAGCAAGCAGGGTGGTGTGGAGGTCTTGGACCTTGTGTTAAGAGTTTCTGTGCCTTTGGAAATGGCTGGACAAACATGGGATCTTCCTTCCTGGTCACCAATCACCTGGTGGGTTCGCTCAGTCCCTGGTCAGACAAGAACAGCAGATTACAGTTTGCAGCACATGAATGAAGCATTCACTGGAAGGTGGCACAGGACATCTTCCTCCAAGAGGGATGTGCCCTGGCTAGATCTGGTTGCCACTGCAAAGAATGCACAATGTCATGATTACTGCGCACTGGAGTTTCCACCAAGAGACCCGATCCTTAGGAGACACATTCCTACTGCAGTGGGGTGTAGTATTCCTGTGCACGGTCCTACTCTGCAGCAGAAGATTCTTGCTCTTTTGAGAAAAGGGGCTGTGGGTTTGGTTCCAGAAAACAATATCTGGCAAGGATGCTACTTTTACTATTTCCCTGTTTCCATGAAAGACTTGTCTCTCTTCCATTCTTAAACTGCACATTGAACACCTGCCTCCTCAAGGATAAGTTCAGCACAGGTCTTCTTGGCTCTGGAGTTAGAAGGCTGGATGGTATCTCGTGACTTTCACAACACATTTGTCATTATCTAATTCCTGCAGTTGCACAGAAAGTACCTTTTGTGGCTACCATTTGCATTAGCATCTGCACCAGATGGTAGGTGTGGCACATCTTTGTAGGTTGGGTATCTCTTTTACTATGTATCCAAGACTGGCTTCTGAACACAGGGTTGCCACAACTGTTGTTGGACTACCTGCAGTCCATTATCTACCTGTTTGTCCATCTGCGATTTTCGACAAATCTCCTCAAGTCGCCCCTCCAACCCTTCCAGCAACTCCTCTTCATCAGGGTGGAGCTAGACACTGTCTCCCTGAAAGCCTTCTGTGCCTACTAGCAGGTTCGGGCATTCAGGCTACAATTCTAACTAGATCTTTTTTCACTCTGTGACAGCTCTATACCTTACTGGCCTGCCTGTCTCTTGCATCTTACTGGTTTCTCACACTCAGTGACATGCATGCATTGCAGTAAATCCATCACACAGGAGATTCCTCATGGACAATAGAACAGCGATGAAGTACTCGGGAACTATATATATATATATATATATGTATATATATATATATATATATGTGTAAAATCTCTAAATGTCTCTGATTTTCATATGAGAAATTGCTTAACAAAATAAAAATTGTAACACATAGTCCCACGCCCACCCAGAGGGTGGCATGCTTCATCGTAGGGCTCCTCCTCACATTGGTTAGGATGGTTACTAAGGTTAGCTACAAATCTGATGTACGGGGGAGTTCGTAAGGTGTCAGATTTTGATGCCCAAATATTTTCTCCAGCATGGATGTTCAATCAATGAAAATAGGGGGAAAGTGTGAAAACTGAAACTACCTACTCATGGACTAGTAACTTTATTCGTGTTCCAGTGTATAAAGTTAAAAAGACGGGCATGTTATGACCCTTTAGAGAAGCCTGTATGTTTCTGTATGTTTCTGCTTCAGGTGATCCATTGCATGTCCTGACAGATTACACAGCTGATCTGAGATATGCATCTTCCATGTATGGAGGCACTGAGACTGTGGTCCTTAGCTGAGGCTCATGATGTATCTGACGGGTTGTGAAACATCTGGCAGGCACCCTTATATTATAGGCCTATGAAGTGTAGCCCTTCGTACTGTCGCTTGTCTGGCGAGGCTTTGCTGTGGGCATCGTTACAATTTATTTGTCGGCCTTTCCATCCTTATTGTTGAAGACTGTCCTGGTAAGTCTTCGATGTTAATCACTAGTCTGTTGCTACTTGGTATAAATCAAAGACTTTTCTCTACTTGGTGTAAATGAAAGCTGTGACAGTGGGGATCTGATGCTTTGATGGAACTGAAGCTCATGAATGCAGTGTTCATCTGATTGGGCTCTTTGCTTTCGAAGAGGTAGGATACAATACTTTTGATGGATAGTGCTAACTGAAAGTTCCTCACCTTGTGAATACCCCGGGTGCCTGAGTGGATCTGGAGATGTTTTTTCATCATTGCTCCCACGTGCCAGCAGGTGGCATCATTCAACACCCTCTAGTGTGCAAGGTAATATGTTCCCTCTGAAGACTATAGGGTCCTCTGAAGACTATAGGGTCTAACCTTGCAGGGACTGTCACAAACAGATGGCTGTGACAGATCCCAACTAGCTATGTCTCTGGTGCCTGGGGTCTTTGCACAACTCCAGGTCTTGCAAGGACTGTGCCCAGATAAATTTCGAAGGGGATCCAGGACTACCAAACCAATCTCTATATCGCCGAAAACTGTCAGAAGGTGCGTGAGTGTCTTTCCCGGTGAAAGATGTGTATCCTTCCTGTGCTCGCAATCGAATAGAGACTACTAGCCGCAGATTCCTTCACGTAGAATTATCTCCAGACGTGACACTGGATCCGGAAACTTTTTTGCAACAGCATCCCTGCGCGCCTAGGCGACACCATGCAACTCCGCCCAGACGTCCGTGCATGTGACGTCAGCAAGGTCGCATAATACCCGCCCCGGTGCGCCTACGTCAGTTTTTTCCTTTTCCGCGTGCACCGCAGATCCAGTCCCTGCTACGGGCCTGTTTCGGGCCCTTTTTTATACCGCAGAACCGGTCCTTGCTACGGGCCTGTTTCGGGCCCTTTTTTCTCAGTTCTTTTGGTAGAACAGTGTGCGAATGCCTTCGGGCTTCAAAACTTGTACGTTTTGTAGGCGTCTTATGTCGGTGACGGACCCGCACCTCAATTGTATGTTGTGTTTAAGGGAGGATCACAGCACTACCGACTGCGAGGCCTGTCAACAGTTAAAGCCGAAGTTGCCGCGCTTATTTCGGCACATCTCTCCAGGTCGACCTCCTCCCCTCGATCAGCCTCAGCAGACGGCTTCAGATACGACCGTGGTAATCGTCCTCACCCTTCTCCGATGTCACATGAGTGTCGCTCCCCAGTGGGTAAGTGTTGCAGTTTGTCCCCGGGGGCTGGGTTCTGGCCGACCGGGGGCGTGGACTCTCAGCGGATGATGCGGCCCGCGTGTCGTCCTATCCACCGCTCTCCAGTGTTGGAGCGTCGAGAGTCCAAATGGAGACATACGCGGCGGCTTTGCAGGCCTCGCTGGCGTATCCCCCTACTTCCCCTTTTGGGGCATCGGCGGACCCCTCGCTTGCTCAGGGCCCTCTGCGGCGCCGCCGGCCCCGGCACCAACTGGCTCAGATCCAGGCTTGGAGGGTGTGGCTCTGTTGGGGTGCGGCTCTGCTTGGGCACCTCCTTCAGGCCACTGCATCTCCGCCTCACCGCAAACTCCTGCGGGAGTCCCTGTGGTGTCGCCGGGGCTCGGGTCGTATCCCCGAGCCCCTCTCGGTCCCTTGACAAGGTGGTCCTGTCTAAGGCCGAGGTGACGCCACTACGGTGCCGGCAGCAGCTCGACCGTGAGGACCGCTCGCCCCTCTCGTCCTACCCCGCAGGCGGCTGCCTCGACGGGGGGCAAGTCAGAGGTGGAATCGTCCCTGGCACCGCCTCCTGGGTTGCGGAGCAATCTACGCCTCATTCTGGGCTGCAGTTGTCGGAGGGCTTCGTGTCATTCCCCTAGGCCATCTCATTCACCCGCGCGGATGGCTACCTAGGTGGAGGTCTGGTCGGCGCTGTCCCGGGGCCGGTCAGGCTCTGTTCTCCGCTCCGGTCCCCGGTGCGGGGTGCCTGGGAGGGACCTGGTCCGGCGACGCCAGAGGATGCAGGCACTCCGCTTCAAGTGGCGGACTCTACGGCTCCGCGCAGGGTTCGTGCCGCAGATTCGTCTTCCTTCTTCTCCGGAGGCAGCCTGTATTTTGGTGTCATTCTCCCCAGAGACCGGTCGCCGTGTAATGTCTTTTTCACCGGCGTCGAAGGACGGCTCTCCGCCCTTCCTGAGGCAGAGGTGTTTGTCGGCTCATTTTGACTTCCAGATCTGGCCCTTTCCTGCCCCGCTTGGCCTTGGGGACGGGCGCCTTAGTTTGCAGCCATCGCCCCTTGAGGAGCTGCTTTCCCCGCCGCGGGGCCCAAAGGAGGCAGGTGTGGCCTTCGCTTGCGCGTGTCCACGGCTATAGGCAACCTGCATATGGGTGACCCGTTGGCTCACTTTCCGGGGGAGCATATACTGGAGGTCCTCCACCAGGGCTCTGGTGGGTGGGAAATCTTGCTTCCCTTTAAAGGTTCACTTCTTTCTACCTTGACGGGGGCTTCGAGGCGTCCTGCCTCGGGGGATCCGGTGCCTCAGCATCTTCTGCACCGGCATCACCCGGCGCCGTGTGACCCGGAATGCCTTTCCCTCCACCCTTCTGCCTCCAGTGTTCTTTTGCGGACTGCTTTTCCCTCCCTTCTGACTCCGCCGACCTGCGAGGCCGCTGGCTGGACTCTTGGGGGCGCAATATGTTCACCTCAAACAGCGCTGCCCTGTGGGCCCTGAACACCTTCTGTGTGCTGGCTCGGGCCTCCTCCTGTTTGTGGGACTTGGATGAGTCTCTGGGATCTGCAGCGTCCCAGGAGGGTGCTCAGGTGGACTTATGGCATCATGCGTTGGATGGCCGGGAGCTGGCGGCGTTTATTCTCCACTCTGCCCTGGTTATTTCAGAGGTGTTAGGCCGGGCCATGGCTTCCTCGATCGCTCTCCGTCACCATGCTTGGCTTTGGGATGGAGTATTCCCAGAGGATATTCGGGAGCGGCTCATTGGTCTTCCGTTCGATGGCAGTATGTTGTTCCATGCCCAGGCCGACTCCGCCATCCAGAGGCTCCTGGCAGGACTCGGTCCTCCTCCTCCTCCTCCTCTGCCTTATCATCATCCTCCTCCTCCTCCTCCTCCATCCCCTCCTCAGTGATTCCTGAGTCTGGTTGAGTCTGGGCCTTCTTAGGCCGGTTCTTCTGACTGTAGAGTGCATTTTGTGGCCATTGCGTCCTTCTTGAGACTTTGACATTGTTGGCTGCTGGACGGCACTTTTGTTGATTGTGTTGGAATTGTTGTGAAGACTTGGCCCTGAGATTAGGCCTTCTGCTTGATTGGTCTGCTTGTCGAGCCTTTTGCAGGGGTGTTTTTTTCCCCGTGGCTCTTTTGTTTGTTCCTCTGCTGCGGAAGTTCTTCCAAAGAGGGTTCCCATGTTTTGTGCTTATCGTACCCTAGGTCTTACGGCTTGCGCTCTGCTGGAGGGTTCTGGTCTCTTTCAGGTGCCTGTTCTCCGCGGCAGTTGTGCAGGTTGCTTTTGCTCCTTGAGGTCGTATGTGCGGCCACTCGTAGTGGTGTGCCAAGGCATCTCGCGCCTTTTCCTGCTCCTGTCCTGAGGTCTGGGTCGCTTCTGTGTTCTCCCTTGCCAGGCGCTGCCTACTCAGCCTTCCTGGGGCCTCGGGCTGTTCTTCTCTTCTTCCTGCTTATGGCGGATTGACTGCGGGCGCTGTTCTGGCTTGCACGCTGCTCTCCATTTGGAGTGGGTCCACCTTCTTTTCCCTAGTTTCCTTGGACCAACTAGTCTTCTTCTTCTTCCGTTTTCCTGTTTTGGTCTTGGGCTGAATTTATGTTGCCTTGTGGGGGAGTGGGATGATTCGGCCTCTCCGCCCTTGCCTTTGGTTCCTTTGCTGTGAGTGTACAAGTCTCTTCAGCCTTTTTTCTCTCCTACATCCCCTTGGAGGTCAGTGGGGTTCTGCTTGTGGGGGTTCCCCTTGCCTTGCAGGGACAAGGTTCTTCCTGGTCCACAGATCTGGTCCCCTGGGGGGCCCTCTGTTCTGTATTGGCTGGTAGGGGTCCTTTGCCAGACCCTCCTTCCCAGGGGGTATTGCTAGGGTATCTATTCTACGTGAAGGAACCTGAGGCTAGTAGTCTCTATCAGATGTACAAGTTACTTACCTTCGGTAACGATTTATCTGGTATAGACGATTCTAGCCTCAGATTCCTTCACGCCGCCCCCTTCCTCCCCTTTTCTGCGCGACCCTTGGGTTGGTCTTCGGTGCGCGCCTCCCAGTGGGGGCTGGGTCTCCTGCGAGTGCCTTCCTCGTTTTTGACTGTCGCTCCGTCTGGGGGTGGTTCATTCCTCCCTGGTTCTTGGAGGATGGGGTACGGTGTTCCGGTGCCCTGCTGCTCTGGCTACTCCAGGCTTGGGGGAGGTTGCTTTCTATCCCTGACCTTCCCTCCCCTTCCTTTTTTCCAGTGCTATCCCCTGATTAAGGGTCATCTGGCCATACCTTGCCTTGTCCCTTGTGGTGGTTGCCCACTATGTTGGGGTTGCTTGGAGGGTTGTTGTCCCTGTATGTCTTGGGACTGGTCCCCCGTTCTCGGGATGGGGGTGGTAGGTTTACTACGTGTACCATGACTTTACGCATGTTCCTTGCCTCTGAGGCACGGGAGTGGGCGGCTGTCTATGTACTGCCAGGGTGGCTGCGCAGGGCTCTGCTTGCTCTTTCTTCTTTACTGTCTTTGGGTTCTACGGTGCTGCCACTATTCTGTGTGGTGTGGTTAGTCACCTCTTCTTTCCAATTTTTCTGCTCTTCGCACACTGTTCCCATGCATCCACATTTTTTTAACCTGGTGATTCCGCGTTGTGGTGCGGAAAAGTTCTCAGAAGAAAACTGACGTAGGCGCGCCGGGGCAGGACTTATGAGACCTCGCTGACTTTACGCCCGCGGACGACGCCTGGGCGGAGTCACATGGTGTCGCCCTGCCCCCGGCGCGCAGGGATGCTGTGGCAAAAAAGTTTCCGGATCCAGGCTCACGCCTGGAGGGTAATTCTACATGACGGAATCTGCGGCTAGAATCGTCTTTACCAGATACATCGTTACAGAAGGTAAGTAATTCGTACATTACTACAAAAGGTCCTCTTCTCCCTCCAAGTTGTCAGGTAATTCCAAATAAAAATAAAAAAAATGGAGTTGAAGCGTAACTTTCCCTAATCCTGCCACTCATCGAGGTGGCTCCAGATCTCAGTTCCAGTCCCCTGCAGAGGAATCAATTTCACAATTTAAACAGACGCAACTCTAATCTCTATTGGCGACACTGCAACAAGTTGATGCCTTCAAGGAAGCCATGTTGTGACTCTTCCTTGAAGAGTCCAGCCTTTGGGTCCCAAGGATGTGAGGAGGCCCCCGGTGAGCTATTATTGGCAGAACCGTCCTCAATGTCGTCTGGGCCTATTGCCTCTGCTGCAGATTCCGCCTCAAGTCCGTGGCCAACGCCCAACCCGACTTTGAATCTAGCGCCATGCTATTCACTGATTCTCGCATGTCGATGTCTGAAGAAGAACCCCTTGACAGACTCCGAAGGGAACTCAACATAGTCTCAGCCAAAGTCGCGGCCTCCACAACCTTTAGTAAATTCAGTCTAGCCTCCTTCCGACTTAGGTCGAACTCTCAACATAGTGATAATGTGGCTGAAACATCCCATTATTCTAATGAGGACAATCTTTTCATGGACTTGCAGGATACTAGTGGGTGACACATTCCCCAGACACTAAAGTATAGTTACCCTGGCCCACCCACAGAGTAATCTGTGGCTTTTGCTGCGTTGATTAGATATACTGCTGCTAATTTATACCTGCAACTTCCATCATGGCATTTATCTGTACTTCAGCAGATGGTAGTCTGCAGGTGCAACCAATGCAGGTAAGAGCGGTGGGACGAAGTCGACAGTCTGCGACAAGTGAAGCTTCAATTTGAAAAAAGAAAAACACTTACCTTGCGCTCGTCGCATCGCCGATGAGGTGAGTGCAAGGTGAGTGTTTTCTTTAAAATGCAAGTTTCTCTCGTTATCGACTGTTGACTCACCCCCCCCCACCTCCCCATTCCCCTCCTCCCACCTCCCCACCCCACTGCTCTTACCAGCACGGGCTGCGCATGGTCGTCCGGTAACCCTGGCAGACTTCCACAGAACGCTACTACTTTTTAATGAAGCCCTGATGGACACACTGAAGGGTCCTTGGGCCTAACCTGGCTCTTGCCCCCCATCAACAGACAGGTTGCCAGAAGAGACAGACCTGCCCCTGGTGCGTGCAACACTGTACACGTGAAAGCTTGGCGGTCCAGGTGTCAACGAGTCGATTCAACCTGAACTCTATCCCGCTACTCCTCCTGACAGGGAATCAAAATGTATGGAGGTGTTAGGAAGAGGATGTTCTCCGCAGCCAACCTCTCTCCGTTTTGTAAATGCCTTTTGCCTTCTTGGACAATGCATGTTATGGGATATATGAAGATCATAGACAAAATGGTGTAGTGTAGTTCCTATATTCCCAATAGGCTCTGCGCATTGGAATAATATATCCTATAGATTTGACGTAGGACTTATGATGACTAGGTCTCTATCGAATATATTAGACTTAATTGTGAGTGCCAGCTAGCTCAGAGGTCACTAAAAACTTTCTCGAATAAACAAGAAGGGATTAGTTTCTGACAACCGCATAAACATGACAACTTTGTTTCCCCAAGATAAAACTGATATTCAGAGTCGCGGAAACAATAGATAGATATTTTACTCAGACAATCATGCGTGCTTCGTTTCATCAGAGGTGCAGAGAAATAGAGAGACAAGCGTTTTCAATAAAAGGGTTTTATTGAAAAGTCTTCTTTCTCAAGCAAGTAAAGTGAACTGCTACAATCGTAATACTGGTTTTAAAGTATAATGTGTACAGTGAAAGAGTATTATAAAATAATACTGTAAAAGCATTGTATGGTTCCTAGACCATAGATAAATACGTATATAAATAACAAAGGCTAAAAGTACTCAACTGGTGCTTCTAAAATACACCTACCCCAAATGTACCTAACCGAAGTCTAGTACGAGGGAAGAAGTAAGTGAGGTGTAGCATATGTTTAGTTTTCTTTGCCAAGAATCTAACCAAGATTTCTCTTAGGGTCTAATCAGCTCCATAATTTGGTTTTAGAATGAAGGAGGTCTGGTATCTCTGTCTCTGGACACGATTTCCCAACACCCCGCGAGGGGAGCTTGGAAACACTGGAGCTGGATTCTCAGCAAGAGAAAGGACAGCTTCTCTGTCAGTGCGTCAACTGGAGGGTCGGCTTCTTTTGGCACTTGCTGTAGTGAGCTGCGTCGGGCAAGTAGATAGTCGAGCTGCTCCGAACCACTGTGTGTTTGCTAGGGCAAGTGTAGGCATATTATACCTTCAAGGTACCTTGTTTGACGTAAAGTCGGACATAATAACGTCAACAAAGAACCCCAAGGGAATGGTAGTTCTTTGAAAACGCCATTTCTAGGACAAATCAATATTCAAGTAAGGGGATGTCCCTGACTGCTGAAGTTTTCCAAGAAATCGTTGTGGCTTTTTGGAACTAGTGGAAGTAGCCATGCCTGGATTTGGACTGGATGTGCTATGTCTAATATGGGTATGAATTCTATGTCTATATAAGGGCAATATATATTATACCTATATAAGGGCATGAATCTGTAAATTTCGCTCGGATCCTAAAACGCCATACAACACCACTCCACTTTATTATGTTCGATATTACTAAATTCTAAGCATTTAAAACATATTTAAAGCATGGTGTGTAAAAACCCCTCCAAAATACAAAAAATGCATTCGAAATGGTTGTAAACGAAAGATAAGCAGTTGTACAGTACGCATTTGAAAAGCAATATCATCATTCAAAGCATGTAATGTGAACCTTATAAAACAATGCTTATCAGAATGAGTCATGAAATAACATTTATGAAATGGCTCTTACATACAAAAGAAAAGTTGAGACCATTCCATGACAGAATATGTAACTGTTTAGGTTGTGGACAAGGTTAAATATTGCCTCTTGGAAGTGTTTCAAAGATTTCTTGTTCTCTAAGAATAGTTCTACTTTAAGCAGATTACTTTGTGCCAAAAAATAAATAAATCTATTTAGGAAAAAGTCTAGTCGTGGAAAAAATAGAGTTCTGAAAGTTGGAAGTTTTGTTTTGAAAAGTGAAGGTCGAATACAGAGTCCCAAAGAACTCTGTGTGCTAACTTCAAAAGTCATTCTCGTTGTTTGGAGAAAACATTAAATCTTCTAAGCTGGCAAATAAATAGTCTACCACAGTAGGTGAAAGTTGGACCACTTCATTAAGTAAACCGATAGCACAAAAATGTGAAGCATCGCCGTCAGCGATAGCCGTATTAGCAATGTTCGTCAGAGATGGAGATGAATGTGGTACCTGTGTGCCTGTCGACCCACGTATCTCACTGTCAGCAGATTGTGTCTGTGAGATCTCAATGAATGCTGTCATCAGGATTGGTAGCCGCTGGGGACAACACGATGCATGGGCTGTTACTAAACCAAGCAACGCATCAACATCCGTTGGCAGTGCTGATGGAAAGGTTAGACAGATGTCCAACACGCATTCTTCTTCACATAGCAGGCATCGTAGAACAGGAAAGATGCAATCTTGCCAGATTGGTCGCAATGATAGGAACCGCTTGGTATTCAGGTCTCTTAGCCAAGCTCAAGATCTTTATCATGCGCTCATACTTCATTGCCAGGAGAGTGTTCTCGATGGTAATCTGGGTGTCATTGCTGACCGGACTTGCCATATATGAGCAGGAGGAACAAGAATAGGATTCCTGCTACGAGTCCCAAAATGAGAGGCAGGCCGCCGAACACAGTGCACAAAATTTGGAAAAATGCAGAGGACTGCTTCAAAAGGTACTAACAGTCCCGAAAAAACTTAAATACATGTACAATACCTCTGGTATCAGACATGTTTAAGATACGACCTAACATTTCTACGAAATGTATTTGACAGTTCGTGGATAAAAGGGCATGTATCTCTGCAGAGGACCTTGCAACTTGAAGTTCCTACGTCTCTTTGGACGAGTTCAGTGGCACAGTGTTTTGTAAAAGAATGGCTTTCATTCTGCTTAAAGTATCAATTTGAATAGCAGAGATGTTCAGTGAAGGCCATAGCGGCGACACAGTTAGAAGATAGGCTATTCCTGGCATCATTCCACAACAGCTGTGATCATTCAACATTATATAGCTCCCGTTAGAAAGCTGCCTAAAATTTGGATCTATCTCCTCTGCTGGAAAACCTTGCAGGTGGCAGGATAAGTTGTTTGAAGAACCTTCACAGGCCCGTGTAAATTAATACCCTGGCATAAGAGTGTGCCACTTAGTGCACTTTTTCTTTGTGTACCATTAAGAAATACCTCTTTTCCCCCACTCCAACATGTGTGTGTGTATGGTAATTCCCAGATTGACTGTAGGTGTTCCTTACCCAACCTTTCATAAACGGCAACTGGTATATGTTTCAAACAGTATTGAAAGTTGAAAATTGTGACAGGCAGAGTGATTATCCTGCATATTATCCATTCTGTTGCAGGCTTTTCTGATGGTTATCTTTCCAGTTTTTCAATTCTCAGCACAGTATAGTCTGCTCCTTTCTGTGCCAAAGTGATTTGTTTATCTGTAAGGTTAAATACAGAAAACAATGACGTGGTGTTGATTAGATGCCATGGCGCATATCCAGAACGAAGATTTTGCAACATCCAGCCTCATAGCATTATAGAACGTAATTCTGACAGTCCATGCTGTAGCATGAGCAAGTCCTGTTCCATTATGGCAAAGGATACTATGCTGTTCAACGAATACATTCTGGATGACAGGGTCGTTAACCCATTGTCAACTACAGAGAGTGCTTTCTCTAAATGAATACGATTAATTTCTCATATTCTTTCTGCAGTCTCTGCCTGTGTCTCTTTCCAAGCTTCATTATAAATGACATATATACGTGCGTATATGAAACGTTTATGACGTCGTTTCGCAGGACCTAGTAAGAAGTCCCTTAAATCAACGCCATCTTTAAGTAAAGATAAGTGTTGTTTAACCTCTGTGAGTGTAGGTTTATGTAGCCACTTAAGGCATAGTTTTCCTACACTGTATGTTGTTACTATCCCTGGATGTTGTCTTTGGACATATCTTAGATCTGGCCTAGACTGTAAACCCTTGTGTCTTCTTCAGGAATCTATCTTGACAGTTATTCGTGTCTGGGGGCCAGATTAACAATTTTTTCCAATCAGGATCAGTTCTGTTTTTAAGTATAATTGTTTTTACGTCGACCCCTCCCTCTGAAGTGTTTTTACTATCAGGTGTAAGTATAGATGGTTTGTTTAAGTCTTTTATCTTGGCTAGACCAAGGTAGGATGTCTGTTAAACAGTGTCATTCAAAAACATTATTTGCTCAGGAATAATGCAGGCTCGAAATAAAGCTTCTATTCCCTGCACTTGCCAGTCTTTTGAGCCCCAGACAGTTTTTGTTTCTATGTTGTCACTCCAGAAGTAAAAACCTAACGAGGACAACTGGGCATAAAAGGCTGCTGAATAAATTTGCTTTGTATTGGTCAACATACTTTTCATTCCTGTCTTATTAACATTTCTAAAGTAAAATGTTTCCGGATTTGTGGTATTAAAACCTGAGAAGTATGGACATTTTTCATAGAATGTTTTTGAGCTACCTTTTGGTGGCGTTGGACAATGTTCCCATTGATTGAAAGTATAAACATTTCTAGGGCTTGCAGATTTGTGCAAGTAATGATAGCCATAGTGATAACAATACATTTGTGCATAATTTGATGAACCTTCTAAGTATTCATGTTTTGGAAATTTAGCAGACATCTCTAAATCTGACACCATATTATTAACAGTCTCAAAGTCCCAATCATCAGAAAACGTGCTTTGTGAAACAGTCACTCAAGGAAACCTTAAATTGATGTGGAATCTTCAGCAGCTCTGCCGGACCATAAATATCATAATCCGTTCAATCCCATGCTATACCACCAGGTATAGGAACGGCTGTGATGTTTAATGATGTTAAGTCTCTTTGTTCACGATGAGATGATTTGTGTGGCTTCAGGAGCAAGTTGATGTTCTTACTTGCTGTGTCCATTTTACTATATTTTCCATTTAGCAGCATCTCCAAAGTTAATACCATGATTAGCCAAAGTAGGAGAAAAAGTACGCCTAGCACAAACCAAAGTTCAACCCATGGTGAAACCAGATACGTTTTTTCAAGTTGCTGAAAGAGTTCTGTTACTTGATCTTTAAAAGTTTTATTTGCTGGCGTAGTTTCAGGCTCTCTGGGATCCTCAGAAAACGTATCAAAGTTGATGAAATAGCCAGAGGCAGTTCTGTCAATTGTTGGAATTGCACCAGGATTATTTCAAATTGCTGGGGCTACCGGATCCTTTGTCCCATTAGTGTAGTCCGATGCTACATCATTGTAGAGAAGAGTGTCTTGACGAACTGTAATTTGGGTCTCAAGAGGTACAAGTTCCATTGCTTTATTGCTTTGTCCTTCTTTTCTTACTGCAGATTCTTCAAAGGTGATGAGTCTTTCAGTTTTAACCTCTTGGATAGTAGCAAGATTTGGTCTTCTGCTACATCTTTGTAGTCCACTGGGCCTACTAGTTATTATCGGCCACATGATGTGGTTTGACCAGGTCGATGGATACAAACCTGTTCTCTTATCTTCCAGCAAGGGGCGGCAGTAACACTGTTCTTAATCTGTGGATTGCTAGTACAGGTACTGGTTTTCTGTAAGAAGTCCCAAATTCCTTCTTATCCGCGATATTTTCTCTGACTAGATCCCCAATCTTTGGAATCTAGACATCCTTGCTGGGATGGGTGGTTCTCCTTCAGTGGTCGTTGGCTTCTGTATTGTGTTGCTTTGACTTCTTCTTCTTTTCTCGTTTAAGTCCTGCAAAACAGCCAAACGTTCTTTGATATCAAAGGTTTTTTTCTCCACCACTGAAGTGTGACGATCAAGGTCCTGGACAAGCATTCTAGTACCAAAAAGCATTTCATATGGAGTGATTCCACCCAGAGAATTTCTTTGCAGATTAAGACTACGTTGGACACTTATTAGATGTTTGATCCACCCGTCACCTGAGGCTGGTACCCTAGCTGTTATAGATTGCTTTATGCCACGGTTTTTTATTTCCACAACCGAATGTTCCTCAGGATGGAATGGACTCGAATACCGCAATGCAACGCCCAAATTGGCCATGGCCTCCTTGTAAGCTCGAGAGCTAAACGCAGGACCCTGGTCAGAATGTAGCGTGCCGATCGCGTATGTGCCGATAAAGACTTGCAAATCTTTTATAACAGTTTGGGCGTCAGCCGAGCGCTGAGGCCACATCCAAATGAATCGTGACCATAAATCCACTGCAACCATGATATATTTATAGTTACCATCCCTCTGTAAGGGACCACAGTGGTCCAGGTAAACACATGCTAAATCTGAAATCAGAAGGGGCGTCTGTGCCGTGCGTTTTACTGTTGAAACCTTCATTTTTTTGGCAGATTTCACATTCCAGAACATAATTTTTGGGCTGTTTCCTCATGCGCGGCCACCAGTATCTTTGTTTTAATAACGACACTGTGGCGGAAACACCTGCATGTGCAGATGCGAGCCCTTCATGTGCTGCTAAAACTAGTCCTAATCTATGTTCCATGTTTGGAATTACTCTATCCCCCACTCCAGGTATTTGAGCAAAAGGAACATTATTTGCATCAGTTATATATGAGTACTTGAGTGGAAAGCCTTTTGGTAACGTTTTACCGCTGTCTTTATTGGAAGCGGTGACAGTCTGCATTATTTCGCGGTCTATTTTTGTTTTAAAACGAGTGATTGCAGCTACGGAAGCCGTTTGCACAGCTGCCTACGCAGCTTCATCAGCCAATTAATTCCCTACAACGTGAGCGCCATCACGCTGATGACTTAGTGTATCGATCACGTGAGTCTTTTGTAGTTCTTTCTGTAATTGAACTACTTGTTCCCAAAGCAACTAATGCTTGATCGTGCCACATTTGAAACCATTTTGAACCCAGTTCTGCAAGTATTCATTGTAAGACTGGACGCATTAATACGAATCGCACACTATGAGTGTGGGGAATTCGCTATCGGTATTTTCAAGCGCCATCTTGAAAGCCTGTAGTTCAGCTCGCTGACCTGTACAGTCTCCGATTGATTGAGTTTGTGTTACCATAGGTCGGAATTTACCATCGCGCCAGCGACCTTTAACAATTGCGCATGCAGCACTATAAGCTTTTTTACCCCCAATTGCAGGTTGTGCTGATCCATCTGTATAAATTATACATTTGTACTGTTCTAGAGGCAGAATATCAGTTGGCAGAGGACATTCTTGTTCTGTTATAGAAATTCTTGAGTTTTCAAGAAGGGGTCAAAAACGTATTCAACGTCTGTTGCAGCAAGAGAGTTAACCCATTGTATCCATCTTGGATGTAAAGCCTTTGCATTAGGAATGCTAGCTTTTGTCACTGCTTCTAAGGCAGGTACAGGAGTAATGACCATTATGTGTTTACCTTGTGCAAGAGCTCTCTCTTTTGCTACTGCAGTTTGAACTGCTGTCAGAATTTTTTCTGTTGAAGTGAATTTCATTTCAGCTTGTGTGTACAAGTGTGATTTGTAAGCAATTGGTACTTTTTCATCTTCATTAAAGGTTAAGTACGTAAATCTGCATCTTCCTGGAATTATTCTGATTACAAGGTTGCGTACGCGTGTCTGTAAATGTGATGTTGTTAACATGTCTGTTTGCACTGAACGCAACATTTCTGTGTGTTGATTAAGTTTTTCGGCGTTTTTGAAGGTTGGAGCAGCGCATATTTTTCTAAAAAGTTGGCTGCCAGGCTTTTGCCTTCACTTGATAACTCTTATCCCAGAAAAAGTACGTTGACGTGGGCAATTCTCGATTTCTTTAAATTTAATTTGTACCCTTCAGAGGCGAATCCAAGTATAACGATATTCACTCTGTTCAAGTGCCTGTCCAAATCATCGTCTGTTAGATAGATGTCATCGACATAAGATAATGCCTCATCATCATACGTTTGTAATAACTCTGTTACTCTGACTGAAAATAACCCTGGACTATTCTTGAATCCCTGGGGGAGACGAGAGAAGAGAGAAGTGGCGCTGTGACCCCATAAAGTTATGTTATGTTAAAGAAATTTGTTACCGCGCGCGGACACCAATTGGTTTCATGGCGCTCAGAGACAAAGTGGAAGAACAGAGCAGTCGGGAGTGAGCAGAGAAATGAATCATAAGCTAGCTGAAAAAGATAGGTTTTGAGAGATTTACGGAAAATGGTGTAGTCAGAAGAAAGCCGGATTGAAAGAGGAAGAGAATTCCAGGTAGAAGGAGCCAGAAAAGAAAAACAAGAGCCACCATGTTTTTTGCGTTTGAACCTGGGGGTGATTAAGAGGTTATGTGCAGAAGACCTAAGATGCCTCGAGGGGATGTGGCGTTTGAGGCTGAGAGAGGTAAAGGCAGGGGCAAGAGCAAAAAGGGATTTGAAAACAGTACAAACCATTTTGAACAAACAGCGGGAAGCGACCGGAAGCCAATGCAGACTTTTCAACAGGGCCATAACATGTTGGTATTTTGGCTGTTGGAAAACCAATCTGGCCGCCTGGTTTTGTACCAGCTGGAGCCGATGGAGGTGATATGCAGGAATCCCTACATACAAGCAGTTCGCATAGTCAATGCGAGAGGTGACAAGGGCCATAATAACAAGTATGAGAGCCTCTGTGGATAAGAACCTACGGATTTTGCCAATTCTGCGTGGATGGTAAAAGCAGGCCGAGGTAACAGAGTTGATTTGAGGTCTCATCGATAGGTCACTTGAAATGATGACACCAAGGCTCTTCACGGACTTGACTGGGCAAGGAGGGGGGCCGAGAGCTTGGGGCCAAAAGCTAGGGCTCCAAGGATTTGAAGACCCTCCTAGTAGGACCAGCTCATGCTTGCTGGGGTTAAGCTTCAACTGACTGAAATTCATCCACTCAGAGATGGTGAGCATGGTGGATTGGAAGTTAGAGCAAGAGGTAGAAGAAGAGTCAATAGGAAAGATGAGCTGTAGGCCGTCCGCGTAATTGAAAATGGTGACAGGGATGTGACGAAGAGAGGCTAAGAGGGGTTGCATATAAAGATTAAACAGAAGGGGCGATAGAGCAGAACCCTGGGGAACACCGCAGGAAAGTGAAGAATGGGGGGCAGAGAAGGTAGAAAGTTGAACCGATTGAGAACGTTGATGGAGGAAGGACCCAATCCAAGTTAAGGCCAGGCCCTGGATACCCGCATTTCCGACACGGTCTATCAAAATAGCATGATCGACCGTGTCGAAAGCGGCCGACAGATCTAATAGTACCAAGGCCTGGGCTAGGTTCTTGTCAGCCCCCTGTCTCAGCGCATCCGTCACGGCCACAATGACCGCTTCCGTAGAGTGGGCCGGTCTAAAACCGGTCTGCCGGTCATCCAGGAAGTGAGATTTTTCAATGAAGGCGCTCAGACAACGGGTGACATGAGTCTCCAACACCTTCCCCAGATAGGGGAGGAGGGAGATTGGTCGATAATTGCCCAAAACAGTTGGGTCCGAGCCTGGTTTTTTGAGAATGGGGATTACAACAGTTTTTTTGAAAGCATCGGTGACCGAGCCTGTAGCAAGAGAATAGTTAAGAAGATCTAATGGGGGACCTGGACAGGCCAAGAAGGCATCCTTCAGAATTTGAGGGGGGCAACAGTCATTGGGGGAACCAGAGCTTACTACATGTAATAGAGAAATAAATTCAGACTGAGAGATAGGAGGAAATTCGTGCAGGCGGCAAGGATTCGTGGGGGGTAGAACACAGACATTGGGTGAGGTGGGGGAAGGAATATTGTTTTTAATAGTTGTGATTTTGTCAATAAAAAATAGATTGAGGGAGTCACAAAGAGCCTGTAAGGGTTGGGGTTGGACAATGAAACGATCAGGAAGAGAAAGTTCGGCGACAATGGAAAAAATGTCCTTGGTTTTTGAGGCTGAACTGAGGATTTTCTGGGAGTAATAAGAAGATTTAGCCAAAAGAATAGATTTCTTTACAGTTTTAATAGATCCATATAAGTGGTTCTTAGTAAAGGGTCATAATTTCGTCTCCACCGACGCTCACCTTCCGTAAGGGCTAGTTTATCCAGTTTGAGTTGATCAGTAAACCAGCGCTGAGCGTCATGTGGGCGTTTAGTTCTGATAGTTTTCACAGGGGCGACCACATCACTGGCTTGTGTTATCCATTGATCAAGGATAGCGGTTTGTGTGTTGATATCAGTGGTGTCGCTAGGGAGTGTGGTAGACAGGATGTGGTGAAAGTGAGAAGTATCAGCCTGCTTCCAATTTCGTGCCGTGAAATTAGACACTGGTGGAGGACGGGTAGACGGGGAAGATTTTAATGAAAAAGAAATAAAAGAATGGTCAGACCAGGTGCAAGGATAAACTGAGGGGTGGGGGAAATGTCCAGGTTTGCCGTCCATACCTGGTCAAGAATGTGGCCTTTATTATGGGTCGCTACTGAAATGTGCTGCTGACAGTTCAGGCCGCATAGTAGATCTGTGAATTCAACCGACAGGCCACTTTCCTGAGAGTCTGATGGCCAGTAGTTGAAATCATCTATAATCAAAATTCTTGCAGAGTTAATAACTAACTGAGAAATAAGATCACCAAAATGGGAAGAAAAAAGGGGCATATTAACAGGGGGACGGTAAACTAAGACACAGATGAAGGAATATTTAGTGGACGTAAATTTCAAAGTAAGAATATCAGAGTTTGGGATAGAAGTATTTATCAAAGTAGTGAAATGGAATTGAGAGCGAATGATAGCAGCGACTCTGCCGCCCGATCTGCCCGTTGACCTGTTGGACTGGAGGATATAAAATCCCGAAGGGATAGCAGCAAGGATGTCGGGGGAAGAGTCCTCATTTAACCACGTTTCAGAAAGGAGCAAAATATCGATGTTGCCGTTGTCTAACAATTGAAACACTTCCAGTTGGTGTTTGGGGAGCGAGCGAGTGTTAAGGTAGACGATGGAGATAGAATGGGAGTCAGGTGAGCTAGTCAGGGTGGGGGTGAGGACCGCATTAATATGAAGAGTAGGGGTAGGAGCCCTAACCCAGTTAGGATGAGAGCAGTGAGGCGTCCATATGCCACAGGCTTGAGCAATACCAGCAACATGGGGAGCAGGGGGACCAAAGCATTGAAGAGAATGTAAATCCTGGGAGGAGTATGTGATGCGACAACCAGTATGCGTGGCCCCGGGCCTCGGACGGCCGCGGACAGGCGCAGACGGGCTTGACTTAGGCGCGACTTCGGCGCGAAGTCGGCGCTCCCACTGCGCTTCCGCCAAGTCGCCATTTATACTAGATGACGTGACCCACTTGACCGCTAACCTGCAAGGTGGAGAGGCAGGGCGGAAGTGGTGGAAAGCAGGAAGTGGCACTTGTGTAGACGACCCTCCGCTCAAACGGCACAATGCCGGGGCGGAACGGGGTCAAGAGCGGAAGGAATCAGGTGAGCAAGTTGCCGTGTCCACTAAGTCAAAAATACAAACACAATTGCGCATAAACACAAAATATCAATTTTTAAAAAGAGCAGCTAGTAGTCAGCTGGATAAAGTAGTAAAAACATCAGGAGCGCTAATACACGCCCGCAGCCTTACTCGCCACGTTTGTCAGCCTGGGGAGCCCATTTTCGTGCTAGAAATAGGTAGGAGCACTGCAGCCACTAGACCGCTAACCTGCAAGGTGGAGAGGCAGGGCGGAAGTGGTGGAAAGCAGGAAGTGGCGCTCGTGTAGACGACCCTCCGCTCAAACGGCACAATGCCGGGGCGGAACGGGGTCAAGAGCGGAAGGAATCAGGTGAGCAAGTTGCCGTGTCCACTAAGTCAAAAATACAAACGCAATTGCGCATAAACACAAAATATCAATTTTTAAAAAGAGCAGCTAGTAGTCAGCTGGATAAAGTAGTAAAAACATCAGTAGCGCTAATACACGCCCGCAGCCTTACTTGCCACGTTTGTCAACCTGGGAAACCCATTTTCGCGCTAGAAATAGGTAGGAGCACTGCAGCCACTAGACCGCTAACCTGCAAGGTGGAGAGGCAGGGCGGAAGTGGTGGAAAGCAGGAAGTGGCGCTCGTGTAGACGACCCTCCGCTCAAACGGCACAATGCCGGGGCGGAACGGGGTCAAGAGCGGAAGGAATCAGGTGAGCAAGTTGCCGTGTCCACTAAGTCAAAAATACAAACACAATTGCGCATAAACACAAAATATCAATTTTTAAAAAGAGCAGCTAGTAGTCAGCTGGATAAAGTAGTAAAAACATCAGTAGCGCTAATACACGCCCGCAGCCTTACTTGCCACGTTTGTCAGCCTGGGAAACCCATTTTCGCGCTAGAAATAGGTAGGAGCACTGCAGCCACTAGACCGCTAACCTGCAAGGTGGAGAGGCAGGTAGGAAGTGGTGGAAAGCAGGAAGTAGCGCTCGTATAGACGACCCTCCGCTCAAACGGCACAATGCTGGGGCGGAACGGGGTCAAGAGCGGAAGGAATCAGGTGAGCAAGTTGCCGTGTCCACTAAGTCAAAAATACAAACACAATTGCGCATAAACACAAAATATCAATTTTTAAAAAGAGCAGCTAGTAGTCAGCTGGATAAAGTAGTAAAAGCTTCAGTAGCGCTAATACACGCCTGCAGCCTTACTCGCCACGTTTGTCAGCCTGGGGAGCCCATTTTCGCACTAGAAATAGGTAGGAGCACTGCAGCCACTAGACCGCTAACCTGCAAGGTGGAGAGGCAGGTAGGAAGTGGTGGAAAGCAGGAAGTGGCGCTCGTGTAGACAACCCTCCGCTCAAACGGCACAATGCTGGGGCGGAACGGGGTCAAGAGCAGAAGGAATCAGGTGAGCAAGTTGCCATGTCCACCAAGTCAGAAATACAAACACAATTGCGCATAAACACAAAATATCAATTTTTTAAAAGAGCAGCTAGTAGTCAGCTGGATAAAGTAGTAAAAACATCAGTAGTGCTAATACACGCCCGCAGCCTTACTCGCCACGTTTGTCAGCCTGGGAAGCCCATTTTCGCGCTAGAAATAGGTAGGAGCACTGCAGCCACTAGACCGCTAACCTGCAAGGTGGAGAGGCAGGGCGGAAGTGGTGGAAAGCAGGAAGTGGCGCTCGTGTAGACGACCCTCTGCTCAAACGGCACAATGCCGGGGCGGAATGGGGTCAAGAGCGGAAGGAATCAGGTGAGCAAGTTGCCGTGTCCACTAAGTCAAAAATACAAACACAATTGCGCATAAACACAAAATATCAATTTTTAAAAAGAGCAGCTAGTAGTCTGCTGGATAAAGTAGTAAAAACATCAGTAGCGCTAATACACGCCCGCAGCCTTACTCGCCACGTTTGTCCTAATTGAGAAAGCGGTCAAGTTCCTGCTTTCAGGTGCAATGTTTTGACAGAAGAAACCATTAGAAATATCTAATGTGGTTTTATATTTTTTACGCACAGTGTTATTCATTAGTGCTGCACTTTGTGTATTTTGTACTGCAAATGTTTTGCAACAAGAGTTTAAATGTCTGTAGTCCAAAACTAGACGATATGTATTGTCTGGTTTGGAGACGGGAAACAAAGGATTGTTCATTGACGAGATGCATGTTTCAATCACCCCTTGGTATTCAAGTTGATCTAATATCTCCTCGACCTGTTTTTTAGCTTCTTGCTTAACTGAATACTGCCTCTGTGCAGTCGGTTGAGTTTTTAACTCGATTTTATGGTGAGGAGAATCCTCATCCCATCCTACATGAATTTTATATAATGCTGGAGCCTGGGCTACTGCCCATTTTCTGGCATAGGTGTATTTTAAATTAATTGGAATGTGATTCGAGAAGGCTGGCATAATGATGTCTTCGCCGTGAGGGCACTCCCTGACAAATTTTGGTGGCCAGTCTTTTTCAGCTAGAAGAATGTCATAACCTTTAGAGAGCTTCTCCCAAAAGACTGCTCTTATTTTCCTAGGTATGTCCCCCTCCATCCGGAGCGTTACTTCATATAACGTATGGGGTACAATTACCCCTGGTATCAGCTGTTTCACCTTGAATGTACTCATTCAAGTCCACTGTCTCCAGATGATCCTTCAAGACCTTGCGAGCTATGGTGGCCTCTGCTGCGCTGTCCAGCATTGTCTGGGCCCACTCTTCGTTCTTGAGCTGTGTCCTCAAGATCCTTGGCATGTCTGATTTTTAGACCTGCTACCTTCTTTTTGGTGAATTGGGTTTTCTTATTTTTTGGAACGTGTTGATCGTCTTTGGACTTCACGCGTTCTTCCTTCTGTTCTGACCGTCCTCTTCTTTCCGATTTCTGTGAGGAAGTCTGAAAGGTACGAGAGGAACGATTATCAGTATCTTGATAGCTATCAGGTTTTCTCAAATTATCCCTATTCCTGAGGTTATACCTCTTTTCAGAGGGCTCCTTTTCAGGAGACCTTCCTCGGGGCTGAGAACGCTTCAATTGTTTGGTATTTTCCCACTTCTTTTTAGGAGTAGTGAGAGTGTTTTTAACAAAGACCTTTTCAGGATTTTCTGTTAGTTGGGGGCTTTACTGGTTTTCCACCCAAACTATCTCTTCCTAGTTCTTCATAGGATTTTTCAATTATTCTGGCCAGTTCATATGGTTGCTCAGTTATATCAATTTCTCTTATTTTTGGGCGGATCGCCACGGATGCGGCTTCACCTTCAATATTCCCCCTATTCCCCCATATTCATTTTGAATCTGTTTCTGGACATCTGGTATTACCGCCATAGACGGAACACCATGTATTTTTGTGTAGATTGCAGCAAAGACTGTACTCCAAGTGTTGCAGTCCTCCAGGTGTGGTGCGATCCCCAATGGTAAACAGATTTTTAAAATCGTGTGTTTCTAATGAGCTGTACTGTCAGGAAATACTGCCTCGATTTGAGTAATTTCTTGAGCTATCCAGAATGGAATTTGTTTCCTTTTTGTGGGCAATTTACCAATGACTGATTGTATAGTCTGTGGTGTAATTTTATTTGTGTTCCCCTGGTGAGGGGTTTGTTGTGGAATCCTTATAGGAGGTGTGACTGTCCGAGTCCGCATGACATATTGAACCAATTGTCTATATATTTTTATTAGTTGTGTTAGTTGAACTAATAGTTCTTCACTTGACATTTCTTCAATGTCAGGATGTAGTGTATATCTTTCTAGTACCGGCCATGTTGCTCCTGGTCTACCTAGTGGACCGAGCCTGGTAATGTGATTTTGATGTTGTAGGGCGCCTTTAAACTAGAGCTGATGCTCTTGGTAAGTTAGTGGAATTTCAATGTCCTCAAAAGGAGTGTATTCCGTTGGAGGTTCCTCTACTTTGTAAAAGTGGAACTCATGTGTTACTGGATTTGCTTGAGGGAAGACAATCCATGAATAGAAATAGAAAACTCTGTCTGCCGATATTCGTGTTCCCCTATGACAAAAATTACCCTACCACCTCTATAAGCTTTATAGTGATGGGTTTCCTTAGGTTTTCCGGGATGATTATAGCATCCGCGTCAGTTTGTTGGAAACCTTTAATGTCTAAACCCGGTCGGGCTGTAGATGCTGCCGTTCCACTGGCCCCGGGATTATCCTCGTCGGCCATTTTGTTGACTGAAAGTTTGCAGAGCAAGTTTAAAGGAAACAAAGATAAGGTGCCCAATAATTTGGAACACTGTATCCTTCAATGTTGAACAAAGCAAAAACTAATACATAGGATTTTCATCCTACTCAGTAATGGCGGATATTTTATCATTTTACCCACTCCAGGAGAAAGGGGTCTCTGTGAAAAGCACAACTGAGTTACTCTAGTATCTAGCGTTAAATTAGTGCCGCACCAAACGTTGGGCGCCATGTAGTGTAGTTCCTATATTCTCAATAGGCTCTGCATTGGAATAATATATCCTATAGATTTGACGTAGGACTTAAGTTGACCAGGTCTCTATCAAATATATTAGACTTAATTGTGAGTGCCAGCTAGCTCAGAGGTCACTAGAAACTTTCTGGAATAAACAAGAAGGGATTCATTTCTGACAACCGCATAAACATGACAACTTTGTTTCTCCAAGATAAAACTGATCTTCAGAGTCGTGGAAACAATAGATAGATATTTTACTCAGTCAATCGTGCATGCTTCGTTTCATCAGAGGTGCAGAGAAATAGAGAGAAGGGCGTTTTCAATAAAAGGGTTTTATTGAACAGTCTTCTTTCTCAAGCAAGTAAAGTGGACTGCTACAATCGTAATACTGGTTGTAAAGTATAATGCGTACAGTAAGAAGAGTATTATAAAATAATACTGTAAAAGCATTGTATGGTTCCTAGACCATAGATAAATACATACATAAATAACAAAGGCTAAAAGTACTCAACTGGTGCTTCTAAAATACGCCTACCCCAAATGTACCTAACCAAAGTCTAGTACGAGGGAAGAAGTAAGTGAGGTGTAGCATAGGTTTAGTTTTCTTTGCCAAGAATCTAATCAAGATTTCTCTTAGGGTCTAATCAGCTCCGTACCTTGATTTTAGAATGAAGGAGGTCTGGTATTTCTGTCTCGGGACTCGATTTCCCAACACCCCGCGAGGGGAGCTTGGAAACACTGGAGCTGGATTCTCAGCAAGAGAAAGGACAGCTTCTCTGTCAGTGCGTCAGCTGGAGGCTCGGCTTCCTTCGGCACTTGCTGTAGCGAGCTGCGTCGGGCAGGTAGATATTCGAGCTGCTCCAAACCAATGTGTGTTTGCTAGGACAAGTGTAGGCATATTTATACCTTGAAGATTCCTTGTTTTACGTAAAGTCGCACATAATAAGGTCACCAAAGAACCCCAAGGGAATGGTAGTTCTTTGAAAACGCCGTGATTTCTAGGACAAATCAATATTCAAGTAAGGGGATGTCCCTGATTGCTGAAGCCTAGTTTTCCAAGAAATCGTTGTGGCTTTTTGGAACTAGTGGAAGTAGCCATGCCTGTATTTGGACTGAATGGGCTAATTCTAAATATAGGTATAGATTCTATGTCTATATAAGGCAATGTGAATTTTACCTATATAAGGGCATGAATCGGTAAATTTCGCTCGGATCCTAAAACGCCATACAACAATGGTCCACCCAAGAAATGGTCAATCAACAATTGCATATATCTTCAAATTATTCTGTATTGCATTTCCAAGTTTTTCCATAAAAGCAGGCTAGACAATAGCCAATCCGTTTCGTTCAAGAACATTGAACTTCCTCAGGGCAGTAAAAAATACACAAAGGATATACATAAACCAACAAATATAACCAACACAAACTACATATAACATAAATTAAATTTTAATAAAACACTTTTTTCAAAATTACAGTCCTTCCATCACAGACCTTCCACCCCATAATTCATTAATACACTCAAAATAATGTTGGTAAGTGTATGCAACACATCCCAAACAAAAATTGTCCTGCCTAGCTACATTTTCCACATCCCAAACCAAACATTTGGCATAGGGCTGAACATAAACGCAGCATATACTGATTGTGAAAACATGTAACAAAATGAAAAGTTAGTCTATATTTAATAAACAAATATTGCTGTAAATCTTTTGAGATTGCTGAATAATTAGAGTTGTCCTATTTAGCAATATATAGCCAACATAACTTATAATTCTAAGTATTCCCATTAACAAGTTCCAAAAGGGTTTTCTCTGTTCAATATGTGCACTTAGATACTGCAATATAGTAGTCCTGCATATTGCAATGGGGTGACAATGTTGCCCACAGTTGACGCCTAGGAGGATTGTATTTAAAGTTGACTACTCCTACACTATTGATCATTGTGTAGTAACTTTGTTGTTCTCCAAATATAATTAAATCATGGCCAAAAAAAACTAGCTCAATCCAGGGGCAAGTACGCCGTGTATCGAAGCAGAATCAACTCGTGCAGTAAAGCATACTTCTGTAGTAGGGGATCTCTGTGTATAGTCATAATCTAGTGAATAGTCCAGCCCATGTGCGTGGACCCCTGAGCAATCTAAATAGTCTCTTAAGTTGTCTTCTTCTGCAGTCCTGCATAGACACTTAAGAGAAAATCAAAGACAAATATTGCAGCCTAAAACTACAAGGCTACACTGGCCAGCACTTCATCTTGAAGTGAAAAAAGATAGCCAAATAATATTAGTTTTTATACACTTTGTAAAGTTTCGCACCTAGAGAAACTCCCCTTCACAAAAATCCTTTGTCATGATAGAGAGGAAGGGTTGGACAGACAAGCCCCATAGGCTGCCATTATGTGTCTGGAGAGTTCCTTAAAGGCACGGTATCCCTTTTCCAGAGACCCTCGGTATCCCAGGATGCACAGCCAAAGGCCTTTTACTTTCAGTTCTTTTTCCGGCTCCTGCTAGCAGGACCCTGGAGCATTAAGCTCTACCTTTTTGGGTATATCTTCAATTTTTGGAACTTTTCCAGTGTTTTGAGTGTTTCACTCGACGTCTGGGTCTTCCTCTTCCAGTTGCTGTATTTTTTGACCAGTTTTGCCACCTCTATATTGTCGAAATGTCAGCTTTATTTGACAAGTGCCCTGGGTGTGGTACGGAGAAGGTTAAATCTGACCCCCACAGTGTGTGTATACTCCGTCTCCCTTCCAGCCATGTCCCTGACTCCTGTGATATTTGTCACTCTTTCTCCAGGAGGACCCTGCATGACAGGGAGAAGATTAGTCTCCAAGGCCTGGAGCAGAGGAGACCTCAAGAAACAGGTGAGACTTTTGGGCATGGAGGGACTCTATCTTCATCGTCTGCCCGTGCATCGGCCTCTGGGGGGCTCCCCAGTCAATAAAAGGCACCGGTCCCGGTCGACGTCTATTGCTTCGACGTCGGTGTCGAGAGGTATGACTATCATCTGCTCCCCATCGACCCAGGGCTCTGGTTCGAAGCGACGTTGTCGTTCGGCGTCGAGGGGTAGGACATCGAGACCTCAAAGAGGCAGGCACTTGCTATCGAGGCGACACCGCCGTTCGCGTCAACGTCGACGCGAAGATCAACGCAGAGGAAGGAAATGTCGCTGTTGACGCGAACAAAGCGATACGAAAGGGGATGATGGATGGAGCGTTTGAGCAAATCAAACACTCACCCCTAATCAACTGATCATTCTTTAGCTCACTCCGCCACCCCAGTTCAGACATGGCCATATGCAAATCAGTCTGACCCTGTGCCTCATGGGAACAGTCCAGCCCGAACTGGAGTGGCTTGGTGAGCAAAATAACGATGGAATAAACCCAGAGCTGTGACTGGGGGTGAATGTTTGTCATTGTGCAACATTCCGTCCAACGTCTTGTGTGTTTTGCTGTCGAGGCAAAGACACTCTACGTCGGGGAGTTCGTCGACGTCAAGGAGGTCGACGTCGAGAAGAGAGACGTCTAAGAGATCGACGTTGAGGAGGGAAAAGTAGACGTCGAGGGGAGAAAAGTCGATGTCTAAAAGGAAGTCGAGGGCTAGAATGGTGTCTAGTGGCTCTGTGGTCAGCATCTCATCATTATCAGCGAGTCACCGGTCGCACCGGCGCTCGCGCTCGGAGAGATCGGCCTCTAGAGTGTCCTCCCCAAGGCCTGCTCACAAGAAGAGAAGAGTCCGGAATCTGATTACTCCCGGACCTACTCGCCCTCAAGGCCTACTTCTCCTCCTCCTCCTCCACCTCCTCCTCCTCCTTCACCTCCTCCTCCTCCTCTTCCGCAGCTTCCTCTGCCTCCTCCGCCTCCTCCTCCTCCTCTGCCTCCACCACCTCCTCCTCCGCCTCCACTACCGAGCCTATGGTTCCGGCACTGCCTGTTCCGCTTCTGCAGCCCCCGCGGCCGGTGGTTCCTGCAAAGCTCAGAAAGCCAAGGTCAAGATCCAGAAGGAGGTATCGCTCTAGCAGTGAGCGTCAATCCCCGACAAGGTCACGCCATTGTCGGCGGACGGACTCATCCAGTGACAGGAGGTATTCTCCCACTTTGTCGAACTCTCCTCCAATGAGAGGGTCCCCAGTGGATGACATTGTGACTTTTCAAGATGTGCTGCTGAGGGGGGCAGCGAATTTGGGGATCACACTGACTGTGCCCACCCCTTCCACTTCCGTGATCTTTGAAATGTTGCAATGCAGGCACCTCTCTCGACCCTTGCTGCCTTTGGTGCCAGGACTGGAAGAACCAGCCATGGAGCTGTTTATGACGCCGGCCTCGGTGAAGTCTGCGCCTTCGAGACTTCAAAAGAAGTGCAGACCCCCGGATTCTGATCCAGCATTCTTGAGAGCAGATCCTGTACGGGATTCTGTCATTGTGACAGCGGCCAAGAAACCGCACTCTACTGCCCCGTCTTATACGGTCCCTCCGGACAAGGAGAGCAGACACATGGATTCGGCAGGAAGGAAATTATGTAGTACGGCTGCCACTTCGATGAAGGCAGCTAGAGCACCAGCGCTTTTGGGCAGATGTGATCGCTTCTCCCGAGAGATAGGAGGGAAGACTTTCAGGAGATTCTGAATGAGGGCATGATGGTCTCAAATCAGGTCATCAGTTCTGCGGCGGATGCCTCTCTCCTGGCCGCGCATGGGTAAGGCCATGGCATTAACCTGAGGCGACATTCCTGGTTGCGCCTTACCTCTCTTAAGCCTGAGGCACAACAGAGGATTTCTAATTTGCCCTTTTAAGGATCAACCCTCTTTGGGGCTCATGCGAACGGTGAGATGGCCCGCATGAAGGCGGAAGAAAAGCTGAAGGTTGTAGGTTTGGAGAAACCGAAGGAGCAGCGGAAGCCGTACCCTCCCTTCTAGAAGCGTTACACTTCCCAGAGGTATCTACGGGGGCAAGGTCGCCAAGCTGGCCAAGCTGGCCAACAGCAGCAACAGCAATACCAGTGACAACCATTCCCAAAAAGTCAGAGGGGCAGAGGCGGACAGCAGTCCTCCTTGGCGAATAAGGGCCCGGCCGGGTCTAAGCCCTGAGGAGTTACTTCGCCCTCGTCCGTTACCCGCTCTGGTGGGGGAAAGCATACAGAATTACTTGGCAGAGTGGAGAATAATTACTCAGGACAAGTGTGTGCTGAATATTATTTGCAATGGATACAGTCTTTGGTTTGTCAGCCCTCCTCATCTATTCCACCGGTTCCTTCGCACTACCAGCTGCGAGAACTACAAGAAGAGGCCGATACCCTGTTAAGAAAACGGGCAATAGAAGACATCCCTCTGTCTCAAAGAGGAAAGGGTCTATACTCACGGTTCTTTCTGGTACGCAAAAAGGACAAGAATGAGTTCAGGCCCATTCTGGATTTGCGACAAGCAAACAAGTGGATTCGCATGGAGAAATTTTGCATGCTGTCCTTGCACCAGATTTATCATCAGCTGCAGCGAGGAGACTGGTTTTGCGCAATACATCTACAGGATGCGTACTTCCATGTACCCATTGCACGGAAACACCGGAAGTTCCTGCGATTCCTAGTTGGCACCAATCACTATTAGTACACCGTACTACCGTTTAGACTGAGGTCGGCACTCTGGACTTTCTCAAAATGCATGGCAGTGGTGGCAGCGCACCTGAGAAAGAACAAGGTGTTTGTCTACCCGTACCTGGACGACTGGTTGATCAAAGCCTCCACCTTCCAGGAAGCGCAATTGCATTTCAACAGGACGGCCGTTCTGTTGAATCACCTGGGTTTGCACATCAATATTTCCAAGTCCGTTCCGACTCCTGTTCAGTACCTGCAGTACTTGGGAGCCTCCATCAATATTATCAGAGCAAGCGTGTCTGCTTCGGAGGAGTGACGCTTATCGATCCTTCGGAAGGCGAATGCTCTCCTGTAGGATCCATCAACGACAGTAAGGACGGTGTCTTCTCTTCTGGGGTCGATGGCCTCTTGCATCTTCCTCACACCACATGCACGCCTTCACATGAGACCGCTGCAGGAGTGTTTGGAGGAACAATGGGACCAGAAACGAGGGAGCTGGGACGACAGGATCCAACTGTCTCTACACGCTCCACCGTCTCTGAGATGGTGTTGTTCGGCAGAGAATCTCCTCAAGGGGGTCCCTTTCCACAAGGAAATTCCCACACAGACTATTGTGACGGATGCGTAGGCTGGGTAGGGCATTCAGACCATCTTCATATCCAGGGAACGTGGTCCCAGGTGGAATCCACGTACCACATTTCATCCGTCCTTCCAGACCAACTCCTTGCTTGTACAGACGGACAAAACGACCACAATGTATTTCCTCAACAAACAGTGGGGCTCGAGATCGCGCACACTGTCTCAAGAAGCGCAGGCGATCTGGCACTGGCTGTTAGCCAGAGGACTGACAATAACGGCGTCCCATCTACAAGGTGTGCAGAATGCTCAGGCAGACGCACTCAGCAGGCTTGTTCAGAAGAACCACGAGTGGGTCTTAAACGACGAGGTGCTAGGAAACATCTTCGAAAGATGGGGCACTCCAGACATAGATCTGTTCGCCACTGCCAAAAACAGCAAATGCCGAGACTTCGCCTCCAGGTTTTACCAACCGGGGACTCTGGGGAATGCACTATGGATCAGCTGGTCGAACAGTTTGCTGTACGCTTTTCCACCCATTCCCCTGATTCCGGCAGTGCTCATCAAGCTGTCTCAGTCGAGGGCGCGAATGATCCTCATTGCTCCGGAGTGGCCTCGACAGTGGTAGTTCACAGACCTGCTTCACCGGTCTGTCCAACCCCACCTGCGGCTTCCATGTCGGCCAGACCTTCTAACGAAGTTTGGGGGGCAGATGGTGCACCCCAACCTCTCATCGTTGAGTTTGGCGGCATGGCTCCTGAGATAGTACAGTATGGACACTTGAACTTGCCTGACGACTGCATGGAGATACTCAAGGAGGCTAAGAGACCTCCCATCAGGACTTCCTATGCCTACAAGTGGAAGAGGTTCTGCATCTGGTGCACATCCAAGAATGCTGATCTTACCTCCTGCAAGGAAGATGTCATCCTTCCATATCTCTTGCATTTGGCTCAATCTGGCCTTAATTTCCATTCTATTAAGGTTCACCTCGCAGCATTAACTGCATGTAGGAAATGCCCTTCACAAACATCCTTCTTCCACATTCCTTTAATTAAAGATTTTTTTGAAGGATTGGAGAAAGTGTTTCCTCCTGTTAGGCGTCCGTCACCTTCATGGGAGCTGAATGTGGTGCTGTCTCGGTTGATGAAGGAACCTTTTGAACCCATTCATAAGGCTTCTCTGCAGCATCTTTCCTGGAAGGTGGCCTTGCTTGCGACTATAACTTCGGCCCGCAGGGTGAGTGAGATTCAGGCCTTGTGTTGCAACGAGCCTTATACAGTGTTTCAGGCTTCTAAAGTTGTCATGAGGACTCACCCTAAGTTCCTGCCTAAAGTGATTTCTGATTTGCATGTCAATCAGACGATAACTTTGCCTACGTTCTTTCAACATCCTTCCTCTCCGGCGGAGAGGTCTCTTCATTCACTGGATTTAAGAAGGGTGTTGAAGTTCTACTTAGATAAGACTAAGGACATTCGTAGGTCAGACCAATTGTTTGTCAACAAGTGGAAGAGGACTGGTCTTGCCACATCTAAACAGTTCATCTCTAGATGGATAGTGTCCTGTATCCAGTTGTGTTACCAAAAGGTTAATAAGACCTTAGGGGGTAAGCCTAAGGCCCATTCTACCTGGGGCAAAGCCGCTACAACGGCTTTGCTTCGTAATGTTCCCATTGCAGATATCTGCAGGGCTGCCACTTGGAAGTCGGTCTATACCTTTGCGAAAGACTACTGTTTGGATTCTGATGCCAGAGCAGATGTTCAGGTTGGGTAGGCTTCGTTGAGAAATCAGTTTGCACAGTAATAGTTTTATCTGTTTCCTCCACCGCTGGTTTGGTTTGTTGGGAACTGTTGCCATTCTATTCACTAGATTATGACTATACACAGAGATCCCCTACTACAGAAGGAGTAGCATCTTACCTGTAACTCCAGTTCTGTAATAGGGGTATCTCGGTTATAGTCATAAGCGCCTGCCCTCCTCCCCGGTGGATGAAATGATAATGTACTGAATGCTACAGGCCTAGCTTTATACACCTTCAAAAAGAACTGAAAGTAAAAGGCCTTTGGCTGTGCATCCTGGGATACCGTGGGTCTCTGGAGAGTTCCTTAAAGGCACGGTATCCCTTTTCCAGACACATAATGGCAGCCAATGGGGCTTGTTTGTCCAACCCTTCCTCTATCATGACAAAGGATTTTTGTGAAGGGGAGTTTCTCTATGTGTGAAACTTTACAAAGTGTATAAAATTTAATATTATTTGGCTATCTTTTTTCACTTCAAGATGAAGTGCTGGCCAGTGTAGCCTTGTAGTTTTAGGCTGCATTATTTGTCTTTGATTTTCTCTTAAGTGTCTATACAGGACTGCAGAAGAAGACCACTTAAGAGACTATTTTGATTGCTCCGGGTTCCACGCACATGGGCGGGACTATTCACTAGATTAGGACTATAACAGAGATACCCCTATTAGAGAACTGGAGTTACAGGTAAGAAACTACTCCTTCATGATGTTCACCTCCTAATCAATATGCGCCAATCACACCAACATCACCACACCATTTTTCATGCCAGATATATATATCACTTCATCCATATGTTGACATTGTTAAAGAGAAGTGGTAAGTATATAACCACCAACATTTCTTATTTCATACCTGATGAGAAAGGACCATGACTGGACCCGACCGCATCCATGGTCACGTGGTTCATGCATCACTGTAGGCATAGTCCTAACCACACATTTCAGATAGCACATCTGCCAGAAACCTCATACATCCCCCTAGGTGCCCAAGTGCTCTCATACATTGTTTGTAGATAGAATTCGAGAAAGGGGGATTAAAGATTTACCCCCTACTCCCATTGTTATTTCCCAGAAAAAAAAGTGGGATATGAGCGTATTCCGACCTTTCATGGCCACAGGAGGGGCATCCAGCCACTTCTTACCCGCACAGCCACCACAGTGCACAGGTTTCCCAGCCTCTGTGCGGCCGAGGAAGCGGTACCCACAAACCCCATCGGTTGGGCAGCCAGAGGTTAACCGTCACAGCCTCAAAACCCCTTTAGTTTGCCCTCTTTCCATTATTGGCTCCCAGTGAGAGGTAGTATATGCCATCACCTACCCCCCTAGAGGTCTATAACATCACGCTGCTGGGTTCTTCAGATTGTCAGAAGGGAGATCTCCCTCCCCTTCTTGACCATCCCTCCACCCATGCCACCTACTTATGATAGGCTGACGGATGACCATCTCTTTTCGCTCTGCCAAGAAGTAATAGCCAAGAAAGACCATCTTCCCCCATCTTGATGAATGGGTGTTGAAGGCAGCCTTGCCCAAGGCTGTTGTCTCCCACCTTCAGACTAAGGTGGACCTCCTGCACACGCTGGAGTCCTAAGTGAAACCTTACTCCCACTCAGGCGTTCCCTTCCATCGTAGCTGTTCTGGACATGTTGAATTTTAGTGCTTATCCTCCCGAATGACAAGTCCAGTATATTCAGTCTGTGATGCCAGTGTTTCATCCTCGATCCTGGATTTCGGTGAGACTGACTCTGAAGCTGCTGGGCCTCCTGCATCCTGCTTGTGACACATGCCTGCTGTAATATGCAGGCTCTGCAGTGGGACCGGAAGTACCAGTGGGCGCAGCATCAGGGGATCTCTCTGACATCCGATCTCTGAAACAACTGGGCAAGTTATGCAGTGGTGGTTAACAAACCGCAATTGGGTCAGCAGCAGATGTCTCTATTCTCCAACTAAATTTGACAGTGGTGACAGATGGGTCTTTTCTGAGATGGGGTGGCCATCTGTGAGAGGTTGATATCAGAGGACTTGGTTTCCAGCAGAATTCGGAGTCCACATCAACCTACTGGAGCACCGGACGATTAGGCTGGCATTGGAAGTCTTTGCACCCTCCATTATAGGAAGGCTAGTCCAGGTGTTCACGGACAACAGCACTGCCATGTGGTACTGCAACAAACAAGGCGGGTGGGGTTGTGGCCATATTGTGAAGACGCCCTGCTTCTCTGGGCATAACGGTAACTTCATGGCATATCCCTGGTGGTTTAACACTTGGTAGGTTCTTTGAACCCCAGGGCGGACAAACTCATCTGCAGATGCCTAGCTTATCATGAGTGGCATCTCCATCCGGAGGTGGCGTAAGGTCCTTTTCAGCAGTTGGTTATATCTGTTCCCCACCACCGAGAGCACGCAATGTTGGCGCTTTCGTGTGCTGGAGTTTTCAAGGCGGCTTTTGCTCAGAGATGCTTTTTAAAAAAAATGTTTTATTAACAAGAAACAAGCATGGCAATGATACATACAGACAATATAACATACAGTGCGCGGATCACAAGAACAAAGCAGCCCTGTTCAGCATCTGAGTCATTTATACGAGCACACAACACTGCAGCCCAACTATATCTTTACATGGCCAGTCTACGTCAGTCTGAGGCACTGCCATCATCGTCAAGGTTCGGAGGGTCACAAATATTACCACAAAATTTATTCCAAGCCCCCCATATTTTCTCCCATTTCTTGGGGCACCCACGATGGATAAACACTGACTTTTCCGCCACCATCATTTCATCCATATTTCTGCACCATTTACGGAGGGTAGGCAGCATGTCCGAACTCCACAATAAGGCTATGTTACGTTTTGCCAGCATCAGACCCAGCATTACCCAGTCTTGTTGTCGGTGATTTAGGTCATTTGGCTCGCATACAATCAGTAAGCAACGACGGAGTTCATGCGTCGGGGAGATGCTTATAGTTTGGGAAATCGTACGCATAACAGCTGTCCAATACATAGCTATACGGCTACAGTCCGAGATGGTATAATAGAATGTCCCCTCGTCCCCGCAGTGTCGTAAGCAATATTTATGAGAGGTAGACCCTATTTTGAATAACGTCCTTCTAGTGTAGTATGTGCGGTGCAATATTTTGAGTTTAACCAGTTTCAGCCTGGATGTTATAGCCGTTTCTCTGGGAGACAAAAGGGCCTCCTGCCACTCGGACTCATCAAAGTCGCCCACATCACAGGACCATTTCTGTTGCAGCGTGGACGTCAAGTCAGGAAGGTTATTGATCAATTTCCGGTAGGTCAAAGAAGTGGCCCTATTTGGCATGTGTTCCATCAGAAGTCTAACTTCCAGAGGAGAGGATTCCTGTAGGTCGGTACCTGGAGGTATGACCGACTGGAGAGCATGTCTAATTTGAAGGTATCTGAACTTCTCTGTCTGCGCCATTTCATAATGTGTTTGGAGGTGGGAGAAGTCCACCATCTTACCTCCTTTCCAGATGTCACCTACCACTGAAATGCTGATGTTATCCCAGTTCTGGAACCAAGGGAGCCTAACCTATAGGAGTCCCACAGTGGTGTCATTTGTGTGATCATCCCAGAGCATTTAAGACGTCTATTCGCTTTAAACCTAAGGTGTACAGAATGGTGCGTGGGTCCGAGTAAGTCGGAGGGCACGCGTCGGCTATATAGATTACCCATCAGTCATCTGCTCTCCAAGCACTGTATATCAGGGAGATACGCCGGCTCGGTTTGCGGAGCGTGCAACCAGTAATTAATCTGCTTAAGATGGGCCGCCCAGTGATATAACTCCACGTTTGGAAGCGCTATTCCCCCATCATACCAACTCTTTGTCAACTTGTCCTGTGCGATGCATGGTGGCTTCCCGTCCCACAAAAGATTGGAGACGGTTACAGCTATAGTTCGAAAATAAGAGTCAGGAACCAGAAATGGCGTATTTTCAAGGACATATAGAAGCGTGGGAGCGCCATCATTTTATACAACGCCGCCTTACCCAAAAGCGTAAGAGGGAGAGTCAATCACACCTTAACGTCTCTTCGAAACTGCTCTAGGTGGGGATTAAGATTCAAATCGTAAAATTCGTTCGGGTCTGCTGTAATAAAAATACCCAGGTATTTGAATGCTGTCACAGTAGGTCGTAGGGGGCAACTCAAGGGTAAAATAGAGGGGGGACTGGTCAGTACATGGAGAACGGACTTGGACCAATTGATATTGTAAACCGATACCCTACCAAACTTTTCACAGACGTTCAATAATTCTAGAATGGATTTCTTGGGGGAGGTGAGGTACAGTAATATGTCATCCGCATATAGGGATATGCGTTCCTCCCACGTATCAGTCCAAGAAAATCCTTTGATAGAGGATTCCCACCTAATCCAGATTGCAAGTGGCTCGACAATCTGCGCGAAGAGCAGCGGGTATAAGGGACATCCCTGCCTTGTGCCGCGTCCAAGTGGGAAGTCCCGAGAGATGTGTCCATTGGCAGCGACATGCGCTAAGGGTTTGTTGTAAAGGAGGCGAACCCAAGCGCAGAATTTAGGTCCGAAGCCCACATGACAGAGCAATGCGAAGAGGTAAGGCCACTCTACAGTATCAAACGCCATGGTGGCGTCTAAGGAGAGGACGACCGACGGTTCCCGGATATGTGACGTACGTGCCAACACCGCGCGAAGCCTACGCAAGTTAAGGGCCGTGCTGCGGTGTGGCATGAATCCAGACTGGTGCGGATGTACTAAAGAGGAGAGGTGGGGGGGTCAGCCGCAACGCCAGTAGTTTGGCCAGAATCTTGGGTTCTGCGTTTATCAGGGAAATGGGGCGATAATACGCACATTCCCTATCTGGTCTACAAGGTTTATGGATAGCAGCTATAGTGGCAAGCCTCTGGTCTCTCGGTAACTCTCCCACTTCGAGGCTAGCAAGAAACATCTCAAGTAAAAAGGGAGCAGTCAATTGTGCTGTCCTTTTATACAGTTCTACTGGGAGGCCATTAGGCCCGAGCGCCTTACCGGACGCGAGCGAGTAGGTTGCAGTCTGCAATTCTTCTAAGGTGATATCTGCCTCCAGCAGGAGTGCCGCTTCTGGGGAAAGTTGAGGGATAGTCAAATCTTTAATATAGTCATACGCCTCCTCAGACGTGTAAGACGGCCGGGGAGCATACAGTTGTTCATAGTGATCAGCCAGCACGTCTACTGTATCATCCGGCTTAGAGATCATGGAACCTGTGAGGGACAGCAACTGTGCTATGACCCTATTCGCTCATTCTTTCCTATCTAGCCAGGCTAGCATCTTCCCAGCCTTGTCCCCCAGCTCGTATACCCTATGCCTGGTCGCTTGGAGGTTAGCTTTCGCACTTTCCCACTGATATGCCACATACGCAGTTTGTTTAAGCTGAACCTCAAGGTTGGCGGCGAGTGACGGGTGCGCCGCCTGTTCCGTCAGTGTGGTGGCTAGCTCTTCCTCTAGGTTATCCAATTCAGCTCGCTGCGACCGTTTATGCCCCGTAATTGAGGCTAATGCTTGTCCGCGCAGGACCCCCTTATAGGCCTCCCAGAGCGTGCCAGGGGAGTCCACCGACCCAGCATTTTCTTGAAAGAATTGTTTGGTAGTGACTGTGAGATGTTTCATGATAGGGCCAACATGCAGAAAACCAGCTTGAAGCGGGAACATGCGCCTTCTGGAAGTCTGGTGAAGTGTGTATTTTAGCAGCAGTGGAGAATGATCCGATATGCCCCTAGGGCGGATTATTACCTCTTCTATTCCAGGCAGGCCATCTGCTGATATCAGGAAATAATCAATGCGTGTAAGACAGTTGTGAACTGCGGAGTAGTAAGTATACTGCTTCTCGTCAGGGTGTGTGTACCTCCAACTATCTGTGAGTCCCAAAGCATCTAAAAGACCAAGGGGGCGTCGTCCACCCTGTACCCTCGATCTGATAGGGAATCTATCTAGTGAGCCGTCTAGGACATCATTAAAGTCGCCCCTTAGGAGTAGTGTTGCAGTAGGTAGTGTCAGCAAAAATGCCGGAAGAGCAGAATGGGTCTGTGCATGAAGGGCCGAAGAGTCATAAACGGATCAGAGACGCTTTTTAACTTGATTAAAACTCAGGCCTCTTGTACGCCTTTCTGCCAATGCCACTCCTGCCTGGAGTTCTCAAGAAGATTAGTATTGAGCGTGCCCAAGTCATCTTTGTGATTTTGGATTGGGCTCAGAGTCCTATGATCATGCTGCTCCTTTGGGAGGTTCTTTTATCTCAGCAGCAGAGGATGGTTCACCACTCAAACCTGTCAACGCAGCACCTTTGGGCATGGAGATTGAGCCGAAACAATTGACAGCCTTTGACCTTCCGCCTGAAGTCTACAGTGATCTTGGCAACCAAGCGCCCCTCTACCAAGACTGTATACACCTGCTGTTGGGGCAAGTTTGTGGCATGGTGTGCAGAGAAACCGGTTCACCCTTTTTGCTTTCCTCTCTCAGGTCCTTTTCTTTATCCGTTCTCTGCTCTGGGCGCCCTAAAGGGCTATCTTTCTGACATCTCTGCCTTTCTGCGGTTGCCAGATCAGCCATCACTCTTCAAATCCTATGTTGTAAATATGTTCTTGAAATGTTTGCTACACATATCCTACCTTTGCTCTTCATCATGCCTATGGGGAACCTAAATCTAGTCCTAACTTTTCTAATGTGCGCCCTCTTTGAGCCATTGCTCAATTGCCCTCGCAGGCTCTGTCATCAAGACGGCCTTCCTGGATGCAATAGCATCTGCCCTCAGGGTCAGTAAACTTCAGGCTTTGTCATCCAAGCCTCCATACCTGAACATCTATCCAAACAAGCTGGTTCTTCGCATTAGAGATTGATTCCTTTTTACTGAAAGTTTTCTCTCCTTTGTGTAGGCCAGTCCATCACCCTGCCTACCTTTTACGCTTACCATGTACCTCTATAAATGACATGACAAAATCCAGAGCAGGAACTAATAACATCATATCCTCCAATCTGCAATGTGAATCTTTGGCACGCTACTACATCTGTAAAGTTGAGGGCATTTATAACACACTCAACTCCAGAAGGGTCGCCGCTAAAACGTGGCCCCCCAATTCCTCACCTGCTCTCCCCTACTCTCTACAAGACTTACCATCTATGTCTTTCAACGACCTGGAGAGTCTGGCAGCAAAGGAGAAATCAGGTTCTCCTGATGATCCAATAAAACCGGACACCTTTGGTAAATTCCAGGACTGTATCATGACTGAGGGCAGGGAACTGATCAATAGATCGCTCAAGACGTCAGCAAATCCTAAATCCTGGAAACACGCCAAGGTGGTTCCTTTACTAAAAAATCCAGCACTGGATGCATCTCTGCCGGAAAATTTCTGGCCAATCTCTCTGCTTCCTTACTTGGCCAAGATCATGGAATCCCATCTTAATGGCATCTTGAACAAGTAATTGGAAGGTAATGGGATTTTGGACAGGTCACAAAATAGGTTCCGGCCTAAGCATAGTACAGAATCCGCCCTGCTGGCAGTTAGAGAGCAGCTAAGGGCGTCACTGGACATGGGCAACAACTTGGCACTGATCTTATTGGACCTGAGTGCGGCCTTCGACACTGTCTCTCATGAGCGTCTGCTCCAAACACTTACACGGTTTGGCCCCCCAGATACTTCAGAAGCTCTGTACACAATATGTTCCTACGTGAGCATTGCGGTCAGCAGACCTGCATCTGGCTTGTACTCCTAGGGTACTCGGGAGTAGAGCGGGAGGGTGCTCTTTTAGGTTCTTGGCCCCAGCCCTATGGAACTCTATTCTTCTTTTGGCACGCAGCACACACGATCATTGGGCATTTAGAAAACACATCAAAACATGGCTGTTTTCATCCATCTAGTGCATGATATGTATGTTTGCTGCGCCCGTGTTCCCTAGTCTTTCAATAACTGACTATACCTAGCTGTCTTTCATCCAGCTAGCATCACTTTCCCTGGTCTCCCATCCACGAGCGCTGGGACGCCCCGATGTTGGGGTAGCTATGCATCCATAACTTAAGTAAGTGGAGTGACTTAATCGACTGGACACAAAAAGAACGTTGCTGTTCTACCTTGAAGTCACAAAAGAGTCCCAGGTGGACGACCAACTCTTCGTGGGGTGTCAAAGAAGAAGGGAAAGGCCATGCAGAAACAGACTATCTCCAGATGATCGTCCTCTGCATTAAGATCTGCTACGCATTGACCAGGAAGCAACCCCCTGCTAGTTTGTATGCTCTTTCCTCCAGAGCTAAGGCTGTGACCATTGCATTTTGTTAGATTCAGGAGGTAGGTCCTGGGACATGTAGTTGGTTGGACCATCAAATTCTCAATAATATAAAGATTACCAACTACACACTTCTTTTTATCCTCTAAATTGAGGGAAACAAACTGGTATTACTTTTTAGTTTGTTGGGTATCCTTTATTCATACCCCTTGATTCTGTTATTTTATCATTCTTATATTTTCATGTACGAGATAAACACTGGACATTTTACACTTTACACATAAATACAATACAGTTCAACAACACATCTATATACAATATACAATTCACATCAAATTTTTACCAACAAACAAGTGATCTTCATAGGGTGTTTTTCGGCAACACCACGACAGGACAAAGTCACGTTCAACTAAAGGTTCAAAGTCACGTTCAACTAAAGGTTCAATAAACAGCAAATTAATGCGGAAAAAAAGCTCAATAAACCACAAATTAATTCATTGGTCTACTAGACAATTAGTGTCAATTTTCCTTTATATGAAGACGCGCTTCGAACCCGATGACATCAGTTTTCGGGGTTCTCTTCAGGGCTCTGTCTCTTATGTTGGTCTGTTCTCCAGCTTGTCGCCGGTCCACAGGATCGCTTTTTACTCTATAATTCTTCTGTGTTTCTACCTGCATGTGTCTCCGTCTTTGTTTGGACACTTCTCTCTATTTCTGTATTTGTAATCACACTCTTCCCTGGTCGTTATGTCTGTGGATGGCCGGTCATTGCCTGTTTTATCTGTACACGCGTTCAGGCGCTGTGTGCTTCACGCGCTTCTTCTAGTTACTCAAGCGGCTTCCTCAGCGTGGGACCATCGTACCTCTCATTCCCTGTGCGTTCGTCAGTCCGGTGACTAATGCTTCAGTCTCTGGAATCCAAAATAGAAAAATTGCCGAAAAACACCCTATGAAGATCAGTTGTTTGTTGGTAAAAATTTGATGTGAATTGTATATAGATGTGTTGTTGAACTGTATTGTATTTATGTGTAAAGTGTAAAATGTCCAGTGTTTTTCTCATACATGCAAATATAAGAATGATGAAATATCAAAATCAAGGGGTATGAATAAAGGATACCCAACAAACTAAAAAGTAATACTAGTTTGTTTCCCTCAATTTAGAGGATAAAAAGAAGTGTGTAGTTGGTAATCTTTATATTATTGTGACCACTGCATTAGCACGTGGAGTTTGGGTCCTTGATATCTACCAGGCAGCAATGTGGCCTTCTCTAAACACGTTCACAAATCTTTTACTGCCTAGACAGTCAGGTGGGTCGGGATGAGCACTTTGCTCATTCGGTCCTCCAGGATCTACTAGTGTGAAACAGTTTCGTAGACTCACATCCAGGTAATTATTGCTTAGGGACCTATTCTAAGGCACGGAACCTGCCACTACAAGTCTCTATCTGATAAACGAGTTACTCACCTTCGATAAAGCCGTATCTGGTAGAGACTCAATCTGTCAGCAGATTCCTTACCGACCAACTCAATGTTCTTTGTGGCTCCGCACTCTTGCCATGGAAAGTTGCAAAAAGAAACTAACATCAGCATGCTGGGGTGACATCTGTATATGCACTGCGCATGTCACTCCTGCCGTGATTGATGTCACCTACTGGCATGCAGGGCTACTGCTTATGAACACTTTCTGGATCCAGTCTGACACCTGGGGTTAATTCTGAGGTAAGTAATCTTTGGCTAGAAAGTCTCTACCAGATAATGTGTTACCAAGGGTAAGTAACTTATTCTTTTAAGCTTCACTGGTGAAATTAAATGATGCTGGTTTTGACCCTCGATGTATATGCTGCTCCTAAAAGCTATCTGCCACCATCTCCTTGTGATGGCTGTTTACCAACGTCCATGAGCTATGGAAAAGTGTCCATATACACAAAATGTTAATCTGTAGATAATTGTCAGTTGGAAATCATGTGTCTATAAAAGAGGTTTGTAGGCAATTGGAAGTCAAATCAGTAATGAGTTTCTACAGAATATTGGTTTATAAAAAATAGAATATTTTCTACAGAAAACTGCCAGGCTGCAGAAGATTCATAAGGATTATCAGTTAAGATCCAATATCTTAAAATGGATGTCAGTGATATAAGTCTAATGATACAATAATTGGTTTCTGTCATGATTGGGGTGGAAATGTATCCTGAGAATATGTGATAGGCTTGGTAGCATTCTTGATGATTTAATGAAGTGCATAACCTGGACAAGTTTCCTGACTTCTCTTCATATTATCCACAGATAAAACCAGTGTTGAAGGACGTTTATCTGCTCTTTGCTGCAGTGCAGTGGCAGTGTACGAACAGTAGCAGTCCCACAGGACCATGCCTCAACGTGCTCAAGGGACCACCTCTCAGTGAATCTGTTCTGGGTTTTTTGTATTGACACACCTTCGATATTTCCCATGTCTTAGTTCCAGCAAGGATACTTATTTTGTTTTTGCAAAAGAGCAAAACACGTTTGTGGGGACTACCAAAGAAAAGGTGTAACTTTGAAAAATTAACAATTACAGAAGGTACCTCGGGAAGAGAAAAGGCTGCTCCTGAACAGTCTCTCTGTTCTTGTTGCTTCACAGTGGCAGATAGACCACTTATGTGTCTTTGAGTCTTTTGTATGTGCGTACTTGACAGAGACTAACAAGGTGAAGGAGAGCCTATTACCTGGATAAAAAGGATCTGTCAAGGAACCTTTAATTTCTTCTCCACGGAATAACAGTGACTCACATTTGCAACCTACCCGTGTCTCCCTAAAGTACACAGGACTGCCATCCTTCTCTGTAAAAGAAGTATTTGGAATCACCATTGTTCTACATAATGTGCGTGAAGCTATGTTCTCTGCACAAGATGGTAATGCCTGCAGTTGTGGTAAGACATTATCTTGGGTTGAAGGCCCATGGTGAAACCATAGAGTGTACCAGGACAAATGGCACAAGCACTCCTTTCAGGAGCCAAGCATCTTCCTTCAGTTTACCCGGCTCATGAGTTCTGACACTCGAAGAGAGATGCAAAGTTGGATCAACGTTGAGTATGAGAAAAGCACTTAATACAGGGTAGCAACACAACTCATCGGAAGAAGCCGTTCACCTGTATGGCAAAATCTCCCAAACTATTTCATCAGGCAATGCAGATACGTCAATTTGCACTAATTAGCTTGAGCGATATTACGCTGACATTTGCGGAACTGTTAAAAAACGAGGCACAAATAATTTGTCTAAAGAAGGTTTTATTGCTTTGTTTGTACTGGTTATATTTCACATTTAAAACAGTAGCAACCCTACACTGAGACTTCACTCATGTAATATGTTTCCATTTTTGTCTAATGCTCTAGTAAAAGGAGCAACCATTGCTTTGAATTTTCCTAGTACTGAATTAATTTTGGATTACTTGGCTATTTACACATCTATATAGATTTACATGGATTGTGGCTGTTAGCTGAGCATGTGAAATGTGCATTATTGCCTGTGATCTCCATTAGGTGTACTGCAAATTCTTGTCTGTCAACTTTATTGGACAGTGTTAGGACAAGGAACAAATATTCAGGTGAATCACCCGCAGCAACATGGCTGAATGAAATGGAGAATTCTGTGCACTAATTTCCAGGCACAGTTTCGTCCCACAAAGCAGTTCGGCTGAAAGGGCCTACACGTTCTAAATAGCCTCAGAACAAGGATTCATGCAGAAAATTTAAATTGAGCATCATTCTCATCATAAACTGTCCTTGGGTGTCTAGGCACACAATAGAAACCGCTCGGATGTGTTGAAATATTTTTATTTTTTGTTACTCAGATGCTTGAATACTTGAATAAACTGTACTTATGAATGGAATCATTTTTTTAGTCTTTTTTTATAGACAAAGTGATTTGCAATATTTGACGGCAAAGTTGTACATCCCTAATGCATCACCTTTGTGTACTTTACTAAAAAAGTTTTCCTTTACTTTAACCAAGTGAGGTTGTTTTTACCTTATTTATCCGAATGAAATTCCAATAATTTTAATGTTTATTTATATATGTTTGTGTGTGTATATATATAAAACAAAAGTTTGTATTGTTAGGTCTTTAATACAGTGTTTCTACCTCTCATTTGTAAACTGCATGCAATGTTCTTGTAACCGATTACTCCCTGGCCTGTCTCAAAAAACGCCTTTTTATTATGGTCTGTAAAAATGTATATTAAGTTACAATAAAACTGATAATGAAAACTTGCTTCATTGCATGTTTAAAGATAATTGGATTTAAGACTTTGAAACTGTGCAGTTTCACAATAACAATGTGCACACAAAAAATATTTAAAATGGTCTGTTTTTTCTTTTAAAATTGATTATTTAAATTGAAGCCGGTCGTACACAATTGTCATAAAATATACTGAAATAACAAATACAAATTGACATATAAAGCCAACAACTAATGTTAAATTTTGAGAAGTAGCACCAAAATAAATACTATAGTGCTCTCTCTCATATCCATGCTACAATCCATGCATTCTTTGGTCAAGAAAAATAGAAATGTATGTCTTATAAGGCATTACATTCTCACTAGAAGTACCAGGGTTTTCTGTGTAGGGAGCATTTGGTGTTTGTTGAGGGTTGGATGTATAAATAGTGCTAATTGAAAGTGAGTACTGGTCATGCTTGAAGATGAGTAGTTGTGATGTGTAGATGGGTCCTCTTGAACTAAAATAAATTGTAACCGACACTACAAACTGTGTGGAAGGACAAGTTGTCTGCCTTGAGACAGTTTCATTCAATGACCAACAGATGCAATAAACACTTCATCAAGCATCAAAACAGAAAAAGCTTCCTCAGATCAGATAAGCCTATTGGTGATCTGCTGGCCCACTAACAGTACAGGATTGGCATTCATATAGAATGTTTCATTTCAGAAGGCAGATCTATTTGGAAAAAACTGTTTGACTCAATCCAGGGGGTGTGATATAAAATTTACAGCAACCATAGATGACTGCAGTCGTGTCTAGTCACTCAATCTTGTAGGGCTATTACAAATCTGGAGAAGCGAACGTTTCTTATCCCACAAACATCAATATACCAAGTGGAAAGTCCAGGTTCATGATTTTGTTGTGGGAAATTGGGTTAAGATTCTAAGACCAGGATTGATGAATAAGGGGTTAAACAAATTTGGGATACCCATTCAAATCAAAAAAGTTTTTGCTAATTCTGTAATTACCCAGGATGGAAAATTGTGGAATGTAAAGAGGATTGCAAAATGTAATAATTTCTATTATGGTTCCAGTTTCAATAATAGTTTTAATACTGGAGTACCAGAGGTGAATGGTGATGACTCTGTTGCTTCAAGGGTCAAACGGTTTGTTTGCAATGATAGCTAAAAATGTCTGGATAGTTCAGAAAAAAATCTGAATTCAGCGCTAAGCTTTGTTACAGATGACCAGATGCAGAATAGACTCTTTAAGATTCCTTCCGGACTAGCCTATCGGTGTCTGAACTGTCTTTTGTGATCAAGGTTAAAATACAGCAATGACTACTCATGGAAGTATCTCTAAATGCCAAATTTGGTTAGATTATACAGTTCGACTCAAGAAGCTGAGTAAAGAGTTCAGTACTTGCTCTTTGCTGTAATTATTTTTGCCCTCGAACCGATGAAATGCTTAACTAATTTTACAGAGACGGCACAGCCAGCTGTTTTACTGTCCTAATAGACTGTTATCCGCAGGGACTTCTTGAATGAGACAGCTATAAAATAAACCAGAAGGATCAGCTTTAAAAAAAATCATCCGAACAAGACCACTCGTCCTAGGGAGGAAAGTCTTCAATATATCCATAATTAGGTTTGGTTTTCATGTCGTCTTCTTCCATTTCTAGAGATAGATAGGCAGCTCCAGTTAAAGTAGCCTCTTCATTTAGAAAGCATAAACCATCAGAAGGGACAAGACTTCCAAATATTTATGTAAATCTAACTGTATTATTCATTTAGTAAGTTTTTGTAAAGTACAGAACATTGCCTTGCAGTTATTTTAGAATGCTAATATATATCGAAAAAAGAATGTACATTGAGGGGAAAATTATAATCTAATCAGTGCATTGGAGGCCTTAATTCTCCGTTGCAGCCCTTATGAGTGCCAAGTTCAGTTACTGGCTAGCAGAAAAAGATATATTTTCAAATGCAACTACAGCGTACATGTCCTTGCACTTATGACTCCAGAGCCTATTCTTGGTGTTTCGGTCATTCAAATAGTCTTCAGGTGAGCAAGTGTGCAGTCTTTGATTTTAAGAACGTCTGTGGGTTTTAGGGTGCTAATCCACTCAACCCTACGTCCCTGAATTGCCTTGTCTACAGTAGAGAATCTTTTATTCAGTTCTCTATTCTACTGGAAGCCTGTGAAGCACTTTCAGGGCAGGTTCATATGTGAAATTCTCCTTCGTACGTCATATTCTGACAGCCTGGTTTTGGAACCTATGTACCCTACTGATAAGTTTCTCCTTCAGTTCAGTTTAAATGATGCCTGAATAGTCGGAGCATGCCATAGTCTGGGCTCTTGTCTGCCCAACCCAGTGGTTTCTTTTGAGGAGTTGAAGTTACTGAGGCCGAGGTAGTTGAAAAAGCAAAGGAAATTGAGTTAAAAAAAGGATTCCTAAATTACTTATTTTCGAAGTAGAAGTAGGAGGCTGACCTAAGATAGGTGGTGAGGGGGGATCGAGTAAATTGGATTCCCATAGTGGCATATCTTAATCTTGGCTTTAATATATGGGAAGCTCTTTTTTTAATCCAGTGGAACACATAACTCAAGCACATTGTAATATTACCATGGTTCTCTGGAACTATTCTCACTATCCTCACATATCGTGAGAGCATAAGTTCTATGGCCAGATGGCCCCAATGATTTTGATATCTCAGCTCAATGTCGTCTTTTCCTAGTAGGGTAATCATGGCTGCAGCCAGTGGGTGTCCTATGTGATGAAGCCTACTATATTTGTTCGAGGCATATGAGCTGTAGATTGTATACTTGTGCATAGATCGCCATCTGGTGTTGGGCTCGGATGTTTGCACTTTGTTCTTGTCCTGTAAGAAGTTCTTTGTAGTCATGAGATAGGTGACTCCTCCTTGGTATGATAGTGCACATGGGCATAAACTCCACCCTCAGATTTTTTTTTTCTGCCATCGGGTTTGGATGTAAACTGCTGATCTCCGGGTCGGTGTCGTTCAACGCACATCCCTTCTCTGCTCGACTGTATTGTTTCGATTGCGTTCCCTTTCGACGCTCATCCAAAGTATTCATTACAACTTTGATTCCAGTCGTTTGCTCGGACCGTTGGGCCTACCGGCGCCATCAGGCCCTGCAGTCAATGGGAAGAACTCCATTTAAAATGCCCCCTGTGTGGTGCGAAATTTCCACACACTGATCTCCACGAGGTCTGTAACCGTTGCCTCTTTCCAGAACACAAAGATAAAGACTGCAAGGAGTGTGCTTCCTCCCGAATGAAAAAGACCATATGTGATCACCGGGCTCGACGTCACATAATGTCTCGACCAACGGCCTCGGCACCGGATGACATCTTTGATGCAAGCCCCGAGGCTCCATAATAACAGCAAACAGAAGATGAGGACATCAGCGTCTCCGAAGAAGACCTCTCAAATTCGATGACCAAGTTATTACTGGAGGGCAACGGACCGTGAGTAATGACCTCAACGCCCCTGCCCCAACAAAAACTAAAGATAGGGCTCCGGTAACACCTTCACCTTCGGGCTCAGGTTCACACAGGGATAACGCTTCTGATGCCCTGCCCTTGGGCCTGCTCCTAAGCCTAAAATCAAGCCTTCCAGCAGCTTAGAACTGAGCCAGACGCTTATCGGTACCAACAATCAATCTTTGGCACCGAAACACAGGTCCAAAATGGACACAGTGCCACGCCCTGATACATCGGCACCAAAGACTGCTTCGACGCCGAACCTTTCGGCACCGAAACACACCCAGAACAAGGCCTCGGACCCGAAAAAATCCCTTAAGACTTCGGAACCGTAGAAATTTCGGAGTCGAAACTCCACCAAAGCTTAACCCCTCTTAAAGCTACAGATACTAAGTCAAAGCACCATTCAGAAACAAAATCCTCGGTACCAAAGAAAGACAAGGGCTACGAAGAACTGCTTCACCCAGATCCACCGGGTCCAAAACAAAACACTCTCCACATTGACCCTGTTACAGATCAGGTGATAGCATTACCAAATAGGAAGTTGACATTGGACACCTCAGAAGCACCTGAACAACCCTCTAAGAGAAGGGACATGGCAACATCACCTTTTAGACCCTCCTCACCCCCTCCAGCACTTACAACTGTGCCATTTTCTCCAGCACACGCTCCACTATTTCCTTCTTCACCGCCACCACAGGAAGATGAGTATGCATTGGGGGATAGGGATGGGGGAGACCCACAAGGGGATGACGACGATGATGACATCCAGAGTATTCCACCAAATCAAAGTAGAGAGCGAGGACTAGAAAGGCTAGTCCGTATCCCCAGGATTATATGTAATGATCAAATAGGACTAGCTATGTTTACAGGGGGGAGGGGGACTCAAAGAAGTACGCTAGCTGGCAAACCTGTTGGTTTGTTCATGAAGCCCTCACCCACCAACCTGGTTGGTGGCATGCTTCATCATCGGGCCCACCACAGTGACACCGAATGTGTCCCGGGTGTGCTTCGATGCCAGATTACTGCGGAGCTGGTATATTCGCTGAGTGTGCATTGTAGTGAGTGAGAAAGTGAAGTTAAAAGCTATACACTAGGTCCCAGTACCCGAGGGTAAATAAATAAGTTTAATAACTGGGCCTCTGTTAGCAATAAAAAGGCAGTTAGACGCGGTGGAGTGCGAATTAAGACCTCCTGCGTCTTGTGTGGTCTACATGTTTCAGTCAGGCCTTATTAAATTTAAAACTGGCTTTCCTCAGGACCAAGTGAGTATGTGTATAAAGTGCAAGAAACTAAATTATAGTGTTTGTGTTGTTGGTTTATGTGTCGCACTCTCTAAGGTGCGATTACATGTAAGAGGGGGATTCCCTCTAGGTTTGCTACATATAACAAAGACAGAGACAAACGTACAAAGGAGAGTCATTTTAGTATTGTAAGGAAATAATCACATTTTGTAGCCGACTTGTAAGGTGAGTGAACGACATATATGCGGCTATGGTGTGGTCATGTTTGACCTGCATGGGTTTTAATAAGAACCGATTGTTGTGGTGAGCTAAAACAGCGGATATTAGCATTTGTGAGGTACAGGTAAGTAAAGGTTGGTATCCTCACACAGGCTGTTTGCTGTCAAAAGCTTCCTTGGGTCACCTGGCAGAGAAAGAGACCCTAAAACAAGGATAGTGAAACTAATGGTTTACATCCAACCTGTAGGGAGAGAAAGGTTGCTTACCCCAGTTGTAGCGGTAGTGTTGAGTTACTCGTGGAATTCCCGGTCTGGATCCTCCTTGGACCTATCGTCCTGACTCGTGCAGCATCGGTCGCTCCCCACGCTCCCTGGACACTGGGTATCGTAGCGCTTGACTAGCAATTGCCACCATCAGTTTGTGCTCTGCATTATCGTAGCGCTATTTAGCTTTACTTTTAGCCCACATTGCGCAAGTGATTTTTATTCTTGTAACGCGAGTTAATATTAAAATTGCCTGCTGCGCTATTCACATTGTTGGTTCTGCCTGCTACTAAGATAATCTGTGCCTCTGCCCACATTTCAGAATTAATTCCCTGCTTGTGCCGATCTCGTCGTGTTTGTGTTTTGATTTGCGGCCATTTTGTTGTTGTGCCTGCCAGCCCGCCCCTCCACACCGATCACACCTCCCTGCAGCCGCTCCCTCCCACTGATAGTAGAGAGCTGACCCGCCTGAGCCTCCGCTGTGACCAGCCTGACTCGTGCAGCATCGGTCGCTCCCCACACTCCCTGGACACTGTGTATCGTAGCGCTTGACTAGCAATTGCCACCATCAGTTTGTGCTCTGCATTATCATAGCGCTATTTAGCTTTACTTTTAGCCCACATTGCGCGAGTGATTTTTATTCTTGTAGCGCGAGTTAATATTAAAATTGCCTGCTGCGCTATTCACATTGTTGGTTCTGCCTGCTACTAAGATAATCTGTGCCTCTGCCCACATTTCAGAATTAATTCCCTGCTTGTGCCGATCTCGTCGTGTTTGTGTTTTGATTTGCGGCCATTTTGTTGTTGTGCCTGCAAGCCCGCCCCTCCACCCCGATCACACCTCCCTGCGGCCCCTCCCTCGCTCCGCCCCCTTCTCTATCTATTTATGACTGATGGACCTACGTGCAGCGTCCTCGCGCTGCGGCCGTGCCGAAGGTGCGCCAAAGGTAAGCCCGTCTACGCCCGTCCGAGCCTGGACCGCGCCCAGCGCCAGACCCCCTGGCCCCCGCAAACCGCACTCTGGCTGCATCAAGTATGATGCAGCCACCCTCCTAGCGCTTAACCCCGGACGTACTCCCCAATGCTTCGAAGCTGCCCCAGGACGTACTCATGGGCCCTTCGCATGCCACTCCTGCAAATTCACCAGCGTCAAGACCCTTACCACAACCACTAACCCCAAACACAGGTCCGACCCTAACCACCTGAAGTGCATCCTGCTGAACACCCGCTCGGTCCACAGACACACCACTGAACTCTGGGATCTACTTGACGTTCTATCACCAGACGTCGCCTTCCTCACTGAAACATGGATGAATGCATCATCAACACCCGACATCGCCATAGCCATCCCGGACAATTACAAGATCATTCGTAAAGACCGCCCCATCCAAACAGGAGGAGGCATCGCCATCGTCCATAAAAACACCGTCAAAATCACGACCAGCTCCGACGCTAACCTTTCCACCGCAGAACACCTCCACTTCCAGGTCCACACTGACCCCAGAACCACACTCAGAGGCACCCTCATCTACAGGCCTCCAGGAACACGTAAACAATTCAGCGAGGACATCACTGACTTCATCAGTCCACATGCCCTCGCCTCCGAGAACTACATCCTACTAGGAGACCTCAACTTCCACATGGAAAAGAATAACGACAGCAACACCACCACCCTACTGGATAACCTAGCCAATCTCGGACTCAAACAACTTGTCGACACCCCCACCCACACAGCCGGACATACGCTAGACCCAATCTTCACTTCCAGCAAACACATCTCCTTCGATCGCACCACAGCTCTCCATTGGACGGACCACAGTTGTGTTCACTTTAGCTACAAAACCACCTCGACCCACAACCCCCCACAACCTATTCCCCGAAGAAAATGGAACAAAATCACCACCGACCAACTCCTCACATTGCTCAACCAAAACCCACCCGCCCTCTCATCTGACCCTAACCAAGCTGCCATCAAATTCAAACAATGGATCACTCACAGCGCTGACGAATTAGCACCCTTGAAAAACCATCACACCAAACAAGACAGCAAAAACGCCCCCTGGTTCAACGATGACCTTAAAAAATCCAAGAAACTTTGCCGTACTCTCGAGAAAACATGGAGAAAAAACCCAACCACCGACAACATGACCACCTTCAAGGCAGCCACCTGCAAACACCACCAGCTGATTCGATCCACCAAGAAATGCCCATAACAGCAAGGAACTATTCAATATCGTCAAAGAATTTACCAACCCCACCGCAGACTCAAACGACATCACCCCCTCCCAAGACCTCTGCGATTCGTTATCCTCCTTCTTCTACAACAAAATTGCTGACATACATAACAGCTTCGAAAACAATACCAACGAACAATCCTACCCACCCCCCTCAGAACCTATAACGCCCTCCAACAATCTCAACGCCTGGAACCCAATCATCACCGAAGACACCATCCGCCTTATGAATTCCATCCACTCTGGCTCGCCAACCGACCCATGTCCCCACCACATCTTCAACAAAGCAGACTCCATCATCGCACCCCACCTCCGTGATGTCATCAACTGTTCCTTCAACTCTGCTACCTTCCCAGAAAGCTGGAAACATGCCGAAGTCAGCGCCCTCCTGAAGAAACCCACAGAAGACCCCTCTGAACTCAAAAACTACCGCCCAATATCCCTCCTCCCTTTCCCAGCAAAAGTCATCGAGAAAGCCGTCAATAGCCAACTCGCCGCCTTCCTCGAAGCCAACAACTCCCTCGATCCCTCACAGAACGGCTTTCGAGCCAAACACAGCACCGAAACCGCCCTTATCGCAGCCACAGACGACATCCGAACACTACTGGACAACGGAGAAACAGTGGCCCTCATTCTACTCGACCTCTCCGCCGCCTTCGACACAGTCTGTCATAGCACCCTCATACAATGTCTCAACAATATTGGAATACAAGGAAAAGCGTTGGACTGGATCGTCTCCTTCCTCGCCGGAAGAACTCAAAGAGTACGACTTCCCCCATTCAAATCAGAGGCTACCGAAGTCATTTGCGGTGTACCACAAGGATCATCACTCAGTCCCACCCTCTTCAACGTTTACATGAGTCCACTCGCATCCATCGCGCGTCAACACAACCTTAACATCATCTCCTACGCTGACGAAACCCAGCTGATCCTTTCCCTCACCAAAGACCCTAACTCCGCCAAAACCAATCTTCACAAAGGTATGAAAGAAGTTGCCGAATGGATGAAAACCAGCCGCCTAAAACTTAACTCAGACAAAACGGAGCTGCTCATCCTAGGATCATCCCGCTCTGCCTGGGACGAATCATGGTGGCCTTCGGCTCTGGGCACAGCACCCACACCCACAGATCACGCACGCAACCTGGGCTTCATCCTAGATTCCTCACTCTCGATGACCAGACAAGTCAACGCCGTCTCATCCTCCTGCTTCAACGTACTTCGTATGCTCAAAAAAATCTTCCGTTGGATCCCCTCCAAGACAAGAAAAACTGTCACCCACGCACTAGTCACGAGTCGACTGGACTACGGAAACACCCTCTACGCCGGAATTACAGCCATATTACTGAAAAAACTCCAACGTATCCAAAACGCATCAGCGAGACTCATTTTGGACATCCCTCGCCAAAATCACATTACCAACCACCTGAAAGACCTCCACTGGCTCCCCGTCAACAAGAGAATAACATTCCGTCTCCGCACCCACGCACACAAGGCCCTCTACAAGCTAGGGCCAGAATGCCTCAACACTCGACTATCCTTCTACACACCCACCCGCCAATTAAGATCCTCCGATCAAGGCCTCGCCGCAATTCCGTGCATCCAAAGATCCACCATGGGAGGTAGATCCTTCTCCTACTTGGCTGCCAAGACCTGGAACTCACTCCCCACCCACCTCCGCCTTACACAGAACCACATCTCCTTCAGAAAAGAACTTAAAACCTAGCTATTCGATAAATAATGAACCCCGTCCCCAAGCGCCTTGAGACCCTCTGGGTGAGTAGTGCGCCATATAAATTCTTGAACTTGAACTTCTGCGGTGCCCGGAACAAGTGAGTGAGGACCTAGAGATCGGGCTACTTAAACCCGATCTCTAGGTCCTCACTCACTTTACCTCATAAATGCTAATATCCGCATATAGGTCGTTCAACCAACAACACAAATACTATAATTTAGTTTTTTGCACTTTATACACATACTCACTTGGTCCTGAGGAAAGCCAGTTTTAAATGTAATAAGGCCCGGCTGAAACATGTAGACCACACAAGACGCAGGAGGTCTTAATTCGCACTCCACCGCGTCTAACTGCCTTTTTATTGCTAACAGAGGCCCAGTTATTAAACTTATTTATTTACCCTACTGTATAGCTTTTAACTTCACTTTCTCACTCACTACACTGCACACTCAGCGAATATACCAGCTCCGCAGTAATCTGGCGTCAAAGCACACCCGGGACACATTCGGTGTCACTGTGGTGGGCCCGATGATGAAGCATGCCACCAACCAGGTTGGTGGGTGAGGGCTTCATGAACAAACCAACAGGTTTGCCAGCTAGCGTACTTCTTTGAGTCCCCCTCCCCCCTGTAAACATAGCTAGTCCTATTTGATCATTACATCCAGAGTATTCCACCACCTGACTCATAGGTGTATTATGATGAGGCCCTAGATATACCGGAGACAGACTCATACCCATCTAAGCCGACAACATATGCATTGTCCTCCTCATAGACAGAGCAGCTAAATACCACGGGGTAGAATTACACTCACCCCCTTCAGACGAAGATTTTCTGCTAGAGACTTTCACACATACACAAAGTGCAACAAGTACTTTACCTATGCTCAAGAGGATGATTAAACACGCCCCTGATTTCTTTAAAGACCCTGTCAGGGCTAGAGTTCTCAACCTCAGGATTGATAAGAAATATAAAGCAGCTCCAAATGATCCATCTTATATCAAGGTGCAGCTCCCTCTAGATTGTCTAGTGGTTATAAATGCCTTCAACGGGCAAACTTCCAGACAACAAGTGATGCCCCTACGCCGGATAAAGAATCTGAATCAGTGGACGCATCTGGTAAACTGGTAGCGTCACAGGCGGCAAATTACTGGCGCATTGCTAACGCCCATCTTTACTCGCCAGGTACGATAGGGCACATTACGATGAACTGGAGACATTAATGCAACATCTTCCAGAGCAATACAAGGCAAAAGCTAACAACCTCATACAGGAGGGAAAGCTTATTACCAATACCTCCATTAAATGCGCTCTTGATACAGCGGACACAGCATCTTGTGTCGTTAACACAACTATTTTACTGTGCAGGCACACATGGCTACGCATATCTGGTTTTAAACAGGAGGTGCAGTCTCAAATGTTTAATCAGCCTTTCGAGCAAGAACACCTATTTGGCCCTACTGTAGACTCGTCTTTGGAAAAGATGAAGAAAGACACTGAGACAGCTAAATCTATGGGGACCCTACAGTTACCAACAACTAGTGGCTCCTTCCGTTGCTCCTTTTATAGGGTTGTCTCCAAAACCATTGGTACAGACAACTCTTCATACAAAAGCCCCACTCAAACGTCCTCTAGCAAAGGATATTTTAGAGGGGGGGGACAGAGTCAATAACTCCAAAGGAAGAGGCCACCGTAATAATAACCCCTCCTCTCCTACCACAAAACAGTGACTTCCCACCACTCCCCTCCCCCCTCCAAACAATCCACTCCAGTCGGGGGAAGACTATCACCGTTCCTACCTGTTTGGAATTCCATCACCACTGACAGGTGGGTGAGACATATTATCCAGTATGGTTACTGCCCAGAACTCACTTCTACTCCTCCAAACATACCACCCAAACAGTGTCCCGTGTCCACGGAACATCTCACGCTTCTCAAACAAGAGGTTCCCTCTCTATGGCAAAAGCATGCAATATAACCTGTTCCCATACACCATCAAGGCACAGGGGTTTACTCCCTTTACTTTCTCAACCCAAAAATGTACGGTACTCTCAGGCCAATATTAGACCTTGGACCGTTAAACCTGTACATGCAATCTGACCACTTTCAAATGGTCACTCTCCAACAGGTCCTTCCATTACTCCAACCAGGCGATTTCCTTGCCACCTTAGATCTTAAGGATGCCTACTTTCCCATTCCTATTCACCCTGCTCACAGATAATTTCTACGGTTTGTGGTAGACGGTTAGCACTATCAATTCAAAGTGCTCCCCTTCGGGGTAACCACAGCACCCAGGGTCTTCAAAAAATGTCTAGCAGTAGTTGCAGCCCACTTGCGAAGACAACATTCATGTGTTTCCTTACCTCAACGACTGGCTTATAAAAGCCAAGTCACACACCGATTTTGTGCACAACACACACCAAACAATCCAGCTGCTGCACCGCTTAGGATTCACAATAAACCTCACCAAGTCACATTTTCAACCGCCCCACACCCAACAGTATCTAGGTGCCACAATAGATACTTCCAAAGCCCTTGCATACCCCAATCCAGTCAGGGTGGCAACCATGCAAACTCTCATAACAACGTTTGAACCTCAACACTCACTGGCAGCTCGAGTGTTTATGCTACTAATAGGAATGATGTCCTCTTGCATATTAATCGTACCTCATGCTCCAAAGGGGTCTCTTACAGGAGTGTCTAGGACATCAGTGGAACCAGGCTCAAGGTCAGCTTACAGAGATGGTGTAGGTAGACAGATGCACACATCTCTCTCTGCATTGATGGAACACACAAAATCTTTCCAAAGGGCAGCCATTCCTAGACCCGGTTCCACAGATAGTGCTCACAACAGACGCATCACTCACCGGCTGGGGAGCTCATCTTCTAGACCACACTATTCAGGGTATGTGGACCCATCAGCAAAGAACGCTCCACATCAATCACCTCGAATTACTGGCGATTTCATTCCAAGTATACCTCGTACACAAAGCTGTCCTCGTCCGGACAGACAATATGACAGCAATGTACTATAAACAAAAACATGGGGGGGGGGGACACTCTGCAGCTTTCACGCCTAGGGCAAACCATATGGAGATGGGCCATTCCTCTAAAAATATATCTTCTAGCAGAACATCTTCCAGGGCAACACAATCAGGTTATGTGTCTGCTCAGTCATCAGAGACCTCAAATCCATGATTGGGAACTTCATCCGCAAGTTCCTCATCCATTTTTTCACATGTGGGGCCAGCCAGACATAGACCTGTTCGCCACACATTTACACTCAAAATGCCCAAGCTTCGCCTCCAGGTATCCACACCCACTGTCCAAAGGCAATGCGATATGGATGAACTGGTCAGGCAGATTTGCGTACGGTTTTCCGCCTCTCTCGCTCATTCCCTTACTGATGCTCAAGCTCAAGCGACAGTCTCTCACAATGATCCTAGTTGCTTCCGCATGGGCACGACAACCATGGTTCACAACCCTGCTGGAACTCTCATTAGTTTCACAACACAAGTTACACCTTTCTCTAAAGCTTCTCACACAGAACCATCGAGAAATAAGGCATCCAGATCCAACTCAACTGAACCTACCAATCTGGCTACTGAAGTATTAGAGTTTGGCTACCTCAACCTCCCACCAGACTGTATGAATATCATTAAAGAAGCTAGACGTCCTACCACTAGAGCGTTCGGTGCAGCTAAATGGAAAAGGTTTGTTATTTACTGCAAGAATAACATAATCAATCCACTAGATGCCTCAGTACAAAACATTATTTGTTACCTCTTGCATCTACAAAAATGTAATCTGGCATACACATCTATATGATTACATCTTGCCGCCATAGCCGCTTACCTGCAAAACAGACAACACTTGTCACTCTTCAGGGTACCTGCCATCAAAGCATTCATGGAAGGCCTTAAAAGGATAATTCCTCCCAGAGTTCCACCTTCTCCTCAGTGGAACCTCAACATTGTCCTTACCAGGCTCATGGGTCCCCCATTTGAACCTTTGCATAAATGTGAATTACAATTTCTCACATGGAAAGTAACTTGTCTTATAGCGATCACATCTCTCAGAAGAGTTAGTGAACTCTGCATTAACCATACAAGAACCATTTTTGCAAATATATCACAAAGTGGTTCTTAGGATAACCCCCAAATTCCTACCAAAAGTAGTTTCTGCTTTCCACCTGGTGTCTGTTGTGCTACCAGTATTTTTTCTTTAACCAGACTCAGTAGCAGAAAGGGCTCTTCATACACTTGACATCAAAAGGGCTATCTTTTACTACATCGAAAGAACAAAAACGTTTAGCAAAACTAAACAACTTTTTGTATCTTTCTCACCACCACATAAAGGCAATCCTATATCAAAAGGTGGAATTCCCAGGTGGATCATTAAGTGCATTCAGATATGCTATCAAAAAGCAAAGCAGAGCGCGTTCTACACGCAAACTAGGGGCTTCTATGGCATTCTTAGGGAACATTCCCCCAGATAACATCTGCAAAGCAGCAACTTGGGCTACACCACACACTTTCACAAAACACTATTGTGTAGATGCCAGCGTGAAGCCAGCGATTTACAACTGGGCAGCCCTCACAACCGAAGACACACTGAAGACAAAGTCAATCCACTCCAGGGCCCCCACGTACGCCTGCCCCCACCACATTTTCAACAGAGCCGCCGACACCATCGCACCCATGCTGTGCCACATCATCAACTGCTCCCTGGCAACCGCCTCGTTCCCCAATGACTGGAAACACGCCAAGATCAACCCCCTCCTGAGGAAACCCTTGGCGGACCCCACCGACCTCAAAAACTACAGACCCATCTCCCTGCTCCCGTTCACAGCGAGAGTCATCGAGAAAGCCATCAACAGCCAACTCGCCACATTCATCGAAGAGCACAACTTCCTCGACTCCTCCCAATCCGGCTTCAGGATAAACCACAGTACGGAAACAGCCCTCCTCGCCGCAACAAACAGCATCCGCACACTACTGGACAAAGGAGAAACAGCAGCCCTCATTCTCCTCGACCTTTCAACGGTGTTCGACACAGTCTCTCACCACACCCTAATAGGCAGACTCCACGACGCAGGGATCCAAGACAAAGCCCTCGACTGCATCCGCTCCTTCCTTTCCGGCAGAACGCAGCGGGTCAGACTTCCCCCCCCCCTGTTCCTCTCGGACCCTAAACCAACAACCTGCAGAGTCCCCAGGGATCCTCCCTCAGCCCTGTGCTCTTCAACATCTACATGGCTTGGCTCGCCCCCATCGTCAGAACCTACTGACTCAATACTGTGTCATACGCAGACACTCAACTTTTGAGAAGGCATGGAAGCAGTCGCCAAATGGATGAAAAACAGCTGCCTACAACTAAACACCAAAAAAACAGAAGTACTCATCATGGGGCCAAATCCCCACGCTTGGAACGGCACCTGGTGGCCCCCGCCCTCGGAAGCCCGCCCACCCCACGGACCACGCACGCAACCTGGGAATCATCCTGGACTCAGAACTCAAAATGGACCACCAGATCAACTCCATCTTGTCCTCCTGCTTACACACACTCCGCCTTCTACGTAAGACCTTCAAATGGATCCCCCTCAAGCACAGAAAGACCGTCACTCAAGCCCTGGTCACCAGCAGACTTGACTATTCCGACATAGAGTGCGTGGCCGTAAACAAAAACCTCACCCACAAGCTATAGAACATCCAAAACGCAGCCGCAAGACTTGTCCTCAACCTGCCAAGACACTGCCACATCTCTCAGCACGTGCGCACACTCCTGAACAAAGAGGCATTCAAGTGGATCTTGCACACTGGAAGCGGTATACACCCGTTACAACGCATCTTTTACTCCGCACTACCATTACAACGCGACTTTTACAACGCATACCATTACAACGCATTGCGCTGGGGGCGCTCTAGGATAGGGAATAAGTATAATTTACTATCCAACACCTTCCCTAGGGTCCACGGGGACTGGAGTTAGAATAGTAAATTATACTTACCACTATCCAGCACCTCAAAGCGCTATGCGTTGTAATGGTATGCGTTGTAATGGTCGCGTTGTAACGGTAGGTAGTTGTAATAGTATGCGTTGTAACATGGTACATCCTTGGAAGCATCAAAACTGGACTCAACAGACTTGAAGACTGGATTGCCCTATTGTGAGGCTTATATGAACACTAGCCTCCCTTTCTTGCTCTTCTTTTATTCCTGCATGCCACTCTGTAATTTACATTTCTATTTTTAGTTTTTGATTTTCGTTTATTTTGTATGGTAATTGTACAGTCCGTCACAATTTCTTCATCTCAAACACTGATGCGTGACTAAAAGATTCTTAGACACCGGCTTTTAGACTACTCGAAGGCTCACTTAACTGTGTTTGTATTATGTGATTCTCTTTAACTCCACTAAACTAAATCTTGAGAATCCCGCTTAGAGTAAATTAGCAATCATGCGATTAGAAAGCTGCAAATGGGGCAACACCTGTATACATTGTGTAATGTTGTGTATTTTCTGAATTACCTGGCAACATATGTATACACTAGGTATAGTCATGTCAATCCTGGATTCCCAGCTCAAAGATGGCCGCCCTCTTGTAATTATGCTCCTATTGCCACTTTCAAGATGGCCGATATGGGATTGTCTTTTTTTATTTTTTCATTCTTTCAATTCAGTTTTGTAGTTTAGTTTATATATCTCCATTAATGTATAAACCGTATAAAATCTACATGTCTTCTACTGTCAATATCCCTTACTACCTCACCTATTTTTCTCTGCCACCTTGTACTCTGGCGTGGCCTGGCCAATGTCACCACTCCAATATGGCCACCAAAGCTAAACCGCCCGCCTCATGGTGCTCACATGAGTCACATGACCTTCCCAGGACCCTTTATTACATTCACTCCCTACTCACACACTCCCCGAACGCACCGGATTGCTGAAGGTTAACCAGGTAAGCCTGTCTACCGGCCGGAACTCTTTACAGAGATTCCGCCCGTCTGGGCTTTTGACACAGTTTATTTTTCTTCCTCATATAGGTCATTGCACCATCGCGTGGGTAACCGCATCATCCTTGCGGTACTCGTTATTATTTCAGCTTCACTTTGCTTGGATGGCCTAGGGGTTCACACACTTAGGTAAAACTCAGCAGCGGTTAAATTAAATTCTATCCTGTGCTTACCTGTCTCTGCGTAATTTTACCTTCTTATTCCCCAGGTTATTACGCCTTCTCCATTGCCATCCCTTCATGGGAATGGACCTTCATTCTCTAAACAATTCTGCAGTCACTTATGGTAAGAAGCAGCCCTTGCTCCTTTAGTTCTCACATCAACTACCCATTGATGGTTTATTAATACTGCTCCCCCTCCTTTATTTTCACCAGCACCGCAACTCAGCTCTGCCCACAAGCGAGTAAATAAATTTTCCTCTGCCCATACTTTGCCAGCCTCCTGCCGTATGTTATTTTGCTTGGTAAGCCTATGTCTTCCCACAAACCACACCTCACTGCAGCACATGATAATCTGGACGGCCACAACTCATTGGTCACCCCGAGCACACTTCGTGTTACACCTTAAAGGCCTTGTTCTATTTTGCACAAATGTATTCTCTGCAATTAACGGTAGCTTTCATCCAGCATGTGTACCTTTGACAACACCTAGCATACAAAGCTTTTTTGGAAGTTTTAAGACCTAGTCTTTTATGGGCACTTTGTTTCAGATACTGCGTTCCATCATCTTTATGATTTACATACTTTTTCTTCTTGTCTTTATCCTTTCCGACTGTCTTACAGGCTCAATTGTTCTCATGCATGTAAAAGTTACATCCTGATCCCAATATTCTTTTTAGGGGCACCAGACCCAGAGAACAAAGAGGAGAGAGACCTAGTAGACATCCTACTCACAGCAGCAGTCAAAACCATATTAGTAAACTGGAAAGACACAGCCAAGGCAACATTCAAGAGCTGGGTAAACTGGGTCACCTTTCTCAGAGGAGCAGACAACATCACTGGGAAATTCTCACCTTGCCACAACACTAAGAATGAAATGTGGGCGGCCCTGGATGAACACCTGGAGGTACACAAACCCCCGTAAACACACACACTGCACACTCCACTAGCAAGCAGCCACAGCTAAGAAGGCAACACCGAGGCACCCCCCCCTTTATTTTCCCCTCTCTCACTCTCCAGGGGGTTTACAGACCTACAACCCAAACAGCCTATACCATGTATGCTTTATGTACCCAGGTAACCATAAAATGCATAATATCTCCCAGCTGTAACACCCCCCCAGCATCACTGCATTACTACTGTACTGTATTGTAAAATCTTCTAAATAAAAAACTTTTGAAATAAAAAAAAAGAAACGTCGCAAGCCTTAAACACACTGTAAACACATTTGAAATAATTATTGATGTGTAACGGTGTCACCACTTATTGTTTGCTTGTTGCATTTCCATATATAATTGGCAAGCAATTTTTTTTGTCTTGCCTGAGCATTCTGTGAATTTCTGTTCATTTATGTTTTATGTTTTTTAGGTCTCGTAGAGAGAGACCTAATGCCGTCCATCCACAAAGCTGACTTTTACGATCCAGATTTGGCCTCAGGCATACACCCCAGCAGCATTTCTCCTCCCCTTACCATTTGCTCCTGCCTCCGAGAGCTTCAAAGGGATCTGCTTCACACTTCAAGGCCGCCGTGACTCACATTTCTCCTTCCTTCGTGCCCAGCCCCCCCCTCCCAGCGTTGCCTTGTTTTCCATAAAGAAGGAAGGGACAAGTGAGAGACGTGAGTAGGAGAAAAGATGACAGAAATTAAGATTTAGTTCAAGCATCCGACTAGCTACTAAAATGCCATTGTTGTAACAGCCATGTACAGAAATTATTTAAAAACCATTTAAACAGGAATATTTATCCCGGAGAAGGCTCATATCTGGTATTTGATCACATCGTGATTTCTTGTGAGAATAACCGAAAACCATTCTACTTTGAATTGTCGGCCTTAGTTAAGATAACAAAATAAATAAAAAACTAACAAAAAAAAAAACGTGCGACTCGCCAACACTGTGACTGTGTCCATGTTGACATGACACCATTCCACTTCCAGGGGCCTCGCCTGTATTACCCCATCTAATTGTATTCTTTTTCTTTGGTTTGTTCTGACATTAAGTGAGCGGCAGTGCCTTATACATTTCTTCAAGAACAGAACGTCCAAAATGGACGTGTGCACCGCGAGCGATCTGCGGGAAAGCAATGCCAGCCTCCATAGCAGTGAGTGCTGCATTTACTACCGCATTTCTGCAATAGCTGAAGGTCTGGTTCCTCCTCGCAGGGAGGGGCTCTCAGCCCATCAGTCACTCCCTCCACCCTGCAATATGTCCTGCTTTTCGTGCCAAGAAAAGCGATTTCGTGAAAAGCGGCAGGCCAGCGAGTAGGTGCAAACGTGATGTGTGCTGCAGACTGAGCTGCGCTGATAAAGGGACGCTTCAGTGGCCATTTGTAAATCAAATGTCTGCAGTTAATAATAAAGCTGGTTCGGGTGGTGTGGCTATTTTTTATGTGTGGGAGTGTAACCTTTATCTAGACTGTTATTTAGAAATGGTATGTTTTGTAGGTATTTGCTGTTTCTTTGCAGACTCACCATCACACCCCCTCACACGCCCTCTCACCTCACACACCCTTTCACCATCACACACCCTCACTCACCCTCACACCCTCACTCACCTTCACCCCTCACACACCCTCACCCATCCTCACTCACCCTCACACACCCTCACTCACCCTCTCTCACCCTCTCACCCTCACACATCCTCACACCCTCTCACCCTCACACATCCTCACACCCTCTCACATCCTCACACCCTCTCATCCTCACACATCCTCACCCACCCTAACACACCCTCACCCCCCTCACTCACCCTCACACCTCCTCACCATCACACACCCTCACACCCTCACTCACACCCTCACGCACCCTCACTCAACCTCACACCCCCTCTCACCCTCACAACCCCTCACCGCACACACCCTCACACACCCTCACCCTCACACCCCCTCACCCGCACACACCCTCACACACCCTCACTCACCCTCACACACTCACTCACCCTCACACCCTCACCCTCGCTCCACCTCACCCTCACACCCCCTCACCCTCCCAACACTCTCACCCACCATCACACCCTCGCCCTCACACCCCCTCACTCACACCCCCTCACTCACCCTTACTCACTCACCCTCATACACCCTCATCAGCATAGCATAACAAAACATAGCATGGCATAACAAAAAAAGCATAGGATACACAACCTCACAACCCTCTCACCCTCTCACCCGCACCCTCGCTCTAACACACTCACCCTCACTCACCCACCCACCCTCACCCACCCACCCTCACTCACCCACCCACCCTCACTCACTCACCCAACCTCACCCACCCACCCTCACCCTCACCCTCACTCACCCACCCTCACTCACCCACCCTCACTCACCCACCCTCACTCACCCACCCTCACTCACCCACCCTCACCCACCCACCCTCACCCTCACCAGCATAGCATAACAAAACATTAGATAGCATACCAAAACAAAACATACCATAGCATAACAAAACATAGCATAACAAAACAAAGCATAGCAAAACACAACAAAACATACCATAGCTTAACAAAACATAGCATAACAAAACAAAGCATAGCAAAACAAAACATACAATAGTATAACAAAGCATAGCATTGCAAAACAAAACATAGCAAAACACAACAAGGCATAGCATAACAAAACATAGCAAAACAAAACACAACAAACCATAGCATACATAACAAAACATAGCATAGCATAACAAAACACAACAAATCATAGCATAGCATAACAAAACACAACATAGCATAGCATAACAAAACAAAGCTTAGCATAGCATAACAAAACATATCATAACAAAACATAGCATATCAAAGCATAGCATAACAAAACATCTCATAACAAAGCATAGCCTAGCAAAACAAACACAAAACATAGCATAGCATAACAAAACACAACAAAACATAGCATGGCTTAACAAAAACATATAATAGCGTAGCAAAACACAGCATAGCATACCAAACACAGCAAAACATAGCATAGCATAACAAATCATAGCATAGCAAAACAAAGCATAGCATAATAAAACACAACAAAACATAGCATAGCATAACAAAGCATAGCAGAGCAAAACATAGCATAACAAAGCATAGCATAGCATAACAAAACATAGCATAGAATAACATAGCATAGCATAGCAAAACATAGCATAACAAAACATAGCATAGCATAACAAAACAGCATAGCATAGCATAACAAAACAAAACATAGGATAGCAAAACAAAACATAGCATAGCATACAGCATCACTCAGCACCACCACAGCATCACTCTGTGGCACCACAACATCACTGAGCTCCACCACAGCATCAATCTGTGCAACCATTCAACAACAACTGGTTCAAATATGTTATCTCAATGTTTCAAGCTTTATTACAAATGTAAGAAAAAGATGTTAATATTTGACATATGTTCTTGGATTTTCGTCACAATAAAATACACTGAACATAATCTTCACAACTGTTATTTACAAAAGGTTAAGCTATTGCCATCATAAATTACAATAACTTTTATTTAAGTATTAATTATTAAAAAAATGTATTAACCATTGTTATTTGTAATATCAATACATGTAAGTCACATAAATACAACACATATTGCATTACAAATGCTATAGGTGTCACATTTGCTAAAGTTATAACTATTGGCATGGTAAATGACAAAGCTATTAATTTCGCTATTTTCAAAAACAAAACCTAAATAAAAAATGTGTCATTTACAATACCAATAGCTCAAACTTTCCTAATACGAGACCTATTGCATTGCAAATGCTTGTTGTAATATATGTTGCGTTGGACGCAGGACTGTGTCCCACTTTATTCTTGTTTTTGTGATTTGAAACACTATTATAAAAACCCTGTCAGGCTGGACAACCTCAATATAGCACTGATTTCAGGCCTATATTTATTGTTTTTCTGCTGCATCTTCCTTGTCAGGGACTACTTTGTAATTTATAACCAACTACTACACTACCCAAGGTCCCTTACCATTAATTTTGGGTATGCCTTGTTACTTAAAACTAGTTTTTACAGCAAGCACACTGAAGATTATCAGGCAGATGATCACCTCTTTGTAGGATTTTATGGGGCAAAGAAAGGCAAGGCAGTACAGAAAACGACTTTGTCCAAGTGGCTAGTCTGTAGCATTAGGATCTGCTATGCACTGGCCAAGTAGCAGCCTCCAGAAGGACTGAGGGCCCGTTCCATCAGGGCAAGACTGTTTCAACTTCGTGTCCAGATTTCTGATAGGGCTAACCGGAGAGCCGTCACCCTGTGATTATTCCTCATGCATCAGACTGGATATGGATAATCTTCAGCAGTATCCACAAATGCCAGCAGGTAACCTCATGCATCTCGGAACCAACAAAATTCTGCCCCGGAAATGACGTGCAGTCTCATATAAGCACCAATGATGTGTGCTGACATTAGTTCTTTCTTTCTGCGCCACTAGATGCGTATATGGAGCTACCAATTGTCTCTTTGAAACAGTTTTGCCTTCAATTATTTTTCTATTCTAAAAACCAGTGTGCTAGGGAAAATGTCTCCCCACCCAACCTTCTTCAAAACCACAGGGTTCAAGACTTGAAGGGTCTGTTGCAAGCAAATATCTGACGGATCTCCATCAGGTTTGCCTGTAGTGCTTCTGGTTGGAACCCAACTCTAAGGCCTGCAGCGACTGCACCTTGATGAATGCCAAGGCTATCCAGTAGCTCAAAACCAAACTTTACCTTGCCAAGCACTGGAAAACTCCACGATGTGACCAGTCAAGACTGTAGGGAAGGACCAGACCCAGTTCCACACTCAACATGGTTCCTGTCACCAAACTTGATCACACTCAAAGTCTTCAGGAAAGACGTAGTAATGTATCTGAAAGAAACACGTTAGTGTTAGATTCCTTACCTTAGAATATCCCCAGGCGTCAGTCTGGATCCGGAAACTTTTGCGTAGCAGTACCCCTGCGCGTCGGTAGGCGTCGTCTGCAGGCGTCCCCTGCGGCTCCGCGTCCGTCGTCGGCGTCGTGCGCCGTGATGACGTCGCTGGAGTATATAGACGCCGCCTCCGCGCGCTGACGTCAGTTCTTCTTTTTTCCGCGCCAGTAAGCGCAGATCCGAAGAGCAGTACTCCGGTCTTTTGACCAACTTTGTTAAACTTCTAATCTCTTTTTGGTGCCTGGTAGGATGCCCGGTTTCAAGAATTGTGACGGTTGTGACCGCACAATGTCGGTCACGGACCATCACCGACTCTGTCTCCGGTGCCTGGGCCCCGACCACCACGTGGACGCCTGCGTCGACTGCCGGGCTCTCACTAACAAGGCTAGACGGGAGTGGTCCCGCAAGCTGCTTGAGCTCCAGGTGTCGGCCCCGCGTCTGGAGCGGTCCCGGTCCGGCCGGAGGTCCAGGGAGCGTTCGAGGGAGCGGTCGCGGAGCCGCGCCGAGCGCTCCGGAAGTCGTTACCATTCGTCGGGCTCTTCAGGTAAGAAACACAAGAAGTCGGGGCGTCATCATCGTACCCCCGACGCTCGTGCGACGCGGCCGGGGGTTCGGGTGACCGCGGCTCCGCGAGAGTCGCCGGCGCGGCCTGCCCCATACCCTCCGGTCCCTGGGCACGGTGCGACGCCTGAGGAGATTGAGGCGTCCCTCATGGCCATGAGGGCACTCAGTTCTCCGACGGGGCCTACGGCGCCTTCGGGCCCAGTGCTACCGTCTGGGGGCCCTAGCGGGTCGGGTGTCCCTGGCTCGACGCCATCGGGTGCTCCGGCCCCGGTGCCGCCGACGGCTCCGACCCCGGCGCCGCAAGGGCCTTCGGGGTCGACGCCGGCTGGCCTACCGGCCGGTCCGGCGCCGATTCCATCGGGGTTACCCCCGACGACATCCCCGCGCGGCGCCGGTTCTCCTGTGCCGGCTTCGGCCGGCGCCGGGGCTCCGGCGCGTCCCCATACCCTCCCCGAATCCGGACGCGGAGTCGGACCGACGCCGATCGACGCCGGGCTCGACGCCGATGAGGCCTGTGAACCCCGAGGAGCCGGTCTACATCGTTGACTCCGAGTATGGAGATGATGAAGAGTACGGGGAAGGTTGGGAGGGGTCTGAGGACCCTCTGTCACGTGAGTGCCAGTATGACCCGGACTGGACAGGTGATTTGGGGGACGCCAGTGGTCTGGACGACTCTCCTAACCCTGGCTTTGTCTCTCCTCCTTCCGTGGCGTCGGAGGAGGGAGCTGCATATTCAGTGGTGCTGATGAGGGCTGCCAAGGCCTTACACCTTGAGCTCCCCGTCGCGGCCGTGAGGCCTAACATCCTCACTGAGGTCTTCAAACCGCAGTCATGCCCACAGGAGCCACTGCTGCCGTTTAACGAAGCCTTGTCAGACGTTCTGTTGGGCACGTGGTCCAGGCCCGCTTCAGGTTCGCCTGTTGATCGGAACGTGGCCAGACGCCACCGTCCTTGTCCGGACGACCCCAAATTCCTGTCCACCCATCCCACCCCCGAGAGTCTGGTGATCCAGGCCTCTACCTCCCAGACCGCATTCCCGTCGGCCCCGCCCGATCGGGAATCCAAGAGGTATGACCAGTATGGCAAGAAGGTCTTCTCGTCCCTGAGTTTGGGACTGCGGTCTTGCAACACCGCTTGCCTCTTGGGCCGCTACACCCACTCTGTGTGGGATACGGTCGCGGACCTGCTGCCAGAATGCCCCATGGAGGTGAGGGCAAAACTCGGCAAGGCTGTGGCTGAGGGCCGATACGCAGCTAAATATTCTATCCGGTGTGGTCTTGATACGACCGACTCGCTAGGCAGAGCGATGTCCACGACGGTGGCGATTCGTCGCCACGCCTGGCTGAGATCCGCCAACTTTTCGGCAGATGTCCAGAATGCCTTGATGGACATGCCGTTCGATGGCTGTCGCCTGTTTGGTGACAAGGCGGACCACGCGCTGGAACGCTTCAAGGACTCCAGGGTCACGGCCAAGTCCTTGGGTCTCTCGACCCAGCGCCAGCAAACGGTTTCGTTTCGCTCCTTTCGTGGCCAAGGAAGGGGCGTCCCCACACGTGCTGCCAGCCACGCGCCGCAACAATCCTTTCAACGCGGTGGCGGCCGTGGAAACCGCCGTGGCGGCGGTCGGGGTCAACGGCGGGGTCAGGCCACACCTCCCCCCGCAGCATCTGCCTCCAAATCCTCCTAGTCCGTGCTTTCGGCCCCATGTGACGCCAGTGGGTGGCAGGGTTCGCCATCACCACTCTCACTGGCGCACAATTACATCGGACAGGTGGGTGCTGCAACTCGTCCGAAGGGGCTACTCCCTCCCCTTCGAGACCACTCCTCCAGCCATGCCACCGCAGAACCACCGTGTGTCAGGGGACCACTTGACGCTTCTGCAGGAGGAAGTTACGGCCCTCTTGGCCAAGGGGGCCATCGAGCGCGTTCCTGGGCCAGAAGTAGGGCGTGGTTGCTATTTCCACTACTTTCTGGTACCCAAGAAGGACAAGGGGGGCCTACGTCCTATCTTGGATCTACGGAACGTCAACGACTTCCTCCGGAAGGAGAAGTTCAAGATGTTGACATTAGCTCAGGTCTTGGCTGCTCTAGACCCGCAAGACTGGATGGTAGCGTTGGACTTGCAGGATGCGTATTTTCACATCCCCGTCCTGCCGGCCCACCGGCGTTACCTGCGGTCACGGTAGGCCAGGAGCACTTTCAGTTTATCGTGCTCCCCTTCGGCCTTACCAGCGCCCCACGGGTGTTCACAAAGGTGATGGCGGTGGTCGCAGCCCATCTGCGCAGGTTAGGGGTTTCAGTCTTCCCCTACCTAGACGACTGGTTGTAGAAGGCGGGCTCGCCCCAGACAGTCGTCCACCACCTTCAGATGACGGCAGACCTCTTGCACGACCTGGGGTTCTCCATCAATGTGCCGAAATCACACCTGTGTCCCTCTCAAAAGCTCCTTTTCATCGGAGCGGTTCTGGACTCGGCGCAGTTTCGGGTTTATCCTCCGGAACGGCGGGTCCGGAATATTCAGGCTTTGATTCCCATCTTTCAGCCGCTATCCCGGGTTTCGGTCAGGTTGACGCTGCGGCTGCTGGGACTGATGGCTTCCTGCATCCTTCTGGTGCATCACGCCCGGTGGCGGATGCGGGCTCTGCAGTGGGACCTGAAGTTTCAGTGGGCCCAGCATCAGGGCAACTTGTCCGATCACGTCTTGATCTCTGAGGGCACTGCGAGACAACTGCAGTGGTGGCTTACGGACCGCGATTGGGTCAGTGGCAGATCCCTCTCCCTTCCCCAACCGGAGCACGTTGTCGTGACGGACGCGTCCCTCCAGGGCTGGGGTGGCCACTTGGGAGAGGCAGTGATCAGAGGCATCTGGTCTCCGGCGGAGTCCCGGCTCCATATCAACCTGTTGGAGCTACGGGCGATTCGTCTAGCACTGAAGGCATTCCTCCCCTTTGTCAATGGGAGTGTAGTGCAAGTGTTCACCGACAACACCACCGCCATGTGGTACTGCAACAAACAGGGCAGAGTGGGGTCGTGGACCCTTTGCCAGGAGGCTCTGCGCCTCTGGCAGTGGCTGGAACGTCAGGGCGTGACTTTGACGGTTCAACACCTGGCAGGTTCTCTGAACGCCAGGGCGGACGAACTCAGCCGTCGGTGCTCGATGGATCACGAATGGCGTCTGAACTCGGACGTGGCGCAAGGCCTCTTTCTGCAATGGGGAGAGCCTTGGTTAGATCTATTCGCCACAGAAGAGAACGCGCAATGTCATCAGTTCTGCGCGTTGGAGTTTCCAAGACGGCACTCGCACGGCGACGCCTTTCGGCGCGAGTGGAGTTGCGGTCTGTTATACGCCTTTCCGCCTATACCACTTCTGCCCAGAGTGCTGAAGAAGATCAGGCGCGACCGGGCCCAAGTTATCCCTGTGGCTCCGGACTGGGCTCGAAGGTACTGGTATCCCGAGCTACTCAGCATGTCAGTCGGTCCCCCGATCCGCCTGCCCCTTCAGGAGGACCTTCTGTCGCAGCAGCAGGGGACGGTCCTCCACCGAACCTGTCCAGTCTCCACCTCCATGCTTGGAGATTGAGCGGCGGCAGTTGAGGCCATTTGACTTGCCTCCTGAAGTCTGTGATGTAATTCTGGCAGCCAGGCGTCCCTCCACAAAGTCGGTATACGCCTGTCGGTGGAACAGATTTGTGGCATGGTGCACAGCAAAGGCTGTGGATCCTCTTTCTGCCCCTCTCTCCGAGGTTCTTCTTTTTCTTCTCTCTCTTGCCCAGCAGGGCTCTGCTCTGGGCACTATCAAGGGCTACCTTTCGGCCCTTTCGGCCTTTCTAAGGCTTCCTGATCAGCCTTCTTTGTTCAAGTCCCCAATTGTAACAAGATTCTTGAAGGGCATCACACACATGTATCCACCTGTTCCGTTTGTGATGCCTCATTGGGACTTGAACCTGGTTCTAACCTTTTTGATGTGTGCTCCCTTTGAGCCCCTTCATTCTTGTCCTCTCCGTCTCCTGACTTTAAAGACGGCTTTCCTGGTTGCCATCACCTCTGCCAGGAGAGTGAGTGAGCTCCAGGCTCTTTCTGTCCAACCCCCTTTCATGTCCATTCATCCTGACAAGGTGGTTCTAAGGACTAGGCCTTCTTTCCTGCCCAAAGTAGTTTCTGCTTTTCACATCGGGCAGTCCATCACCCTCCCCTCCTTCTTCCCGCCTCCGCATCCCTCAAAGGATGAAGAGCGGCTCCATCGTCTGGACCCAAAACGTGCGCTTTCATTTTATATGGATCGCACACGCCAGTTCCGGGTGGATGACCAACTGTTTGTTGGCTACGTGGGTGCGAAGAAGGGACGGGCAGTGTGTAAACGAACCATCTCTCGGTGGGTCGTTCTGTGCATCAAAGCGTGCTACTCTTTGGCTCGGAAGGAGCCTCCTGTTGGGCTGAGGGCCCATTCCACTCGGGCCACGGCGGCTACTACTGCCCTGGGCCGGGGAGTCCCTTAGCAGGACATTTGCCAGGCGGCTACGTGGGCCTCGCTGCACACCTTTGCGAGGCACTACTGCCTGGACAGTCCAGTCCGGAGGGATGGCTTCTTTGGCCGTTCTGTCCTCCAGGACTTTCTGGTGTAGGAATGTATTAGTTCGCAGACCCACCACCGGGGTTGGTATTGCTGGGGTATCTATTCTAAGGTAAGGAATCTAACACTAACGTGTTTCTTTCAGATGAACAAGTTACTTACCTTCGGTAACGATATATCTGTAAGAAACATTAGTTAGTGTTAGATTCCTTACCGAACCCATCCATCCTCCCCGTTCTGCGAACTGATACCTAGGGTTATGGACATCCCTTTCAGGGCCCTAGTTTCAATTGGCACCAGTGTTGGTTCTCTCATGGCTCTGCGTTTTCTGGCGCGGAAAAGCTGTGTACAAAGAACTGACGTCAGCGCGCGGAGGCGGCGTCTATATACTCCAGCGACGTCATCACGGCGCACGACGCCGACGACGGACGCGGAGCCGCAGGGGACGCCTGCAGACGACGCCTACCGACGCGCAGGGGTACTGCTACGCAAAAGTTTCCGGATCCAGACTGACGCCTGGGGATATTCTAAGATAAGGAATCTAACACTAACTAATGTTTCTTACAGATATATCGTTACCGAAGGTAAGTAACTTGTTCATCTAGGGCGAAAACCGAAAGTCTAGAAGTCTCTTTCCCAATTAAAGGCTTTGCATGGGCTAGTAGATATATGGGCCCAATTAGAAGGAAACGATCCAGGGTTTACCTATTTTTCCGCCCCAGACAGAACTCATGCAAGACTGGATTATTTTTTCATTTCTCAATGTATGTTTCAATTAGATTACGTTTCCTAGAGTTATGTCCGACCATAACTTGAAGTGAATATTAAATGTAAAAAACAAGTAACCAGCTGGACTTTCAATAGGGCCTTGTTAAATGACAATTCCTATATAGATCATATGGGAAAGTGGATTACTAGGTTTTTAAAGGAGAATATGGGAGGTACTGGTATACAAAATGTCTGAGACACTCTCAAAGCTGAGATTAGGGGCGAGACGACGCAGGTTGGCTGGGAGACTCAAAAGAAAGAGAGGAAACCGATCAATAAGTCGTAAGAGGTGTTGGGAAAAGCTGAGACCAATCTTATAACGGTGTTATCAGAGGGTGGGGAGGCCGAGGTAGCACAAACTAAGATTACTATCTCCAAATCTGCCATAACCGAAATTTCATTTGCCAAATCCGCTGGTAGATGTCTGGCGGTCTAAACTTTATGAGAGCAATGAAAGGGTGGGTCATATGTTGGCTGTATGGGCTAGAGAAAGGGAGGCACAAACAGGTTACAGGAATTTTGGATCCAGATATTGGTTTGGTAACTGATGCAGGAGCAATACTCTCTGCCTTCCAAACATTTTATCAGAAGTTATATTCGGAAGATATAAATGACAACTGTGGGATCAAAGTTAAAATTAAGAGTTATCTCAATGAGGTTAAATTGAACCAACTGACTTCTTTAGATCGGAATATGAGCATGTGAATTGCAGGACTGCAAATGTAGTGTATCTGATCATTTGTCCTTGTTCCAAGGGGTACATAGGAGAAACAGGACGTGAAATGCGTCTGCGACTAACTGAGCATAGATCAGCCCTAAAAAATCACAAAAAGAATGCGCCCCTGGTAGAACATTGGATTAACAGCAAATATGGATTAGAGGACCTGAATTGGTTCATTCTAGAGAAAATCAAACCTTCATTTAGAGGTGGTGACATGGAAAAGAAAGGTAAACAAAGAGAGCAATTCTTCATGTCAAAATTCAAAACCTACCACCAAGGTCTAAACAGTAGGGAAGAGTGGGAAAGGATGATCAGATAACAATCATGAAGTGCATAAAGAAATAATATTTGTATGTATCTGGATAGAGGCCTCGCAGTTGTATTAGGTATTAAGAAAATAATGTTTTTTATAATTATAATGCTTTGAAATGTTGATGTTTGTGAATATTTTTAATACTGTATATTTAGAAATGGTGGCAATGAAAAGAGTATAAATAATGTTAATACATTTGATTTATAGTTTGTAAATAGGATCTATGACATAGCTCTGATGTTTATATTTTTGATACTTAGACACTAAATAGGCCTTTGAAAATCATTGTATTTATGCACTATCACCTTTCCTATGGAGAATAATGTCTGACTACACAATCTATGTATAAGGTTTTGATATGTGGTAATACAGTAAATTTCGAGATGGTGAATCAGTATACTGTGGCTGTGAAAAATAACCTCATATGTAAAAAAAAAGGTTCTTGTATTGTAGACACATGATCGAAAAGGTTCACAAATGATTATCATACGAATTTAATATACAGGGAACCTCTGCTGGTTATTTTATGAGACACAAACTATCGTGCATTGGAAACCCGGAACTGAATAGATTAATTCCAATAACACTAGCAGAGTCCTGAATGTGAATGATTGTACTAACAATAGTATTATCGCACATTTTAGGGGTGCTTTTATTGTTGGAAGATAACAATACCGTCATTAAATGAATCTAAAACTACCAAAATGGCGCTCGCAAACCAAAAAATACATAAACATCCGGTGACACGTACGCTGGCCAATCACGTGATGCGAAAGCGCGATTACGTTTAGGATAATGACAACCAAGCAAACAAACAATTAGTGTAATTAGTCAATTAAAAAATTAGGCGGGAGGTATATAGAGGCGTAGTGAGGATCCCGTGGCCATGCCATTAAGGAACCCTGAAGGTGGCCGAAGCGGACGATCACTCGTTTTTACGCCAGGTAAGGAATACGCCAACACACTCGGGAGCACGAGAATCAGCTTAGGTGTGTGTGAGCCTGCAGTTAGACGTATAACCGGAACCATTTGTTGTTAGGAGCCCGACATTAGAAATTGGTTCCAACGGTTTTTATGCGTTAGAATTCTGAGCTCTTTCCGTAACCGATATGGGCAGAAAGAAGCTTGTTTCTAATGAATTATGAATCGCTAGACGTTCTAATTCTATCCCTTAGACATGTGGGTTTACTAGGGAGGTACGAGCCTGTCAATACACCTGGGTTTTAAACTAAACTAAAAGTGAAGAGAATGATGGTGTATAAACAGAAATGGGAGTATGAACATCGAGTTAGGATGTTTAGTCTTTTAATTAACAAAAAATTGACAGATACATGTAGAATCACTGATGAAATTTTCTCTTTAACTGTAGGTGCATTTCTATCTATGTACACCGAGAATTGAAAGGTGGCACCACTAAGATAAAGGCGTACTCGATATAAATAGTCAAGGAGGAATCATTTCCCCTCAGGAGCAACAGTATCCAAGACGATGCCCCTGCCTTTTGAAAAATACCATGTGATTAAAATACTGATATAAATGTAAGTAGTTTAACCAGTTACCGCAGTTGTAAAAAAGAAAATAGGGATAAGCGATTTCTATGAATAGATGCCCCATACTTAGGAGCCTATTTATGCTATCTCTAAATATAGGAGGATGTCCCGTTGAACCCCTGGAAGAAGGACCATAAGTTTATTACTGGTCAACTTCGAAGGATAACTTGAATAAATTGAAAAATCTGAGATACACGTTTTTAAGTAAGACTCACTTGACCTTATTATGATACTTATAAGTCTAGATGAAGTATAGGGAAATCCGCACAAATTTTTCAGATATTAATTGTATGTATTTGTTTTCAGATTTGATGTTTTTTTTTAATATTGACCTGTCCTGAGGAAGGTGTTTACAAAATAAGAACAAGCCACCGAAACGCGTCGACATAAGGACTTCTTTTTAATTGTAATTTGTTTTTAATATGTATTGTGTATTTTGTTAAAATCTGACAATTTTTGGATATATTATGAATATTGTATTAAATGTATGAAAAATTATGAACTTTGGCATCAAATGCCAGTTTTTAAAAAAATAAAATCAAGGTAACATCTAAAGTTTGTGTGTGGAGATATATGCTTCAGGGTTTATCTAAACTGTATAACAAGGTCTAGAGTCTATGTATAGTGAATGTCACAGAAAGGAAAACTTTTTTTGTTTACACTGTTCAAAAAAAGAAGGCCGCATCAGATTCAGATTCTAGTGAGGAGTCTGCTGCTCAAACACCTAGAAAGAGGAAGGCCTCACATCCTGAAGAAATGGTGGAGCCTAAAAAGACTAAGTCCTCTCAAGAAGTCGTCCGGTCAGAAAGGGGCATCTTCTGCTCTGGCGACCAGTTCCATGGTTTCTGCTTCAAAATCTGTGGTAAAAACATCAGCCCTGTCGACGACGACTATTTTGACGACGACAGCGGCATCGATGACAGGATCTAAGTCCGTGTCGACGACGACTACGTCGACGAGCTCGACTATCTCGCCGACGAGGAAACCATCGACGATGACCTCGTCAACGACGACGTCGATGACCTCGACGACGGGGACTCCGTCGTCAAGTGTTCCGTCGTCGATGGCTCTGACGACAACAGCTCCATCGACGATGGCTCCGTCAACGATGACTGCGTCGACGATGAGTGTGATTTCGATGGGAAGGCCTTTAAATCGCCAAAGTCGAAGACCTTAATCTCCATCCGTTCATTTCAGTCGTCGAGGGGATCGTCGACGATGAGTAAATCGGCGGAATTTACGTCGTGGATGCAAATTTCTCCTCTGCCTCCGTCCAATCTGCTGGAACAAGACTCAGATGTCGAGGAGTCATCTGGAGTGTCCTATTGTCCCTCACAGCTTAAAATAAAGAGCCAGGACACAGATGAGGAGGAAGTTTTTTCATTTAAGGAACGGGCTCAGTCAAAGTCTTCAAGGTATGAATCTTTCCAGGAGACTGGGGACTATGGTGAGGATGAAGAACAGCAGGAAGAAGCAAGAGAAGAGTCAGTCTCCATGCCTGCATGTCTAGTATCTGACCTGAGGCTTATGATTAATGACTATTATCGTCATTTTCCAGAGGCAAATGCGCCTCTGTCATCTACACCGGCACCTGCACCGCAACCTCCGAGGGCCCAAAATACTCATCAAACGCAGACTCTACGTTCGCCACCAGTGGTGACAATCAGAGATGACCTGACCAAAACCGATGATGATGATCAGCTTGAGGAGGGTGAACTCCTACAAGATAATTCGGGAGGCCAAGAATGGAATGAGTATGTTTTGCCATCAGCTCCCTTGCCTACTCCGGCGCCATCCATTTCTCCTCCTCAAGATATTGGAGGATTCCACGACATTATGGAGAAAGCAGCTAGAAGATTCCATCTAGAGATGGAAGTTCAAGAAACTGAATGTTTCTTATACAACTTCAAAGACGACGCTAGGAAGTCTTCACGATCAATCCCAATTATCCAACATATTTGGGAGGAAGGTCTAAAAAATTTTAAAACACCGGCTTCCATTGCGGTTTCGGTTCCTAGATTCAAAAAGAAATACAGAGCACCAGAGTCTTCTCCGGCCTGCCTGATAGGACATCCTAGGCCAGAGTCGGTGGTGACACAAGTGGCGCAAAGGAACTCCAAAAACCCAGTTTCCACTTCGATGGTGCCGCCAGACAAGGAGGGAAGGAGAATGGACGGAGCTGGAAAAAGTTTTCAGTGATGGCAGCTTCTACTATTAAAGCAGCCAATGCTATGGCTCTACTCAGCCGCTTTAACAGACAAATGTGATCGGATTTGGCACCCATTTTAGCTGCACTCCCGGAGGACAAGAAGGAAGAGGCAACTGCTATCCTTCGTGATGGGGCGAAATCAGCCTCAGAATTGATGTCGCCATGGATGTCTCCTCTATGGCTTTTAGACAGATTGCGGGAGTAGTTTCCCTTCGAAGACAAGGTTGGTTAAAGGCAACCTCGTTCCGGCTGGAGGTGCAGGCGAAGATTATCGACATGGCCTTTGATGGCGAAAATCTATTCGGTAAGCATGTAGATGAAGCCCTGCAGGGCATCAAGTCGGATACAGATACTGCGAGAGCACTGGGGTCCCTTCAACAAGGAAGGTTTCAGTCCTTTCGCAAAAGAGGTGCGAGAGGCCAATTCAATCAGCGATCTACATATCAATCCAACAGATATCAGCCCTATAACCAGCAGAGCTATAGGCAATACAATACAGGTCAACAATATAGGTCTTCCAACTCTTCCTTTCAGCAGCAGTCCAGAGGCAAGTCCTCCAACAGAGGAAAGAATCAGCAGTCTAATAGACAGCAATGATCTCATGATGGCACTCTCCACTCAGCAAGTTCCCGAAAACGACCACTATCTGTCTCTATTCTTCAGAAATTGGCTGTCCATAACATCGGACAAATGGGTTTTGGACGTAATAAACAGGTGCCATACCCTAGTGTTTGTGCAAATACCACCAGATCATCCCCCGGTGTTCAGGCACCATCAACATACTCATGAGCAAAAGGAGGTCCTTTCACTCCTACAGAAGGGGGCTATAGAGGAAGTACCTCGACATCACAGAGGAAAAGGCTTTTATTCGCATTTCTTCCTCATCAAAAAGAAGCTAACTACAAAATGGAGACAGGTATTTTATTTGAGGGATCTAAATCAATACATTAAGAAAATTCCTTTTCGAATGCTCTCGCTGCAAGAGATCCTTCTTATGCTAAAGAGGAAAGACTTCATGGTTTCGTTGGATCTCACGGATGCATACTTCCATATACCAATTCATCGGAAGCACAGAAAGTATCTAAGGTTTGTTGTGGAGAGTCGCCATTTTCAATTCAAAGTGTTGCCATTCGGCCTCAAATCGGCCCGAGGGTATTTACAAAATGTATGGCCCTGGTGGCGGCACACTTAAGGTTGAAGGGTCACTGCATTTACCCATATCTCGACGATTGACTTGTGACAGGTCCATCCTTCAAAAAGGCCAAGACATCCCTGCATTGCTGCATCAGACTGTTTCAACGGTTAGGCCTGCGGACCAACTTAGAAAAGTCATCTCTGGTCCCAGCACAGGGCATCCAATTCCTAGAAGCATGGATATGCATGCACAAAGGAAGCGACAGCATATCCTTCGAAGGTAAGGATAAGGAAAATGATAGACCTAGGGACCTCTCTTCAAGCAAAAAGGTTCACTTCTGTGAGGATATAAAAATCCTTGTTAGGAATGATATCATCTTGTATCCCACTGGTTCCAAACTGCTGTCTTCGGATGAGACCTTTACAGTAACAGCTAGAAGAGCAGTGGGTTCAATTAAAAGGAACATTCGAAGATCGGATCATCATATCTCATCGAATGAAGGTCGCCATGTCATGGTGGAATGTTCGGGAGAACTTGAATCAGGGTCTGTCTATCGAACCTCAGAGTCACAAATATGTGATGACGTCAGATGCTTCGTTGCAAGGATGGGGTGCGCACCTTCAGGAGCTGGAAATCCAGGGTCTCTGGTTGGAATGGGAAGCGCATCTTCACATAAATATGTTAGAGCTCAAAGCGGTGTTTCGGGGCTTCAAGCTTTTCTATCCAGAGTTCAGGGATAGTCGGTGCTTGTGCAGACAGACAGCACCACTACAATGTTTTATCTTCTCAAGCAAGGGGGAACACGGTCCAAACAGCTTTCCACGCTGGCGCAAAGGATTTGGAAATGGCTGATAAGACACGACATCTCTATTCAAGTACAACATATTCAGGGCATTCTCAATACAAGGGCAGATGTCCTAAGTCGCACGGAGAGTGTGTTGCACGAGTGGGAACTGAACAGCACCCAGCTGCACAGAGTGTTTCAAAGATGGGGCACACCAACGTTCGATTTGTTCGCGACACGGGACAACTCAAAGTGCAAACAATTTACGTCCAGGTACCCTCAGCAAGATTCCAAAGGAAATGCGTTTCACCTGGACTGGACGGGAATGTTCGCTTACGCGTTCTCACCATTTCCATTGATTCCAAGAGTTCTTTGCAAGATAAGATCAGAACCAGGTCAGGTTATTCTGGTGGCACCAGCTTGGCCGAGACAAGCATGGTTTTCAGACCTGCTACAACTTTCAAAGGGCAACAAGTTGCAGTTCCCGGCGTTCCAGAACCTCATATCAATGAGCAACGGCCAGATTCTACATCCAGACCTGACATCGCTAAAATTGTCAGCATGGAACCTCCTGAGCGTGAATTCCAGTCCATGATCATACCACAAGATTGCAGGGACATAATATCGCAATCTAGGGCTACGTCTACTAACAAAACGTACACAGCGAAATGGACACGTTTCTGTCACTGGTGTGCTGGTAAGGAACTTCACCCGCTTACAGTACCCCCTGAAAGTATTTTGCCTTACTTGCTGTCATTATCAAAAGCAGGTCTGTCTCATTACTCGTTAAAAATGCATTTGGCGGCAATATCAAGATTCAGGAGGGTGCCAAATGAGCCGTCTCTTTGGTCTCACAGACTAATCAAGGAATTTGTCAAGGGGCTCTTGAGAGCTTTTCCACCCATTCAACAGCCGCCAATACCCTGGCAACTCAACACAGTTCTGGCACAACTTATGAGGCCACCATTCAAGCCTATACACAAGGTAGACTTACAATTTATCTCATGGAAGACAGCTCTGCTTCTAGCACTCGCCTCGGCATGGAGAGTTAGCGAAATTCAGGCCTTCTCAGTGGAAGAGCCTTTTCTCCAATTTCGGCAGGACAGAGTGATACTAAGGACAAATCCTAAATTTATACCAAAGGTTCCTACTTAGTTTCATCTTACTGAACCAATTATTTTGCCTACTTTCTTTAGCAATCCTTCTTCTGATGCAGAAAGGGCTCTACATTCCTTGGATATCTTCGGGTGTTTGAAATTCTACATTGAGCGAACAAAAACGTCTCGGAAATCAAAACAATTACTTATTGCATTTGAGGGTCAGAGGAAAGGACTGCCTCTGTCAAGACTGAGTATTGCCAGATGGATATTGTCGGCAATCATTAAATGTCATGAAAAAGCTGGAAAGCTGCTCCGTTCCAGGGTGAATGCTCACTCCACAAGAAAGATGGCGACATCTATGGCATTGTTTGCAGCAGTGTCTCTGCCTGACCTCTATTATTGTTATAGATGGTTTAATAAGTCTTTCTTTGAAGAACTTGCCATGTACACTATGAATGATGTTCGGTTTTATTCTTATTTGCTCTGCGTATATTCAAATGATGTTTTATAGGTATCTACGCAGCAGAACAATACTACTGAGTTCTACCATGGAAACGCTCCAGGTTTTGGGTACTACTTGCTACTCTGATACAAGCATGTGAATCTATGAAAGATGTAATACTGGAGAAGGAATTAGTTACTTACCTGTACACTATAGTTCTCCAGTATTATCTTTCATAGATTCACATGCGCCCGCCCACCTCCCCGTTTCTCAGGTAGAACCTGTTATCTCGGTATTTATCCATGTCTCGCACTTGGGGCTGGAAATCTGAGGCAGGAAGGTTCTGCTGGGGAGTGTGAGGTCAGGGCAGTAATGCTGATTGGCTGACTTTTGGACCAAACAATGAGGAGGTCTGGTTACCAAATAATACAGTCCCCATGGGCTTTTCTATGCAGTTTTTTCTTCTCTATGATACTGCTTTGGTCATTCTGTTACCGTGAGACTCCCACCATGACGACGGGGAAGATACAAGCATGTGAATCTATGAAAGATAATACTGGAGAACTATAGTGTACAGGTAAGTAACTAATTCCTTACAGAAAATCAAATCAGATTCCCGGAGAATGAATAATCTATACTTGACATTAATTGGAAGAAGTAATGATATTCTTGCCCAAAATCTTATATTATTTTAGCGCGATTCCTCTAGATCTAAATAAAACATGGTGCCAGAAGTTAGATCAGCTAGTCTCTTGGTTTCTATGGGCTGGGCAGCGCCCAAGAAGGGCTCTTGGATACATGACCCTAACCAGAGACATGGGAGGGTGGCCTGTGCCTAATTTCCAAATGTATTATTGGGTAATCGCTCTGAAACAGATGGGGGAACTGTTAAAAGGAGGAAACTCTGTATGTGGGGATGTGGGGAAGAATCAATTTATCATCTAATCTATAAAATAGAAGCTAGAGGACTCCTTATGCGCCACATAGATTTTGCCTATTTCAAGATGTCAAATTTAAGGTTTTGCTTGGTGCTTTCAGGGTCTGGACAGCTGTCAGGAAAAAGTTTGGGATTGAGCGGCTACATAGATATTCCCCAGTAAATAATACATTACTTCCGTAGAGATTTCAAGATGCGTATTTCAAACACTGGATTGAGAAAGGTATTCTGTGTATAGGGGATCTTATATCCAATGCTGAAAAACTCACTTTTGAGGTTATAAAAGAGAAATTTGGGATTGAGAACAATTAAAAAAAATAATATTTACAGCTAAGGGATTTTTTCACCAAATAACTTATTTTCCGGAACAGAATTCCTTTATTAGGGGGCCAATCCACAACATCTTCTCTATATAAACATAGAAATTAAGAGATGGGTGATGATTTAGCCAAACATTTTGATAGATGGCAAACGATCTTACAAGCCGGGCAGGTAGAATGTGAAGATTCTCTCTTGTTTAGCCAAACGGCATATATCTCAGCAAGTCTACAGGTACAATGCTATAAGACATGGTGCAATTTGTATATAACTCCGGCGCATATTTATCGATGGGGATGGACTTCGGGGATACACTGTTCTCGGTGTGGGTTGCTGACTGCAGACAGTACACATATGTTTGCCACCTGCCCTGGTCTTTTGCAATTGCTGGCTAAAATCGAACAACGTCTAGAATCTATTTTGGGATATCTAGTCGCATTGACCACCCAGGTTATAATGTTAGGGATAAGCAATCAGGAAATGGAGGAAGCTGATAGGAAATTGGTGTATATAGCAATGGCTGTATTTCGGCTTTGCCTTGTCACTGCGTGGCTTGATCAGAACCCTTCCTTCGATATATGTGTGGTTTAGTAAATTATTATTTATTTACAACTGGGAGATTTCTGTGTTTAGGAGAAGGGGGAGTAGGGCAAGGGCAAATGGCGAAAAGATTTGGGAACCATTAACTAAATGGCTAAATAAGGACTAATTGGTCATTGTGACGTGAAGACCCCCTATGTTTTGTGTCGGTGTATTTTTTTTTCTGCAGGGATCCACAGGGGGTGGGTGGGGGTAAAATCTGAAATCTGGACATCGATATGTTTTTTTTATGCGATGCTATCATGTGTAATATTCACAAAATGTTGGATGTCCTAATAAAAAATTATAAAAAAAAAAAAAGGAAAGACGAAGAAGAAACTTAAAACTCCAAGCAGGACTTGGCTCATTCTTGCCATTCTCGAATTCCAGAGAAGAGATGAGGTCAACCGTTTTGGTCTTGTTTATGAAGCCAATCGCTTTCAGAGCTGAATTCCGACACTTGTTCAGAGCCAACCCTAATTCTCAGGTGCATTGGTGACACCAAAGCAAATTTAGGAGCTTTGTGAAGCCAAGCTGCGCTTATATGGCTTGTTATCTGCTCCTTCTGGCATGGATCCAGGGCCCAAGAATCCACAAGGACCTCTGCCTGGGACTCTGCTGGCGGATTTGCCCTAGGATCCAGCTGGATCTATAAAGGGTGTATTCTAGCTTCATTGCCGACTCCGATCGTGGTGCCATAGCCCAAGTCGGATCATGGATTATAGATGCCAGACAACGAAGCGTAACCCAATGTGCTCTCCAAGTCCAAGATGCTTCGACCGCGGCTGCCACCGATCCAACTTTGCTGCAGCCCACAACCTACATGCCTTATTCGGAATGGACTCTGATTATGACCTCTATGATGTTGCTAATGAAATTGCTCAACTATATAACGATGATAAGTACTATGAAGCTCGCCAGGATGCTAGTGGTCAGGACATCTCAACACACCCTGATTAGTTTCTCCACCAGGGCCTGCTAAAGAAGATAGTGCCTGTTTTGCAATGGTTATCTGGAGGGTGGCCAAGGTCCTGAACCTACAGTTGCCCACAATAGAGGTGCTCACCAACGTCCTCACTGAGGTGCTCTAGCCTGAGCAAACCAATTACTTTCATTTAATGAGCCCATTACAGACACCCTTCTTGGGGCCTGGGTGAAACCCTGTTACGGACCTATAGTGAACAGGCAAAATGCATAATATCATCACTCTGAGCTAACTGGATTTTTTGACGCCAAAAAGCCTTGTTGTGCAGGCATTAACGTGTAATGTCAACCCAAATGCGTTAATGTTATATCCTATGCTTTCTTATTTCTTTTGTCTCTCTGCTATACTCTTCTTTATATGTGTTCTTTCATATGGTTGTATCCTAGTGCCTGGGTTGCTAGGCTATTATGGAATGTTATAGTTCTGATCTTCAGTTGAAGACTGAAGCTTCTTGGATGTGCACTCTGATTGATCTAGTGCTGTACTTGATATTCCTGATTAAACTTAAATCCTTAAGTTTACTTCCTTCTCCTGTCATCCTTTGGATACAACATAAATTGGCGACGAGGTAGTCAAGTCAGCATTTTTCCATGAACCTACGTCTAAATTCAACTTTAAAAACAGATCTCATCAGACTTCAGCGCTCATCATCAATTTTCTGAATCTTTACGAATTTCTATTACTTCAACTCTTCTATGAACTACCATAAAATTGGATTTCTACTTGGAAACAACATTAACTTCATCTGAAAGTAAGCTATTTATTTTCTTTACTTGTGATTTGATAGCACCAGCGCCTGTTTCTCCTTATTGTGCCCTGATTGCACCAGCGGCAGCTTCACAACTATCTTCTGTATCCGCATATCATTTCTTTTTAACTGTCACTCCTTACGTGAATATTACAGCGGCTGTAACTTTAATTGTGCTCTTGATTGCACCTGCGGCAGGCGCTCATTCAACTACTCAAGCGGCAGACTTGTTAAATATTTTATCGTTTAAAAAAAAAAAAAAAATATTCAGCTTTTATTCTGACTCCCACTACATGTTTTTAACTAATTTGACATTTTAAACTAATCATCTAACTGCTCTTACTTCATTAGAACCTTCATTTTTCAAAAATCGCCATTCTTCATCCACCGGCTGCTTGAAAAGCACGAGAACGACACGCAGCGTCTCCTTCAGCTTCTTATATCAGCCGCCTGCACAACAATGCACGTCATGACGATTTGACGTTTATGACAACACGTCATCTCGCACCTCGTAACGGCCATTTTGAGTTGCTTAGTAACGTTAAACACGATCGCACATCAATTACTTCTGTTGAAAGCTTTGTCATTATACGCTGTTACGAGGTATTTTTTTTCGTTTACTATTCTTTTATATTCTTTCTCTTCGCTGATACACACAGCTCTTGGACTTGGTGCTTGCAATGTGTATCATGTGTTTATATTCATACTCACATTGGAATTGATAACATATACTTGTCCTCGCTGATACACACAGCTGAATTTGATGTTAACAACGTGTGTCATTTACGCTGATACACACAGCTGACATTGCCTATTTATCACATTTTGCGTCTACGTTACTACAGACTTTAAACTTTAATTCTTTCAATGTTCAAGCTTTTACACAACTGCTAATTACATATTTAGTTACAATTTTGTCTTCATTTATATTTATTTACAATTCTACTTTACTGATTTAGGATGGCTCAACAAACTGCGGTTCTCCCATCTTCTTTTCTTCCTGAACCAGGTACGCCAAAGATTAAATGGACACATTGGTTTAAAGCCTTTAATAGTTATATAATTGCTATTGATGCTGTAAAATTTTCTGCTGTTAGGAAAAATGCAATGTTATATAGTGCTTTAGGTGCTGAAGGTCAAAGAATTTTTGATCATCAACCCCCTATTATTAGACCTCCTTCAGATGATTGGAATGAGTATACGGAGGCCATTGCACGCTTAGAAAAATATTTTAAGGATGAACCGAGTGTAATTGTTGAAAGACATAAATTTTACACCCGTAAACAAAGAGAATACGAAAAAATTGATATATTCTTAGCTGAATTGAGGATTTTAGCTGCAACTTGTGAATTCGAAGGTCCAATTGATCAATATCTCAGAGACCAAATTGTGGTAAATTGTTTTAGCAACAAAGTTCAGGAAAGGATTTTATGCTGTTGTAATCCCTCACTCTTAGAAACATTAGAATTAGCTAGAGGAATCAAAAGATCTGCTTTTGCCTCTAAAGAGTTAAGCAACAATAAACCCACACATGTAGATTTATTAAAATCTAGTTCTTCTCAAAATAATAGTCAACGTATTCAACCTCCAAAACTTGAGTGGAAGAAATCTGACAAACCTCCCATTTGTTTTAGATGTGGGTCTAAATTACATCTTGCTAATTCGACTTCTTGTCCTGCTTTGAAAAAACAATGTTCCAATTGTAAAAAAATTGGTCACTTTGCTGCAGTTTGCAAATTCAAGTCTAAAACAATGTACCTCGAAGTCACTAATTCGGAAGATGTATCTAATATTGGTGAAGAGCAAATTGTAAAGAAAATATTGTTGTCTGTTGATCCTGTCTGTGATTTAAAAATTGGGGAGATACTTATTAAGGTCACTGTAGATTCTGGATCTCCAATTACCATTATTGCTGATTTTCTTTTCCTTGAACATTGGAAAGAAATTTTACTTTTGCCTCCTGACATTCGTACTGTTGCATTTAATGGGAAGGTTATTGACTTAATGGTTTTTTTCAATGATACCTTAACCTTTGAAGATCGTTCTATTCAAGCAAAAAATTATGTGGCTAAGAAAGGTTACAATGTCTTGGGTTGGAAAGATCAAGGAAAATTCCCGTTAGTTTTAAGACCTGGTACAAAAAACCCTATTTCTTTAGATCGATCTACCACATTTAATGCTCTGGTTACTGAGGAATTGTCCTTAGAGGGTATCATAAGTAAATACAGTACTGTTTTCTCTGATAATCTTGGTTCAGTTAAAGGCTTCGAACACAAAATCATTTTGAAGCCTGATGGTGTTCCAGTGATCCATAAGGTCAGACATGTTCCCCTAAGTATTATGGAAAAACTGAAAACTCATCTTCACCAACTGAGTAAGGAGGGAGTCATTGAAAACATCAATTCTTCGTTGTGGGTTTCTCCAATTGTAGTCGCACTTAAGAAGAACTGTGATGAGCTCAGGTTATGTGTAGACCTTAGAGCTTTAAACAAAAATATTCAAGTGGATTGTTTTCCTCTTCCTCGTATTCAGGATATGTTGGCTCAATTGAGAGGTACAAAGGTCTTCTCTACTATAGACTTACGAGCAGCATACCATCAGATCGAGTTATGCGAAGAGTCTAGGGATTTAACTGCCTTCAATACTCCCTTTGGGCTCTATAGATATCTGAGATTACCTTTTGGTCTTGCCTCAGCAGCATCAGTCTTTCAGAAATTGATGTTTCAGTTGTTTGGTGGAGTTCGTGATGTTTTAGCCTACCAGGATGATATCTTGATTTCTACTAATACTGTTGAACATCTCATCAAATTAGATCAAGTCATTGGCATTTTGAGTGATCATGGTATGACTGTTAAAAAGCAGAAGTGCAAGTTTCTCCTCAGTGACGTTGAGTATCCTGGTCATACTATCTCCCATAAAGGCATTGCTCCTAAACATGATCTCTTGCAAGGCATTCGTGATTGTGCTCAACCCAATAATAAAGATCAGTTGAGATCATTTTTAGGTTTAAGTGAATTCTATTCAAGATTTGTACAGAATTTTGCACATGTTAGTGAACCTTTGAGGTTGCTTACCAGGAACAACGTTACATTTGTGTGGGGCAAAGAGCAAAAAGTGGCTTTTGATTCCTTAAAAGATCTAATTATAGGTGCTCCAGCTCTCAAACCTTTTGATGAGAACTCTCTTTCTTTCATTACAGTAGGTGCTAGTAATACTGGTTTAGGTGCTGTACTGAGTCAAGCCAATGGCGGTAATGAAAATGTTGTTGCCTTTGCGTCCCGTCAACTCTCCTATTCGGCAAGAAATTACAGTGCAATTGAAAAGGAGGCCTTAGCTTGTGTTTGGGGAGTTAAGCACTTCTCTACGTATGTTTGGGGTCGTGAATTTGTGGTGGTTTCAGACCACAAACCTTTGATTTTTATTTGGAATGACAAGGGTTTAAGGAATGCTAGTCCAAGATTAAGTCTTCTTCTTTCGAAACTTTATGATTTTAATTTTGTTATGAGACATATTCCAGGTGGAAAAAACTTCACTGCGGATTTTTTATCTAGGTGTCCATCAAGTTCTCTACAGTTTTCCCCTATTCTTGATGACAAAGAAGTGGTAGTTAATTTTCTGGATGGCTTGGTTGTAGCAAAGGACGTCATTTCTGAGTCTGACTGGATTAAGGCGTCTTTGCAGGATTTTTCCTTTCATACCTTAAAAAAGTACATTACTGAAGGTTGGCCGAGGGAGAACCTGGTTGATAAGGATCTTCTTCCTTTCTCAAAAATCAGGGATGAGTTAAGTTTGGAGGGTGATTTTATTTTGAGAGGTTTTTCTCTTATTCCTCCTGTCTCTATTCGGGATAAGGTTATCAACATCGCTCGCAAAGGTCATGGTGGGATTACAGGTACCAAGAAGAGACTGAGACTTTATTATTGGTGGCCAGGTATGGACATTTGTGTGGACACTTTCTTGAATGGTTGTAATGAGTGTTCTCATGCTGAGAAATCCTTACGTACTGTTAACAAACCTTTATGTCCTCTCATATTTCCTGATAGTCCATGGGAGAAACTAGGCATGGATTTTCTAGGACCCATTGGCGGCTTAAATCAGGGTTTCAGATTTATACTTACCATAGTTGACTATCACTCAAAGTGGGTTGCTTTTGAGTTTTTGAAGGAACCTAATACTTATAATGTCATAAAATGTCTCAAAAAACTCTTTCAATCTGAGGGAATTCTGAGTTTTTTAGTGTCAGACAACGGTGTACAATTTGTGTCACATGAGATGAAAAGTTTTCTGAACAATCTTGCCATTAAGCATCTTACCACTGTGTAAAGTCGGCGTCCTTACCCGTCGGGAATGGTGGAGCCCGACCCCTACTGATTTGTCATTTCCGGCTTCTCCACAGAATCTCGAGTGGGAGCACGGAAACGAGACTGCCAGCGAGTTCGAGGACAACGGGCCCTTTAAGTGGGCGTCGACGTACGAGGGGGAAGCCCCGGCCCTCCGTGACGTCACTGAGACCACATTGGTTAAAACAGAGGAAGTCTTGTATGCCGGGTGTGGAAACACCGCGAGGAAGAAGGCGGAACCTGGAGAGACGGAGAACCGGTGTGCAACAGAAGACGGGACCCGAAGAACCGAAGCGGGAGACTGCAGTGGAGCCGAAGGAGAAGCCGACCCACGAGGCGAGCCAGGAGGCCAACGACCCTGCGGACCGCTGTGCCACACTCCCGAGGGAGGAGTGTGGCTGACACAGGTACGGCGGCGTTTGGCGGCTTGGATAGGCAAGTGTTACGCTAGTGCTTAGAGCGCCACTGTGTGTTCCGCTCCCGCTGCATTTATCCCTTAGTCTTACCTTTCCTTTCCCTCTCCCTACCCTCCTTTACCGTCTATTCCAACACCTCCTACACTGAGCACGGCAATTATTAGTTAGATACACTGGGTGTATACCTAACACTCCCTGGGCCCCCTGGTGCAACCCCATTGGAGGACTGTGTCCTAACGGCCTTCCGCCTTGTTGGTCTTCTTTCTTTCATGTGGCGAGACCCCTCCCGGTGCCCGAAGTGAGGAACCATCTTCCTGGGAAGGAACCTGTAGACGAGCATCGCCACGGACCCCAGTACCTTCGCGCTGGAGAGACTAACATTCAGGACACGAAAGACGTTTGTCACCAAACCCTTAAGAGCTATTAAAATAAAACCCTCCTTAAACCCTACAGTTGGTGTCACGGTCCTCCCTTCACCCACGTCCACACACTGCTTTATATTCTCCGCAAGGTAATGGCTTGGTGGAAAGAGTGAATCGTGTCTTGAAGGATGCAGTCCAATTAGCTGTTTCTTCTGGTCTTTGTGTTCAGGATGTTGTCAGTGACAGAGTTTGGTCATATAAGAATACGCCACATTCGACTACTGGAGTGACGCCCTTCCTTTTGTTAAGAGGGAGACAGTCCTTTAATGAATTGTCTCCTGGTTGGGTTGTCAACAAAACTTTTCATGGAAAGGAGGTACCGGATTTAGATCAAGTCAGAGATAAGGTTGAATCTGCTCAGCTTAAATCCAAAATTAGGTATGATCAAGATAAACATGTGAAAGATATTTCTTTAGACATTGGCGATAAAGTTAGAATCCGAAAACCGTGTAAGGTTAAGAGATCAACATTTTATCCGGAAACAACTATTATTCAAATCAGTAAACATGCTGTTAAGGTAACTGGTGGCAAATGGTGGAGTAAAAGAAGTGTTCCCAAGGTAAAGAATTCGAACATTGTTCTTAGTGAAGTTGATCCTAATGTTTTGTCTCCTTTGATGAGTGATGCTGGTAGCCTTAGTACTCATAATCCTGAGATGTTTTTATCTGACAATCCAAATGTGCATGGGGATGGGATACTTTTGTCTGCCGAGAATGTAACTACTGACAGTTGTAGCACCGACTTTTCTGATGTATCTGTACCTTGTTCTAGACCCATTGATGCATCTGTACCTTGCTCTAGGCCCATTGATGTATCTGTACCTTGCTCAAGGTCCACCAGAATTAAGTTTACACCTAAATATTTGGATGACTATACCACTTGATATGTTATTTTACCTGTTTGAAGTTTTTGGTTTCTGTGTTACTTTTCTTCCTTTATTTTGCCTTTTTTACATGTTTTTGTTTTCTTTTGTTATGGGGAAGGAGGTGTGTTATACCCTATGCTTTCTTATTTCTTTTGTCTCTCTGCTATACTCTTCTTTATATGTGTTCTTTCATATGGTTGTATCCTAGTGCCTGGGTTGCTAGGCTATTATGGAATGTTATAGTTCTGATCTTCAGTTGAAGACTGAAGCTTCTTGGATGTGCACTCTGATTGATCTAGTGCTGTACTTGATATTCCTGATTAAACTTAAATCCTTAAGTTTACTTCCTTCTCCTGTCATCCTTTGGATACAACAGTTAACTACCACTCCGACAGATCAGGAATCGAAGTGCTTGGAAACATTCGGGAAGCATGTGTTTTCTTCTACTAGTTTATCCCTACACTTAGTAAATGCCAGCTGCCTCCTGGAGCATTATACCCACTCCCTTGAAGATTATGTTGCTCAAAACTTGTCTGGTGTTCTGGAAGATTTGTGTACTGCTCTCACACAAATTATTTAAGATGGCCATGATGCAGCTAAATTTACCATTTAGCTGCATCATGACACAACGGATTCCCCTGTTAAGGCAATTGGCATCAGTGTGGCCATTAGATGGCATGCCGTGGTGAGGTCTACTGGCTTTTCCAGCATCGTCCAGTCCACCTTGATGGACATACCCTTTGGTGAGTCTCACCAGTTTGGGCAAAAAGGCAACTTCGCTCGCAATCGCCTTAAGTGCAACATGGACAGTGGTCCTACTTTCTTTGCCTGCACCACAAGGTCAACCACACCACCAAATGTGTCCTTTCTGTGGCTATGGAAAGGACTTTCAGTACTGCCAGCAGGTGCAGCCAGTCTGTCAAACTCCTCTGCTCTTTCATAGCTGTGCCCGTGCTACCCACAGACTACGTGGACAGCAGGGGTAGTGTGTAACCCAGTCTTACATTCCTCTATCTTCCACTGCTCAAAACCTTTTTAGTGTGTCTTGCATCACACACTGCCACTTGGAATGCAGGATCAAGCACTTTCCACTGGGGTGGCCGGTGGTAATTTTGAACAGGTGGGCCCTACAAACTGTTAATCGGGGTTATGCCATTACCTTCATTGTCACCTGCTGCATCTTCCACCATCTTCAGGATGGCTGAAGAAGCACAATTTGCTGCTTTTGTAGTAGTAAAGTGCAGGCCTTTATGTCCAAAGTGGCTATAGAGAGGGTGCCAGTGTCAGAAGTAGACTGTGGTTGTTATTCCAGCTGCTTCTGGTACCGAAGAAGGAAAGAGACCTTTGTCATATTTTAGACCTTCATCTTTCAGGACTTTCCTGCTGAAGGACAAATTCAAGATACTCACTGTGGCACAGGCCTTGTCTGCTGTTAACCCTGGATGGTAGCATTTAACCTTGCGAACGTTTATTTTCACATCCCCATTCTGCAGGCCACCAGGCGCTAACTGTGGTTGAAGGTGTCAAGAGCATTTCCAGTTTTTTTTGCTGCTCTTTGGCCTCACCAGTGTCCCCTAGGTGTTCACAAAAGTTATGGTGGTGAGGCAGCGCAAATTCGTAGGTCAGGGGTCTCAATCTTACCGTACCACGACAACTGGCTTTTTATGGTGGGCTCACCCCTGGCAGTCGTCACCCACCTCCAAGCTATGGTGAACCTCTTAACTTTACTGGGGTTCGCTATCAATGTGCCAAAGTCTCACTAAACTCCTTCACAGACACTCCCCTTCATCAGAGCCATTATCGACACAGTGCTGCCTTTATGAATTCCTCCAGGAACAGAGTCCAGGACATTCAGGCTATGAGCCTAATGAGATCCAGGGCAGGGACTGAAACAAGGAGCACTCTGAGGCTGCTGGGACTGATTACTGACTGATGTTGGTCAAGCAGATCAGGTGGCATATGCAGATTCTGCCCTGGAATCTGAAGTTTCTGTGGGCATAGCACCATTGGGTCCTCCCTGATTACTTTGAGATTTCAGAGGAGACTGCATATTATCTGCCGTGATGATTGCTGGACCCTGATTCGGTCAGTGACAGACCCTTCTCCCTGCCCTACCTAGATCTCACTAATAGTGGGGTTTGCTTCAGTGTTAGACAGGGAATCTGGAAGAGGTGGAAATCAGAACCATCTGGTCCCGGGCGGAGACCCGGCTTCACATGGGAGCTGCAGGCCACCCACTTGGCATTGTAGGCCATCCATGAAAGAGAGGCTTGTGCATGTGCTCAATGACCATACTGCTACTATGTGGAATTGCAACAAACAAGGCAGACTGGGGTTGTGGATCCTGTGTCAGGATGCATTACGCATCTTAAGTGAGTGTACTACCAGGTGATATTTCTGGTGGTACACCACCTGACGGGTTCTCTAAATGCCTGATCAAACAAACTCATCTGCACCACCAATGCGTTGTGGATCACAAATATCAGTTACACCTGGAGGTCTCTTCTGCAAATGGTAAGAACCATTTGTCTCTACTGAGAACACAGAATGACAGCACATTTGCACATCACACTTTCCAAATCATCTCTCAATCTGAGATGCACTCCGCTGAGAGTGGAACTCCAAACTCTACGCCCTCGACAGTACCTCTCTTGTTCAAAGTTTTGAAGAAAATTAAGAAAAATCAGGCCTAAATCATCCTAGTGACACCAGATTGGGCAAGGAGAAAGTGATATCTAGAACTCCTGGGCATAAGCATGTGTTCCCCGATCAGACTGCCTCTTTGGGAGTACCTTTGGTTGCGGCAGCAGGTAAGGTCCTGCATCCGGACCAGCACAGTCTCTACCTCCATACTTGGAGATTAAATGGCAGAAGTTGACTGCTTTTGACACCACCCCAATATTATCAATGTAGTCTTAGCTAAACCAGGCATTCCTCAACAAAATCAGTATACACCTGCTGTTGGGATAAGTTTGCAGCTTGGTGTAATGATGACCAATGGACCCATTTCATGTGATGCAATGTCCGAAGTGTTGGTATTGGTGTAACCATAGCTCTGCAAGGCCTCGCTTTGGGCTTAGTGCTTGTCTGCAATATTAATTTTTTTTGCAGCTTCTGGATCAGCCGTCGTTGTTTCACTCACCTGTTGTGATGCGTTTCCTGAAACGGTTACAACTTATGTTTCCACCTTCTCTGTTCATTAGGTCTAATGAGACTTGAAATCATTTAGTCCTGGCTTTACTCATGTGTATGCATTTTGAACCTTTGCATAGCTGTCCCCTACAGCTCCTGAACCTCACAAGAGTCTCTCATTGCCATAACATCAGCACAGCAGGTGAACAACCTAGAAGCCCTCACTGTTATCCCATGTTTTACCCAAACAAACTGATCCGCAGAACACTGACTTCCTTCCTCCGGAAGGTGGAGACTGCCGCAAACAAATGTCTGTGAAAGATCCCTATCATGTGTACCTGTAGTTCCTGGGGTTGAGCCATGGCTCTTGGTCTTGTTTCGGGAGTCATCGAAGCCACACCAGAGGTTGCTCGTTGTCACGCTCCAAGTCCTTAGGTAAGCGTAAAGAACACAAGAGGTCGTAGCCGGATTCTACTCCGTCGTGTCACTCTCCTTTACTTGAACAGACATGGGGGCAACCTCATCCTTCTCAATCTTGCCTCTGAAATGGACCAACTTCAAACACGATTTCTAAGCTAGTTCTGGTACAATCTAAGTTTCTGGTGCCTTCAGTAGCACTGCGTCAGAATAAAGAGTTCTGTGCAGCCATGTTTCGGTTCTTATGATCTCTAACAACTCCCTCAAACATGCCTTCGGAATCCAAGGAGCCAAGAGGCATTCCGCCAGGGATACCACTGGTAGGTTCGACCTATTGGCCAGTTGGACCCTCCATTTTTACTTTGCCTCCGGCTTTTTGTTCCGACTCCACTGCCAATACCCACGCTGGACCCGGGCATTTCAGCACTGATACCAACTTCACCTAACAATTCAGCCCAGATTGTCCTTTCAGACTTCGGCTTGACCTTGGACGACATCACATCCAAATCCGCCCAAGGCGCATTTCCCCTGCTTGACCTACTGCAGCCTAGACAACATTCTCCCCAATCCCTCTTTGGGACGGACTCTGATATTGGTTACAACTCAGGTGATGAGTTTGCTCAGTCCTCCCAAGAGGACAATTGGTAGGAGGACTTAAAGGAGGCAAGTGCCCTCGATACCTCCCTGGAGTCAGGTGTTTTTTTTTTCCCCCTCAGTCCACCCATAAAAGAATACGCCTCCTATGCCATGGTAATGCATAGAGAACAGAAGTACTTGACATCCAGCTCACCAACTTGGAGGTGAAAACTAATGTTTTGATGGAAGTCTTCCAACCTGGGCGAACATCTTCTGAGTCTCTGGTTTCCTTTAACAAGACACTGATGGACACCAGTTTGGGAGTGTGGGTCAAACCTTGCTCTGGCCTCCTGTCAATAGACAAATTGCACAGCACCATCACCCTGCTGCCGGCGACCTGGCTTTTTTTTCTAGGCACCCCTAGCCTCAAAGCCTCGTGGTGCAAGCTTCCACCTGCTGCTGGAATCCAAACACATTTCCCTCCACTCTTTCAGGCAGGGAATCTAAGTGAGTGCAAACATTTGGCAAACATGTCCTTTCTTCTACCAGCTTGGCCTGCTAATGCCAGCAGTTTGTTGGGCTGTTCACATGTGTTTGGGATTTGGTGGCTCAAGTCCTCTGTTGTGCCCTAAGGCCTTCACCTTCTACTCTCATCGGTGATTCAAGATGGCTCTGATGCTGCCAAGTTCATGATTCATTGTGGCTGCGATCCACTGGGTTCTCTGGCAATGTCCCGTCCTTGATGGACATAAGCTTTGATAGGACTAGGAAGAAAGCGGATTCTGCTCTTGAGTGCTTTAAGGAGAGATGGGCTAGTGCTTGCTCTCTGGGCCTTCCTGCCCTGCCTCGCCAACTGCAATAGTTCCACCATTCCTTTCATGGCTTTAGCTGGGGTATCCCTTACCACCAACCCAACCAGGCCCCCACAGGAACCCCAGCAGTTTCACGGTAGAGGCTACAGTGTTCACCGCCACCAGGGCTAAGGTCAGTGCACTGTCCAGCCTATCCTCCCCTTAAAACCCCACCTACCAAGCCTCTCTAGTTTGCCCTTGCAGGGACACAGCCACTAGGTAACAGGCAGCATCCACTGATTCTTCCTAGTTTGGCAAGCAATCACGTCAGACAGGTAGGTCCTACATATTGTTTGCAAGTGGTATGCCTTACCCTTTCTTTCTTCTCGGCTAAACCTTCTACTATTTCCTCAGCATCTGATGGAGGACCATCTCTCCATATTGGAGCAGGAAGCGCAAGTCCTTGAAGCTGCCGTGAGGGGTGCCGGTGCAAGAAGAAAGACATGGTTGTTATTCCCGCTACTTTCTGCTGCCCAAGAAGGACAGAGGTCTCCTTTCTGTTCTAGATCTGCACCCTCTCAATGCCTTCTTTTAGAAGGAGAAGTTTAAAATGCTCACCCTTGCCCAGGTCTTGTCTTCCCTTGACCCTAGGGACTGGATGGCAGCATTGGACCTGCAGGATATGTTTCTATATTACCTGTGGTTTGTGGTGGAGGAGCATTTTCAGTTTGCTATGCTCCCTTTAAGTCTTACCAGCTCCACTCAGGGGCTGAGGGGCGACAGTGTTCCATTACCTCGATAACTGGCTGTTTAAGGCGGGCTCGTCCCAGGCAGTGGTCAATCACCTTCAGACAGCAGTGAACATCTGGTGATATTTGGGGTTCACTATCAACGTGGTTAAGTCACACCTGACTCCTTCTCAGATGCTCCCTTTTATTGGAGCTATTCTGGACAAGGTTTGGCCACATGCCTTTTCCCCAGGCTATGATCCCGATCTCTATGCTTTGGTCCTGGATTTCAGTGAGATCAACTCTGAGGCTGCTGGGACTGATGGCCTCCTATATCCTGCTGGTCAAGAATGCCAGGTGAAATATGCAGGCTCTGCAGTGGCATCTGAATTTTCAGTGGGACTAACTGTAAGGGGACCTCTCGGTCCACAATCAGATTTTGTAGGAGGTTGCAAAAGATGTGCAGTCGCAGTAACTAGAACGCAATTTTTTTAGAGGCAGATTCCTTTCCCTTCCCCATCTAGTGCTGACTGGTGTTTCGCTTCTGGATTGGGTGGGTTTCTCCCACCTGGGAGAAATGGATATCAGAAACCTCTGGTCTCCGGTGCAGTCCCGGCTCCACATTAACCTTCTGGAGCTGAGGGCCATATGCTTTGTGTTGAAAGTCTTCCTGATGTCCATCAAGGGAAGGCTAGTACAGGTGCTCGCAGACAATACCACCCGCGTGTGGTACTGCAGCAAACAGGGCGAGGTGGGGTCACAGACCTTGTGCCAGGAGGCCTACCCCCTCTGGAAATGGCTGTACCACCAATGAATTTTCCTGGTGGTGAAACACCGCGAAGGATTAATGAATGCCAGGGAAGGTGAGCTCAGCATTTGACGCCTAGCAGATCACAAATGGCAGCTAGACCCAGCGTTGGTGCATGGCCCCTTCCCCCAAATGATGAGAACTTTGGCTCGATCTGTTGGACAAAGATGAGAATGCGCAATATCAGCAATTCTGCATGTTGTTGTTTCTGAGGCTCTCTCACTCTGAGACACGTTCGGCCTCGAGTAGGACTCCTGTATGCCTTTCCACCAATACCACTCCTGACCTGAGTTCTCAAGAAATTGAGCACTGACTGGGTTCAAGTCATTCTAATGGCTCTGGATTTGCCACAGAGATAACATTATCCAGAACTCTGGGGCTTTAGCATCTGTCCTCCAATTAGGCTGACCCTCCAGGAGGAGTTGCAGCAACAGGAGAGGGTTATACACCCAGGCCTTTGTAATTTCCACCTCTATGCATGGAGCTTGAGCGACAAAAGCTGAGCACCTTTAACCTTCCTCCAGTGGTGGTTGATGTAATCTTGGCAGTCAGGTGTCCTCTAGAAAACTGTGTTCACCTGTCATTGGGAAACATTTGTGGAACAGTACAGAAGGGAACTGTAACGAAATGGTTCTTTTAGCATAGGTACCCACATTTTTCGACTAATGCTGCTGTTTTTTGGACCCTGAAAGTGCTCAGAGGTCTGCTAACCGGACCTCAGTGCCAGTGCTGTGACCCTGAAGTGCATGTTGAATTGGCTGTACCTAATTGGCAAGAGCTAACTTACCTGCAAGTCCATAGTATATCGTAACGTGGTCCCCAGGGCATGTAAGCTAGAGGGGTACCACAAGGTATGCAGCACTGGTTATGCAAACCTGGAAGTCCCCCAATTAAAATGAATCCTCCAGTCTGCCACTGCAGGCTTGCAGAGCAGTTCTACACTACTAGCCGACTGCCATCAAAAGCAATGGCAAAGCCACTAACTCCCCTGTACATCTGTGTAAGTCAGCACTTTGGCAGGCCCACCGTGTCCCATGGCAAGGTGCAACATATGAGACAGGCAAGACATGTGGTTTACATTGTCATGACATCAAACAGTCACAAACCGGTTTTTAGAATAGAAACATTTGGTCGTCCAGTGGCGAGTACAGGATTACACGCTGACCCCTTAGTTGTGCCAACCCCTGAATGGCCCGACCAGAGTTTGCACTCGGAGGCATCAATTAGCTCATCACATTCAGCCCAATTTGTATCTCAAGTCGCAATTAATGTAACTTGATTGCATTGTGCAGCTTTAACAAAGCTGCCAATTTGTTGCCTTTAAAACTCCTGTGCCTTTCCGGGACACATGGAACCTTTTACACGAGATTACTTTCTGCCATCTTAGAGAGAGGTGCCAATGACTCTTAGGAAGGAGTACAACATAGTGAGGTACCGGGTTTTTAGGGACCCGGTGGTGCCAGGGGAAAACACCCAAAGACCTCTTGAGTTCTTCCTGTTCTGGACCACAGAAACGCAGAGTCTTCTAGGTGATGTCAAAGATCGATTTTTATTGGCTGCAACCAAGTAACAAGCGTCCTAGAAGTACAACAGCACGGTTTGTAAGTTCTCAGGAGACTGTTCGTTTTTACAGAGCCAGCCTTCTCTTTTTATACACAATATAATACTTTGGGCATGAATTCTTTGTTTTATGATGCAACCATATACATATTTCTACAACAAAGAAAAAGCAAAGTCATGATGGCCAGTCTACATTTTCGTATGTCTAGTTCGTGATAGATTACCCGGCCAGGCCCAGAACTACCATCAGATATCGATGAAACCCCAATAAAATCGGGCACCTCCTCCTTGTAAAACTAGCCATAAAGAAGAAACAGGGACAGGTGTGTGTATGATAAGCGTGGTTTGTATGCGGTTAATGGTTTATGACATGTTGTGCCTTGATGCTAATCTCGCTCGGCCAGTAGGTTGGGGACTGCCCGAACAGGTTTGGCTGGAGGCAGTGAAGGCAGCTCGCCCAGGTCAGAGAGGAGTCAGGAAAGGTGGACGTGTCCTTTCAGCTCGAATTCGGCCTGGGTCAATTGACTATATAAGGGCGACCACAAGATGGATGCCGCTCACAAAATGGAACCCGAAGGTTCGAGACAGAAACTACTGTTTTAAGGTGATTGCATTGCTCGATCATGACGCAAATGCACAGGGGTAATGTCCTAGTCATTACCGGTCTACCGATACCAAATTCGTCATGGTACGATGATATTTTCTGACACGAGTGTTGGACCTCGGTGCCATATTATAGCAGGGCCCATAATTTTCAGAACCACAGACCCTCCTTTTGCCCTTATATAGGCAATAACTCATGCTAATCTGAGTCCAAATCTGTATTCATGAAGTCATGGAGATGCTGCTGTAGCATCATCCTGTTGCTCAGTTCATCCCTGGACACAGGCTTCCTTACACATGATGTAGCACAGAGGCCGCATATTGCAGGAGCGCACTGCACACAGGCAGAACATAAACAGAATGGCTAAGATCATTCCAATGAATATCAGAATTTTCCAACCCCAAGCAGATATCAGTTCCCAGAACCACCCCAGCAAGGACCAGTCTCTTTTGTCCACATGAATGGACCCAGAGATCTTGTGTAGTTTGGAGATGGCCTGGTATACTGTTGGAGCATTGTCAGGGATGAAAATGCAGCAACTGGATTGGATCACTTTACATACCCCAAAACGGTCTGCAAGTATGACATCTAGGGCAACCCTGTTCTGAAGAGTCATAAGGCGGTCCGACTGGAGCGCCGCAGTCAAGTTACTAAGGGCACCAGCCGTTTCAATCACGGCGGATTCAACTACCCTCGTCAATTGGCGAATGTTCCTGCTGTTCACCATAGGCCCCCAAAACGGCAGAAAACCCTTTGCGAAATCTCCAAACTCCTGTTCCGCAGTGTCGTCTTTACTCACGACACCCCTAACTGTCCTTGTCCGATGGTAATCTGCCTCAGCCGTGTAGGTGGGTGGCAGCAGAAACGAGATAAAACATGTGCCCAAGAAGTCAGGGGGCAACCATGTATACGCTCTATCGTGGCAGACGAAGTAGGTACCCTTAGCTGCTAGGAATGAAGGAGAGGTCTGAGACGAGAAAACGTAAGTCTCAGTACAGACACTCTTCCCTAACTGAGCCCCAGGGTTTTTGCCATTTCCTTGCATTCATAGGTGACCTTGGTGGGGTACTATCCAGATTGGGGAGGAATTCTTTGATTTCTGACTCTCAGTCAAGGAAATCCCATATTGGGTTATATTCCACCTGCTGTAAGGCGTCAATTCATCTCTGGGAATCGTTTTATACGTGTCGACATCCCTACTCATATTTCTAATTCCCGCCACTAGTGCCTTGTTGCTTGAGTTTTTCCCTGGGACATATGGTTCGAGGGCAAACAGGAACATTGCTCGAAATGCCCACAGAGAACCATGGTAGCCAAATGGCAGGACGAAATACGGTATACCCTTGTCTGTCGTGTGTGGCATGAGGCCACATACCCAGCAATTCGTGATGTTTATTACAGACTGGTGCTGGTGTAAGAGCTGGACGAATGAGTTATTTACAAATTCTAATCTTCTGGCAGACTCGTGTTCAGGTAGGGGGTGAAAAGAATGCGGGGAAACAGTAGGAGGAGGTGTGGGCTGAGTGTCGTCTACAAATGTGACTCGAAAGGTGAACAGAGCATAGCCCACCAAAAACATCATTATGCTACACAACATTAAAATGCATAGTACTAAAAATTGTTTTCTTGCCATCACAGTGCATATTGTCTTTTCAAAATTCGTAGATCTAGCAGGTCTCTCCATCTTTGGAAACTCCATCCTCTAAGTTGCTGCCCGCGGTGGGAGATTGATTCTGCTTAGGAGTGCTTCTGTTCAGTCCAGGGTCCCTTAGACCAACCAGAACTGTTGACCTAACCGTCTCCAGCTGCACTCCAAAGACTGTGGCAACCGCGACCCTAGCAGCAGAACCGGATGGCGGTTCGAAAATCAAAAATGAGCAAGTTTCCTGGATGAGAGAGCTGCACAATCAAAAAGGGAAAAAAACGTTTTTATTTGTCCTCAGTTATAGGTCTTGGCCTCAAATTATAGCGGTTTCGGCCAGGTGCTGTATTGTCCTGAAACAGGAGTTCGGGCTCAGTAGTGTCCAATTGCACTGACGGTGGCACAGATCCTTGCAGGGTTATTGCTCTCCTTGTCCGCAGTAGTTCCTTTCAAACGTGCATCACTGAAGGGCAAGAAGCGGGGCACAGTCTCGGTCTAAGAGTCGGCAATTCCCTCCTGGACCCACCGGTCATAAGGGAGGGGTAACGGGACCCTTTTACAATGGGTGCCGTGCACCCAGTTCTTCTTGCCGTGGACACGTACTTCAGAGCAGGTAGCCAGTAAAACTTGGAAGGGTCCGGACCAGCGAGGCTGCTCGTTCTTGGTTCGCTGGAAGTTTCGCACCAGGACCCAGGTTCAATTGTGTGTCCTGGATCATCAGACGCTGGCGGAGAGGAACTGTGGACCTGTTGGTGTAAAACACGCAATTTAGTTGTCAATTCGTGCAAGTAGTCAAGCAGTACAGGGTGCTCTATCTCACTGAGCTTTTTGGGTCTTGGCACCCCCCATATGTTGGCCGGTTGGCCAAACACGATTTCGTGGGGACTAAGTCCCATTCTAGAATGAACAATCGGCTACAAGATCATCCGAAGGGACCGCATCTACCAGACCGGAGGAGGCATCGCCATCATCCACAGGAACACCATCCGCATCACGACCAACACCGACAACACCCTCGCACCCGCCGAGCACCTGCACTTCCAGGTCCACATCAACCCCAAGACCACCCTCAGAGGCAACCTAATCTACAGACCCCCGGGACCACGCACACAATTCAGCGAAGACATCACCGACTTCATCAGCCCGCACGCCCTCCTCTCCGCTGACTACATCCTCCTCGGGGACCTCAACTTCCACCTGGAGAACAACAACGACCGCAACACCACCACCATCAGCTGGACAACCTCGCCAACCTCGGTCTCAAGCAGCTGGTGACCCCCACCCACTACGCCGGACACACACTCGACCCCGTGTTCTCATCCAGCAAGGACATCGCCTTCAGCCATGCCACCGGACTCCACTGGACGGACCACAGCTGCGTCCACTTCAGCTTCAGAAGGACCACGATCCACCACCACCAGCAACAGGTTGCACGCAGAAGCTGGAACAAGATCACAGCCGACCAGCTCGCGACCTCCCTGAGCATGAACCCTCCCACCAGCGCAACGAACCCAAGCCAGGCGGCCACCAACCTCGCGAAGTGGATCAGCAACTGCGCAGACGACCTCGCCCCTCTGAAGACCCCGCCTAGCAGACCCGGTAGCAAGAAAGCCCCATGGTTCACCGACGAACTCAAGAGCTCCAAGAAGAACTGCCAAGCTCTCGAGAGAACCTGGCGCAGAGACCCAACACCGGACAACATGACTGCCCTCAAGCTCGCCACCCGAAAACACCACCAACTCATCCACGCCACCAAGAAAACCGCATTCAAGGAACGACTGGACAACAATGCACACAACAGCAAGGAACTCTTCAACATCGTTAAAGAGCTCTCCAACCCTAATGCCGGAAACAACGACATCACCCCTTCGCAAGACCTCTGCAACTCCCTCGCCTCCTACTTCCACAACAAGATCGCGGACATACACAACAGCTTCAGCACTCAACCGACGCTCACCATGACCGAACCACCGCCCCCCACCACCACCCTCCGCGCCTGGACCCCGATCAGCACCGAAGACACCGTCCGCACGATGAACTCCATCCACTCCGGATCTCCTACTGACCCCTGCCCTCACCACGTCTTCAACAAGGCCGACGCCGTCATCGCACCCCACCTGCGGGACATCATCAACACCTCCTTCGACATCGCTACCTTCCCGGAGGGCTGGAAGCACGCCGAACTCAGCGCTCTACTAAAGAAGCCATCAGCCGACCCCACCGACCTCAAGAACTACCGCACCATCTCGCGGCTCCCGTTTCCAGCCAAAGTCATCGAGAAGACTGTCAACAAGCAGCTGGCTGCCTTCCTCGAGTCGAACGGATCCCTCGACCTCTCGCAGTCTGGCTTCCGGGCCAACCATAGCACCGAGACCGCCCAGATCGCAGCCACCGATGACATCCGAGCACTGCTTGACAACGGAGAAACAGCAGCCCTCATCCTCCTAGACCTCTCCGCGGCCTTCGACACTGTCTGCCACCGAACACTAGTGCAGCGACTCAGCAACGTCGGAATTCAGGAGAAGGCACTGCAGTGGATCATCTCCTTCCTCACCGGAAGGACACAGAGAGTCTGCCTCCCCCCGTTCAGATCTGAAGCCACCGAAGTCATCTGCGGCGTCCCTCAAGGTTCCTCGCTCAGTCCAACCCTCTTCAACGTCTACATGAGCCCCCTCGCAGACATCGCATGCCAGCATAACCTCAACATCATCCCCTACGCCGACGACACCCAGCTAATCCTCTCCCTCACCAACGACCCCGCCACCGCCAGAGCCAACCTTCACGAAGGGATGAAAGAGGTAGCCGAATGGATGAAGAACAGCCGCCTGAAGCTGAACTCGGACAAGACGGAAGTCCTCATCCTGGGATCCTCACCCTCCGCCTGGGACGACTCCTGGTGGCCCCCCTACCTAGGCAGCGCACCTAAACCAAAAGACCACACACGCAACCTGGGCTTCATCCTGGACTCCTCCCTCTCCATGACCAGACAAGTCAACGCCGTCTCCTCGTCGTGCTTCAACATCCTGCGCATGCTACGTAAGATCTTCCGGTGGATCCCCACCTAGACCAGGAAGACGGTCACCCAGGCCCTCGTCACCAGCCGTCTGAACTACGGCAACTCCCTCTACGCCGGAACCACCGCCAAACTCCAGAAGAGACTCCAATCAATCCAGAACGCCTCAGCACGACTCATCCTGGACATCCCCCGTCACAGCCACATCTCCGGACACCTGAGAGACCTGCACTGGCTCCCGGTCAACAAGAGAATCACCTTCCGACTCCTCACCCACGCACACAAAGCCCTACACAACCAAGGCCCAGGATACCTCAACAGCCGCCTCAACTTCTACGCTCCCAAACGCCAGCTTCGATCGACCAGCCACGCCCTCGCCGCCGTCCCCCGCATCCGAAGAGCCACCACAGGGGGACGGTCCTTCTCCTACCTCGCCGCGAAGACATGGAACTCCCTCCCGACCCAACTCCTGACCCAGGACCACCTCGCCTTCAGGAAGCAACTCAAGACCTGGCTGTTCGAGCAGTAGCGGACCCCCCTCCCCTAGCGCCTTGAGACCCTCTGGGTGAGTAGTGAGCTATATAAATGCTTTGATTGATTGATTGATTGATTGATCTGGTAGATAGGAGTGCCAAAGGCAGTGCGTCAGGCCATTTAAGGCCTGTGCTGGCTTGGATCTTAGCTAGTTTCAACTTGAGAGTGCCGTTATAGCACTCTACTAGTTCAGCTGATTGGGGGTGATTTGCAGCGTGGAACTTTTGGTGTATGCCTAGACTCTCACACACTCTCATCATCACTCGTCCCACAAATTCACTCCCATTATCACTCCAGACCATTCGAGGCATTCCAAACCTGGGAAAGAATTCTTTGACCAGGGCTTTGGCTGTGGACAAGGCAGTATTGTCCTTAAGGGGATACGCCTCCACCCACCTGGAAAAGGCACAAACAACAACGAGTACGTATTTTAGATTGTTGCACCTTTCCATGTGGATGAAATCTAGCTGCAAAACCTCGAACGGATACGTTGGAGGCGCAAAATGACCAGCTGGAGTTGGGGTTCCCCTACCAGGATTGTACTTCAGACACACCATACAGTTCTTGACCACATTCTCTGCACATTTTGGGATTCTACTATTCTGCCATACTGGAGCCAACAACTTACAGATCCCTTTCACACTGATGTGAGCCATCCCATGAGCCATTGTCACCACTGCAAGCACATACGCGTCGGGTAAAAGCCATCTCTGATGCTCTGATAATTCGACCCAACAACCATTCGCATCCAATCTACCCTTGCTTTCTCTCCATTCATTCACCTCTTTCTCAGTGGCCTTGGATTGTATAGACTTCACACTCTCAATTGTGTCCTCACACATGCCAACATCGCCAATCCATCTCGCGGGACCTGCAACGTACATTCGACCCATCACGTTCCTTGCAGTCTCTTTTGCAACTTCATCTGCGAATGCATTCCCACGACCAACATCATCTTGAATCTTTTTGTGTGCACTGCATTTCACAATCGCAACTTGTAGTGGCAAGGTCAGAGACTCGAGGAGCTCGTTCACTAACTGACCATGTTGTATCTTTGTGCAATGCGATGTCAAGAACCCACGTTCACGCCACAATCGCCCAAAACTGTGAGCCACGCCAAAGGCATATTGGCTGTCCGTATACAAATTCACTCGTTTTCCTTTTGCCAATACACATGCTCTTGTAAGTGCAATTAACTCTGCTGCTTGCGTAGAATTGTGTGGGATACGAGCAGCTTCAACAATCATGTGCAAAGTCGTCACAGCATATGCTGCAGTCGTATCACCATTCGGCAACTTAAAACATGAACCATCAACCCATAAAGCATCATTACATTCAGGAAGAGGAGTGTCCTGTAAGTCCACTCTCCCTTTTGTCTCTTCTTCTGTCCTAAAACAGCAGTCATGTCGTTCAACCTCATCTGTCTCTGCTGGAATGGGCAATAATGTGGCTGGGTTAAGTGTATCACACCTCTTTATGTGTATGTGACTTGCTAACAGTGTCAGCTCATAACTTGATAGTCGAGCACTAGTTAAGTGCTGTGTCTTTGTTCTGTTTAGCAAAATGTCTACTGCATGTGGGACCATAACTATTAGTGTATTATTCATTACTAACCCAGCAGACTGTCGAATACAGACAGCTGTTGCCGCAGTGGCCCTCAAGCAACTTGGCAATGCCTTAGCTACGGGATCTAGAGTTGCTGAAAAGTACGCGCATGGACGCTGTTTGTCCCCAAAGGATTGTGTCAGGATTGATAATGCGCAACCTTCCTTCTCATGGAGTACAATGTAAAAGGCTTACTGTAGTCGGGGTTACCCAACACAGGAGCCGAACATAATGCATCACGCAATTCGTGAAAACTTTTCTGACATTCTTCAGACCATGGAATGGGTTTCGGTGTATCCTTGCAAGTTAATGCCACCAAAGGTTTGGCCACCAATGAGAAATTTGCTATCCACTGTCTGCAATATGATGTAATGCCCAAGAAAGCACGCACTTCTCTCTGTGTCCTTGGGACACTCAAATTTGCAATTGCCTGTATTCTCTCTGGGGTCAGTCTCCTTCCCTCCTTTGATAAGATGTGACCTAAGTAGGTCACTTCTTGTCGACAAAATTGCAGTTTCGAAAGAGAGACTTTGTGCTTCATGTCACATAAATGACGCAACAATGACAAAGTGGCTTGTTTGCAAATCTCCTCAGTATCTGCAGCGAGTAGCAAATAGTCTACGTACTGAATACGCGTCGCACCATCAGGTAGAACAATCGTGTCAAGCTGTGATTTCAGAGCCTGACTAAATATAGATGGACTTTCGCAGTAACCCTGAGGAGCGCGTTTGAAGCGGAAGCTTCGGCCTCCTAAATTGAAGCCAAAAATGTCTCTGCTCTCCTCGGCAATAGGGATGCTGAAGAAAGCATTCTTCAAGTCAATCACCGAAAACCAAGTGGCTGAAGCTGGAACCATAGTCAATAAGGCAGTGATATCGGGAACACCTGGAAACTGTGGCACAACACTCTTGTTCACTTCTCTAAGGTCGATCACAAATCTGTACACAGGTTGTTGGGAGCGATCAGTATGCTTCAAACCGGCAAAACGGGACTGTTACAAACATTACCTGCTGTCTCTTCAATGACATCTTTCTCAATCAGATCGTAAATGATCGCTAACAACACCTTTTCACCTTCGCTAGAGATCTTGTATTGGGGAATACGTGGCAACCTAACATTGGCTTTCAACGTTATGACATATGGCGCTATTCCCAAAAGACCCACATCATTAGAACCAGTAGCCCAAATTATATCTGGAAGACAAAACAATTCTGTTGGAATATTTTCCCTTGACAAATATATTGGAGAGACCACTTTCTTACCTAAGGTAAGTTGTACTCCCGAAGGAGAACAGTACAAAGTCGCATATAATCTCTTCAACAGATCTAGTCCCAACAAGTTTTCACCACAACCAGTTGTAAGAATGAGGGGTGCTTCTAATTCATATGGCCCAACAGAAAGGGGCATAGGACTAGAGATCGGGTTTCTAACCGGGGCGCCAGAAAAACCTACTGAAACATTCATTTCGCCAGACAAAGGTGCGCCAGGAAGTTTTGAGTGCATAATAGAACTCTTTGTAGCACCAGTATCCAGCAGAAAAAGTTCTGTCACACCTGATGTAATCACCTCAACATAGGGTCCATTCTGATCTACTGGAACTGAAACAACTCCCTCTCTCTGTCCATGGCTGTCCTAGCAATCATTACCCTCATTCTCGTTTTCTGCATAGTAGTCTTCAGCAAGGTACTTAGCTGTCCTAGAAGACGCATTATTCTGTTGGTCAAAGCTGTTCATAGAATTCTGAGGTGGAAATGGACGAGCATTCTGGGGGACGTTTCCACGGCCCCTACCTCTAGGAGCCTGCTGAACACCTCTACCTCTTGTACCAGAAACACCGTTCAAACATTGCAATAAAGCTGGACAACTATTCTTGAAATGACCTTCTTCCTTGCAATATGCACACTGATTCGGACCATACGGTAAACGCTGTTGAGAAGACTCATTTCTTTGCGAGTTTCTCGAATACTGTTGGGGTTGCTGATAATCGTGCTGACTGGCAGTACGAGGCGGATAGGCTTGCTGGAGAAGAACTTTAGTTTTCAATTCTTTAGTCTTTTTGTCTGCCTTCTCTAGCTCGTCTTTGCGCCTATTTTCGTAGTACTGGGCTGTGGCTAGAATCTGCGCTGACGTGGAAACAGCTCAAGCACTTTCTGAATCTTTCAATTTATTACATAATTCAGGAAGTAGATTATGTATAAATTTGTCTACAAACAATCTTTGGCCACCCTCGGTAGCCATATCCTGACCAAAATGGTCGACGAAAGTCTCTTCAAACCTCGTGAAAAAGTCAGACACATTCTCATCTTTCTTCTGCTTGCATGCAGACAATTTGTCCCAATTCACACGCAATTCGGGCATTAAAGTCTTCATATACGTGATAATTCTACCAGGAAGTTCTGCAACTAAAGGCTCGGGCTTGGAGCCACCAACTTGCCTAGCATCGGCAATAGTGATATTAGCCCATGTATCGCCTAACTCTTGATCATGATCTGCATGACGAATCTTTCCCCATAAAGGCTGTGGAACAACATTTCCAAACAACATGTCTACATCGGCTAGATTCATGATACATGAACTGGCAGTCTGTGATAACTCCTAATAATACCCTGCAGGATTCTTGCGAGGATCAGGCAATGTCTGTTTTAGGGCTAAAACTTCAGATCTTTTCCAGGGAACATGTACCCATACACGCTGGAAATGCGGCGGAATTGCTGGATTCGCATTCACTTCACCTTCCCTCCAAACTGGAGGAACTTCTCTCATGGGGTACTGTCACGCCTTTTTCCTACCTGGCATGTCATACTCAGACAGTAATCGGGAATTGCTTCCCTTACTCCTATATGACAATAACATGTCGATTGCTGGTTCAACATCGGCACCCACAATCATGCCTTCCCCAAACTTGAATCGCATACGGAATAATTTATTCATGTTGGACTCTGGATCATTTCCCTTCAAATCTTCACAGAGATATACACACATCTGTTCAAATACATATCTCTGTGTAGATGCTTCCCACTGACTGAAGACTTCCATAACGGACTGAGTGTCATACTTTGCAGTATTGGTAATCCAATTACGTGCTAACTCATTCAGTACTTCTCTCTCTTGATAGTCAGGCAGTTGACTCCGCAACTATCTTCGTTCAGTTTTAGGGGTCGTCTTAGGCGACCCAAAGAAAGGTGAGAAAAGACCAGTGACAGTACTTGCCACTCTCTGTCGAACAGACGGAGAAGCTGGCGGAATGGCAGATGTGCCAGAAAAGACAGGCTGATGTAAAGTAGAAGTCGAGGCAGTAGCAGAAAGAGGATCAGGATAAGCAATTGGAGCAGTAGGCGAAGTCGCAGAAAAAGTAAATGGAGTATGTAGCGAAGGCGGCGGCCCTTGAGAGGACTGCGCCAGAGGAGTAGAAACCAGCTGAAGAGGAGCTGGTGCTTGAGTAAGAACTGGTGTTCGTGCGCCTGGGCGCGGTATAACAAAGCGTTGCGGGGGTGCAGTGGCATCTTGTGCATAGGGGGGTGGTGAACTCAACAAGTGGGACATTAGAGGATCGCTATCAATTTTCTCCGTTGATCCTTGTCCTCTACGTGGCAACACTGGGTAGCATTTATCTACTGCGAGCTTCTTACTTCTAAGCATTTGTTCACTTTCTTGCTCTTCCTCATTATCCATGTATGCAATGGCAGCTTGTACCATTGACATACTTCGTTTATTCTTCTTTGCTAATTTCATTTCTTTCTGTTTGGCCTCCTTGCGCCATAGGCGAAAGTAGTCAAACATTGCCGGCCGTGCTTTCTTCTTGAACAGTTTCACCTCTAGATTATCTAAAATCTATGTATCAAAGCTACCATATTGGGGCCATTTTAAAACACCATCTTTCCTGGTGTATTTTATCCACACGTCATTGTATGTGATGGGGCCTACTCCGTGCTTCACATAGAGCTCATATGTTGGAGTTCCAATTGGAGGAACCGGACATGAATCCTCTAATCGGGAGTCCCTACTACAACCAAGACAAAACAAGTTTCTAAGTCTGCTAAGACCAGGCATCTTCGCTCACTAGTCTAGCTTCAAACTTCAAAGGATTATTGATTACGATAGTCTCGTGAATACACGAATCCCTTGGTTTTGGCGCTTGCAAGTTCCAAACAAAGTTACATCTCGAGCATACCAAAACTCAAACTAAGGACTGGGAGACGCTCCACTTATACTTAGCTGAAGTATCGATGATCGATGACGTCACTAGAAGACTCGTCTATCGTTTCGCTCTACCAAGCATCAACGGGTCCAAAACAGGGCGATAGTCAGGGCAGCAGTCCTTCGTAGCCGTCGGGACGCGGGGAACCTTGCAGCAAAGACCTTCGGAACCACGTCGACATACAGGGGTCGCTGAAGTGGCTGGCCGTCCTCTGGAATTTTCACACGAAGCTCCTCACGAACATCTGGCTTGGACCGACACCGCTTGATACCGCCCCGAGTTGGGCACCAAACTGAGGTACCGGGTTTTTAGGGACCCGGTGGTGCCAGGGGAAAACACCCAAAGACCTCTTGAGTTCTTCCTGTTCTGGACCACAGAAACGCAGAGTCTTCTAGGTGATGTCAAAGATCGATTTTTATTGGCTGCAACCAAGTAACAAGCGTCCTAGAAGTACAACAGCACGGTTTGTAAGTTCTCAGGAGACTGTTCGTTTTTACAGAGCCAGCCTTCTCTTTTTACACACAATATTATACTTCGGGCAAGAATTCTTTGTTGTGATGCAACCATATACATATTTCTAAAACAAAAAAAAGCAAAGTCATGATGGCCAGCCTACATTTTCGTATGTCTAGTTCGTGATAGATTACCCGGCCAGGCCTAGAACTACCATCAGATATCGATGAAACCCCAATAAAATCGGGCACCTCCTCCTTGTAAAACTAGCCATAAAGAAGAAACAGGGACAGGTGTGTGTATGATAAGCATGGTTTGTATGCGGTGAATGGTTTATGACATGTTGTGCCTTGATGCTAATCTCGCTCGGCCAGTGGGTTGGGGACTGCCCGAACAGGTTTGGCTGGAGGCAGTGAAGGCAGCTCGCCCAGGTCAGAGAGGAGTCAGGAAAGGTGGACGTGTCCTTTCAGCTCGAATTCGGCCTGAGTCAATTGACTATATAAGAGCGACCACAAGATGGATGCCGCTCACAAAGTGGAACCCGAAGGTTCGAGACAGAAACTACTGTTTTAAGGTGATTGCATTGCTCGATCATGACGCAAATGCACAGGGGTAATGTCCTAGTCATTACCGGTCTACCGATACCAAATTCGTCATGGTACGATGATATTTTCTGACACGAGTGTTGGACCTCGGTACCATATTATAGCAGGGCCCATAATTTTCAGAACCACAATAGGATTGCTGGCCAAGGAGGTGTTACCTACGCCTGCAGGAAGCCACTTAGGTGTTAGCCCAAAAAGGCATGCTTCAAATTAGAAGCAGCCTTTAAAGGGAAGATGTGTCACACTAGGGAGAAGGGCTGCCCCATTGTTTAGGCAGGCAGGCACAGAGAGCAGGGATTTGAAACCAGTTGCCAAGCCATTTTCGCATGGTGTGTGTAGCCCTGAAGCAGCCACACCACGGGGTGGGGCTAGGGAAGTCTGAATAGTGAGAGAGAGTTCTCGCTATCTTGGAAGTAGGTAGAATAATGCATCCAGGGATAGATGGGGGTTTTAATTTTCTACAGGCGAGGAATCTCTGGTTAGAAATATCCATTAGAAAGTCACACAACTCAAGAATGTCATCACTCTCAAAAACCCTATTAACAGCCATAAAATAGATTTTGGCAAACTTCCTGATACTAAATCCAGAATAGACAGTTTATTTTTTACCCAATAAAGACTTACCATCTAAAATTAAAATCAACTAAATGAATTAAGTTCTGTAGGATTCATACCCACACTGAAAAAAAGTTGAATTCCTGGGCATCTGGTTTGACACAGACTTCTCCATGAACTCTGGGACATTGAGCATACCAAAAATCGCCACAGTCAGTTGAAGACGACCTCCTGACAGCGTTGAACATCCTGACATCATAGGGGTTAACAAGCCATGTGTTGAAGTCCTTTTCATTAGACACATTCTGGCTACTGTGCAGTTTCGGGCCTTCCCTCTACGACAAGGAGTCCAGGACATTTGTGCTGTGATCTCAAGGCTTCCCCCTCTGTCTGGGCCTCTTGGCAACCTGCATCCGGCCAGTTGGCAAATGCAAGCTCCGCAGTGGAACCTGAAGTCTCAGTGCACCCTACACCAGGGGAACCTATCAGCTTTCAACCACGTTTTGCAAGAGACTGTACAAGATCTGCAGTGGTGATTGCTGCTGAACTACAGTTGGACCAACCTTGGACCCACTGCCTACCCCACCCAGAGATGACAGGGATGATGGATCCATCATTGCTGTAATGGGGAGGTCATCTGGGAAAGGTGGAGATCAGAGGACTGTGGTCTCTAGCAGAGATCCTTCTCCACATTGAACTGTTGGAGTTGCGGGCCATGTGCCTGGTGCTGAAAGCCTTCTTACTGTTCATAAAAGGAAGAATGGGTCATGTGGTAATGGACAACACCTTCGCCATGTGATACTGCAACAAGCAGGGTGGGGTGGTGTCCTGGGTCCTGCGCCAAGAGGTTCTCCATCTCTAGAGCTGGCTGTTCATCAGGATATTTCCTTGTGCTTGAACTACCTGGCAGTAATTTTGAATGTCAGGGAGCACAAACTCAGTTGCTGGGGTGTAGCAGATCACAAATGACAGTAACATCCAGAGGTTGCAAAGGGCATCTTCCAGCAACTGGGAGGACCCTAGTTAGATCTGTTCACCACCACCAAGAACACGTTGTGTTAAAGTTGGGATTTCTTGTTGGCAGGTTGTTACCCTGTCCAAATAGGGACCCTTCTTCCTAGTAAGATTAAGGACAATACACTTCTAAAAGAACCCCTGATCACCCTTTTGGTAGCTTGGCACGAGCAGTCAGGCTCATCTCAAACACAGTGTGTGAAGCATTTGCACATAACCAACATTAAAACAGTGAAAAGACTGTAAAAGGACACCACACCAGTTTTAGAAAAATATCCGATATTTTATCTATACATTACAAGACCAAAAAGGATAAAATTCCACCAAACAGTTCTTAGAAATATCAATAAACGAAAAAAGCCTTAAACTACAGTTCCTTGAAGTTGATAGCTCCATCCAGGGCTATCACAGCGTTGTGAACAAGAAATTCCGGACAGTTCTGGATGACCGCGGCGTCGCGGGCCATCTACGTTGTCCAGAAGACCGGCAAAACATTACCTTTAGAAATGCAGGGCGTCGGGGACCTGGTGGTGCTCCGAAGAGCCGGGATTGGCAGGCGTCTGTTCCAGAGGCCGGTGCAGGAGTCGTCGGGACCCTTGTAGTCACATGTGTTTCACATCGACCTCCGTGCAGTTGAAGTCGGTAGCGCTGGCATCGGCGGCTGTGGTGCAGAGTGCAACGGAGAGGCGGGTGGTGCCCTCAGGTTGCTTTGCAGGCAGCAGCTTAGTGACAGTCATCGGTGGCATCAGTGAGACTAGGGTTGTGGTGTGAAGTGGGTAGTGCTAGCAGGCTACAGTGCAGATAGAGATGGCATCGTTGCTGAAGCGCTGTCGTCGGCTCATGAACCGTAGTAGATGGCCCTGGCTTCCGTAGGCCAAGGCTGCAGTTTGCGATGTGTTGTGCATCATGTAACTCACGAGCGGTGCCCTCATATCATGGTGCAAGAAGTGGCATCGACGTCAGCATGGTGAAGCAATGTCTGGGATAACAGGATGGCGGTGTGAAGCAAGGCGGTGCGAAGTGCAGTGCCGATGGGTCACGGTGCAAGCAGCAGCTCAGTGGCAGCATCGATGATGAGACCAGAGTTACGCTGCGAAGTGCGGTGGTGCCTTCACTACACGGAGCTGGCAGCAGCATCATTGATGGCCTCAGGTTGCTTTTACTTCTGTTGCAACACAAAACACACAGTTCCCAGTGCTGGTAGCAGAGGAACTTGAAGTCTTTGCTGGTCCTGAGACTTCTTGAACAAGGGGCCAGCTCTAGCCCTGGGAGAAACTCAAACAAAGAAATTGCAGAAGGTTCAGTCCAGTCCTTTCTCTGACCAAGACACAAGCAGCCACTGCAGGCCAACACAACAATGCACACAGAAAAGTGGTAGTTCCACCTCACAGCTTCTCCACCTCTTCTTGGCAGGTTACTTGATCCAAAAGAGTTCTAAAGTCCTGGGGTCAGGGCCCCAATATTTACACCACATTTACTCTTTGTTCTTTTTGTAACCAGGATCTCTAAGCTCTGTGAATGCACATCCCCAGCCCCTGTCACTCAAAAAAACAGACAGTCAATACACAAAGCAGCAGAGACACACAGAATGGGTTAACAAGAAAATGCCTACTTTCTAAAAAGTCTATGATCTGAGTTTTTTCTCCAGGTCTTTCCACGTTCCTAATGTTCACTCTTTCTTTGGGTAACGTTAGAGAACAACTGTCATGTTATGTTTGTATTATATTCCTCCTCTTAAGTGGGACTTGTGCATCTGCAATTTCTTTAATCTTTTTATTGAAATGGTTTACCATTTAACAGAAAAAACGTCCCTTTACTTTCTGCACACAATTGTGGTCTTGACACTCAAACATCAAATTAAAACAGTCTCAAACAAAATACATGTTTCTATCCTTTCTAGCCTACTATGCCACTCTCCCTCCTGATTCAAGAGAACTTCATACTTCTCTCCAATCCCAAACTAGACTTCTTTTCTCCCATTACAGACCGATTGATATGAGAACAGCACCATGGTCTATAGTAATCTGACAGAGATGTCTTGTAGTACCACTCAGAAATAAGGAAGCATATTAGGACTTCTAGTCTCATTCATTTAAGCCATTTATAACCCATTGTTTATTCAATCAGCATATATGGTGTCTAAGTTAACCTTCCCATTTTCAGGTCTCACCTATAGACAGCTTTCAGCTGTAAAAGAACTCCAAAACGTACTAGAGTAAGATATCATTACGCTGGTAAAAGGGCAAAAACTGACATGCAAATGGAATAAATGCACCCGACATGACATAGGTCAGCCTGACTAAGCAATTCAAAGGAAAAGACACTGAAGCAAGAGGCCTGATTAGGGTCACCCAGGTCTCTAATGACCATGTCTCAGCCTCCATTCCAAATGATTAGTCGGTCAGACAGTAGAGAATACAAACCAATAACTGTTTATTCATATACACTCAGAGCGGGACCCGGTCTGCTCACTCGCTGCAGAGGGACTGAAATCGACAAGCATAAAGATACATTATGTACATTTTGCAACTGAGCTAGAACACGCCCACAGTAGAATTTTCCAGGCAGTTGCAGCTTAGCAGTAAAATATAAAAGAACAGTTTCAGCAGTTCTATCATTTACAAAGTATCTCAATTTCAAGGTGGTCCATTCAGGCCTGTCACCAGACGAGTGGGCAACGGTCTCTATCTAATGAGAAAGGTATGTGCTAATAGGAACAGTGTACTCCTTACACAAATAAGCCTAACATGGCAATAACTAAACTTATAGTAGATCATTTCTCAGAATTAAACTAGATCAGTTTCGAACGGCCTAAAATGGCACCTATAAAGAAAATGGTGCAGCGAATCCTAACTTACATAGGGCAATACACACATGTGAACATATCTAGTCTAACATACCCTCCATTTAGCAAGCGCTACAACATTTTATAGCAACAACAAGAAAAACAGGAAACCATAAGCAATAATACAAGTTTAGGACAATAAATCCTGATGAGCACTCCAAGTTTTCAACATCAGGAGAGGAAACTGTAAGGAGGGAGGAATTCTCGAAAATGCCCTAGTCTATATTCATGAGTTCAATTTCTTTCTGTACCATATTTGCAGCATTGGTATCATGAATCAATATTTTCCGTTTAGTGTTGAGAATAGCGGTGCAATAGGAGCAACAGAAGGGGAGGCACTAAATAAGAGCACAGCAAAGCACCAATATGATGGATCACAATCCGGTAAATCACTTTTTCAAGAACCCAGCCCCAGCTACCAAAAAGAGACCAACTCCAATTTCCATTTTCCATTTTCCATTCCCTTGACATTCTTGAGGATGTCTAGAATGTGCTTGGTAATATTCTTCTCCATATTCTTGCTCCCCACTACTGCGCATACACCACGACTCTTGGCTAAGATAAAATCAACTGCATATCTAGTCTGCTCTGAATATATATGTGCATGCTTTCCAACTGAATGGTGATGTTGCGTAAAGCTGCCATGGTAGTATTAGATACAATTTGCAACTTTCACACAAAATGTTCTCTAGCTTTTTCACCGCTGTCCATGCAGGCACCACCCAAAGTGAAAATGGAGGAGAGGATGTATCCAAAAGTGATCCCATTACTATAGTTATTGACCTCTGTATTGGTCACTCCCTCACAGAATTCTTTAGTCAAAGTCTGTTTAACCCATTGTAGATTTGGCTTAGCATATTTACAAGGCAATACCAACCCAAGAGCTACATCATCTATACCATTATGGACATTGGAATATGAACCGTTAGACCAGAAATAAAACCCCGGTTGTGCATAAATCAGCCCTTCATAATCTATTGCAGCATATCTAGTGTTCATTTCAAAAGTACTCAGATCTTTGTCATTCAGTTAGTGGATTGTACTCTTATACAGAACTATTCCAGAACAGTTGATATACAAAGAAGTGTCCATACTATTCACAATGGGGCAGCAAGCAGGATAATAGATAGACTCCCAGGTAACTGTCAAGTCCTCGTAATGTCAGCCCAATAAAGTAACATTCTGTTCTTCCATATAAAAACTGTTGCAATATGTATTATCACAACCTGGGTAACCCATTCTCAGTGGCTTTCTATAATATGAACAAGGTCCTGGATAGACGAAACCAACAACTCCCTTCACTTCTGTAAATTGCAGTGGATGAGTATATGTATAATTTACAAGTGACAGTGGATATGCAGTCCATAAACTAGTGACAGATTCAGTGGGGTAGCAAGCTGTCCCTTCTCCAAATAATCTCTTGTATGTGTGTCTAGAAATAAATTACTCAGGGCTGTCCTTTTATTTCTTTTCAGGGATATAACCTTACCCTTACTGTGCAAAATGTACACTTTGATCTTGTTCCAAAACCCATGATACCCCACACAATATTATTAGCAACAAAACCACAAGAGCAACACGTTATTTACTGTTTTCATGTCCACACCATATTATGCTGGGCAACAAGAATCATTGGCTTCTCTTCCACGGCAGTCTGTCTGCCAAAGGGATGCATAATGGATAATTAGAGGGGGCCAAAAATGCAAAAAAGGTATACAAGTTCCCAGTGTCTATCAGAGCCTCACTGGTACAAGCTGCTATTGTCCATCAATACGTTGGCGCTCTTGAACTCCGGCGGTGGAGCTTGCTCTGTCCTAATCTCTTTTAATGTATCCCACGTCGGTCCAAATGGTAATCCGTCAAGTTGTAATTTAGCCTTCCCTAACTAATGTTCGAACAGCTAAGATAAAGGAAGCAGAATTCTCCGCTAATTCCAGCTTATTCTGTTGGTACTATAACTCAGTACAACCAGTTTTACAAAGTCCATCCCTAACCTCTTTTCTCCTTAGACTCAGTATCCTTCAGCCAAGGGCGCACATTTTACCTGGGAGCCCCAGGCACTGTGTAATCAGTGAACAAAGGCTCTTGGATAGCTCGTATTTCTGGGGGAACAGCTTCATTCAACACATCATCATTCTCTTTATCCGTTTGTGTCCATGTTAGCTGGGTATCGCTGAAAGGGACAAGCCGGGGCACCTGTTTGCACTCCATGTCTCTAACTCGGTCTGTGACCCACTGGTTGTAGGATAACGGCAAGGGAATCCTCTGACAGTGGGTCACGTGGAGTGACCTACTGCTGTGAAGGTTGCAGCTGTCACCAACAAAAGCTGCTCAGGACCTTTCTAGCGTGGCACCAAACTTTTCTTCCTCTGGAAGTTACGCAGCAAAACAAAGTCACCAGGCTGGATATCGTGGCCGGGTCCCTCTGGTGTAGTAGGTAGGGAGTACCGTACCTGTTGGTGAATAGAAGGTAAAATTTCTATTAACTGGCCAAGGTTATCAAGCAACACAGGGTACTCAATATCAGAACGTACGAGGACACATGACACCCCAGACATTTGCCGGGCGCCCAAACGCGACCTCGTAAGGGGACAATTCTGTCCTAGAATGTGCTGTCCTTGTTGACAAAAGAGCTAATGGTAAAGCATCTGGCCACTTTACCCTGTTGTCTCCTGAATTTTTGCCAATTTCAGTTTGAGAGTACCATTGTACTTCTCAACCAAACCCGCTGACTGTTGATGATTGGCAGCATAAAATTTGTTTTACATGGAGACCCTCACAAATCAATTGAATCACTTTCGCATTTGCAGTCGTAATGGCTGTATTATCCTTAGTGGGGTAAGCCTCAACTCATTTACTAAGTGCACATGCAACCACCAAAACATACTTTAGATTATTTCATCTCTCTAGTTCAATTTAGTCCATTTGAAGGACTTTAAAAGGAAAAGTGGGTGGTGCAAAGTTACCAGGTGTTGTAGAGGAGTACCCTTCCCTGGAGTTTGCATCATGCAGACCATGCAATATTTCACTAAATGCACAGCAGTCCTAGAGATATTGTCATTCTGCCATACATGGACTAACAGCTTACAAATGCCTTTTGCATGAATATGAGCTGGAACATGTGCCATAGTCACCACAGGAACAACATATGCATCTGGCAACATCCATCTCTGCTTCCCTGATTTTTCGATCCAACATCCGTCCTCATTCAACTGTGCTGTACTCTCCTGCCATTCCGCAAATTCTTCTATTGTGGTTTCGCTTTGTATCTCCTTTACACTTTCAAGGGTATTCTCAAACATGACAACTTCAGACACTCACCTAGCTGGACATGCTACAAACATGTGTTTCATCTTTGTTCGGGCTGTTTCTTTAGCAGTCTGATCTGCAAAAGCATTTCCTTTACCCACATCAGTAACCTGCCTTTGGGAACTACATTTAATTATGGCCAAAAGTCTCAATATGAGGTGCCCATGCTTAATCTTGGTGCCATGAGAAGTGCCATGAGAAGTAAGGAACCCTCTTTATGCCCAGAGTCGCCCACATTTATGCACAACCCGAAGACATACTGGCTGTCAGTATAGATATTGACAACCAGCCCTTCGCTCAATTCACAAGCTCGAATAAGAGCTGCGATCTCAGCAGCTTAAGCCGACTGAAAAGGGACCAGTGATTTGTCTACCACTGTGTGCAACGTAGTGATAGCATAAGCTGCAGTCGTGGTGACATCTGGTAATTTAAAACCAGAGCCATCGACCTATAGTTCTCCTTGGGGGTCAGATAAGGGAACATCAGTCAGGTCTAATTATCTCTTCGTTTCTACTTCCGTCCGGAAGCTACAATCATGTTTGTCAACTGCATCATTTTCAAAAGGGAGGGGTAGTAATGGGGCTGGGTTTAGAGAGGCACATCTTTTATTCATAATATGCTTATCAAACAGTGTCAATTCATAGCCGGTGAGACGTGCACTGGTGAGGTACTGTGTCTTTGTCTTATTCAAAAGTGTATCCAAAACATGGGATACCATAACTGTGAGGTCTGTATCTAGTACGAGGCCAGCTGATTGTCTGATTGAAGTGGCCACAGCCACGAGCACTCTCGGACAACTTGGGAAGGCCCTTGCAACGGGATCAAGCACAGCAGAGAAATAAGCATACAGCCTCTGCTTATCCTCAAACTTTTGTTTTAGGACAGAAAGCGGGCAACCAGCCATCTCATGGGCATAGAGCACAAAGGATTTGCCATATTTAGGTGTGCCAAGCACTGGAGCTGAACAAAGCGCAGTTTTCAACTGCTCAAAAGACTGCTGGCCTTCGGGCATCCAAGGCAAAGGCTCATGCACTTCTTTCATTGTTAATGCAAGCTAAGGTTTAATTAATAACGAGTAGTTTGGGATCCACTGGTGACAGTAGGAAGTAATACCTATAAAAGCACACACATCTTTTTTGAGTTAGAGGAATGGGCATTTTTTGCAATGGTACTAATACGCTCAGGGGTCAATCTCCTACCCTCCTTCGAAAGTAGGTGACCGAAAGAGGTGACCTCCTGTCAACAATACTGAAATTTGGCATGAGAAACCTTATGTCCACGATGGGCCAAATGCAACAACAATTTGACTGTACTATCTTGGCAACCCTGTACTGTATCAGAAGTGATAAGGAGGTCATCAACATACTGCAATAATACATTACCTGGAGGACGCAATAAGGAATTCAACTGACCTTTTAATGCTGGACTATATAAACTAAGATTCTCTGTGTAGCCCTGAGGAGCACAACAGAATTTAAAACTCCCACTAGCCAGTGTGAACCCAAACAAATATCTACTGTCTGGATGGATAGGACTACTAAAGAAAGCATTTTTCAAATCAATTACAGAAAGAATTTAGCAGCAGAAGGAATCCTCGTCAAAAGCTTAGTAATAACAGGGACCACAGGGAGCTGTGGAACTACTATTTTAGTAACCTTGCGCAGATCATTCACAAAGCGAGAACTATTATCATTATCTTCACAGGAGCCTGAGGGTGTCCTTTTAAGAATTGGAAGAATAGGACCCATACTAATATTGGCAGACGTTTCTTCAACCACTTACTTTGTATCAAATCCTGAATAATCTGAAGAGCCTATTCTCCTGTCTGTGGTATTTCATACTGAATATTGTGAGGCAAAATAGAATGATCCTTAACCTGTATCAAAACTGGTGGAATATGCAACAGCCCGTCAGCTGTGTCACTGTGGCCAATAGAGCAAATTCAGCTGGGATGGGTGCATCCTGAGACAAACAATGTTTACTACTCACATCCGAACCCATAGTAATATAGACACCTGGAGGAGAGCAATAGATAGTAGTATGCAACTTCTTCAACAAATCCAAACCCATCAAATTTTCACAATAGGATGTCAACAAAAACAGAGATTCCACAGTGAAAGGACCAACAGCCAATGCAAGGGGGTGTGAAATGGGGCTTACAACCGGTATTCCTGAAAAACATTATTGTGGCTAGACAGAAGCGCCCCAGGGACCATATGTCAAGAAACAGAACTCTTTGTCACACCTGTGTCCACCACAAATTCCTTAGTCGAGCCTTGCAAATCCGCGGAGACATTAGGACCATGCTGATCCACAGGTATCTGAACTGGTCCCTCACCCTGTCCCCGGCTGTCCTAGCTATAAGATATACCTGTCACCTCATCCATATCATAATCATCATGCTAATAATTACTTTGACCCTTGTGACTGTCAGTATTATCAGAACGACCCTGTGAAACCGAAGCATTCTGAACTTTCTCAGTCCCACGACCTCTCCCACTAGAACCTCGCCCTCTAGGAGCTGCAACTTTCTGTCAAAGCACAGAGCAATGGCTACGCCAATGACTTATCTCTTTACAATACGCACATTGATTTGGCCCTAAAGGTGTCGTTGAAGGCTGACTGCTGGTACGTGGAAGCTGTCTGGAAGGACCACCTTGTCCCCTACTATTTCCCCTAAATACTTGTTCAACACCTTGGTTTTTAAATACTAGTGTTTCATATCAGTCCTATCCGTTTCTTCCTGTTCATAATACTGGGCCATATTCAAAATAACAGAGGGGGAAGACATGGACAAAGTACTTTCAGATGCCTGTAAACAAGTCGTAATTTCAGGAAGAAGGTTAGAAACAAACCTATCAAACAATGAAACTCCTCCCTCAATAGACATATCCTGTCCAGTATAGTCCAAAACAAATCTTCAAACCGGGTAAAGAAATCAGACACACTTTCATCCTTCTTCTGTCGAAAAGCTGTCAATTTGTCACGGCGCCCCTTCTTAGGTGGAATAAGGGAATGCATATCTGTAATAATACAACCTGGCAAAGCAAGTATCTCAGCCTGGGGTTTCTCACCTGGCTTCCTTTCCTGATCTAATCCTTTAATCACATCCAGTGTACCACCCAACTCCCCGACATGATCTTGAGTATGAACCAGTCTCGAAAACATCAACCGGAACAAGGAGACCAAAAAGCATTTCAATATCAGCAAGTCATTATAGTAGAAGAGGCAGCCTCTGTTTATTCTTTATAATAAGCTGTAGGATTTTTCCTATGGTCAGGCAAATGAGTCTTAAGGGCTAAAACATCCCTCCTTTTCCACAGATTGTAAACCCATTGTTCCTGGAAATGGGCCGCTACAGCCGGTCTAGTTACATTACTACGCTGAACCATTAACTCAGGTATTTCTGGGTGATATATAAGATGGACCTCACGCATCGGACACTGAGTTATCGGGGTAGGGCTCCTATCATGTAATCTACCCCTGTAGGCAACTAGAGTTGTAACATTGCCAAACACTTGGCCTGGCCCCAAATCAGGAACAAATACACGATCTCTAATATCAAATACAATTTGGGGTGCTTTTGTCACAATGTGTATTTTCCAGAGACTAATCAATGCAGCAGACATATGTTTAAGAGCATGTTGCTGTATAAAGGGTTCAAAATCTCGCATAACTTTCCAAACATTCTCAACACAATAAATCGCATTACAAGCCGACTGCGCAGCCTGGTCAGCTATCAATCAATCACTTTATTTGTAAAGCACGCTACATACCCACGAGGGTCTCAAGGTGCTAAAAGGGGGGAGGGGGCTGCTACTGATCGAAGAGCCAGGTCTTGAGAAGTCTTCTGAAGGTCGGCAGGTCCTGAGTCTGTCGTAGGCTCGTAGGGAGAGCGTTCCAGGTCTTGGCGGCGAGGTAGGAGAAGGATCTGCCGTCGGCAATGGTTTTCCGGATACTAGGAACTGTGGCGAGGGCGAGGTTGGCGGAGCGGAGGCTGCAGGTGGGGGTGTGGAAAAGCGGAGTCGGTCGTTGAGGTATGTGGGTCCGGTATTGTGTAGTGCTTTGTGTGTGTGGATGAGGAGCTTGAAGGTGACCCTCCTGTTGACGGGGAGCCAGTGTAGGCCTCTCAGGTGGGGTGTGATGTGGCTGTGCTGGGGACATTGAGGATCAGTCGTGCAGAGGCTTTCTGGATTCGTTGTAGTCATTTCAGGAGCTTGGTTGTTGTTCCTGAGAAGAGGGTGTTCCTGTAGTCGAGTCTGCTGGTGATGAGGGCATGGGTGACGGTTTTTCTCGTGTCGGTAGGGATCCATTTGAAGATCTTATGGAGCATTCGGGGGGTGTTGAAGCAGGAAGCGGAGTCGACGTTGACTTGCTTGGTCATGGAGAGGGGGGAGTCGAGGATGAACCCCAGGTTGCGTGCATGGTTGGTGGGTTCCGGGGCTGTGCCTAGCGATGTGGGCCACCAGGAGTCGTCCCAGGCTGATGGGGTGGGTCCGAGGATGAGGACCTCCGTCTTGTCTGAGTTCAGCTTCAGTCTGCTGTCCTTCATCCAGTCAGCGAAGGCCTTCATTCCTCTGTGGAGGTTGGCTTTGGCGGTGTGGGGGTCTTCGGTGAGGGATATAATCAGCTGGGTGTCGTCGGCGTAGGAGATGATGTTGAGGTTGTGTTGTCGTGCGACGTGGGCGAGCGGTGCCATGTAGATATTGAACAGCGTCGGGCTGAGGGAGGATCCCTGTGGGACGCCGCAGATGATCTCAGTGGTTTTTGGGCGGAAGGGTGGGAGGCGGACGCTCTGGGTTCTGCCGGAGAGGAAGGATGTGGTCCAGGCCAGGGCCTTCTCTTGGATTCCGGCGTCCTGGAGGCGTGCTGATAGGGTGCGGTGAAAGACTGTGTCGAAGGCTGCCTATAGGTCCAGGAGGATGAGGGCGGCTGTTTCTCCTTTGTCCATCAGGATCCTGATGTCGTCGGTCGCGGCGATGAGGGCGGTCTCGGTGCTGTGGTTGCTGTGGAAGCCAGATTGGGAAGGGTCCAGGATGTCGTTGTCTTCGAGGTAGCGGGTTAGCTGTTTGTTGACAATCTTCTCTGTTACTTTTGCCGGGAACGGGAGCAGGGAGATGGGCCGGAAGTTCTTGAGGTCCTTGGTGTTCTACTTGGGTTTCTTCAGTAGGGCGTTGATCTCGGCGTGCTTCCAGCTTTCCGGGAAGTTTGCTGGCTCGAAGGAGATGTTGATTGTTTTCCGGAGGTGGGGCGCAATGGTTGTGCTGGCTTTGTTGAAAACGTGGTGAGGGCAGGGGTCGGATGGGGATCCGGAGTGGATGGAGTTCATGATTTTGATGGTGTCTTCGTCGGTGAAGTTGGACCAGGCGGTCAGGCGAATGGTGCGGGTGGAGGTCGCAGGGGTGGAGTCTCAGTGGTGGGTGCGGGGGTGTCGGGGTTAAAGCTGTCGTGGATGTTGGTGATCTTGCGGTGAAAGAAGGTGGCCAGACGGTCGCACAGGTCTTATGATGGTGGGATGTCGTTCTTGTTGGAGCTGGGGTTGGAGAGTTCTTTCACGATGCTGAAGAGCTCTTTGGTGTTGTGTGCATTGTTGTCTAGGCGGTCCTTAAAGGTGGTCCTCGTGGCAGGCCTGATGAGTTGGTGGTGTCTGCAGGTGGCATTCTTGTGGGCTGTCTTGCTGTCTGGTGAACGGTTGCTGAGTCATTTCTTCTCCAGCTTCCGACAGGTGTGCTTGGAGGTCCGGAGGTCTTCGGTGAACCAGGCGGCTTTCTTGTTGGTGTGGTTGGTTGTGGAAATTTTGAGAGGGTCGAGGGTGTTGGTGCAGTCGTTGATCCACTGTTTGAGGTTGGTGTTGGCGGTGTCGGGGTCGGCGGGTGGTCTCAGGCCGAGGGTGGTAGTCAGTTGGTCCTTGGTGACCTTGCCCCAGCAGCGGCGTGGCAGCTGTTGGGTGCAGTGGTGTGTGGTGGGTTTCCTGAAGGTGAAATGGACGCATCTGTGGTCGGTCCAGTGGGGTTCGGTGGTGTGGTTGAAGGAGACGTGGGGGCTTGCGGAGAAGATGGGGTCCAGCGTGTGTCCGGTGGCGTGGGTGGGTGTCGTCAAGAGCTGTTTGAGTCCGAGTTCGGCGAGATTGTCTATCAGGGCGGTGGAGTAGGCGTCGTTGTTGTTCTTGAGGTGGAAGTTCATGCCCCAGAGGAGGATGTAGTCCGTGGGCGTGGGTGCTGACGAGGTCGGCGATGGTGTCGCTGAACTGTGGTCGTGGTCCGGGTGGTCTGGAGACGAGTGTTCCTCTGAGGGTCGTGTTGGGGTCGGTGTGGATCTGGAAGTGCATGTGATCTGCAGTGGTGAGGGTGTCGTCTGTGTTGGTCGAGACTCTGAGGGTGTCCTTGTGGATGATGGTGATCCCCCCTCCAACTCCGTTGGTGCGGTCTCTGCGGGAGATCTTGTAGCCCTGTGGGATGGCTATGGTGACGTCTGGTGCTGAGGTGGTGTTCAGCCAGGTCTCCGTCAAGAAGGCGACGTCAGGGCGGTAGAGTCTAGGAGGTCCCAGAGTTCGATGGCATGCTTGCGGGCGGAGCTGGTGTTGAGGAGGATGCAGCAGAGGTAGTTGGGTTCACTGGTTGGTGGGTTGGTGGGTTGGTGGGCTGGATGCTGGTGAATCTGCAATTCCGGCAGGTGAAAGGCCCTTTGGTGCGCTTAGGGATGGCCCGGTAGCAGGGGTGATTTCGTCCGGGGTTGAGTGCGTGGAGGGTACTGGAGTCGTAGTGCAGTCTGCTGTTGTGGGGTCCAGGGGTTCTGGCACCGGGGGCGGTCCAGGCACGGATGGGCGCAGACGGGCTTGCCTTCGGCTTGCCAGCGGCGCGTCCGCTGCGCGGCCTCCATAAGAGGGGCAGAGGGAGGAGCAGCTGGGAAGTGGGAGCGGGGCAGCCAATGGGAGGCAAGGGGGCGGGGTGGCAGGGGCGCAGCGGCGGGAAATTGGAAGCGGGGGGACACGGAGGGCGAGGGGCGAAGGAGCAGGGAGGAAGGCAATACGGGCACAGGTGATCAGAAAGCAGGATGGGCAGAACAACAACAATCAGGGGCAAAAAAAACGGGCACAGAAAGCAAGATGGGCAGAACAACAACAACAGGGAAAAAAAAGGGCACAGAAAGCAAAATGGACAGAGGAAACAGAACAGTATTTAGCAGCGATACAGGCGAGGCTCATGGGTCACACATGGGGCTGCGTGGCAGTGAGGGGAGCGACCTGCCTGGTGACAGGGTCAAAGGTCGCTATTACTTGTTCCTCTTCATCCCCTACCCCAGATCGCACTAACGGGCCCACTAGTTCCCCGAATTTCATCCAATCACTTTCCTCAAACCCACGTATCGGCTTCTCAGCATTCAAATGCGTCGGAGCATGAAAAATCATAGTGGAAGAAGCAACAAAGGTAACAGGCACAATCGTTGTTCAAGCTTGAACGGTAGGAGAAAGAACAGAAGATACAGGAGTTGAAACAGCAGATGTACTAGGGGTCACAGTTGTCAAAGATGGTGAGGATAAAGAAGGAGCAGGTGGTGCCATAGCCAAAGCTGTTGAAACAGCCATAGATACGGGAACAGCCGAAGCAGACGAAACAGGCTGCTGGAACTGTAAGGGAACAGTGGAATATTTCCTTTGCGGGACATAAGGAGGCGGGGTCGAGTATCTAACAACTCCTCTACAAAAGTATCATCTTCTTCTTTGACCAAATAAGACTTATCAATATGCACCCAATCTTCACATTCAATTCCGGACTCTTGCTTTTCTCCATCATAGGCCGCAGCTTTCTGTTTGCATTTTTCCCTTCTGTGCATCTCTTCGCATCTTTAACAGTCTCTGTCTTCTGCTAAGTCATAATGGAGTCAAACATGGACTGTCTACTTCTTTTTTAAAGAACTGCTCCTGTGAAAACCCATTTTTTTGTACATCTAAAGTGCCTTGTCCACGGCCACTGCAACTCAGCATTGTCCCTCCTATATTTGTGCCATACTGTACTAAACATAATAGGGCCAAGACCATGTTTTAAATGCATATCAAATTTAGGGCTGCCTTCAGGAGGCACCGGATGAGCTTCTTCCAATCGAGCATATGCAGAACAAAGACAACACAAATTCCAAATGTTACAGAAAATAGGCCTTTTGAAAGGAAAACAAATTCATAATTTTTAGCTGTCAAAGTAGTTGTACGTACTTTTTAATCAAAACAGTCCTCAGACCGTACCAAACTCAAACCACAATGGTACTATATCCAAAAAGAACGAAAATAAACTCACCTGATATCAGTAGTACAAATGAACCAGTTTTCCACTGCCGACTCTTCAGACCAAACGGTCAGATCCAAGGGTTTTGCCATTCAGGACTCCAGTCAAGATAACCACTGGGCGAGGCACCGTCCGGCAGGGTCAGCTGCGAGCAAATAATATTCTTTGTGCAGAGATCCCTGAGCAGTCAGTCCGACCCGACGATGGCTTTGGCCTCCCGCCACCATCCGCAGAAAGGGGATGGATTAATCTCCCGAAGGAGACCCTGTTCGGGCAACAACTTAAGGAAGTGACTTGTTTAGGGTCAGATGGATCTCTAAAGACACCCTCTCAGCCTTCCATACCAAATGAAGTCGGTCAGACAGTAGAGAATACAAACCAATAACTGTTTATTCACATTCACTCAGAGCGGAGCCCAGTCTGCCTAGCCGCTAAGAGTGCTGAAATCGACAAGCATAAAGATACATTATGTACATTTTGCAACCGGGCTAGAACACACCCACAGTGGAATTTTTCAGGCAGGTGCAGCTAAACAGTAAAATAAAAATAAAACGATTTCAGCAATTCTATCATTTACAAAGTATCTCAATTTCAAGGTCTTCTATTCGGACCAGTCACCAGACTAGTCGGTGAGGGCCTCTATCTAGTGAGAAAGGTATGCGCTAAAAGGAACAGTGTACTCACTAAGGGGACAAGTCTAACATGACAGACATGAAACTTATAGTGGAACATTTCTCAGAATTAAACTAGATCCGTTTCGAACGGCCTAAAATGGCGCCTGTACAGAAAATGGCAGAGCGAATGCTAATCATATATAGGGCAATGCGCTAACGTGAACATTTCTAGTCTAAGAATACTTAGCGCCAAGGATAAAAGACGTGATCCATCAAATATAGGGAGCAAATAGGTTCTCCAGTCTAGATCTCAAGAAAATGATATCAGCAAGAGCTAGAAAAGAGGTCAAAATACATCACATTCCCCACCTTCTGCAGTTTGTATCATTACCAACACCTTAGCTTCCCTGTCTCATCTACGGCTGAAGTATTCCAAGAAGTCATAGTGGTAATCCAAGGCATACATAACTGTCTTAACTATAGCGATGACATCTTGTTTCTTTGGAAAATCAAAATAGGCTTATAGTCTGCCAAGCTCTACACCATGAATGCAATGAAAAGTCAGCGATATTCATGCATTACCGAGCTAATGCTCTTAGCCATGTTATCCACCTCCCATTGGATAACATGGCTAAGAACTGCTCAGGGCAGGTGTTAGCTTTTGGAGATATTCGCGCTTAGCGCGAATATCTCCAAAAGTTGGTAATAGGAGATAGCGATGTTAGCGACTGTTTTCAGTCGCTAACATCTTGGCACGCCCACTTTGCATGTCATTAGTGATAAATATCACTGACATGCAAAGTGGGGCCCAAGATGGTCGCTATCTCCTACTAGCTGTCGCTAACTGGTGTTAGCGACAGCTAGGTAATAGGGAGATAATTTTATCTCCGCTTTCTTGGCTTTTAAGCCAAAAAAGTGGAGATAAACCCCCTTGATAATATGCCCCTAAGTCTCCAGATACATACCAACTGCAACGGCAAGTGCACCAGTGACAGAGCTAGTAAAAAAGGGGTCCACATTCAAAGGGTCTCAAAAGTTTTGAATAGCATCTCAAGACTTTTGCATGAAAATCACAAATGCTGAATGTTTTGCTTATTTTGATCTTATGCTACACACAGAACTGAGAGTTGATGCCAGGCCTGTTTGCTTGGGAGCCATTTTGACTCAAAGATGAACCCTTTACACCCTGCACCATCTCTAACGTTACCTATACTTAGTACTGTTTTAGTCTTTCTTTCATATTTTACTGCTTTACTCAACATTCTGTATTCTGCATTCTTCATTCACATGTTCAATTCTACTGACGCGTGCTCCTCCAAACATGTTTATGTTTGAAGATGCATTGATCGTGGAGTCGTTCATTGATGAAGCACACTTACTGTTGAATCTGCCTGGGCACTTTACACAGGGGTGCCCTGAACTCCCAGCTTTAGCAGGTAAAGCGGGAGTGGAGTTCGTGATTGACCTCTTCTGTCTGCAGTTAGGCTGAAAAAAAGACTAATTAGCGTGAAAGGGTGACTGGTTGGTTGAGTAAGTGAAAGGACTGGTGGACAGGTATGTGAGTGAAAGGGTGGATGGGGAGAGTGGAACAATGGATAGATTAATGAAAGTCAAAAGATGAATGGATGAGTGAAAGCTTGTAGATGATAAAAGTGCTGGAACGCCGTGAACCTCCAACTTTATAAGCTACAGCGTGGTGGAGTTCTTGATGGACCTCTTCTGTCTGTAACTTGGCAGGCAAAGGGGAGTAAATGAGTGAAAGGGTGGGTGGATGTGTGAGTGAAAGGGTGGATGTGTGAGTGAAAGGGTGGATGTGTGAGTGAAAGGGTGGGTGGATGGATGGGTGAGTTAAAGGATGGATGCGTGGATGAATGACCTACAGGATGGATAAATAATTGGATGAGTGTAAGAATGGATGGGTTAGTGAAAGGATGGATGGCTGAATAAAAGAGCGGGTGTATGGATGGATAGAAGAAGTGAAATAAGGATGGACAGATGGAGCGGAAAGGTAGATGGATGTGTGAAAGAATGGATGGGTAAAAGGGTGGATGGATAAATGAAAGGGAGGGTGTATGGAAGGACGAAAGGGTGGTTGGATGGATGAGTGAAACAATGGATGAGCGAAAGGGAGGGTGGTTGGATGAAAGTGGGATGATGGAGGAGTTAAAAAATGATACCCTTAGATTAGAAAAGAAACCATGTGAAATCATATAAAGAGTGACGGAAAATTTATGCTAAGGAGGCAAAATCTGAGTATGTGGTGACGCTGAAAAGATATCATGCTCTTTGTAAACCTGAGGAGATTGTCAGCTCTCAACACTATCAGAAGACTCTTTAAGCTGGTGAAAGGACTCTGTGGCTAGTAACATCCTGCCTCTGCCCTCTTGCACAAAACCAGTGCGATGATTTCATGGAAAAGCACCAGGAACGCGCGTTTTCAGCTCGTCACTTTTTTATAATCCATAGGGCATATTTGATGCCGGGCAAGATAATGAGATATTTTAATGTTGAGTGCGTGGTGTGCCCCAGGTGTGCCGGAGTAGGTGTGGAATTGGAACACATGTTATGGAACTGTCCGAGACTGGGGAACTACTGGGGAGAAGTGGGGGAACTCCTGAATTTGGTCACGGAATGCAACTTAGATTTTGATATTGCCACGTGTACTACACTGGTTTCCACATACTCCCACAACAAAGGTAACGAGTAAATTTGTAGACATGGGCCTGGTGCTAGCGAAAAGAGAAATCACAATGCGCTGGAAGCCTAGACCCAGCAGTAAGAGATGGAGGGCTGAGCTGTTAAAATGGGCTAACACAGAGGAGGCAGTCAGGCTTAAGCTGGCGAGGCGCATGAACAACGAGAAGGCATTGGACACAGCGCGAGCGTGGAGAGAACTGGTTCGCTCGCTGGTAGAACAGCAGTCACTGGAAGAACCGGGTCGACACCATGAAATGCAGGACAGTACTGACACGCCCAAAAGGGACGAATCCTGAATAGAGGCCACACTCCATGTGCCACATATCCGTTGACAGCTGGAACACACCGACACCAGGGGAACAGAAAGGGGGAGGAGAAGGGGGGTAGAGCTATAGGGGTTGGGGTTAGGAGGGGGGGAGGAGCGGTGGGAACTCAGTGTAGTTATTGATTAGGATTGTTGGCTGTGTTTTTACCTATCTGCGGACATGTTGATTCGATCAGGTTATTAGACAATCAATACTAGAAGATTATTTGGTTCTTACAGTGATCCTCTGTCCCAAGAGGGGTGGGTTGGGGAGGTTTTGTTTTGGGGGTATTTGTAAGGTGTATGATTGTTGTGCAACAAAACAATAAAAATATGTAGAAAAAAAAATGAGTTGGCCTGTTTTTTTCTAGAAAAGACTGAGTTCAGATATTGTACCCCAGAAATGGAAGCATGCTCTGGTGCTCCCCCGCTTAATAAAAGATGACTTGGGAAAATCTTGACCAACAGAAAAGGCCCATTTCCCTCCTTCCTATCTTTTCCAAAATTTTGGAAAAGCATGTTACTATGCAACTTTCCACATCCATTGAGACCCATCTGCTTCTCCATCCTTCGCAGTCTGGTTTCAGGGCGGCTCACAGCAACAAGTCCGCTCTTCTTGGGGTTACTGCAGTGGTTCCCAAACTTCTTCAACGCATGGCTCTCTTAGCTTATTGGCCGTTGGCTACGGCTTCCCATTATTTGAATTTTTTTTATGGGTGGCTGGATGCAAGCCAGGCATCTGCATTACTTCCACTATTCTCCCTGAAAATAATTGGGCTAAAGGTATTATAATCATAGATGTAAACATATCCTGTCCACTACGGAACCCGTCTCAATGACTGATTGGAGGGACACTGGTTTCCCAGTGCATTGTGATGTAATGCTGTTTAACAAGGTAAGTGTGTCTTATTATTAGTTAGGTTTGATATCAATTCCAGATGTGGAAACACAAGATCACAAGCCTCCATGTTAAGGAAGTCCAACAGTAATTAGACCTCAGAAGTTAAAGGAGGAGGGATCAGCAGCACTAATCTCTTCTTTAAAACAATCTTTTAAATACATGGAGCCCCTGGACCAAAGTTATTTATGCATTCCTATCTAGATAATAGCCAGCAGGCCTTGTGACTCACCAATGAAAATGGGCAGCTAGAGTGCTAGTAGGAGAGTCACTCAACATGGAGAAACAAATTAGGGCTGATCAGCCTTTGCCCTTTCCATGTGTGAAAGGAGATGGCTTTTTTAGTATTCTTGGATCATCTCAGAAGAGTACCGGAGCTGAAATCAACACAGACATCCACTTGGCTCCAAGGAAGCCACCCCATCTCCAGCAGCAGGCACCTTACGGTTTGCCTTATAGGAGACAAGGGCAGCACAACCTCTGAGCTCCTTTCAAGATGGCTATCCGAGGCCTGCACCCCACGCCTGCATATCTTGCACACGCAAAGCTGTGGCAGTTGAGGCACCCAGCTCTCTTTGCAGAAAAGCAGGTTAGAACAGGGACCGCATGGGGTACTCCTGTATTGTACATGGGCTGGAAAGTGCTGCTCAGTTGGGACATTCATCACACAAAATAAATGTCAATTCTTTTATAAGAAGCAAAATGACTTAATTTACCTCCGGTGACGTACTTTATAACTTCAGGAAGCCAAAGATTATAATCTGTTCTCTTCCAAGTAAATGCTTGCAGCTAAAACTATGATGTCAGAGCTTTAATGGTAAGTTTGTCATAAATGCTCAATTTCTATCTTTCTAGTCAAAGCGCAAAGTCAGGACACAGTTTTGCAAGGCTATATCTTACTTGGTTCTGCAGATAGAACACACTATTCTAGTCGGGCAGCATTGGTGGAACTGCGCTGCTCAAGCACCATCCATGGTGGGGTGTCGGTTGTGCTTTCTTCCTATCTCAATTTCGTTTTAGCTCAGGGTGTGTGCTCCTGGTGAGAAGATGTGCTGCAGAGTCAGCAGAAGCTGCTGGCACATGCACGGCAGAACTGCAATGTAGAGGTCGAAAGTGCTACTGGTATGAGGGACAAACTGAGGTTTATTGCTACTCGCCATTAAACAAAGGTGCATAGGTAGGTATGAATTGCTCTCTGGCCCCTTATCATAGGAACATTGTTGGAGTGGGCATTGAGAAGGAAGCAGGCCCTGGTGGTCTCAGAACTGCTTGTCAGGGAAACGCAGGTGCTGCAGCAGGTGCGGTGCAATAAGGGCATATAGGGCCTCTCAGAGCAGATCTTAGAACGGCTGAGTTGATTCCCTTTACATTCAATCAGAACCGCCAGACTCCAGCTCTTCAGAAGTAAGGCAAATTCTCTCCATGCTGGGATAGGTAGTGTTTCTTCTTTCTTTTTTTAATTTCAAAGCAGCACTGTTTTTCTCAATTCTGGAGTATATTCCCTAATCCTCCAAGAAAAAAAGACTAAACTTTTTGCCTCTTCTTCCAAATGTATTTTGAGGACTGTATAAGCCTTGAGGGTGCTGCTTATATCCAGTACATTGATAGTTGGGCTTCAGCTACACAAATTCAAAATGGGTCCTATATGTTTTAGGGTAGCTTCATTACAAATCACTTTTCCTTCCTGTGTTCTATAGTCAATCCGGAGTTTGTTAAGCGCGACTGCTACCATGACCACTGTCACTCAGGTTGTGGATTGGGAACCGGGTGACCTCTTGCCGTGCAGATGCTCTTGTTCGTTGCTGGCTGCTTAGGCAGGAAATCTCAGTAACTCATCTCCACTAGTAACATTTAGTTCTGCACTCAGTTCAGTTCAATAAGCTTTATTCGGTTAAGAAATACCAACCATAAAAGAAAATATACATACATAAATTCTGCAGTCTAGTAAATATATAAACAACAAGAATGCGATCCCAGTTCATATTAACATTAAAACATCATATTATTTCTAGCACGAATTGGTCTTAGAATGTTAATCACAACAAAAAGTCATGTCTCAAGCGCTCTTAACGTAAACATAAGCTCATACCAGCAATAATGGTCTTAACATTATATTACCTAGACAATGGTTTCAAGTAGGCAATTTTAAAATGCAAATTATTAAAAAGTATCAAAGATCCAATCACAGTATAATATCATTAATACATCATGCTTTTCCTGGCGTTAATTGATTTTAAAATATATGTTGCAGCATAAAAAAAAATCTTGGGCTCTCTTAGTGTAAACAATAGACTCATAGCAGCATTAATACCTTTAACATATTTCTTAAACAGTGGTTTAAGGTTGGCAATTCTAAAATTCAAGTACAAATCACATAAAAGTAAAAAGTAAAAAGTGCTCTGTTTAGTGTGCCCGTCACATGGGCACGGAAAGGCTGATCTCGGTTTTATGATGGGGAATGCTACTAAGTGATGGGCAAGGCCAAGTCTCATCCTTATTAAAACAAGGCGATGTGATGGTCTCGTAACTGATGTTAAATAGCCTTGAAAACCATCAATCCCTATATGCTGATGGTAAAGCTGATATGTGGGTTGCATCTCTACAGTTCTCAGCCTATTCTCCTTCTTATGGTATAAGAAAATATTCTTTATCTCCTGTTTAGCCAATCCAGTTACAACATTTGGATCTTCCAGGATCGGCATATTGAATAAGTCTCTATATACCGTAGCTATATATTTAAGCCAGGGGATCTTAAGACAATTGTCCAATTGCAGGCAATCCTTAATAATTGTTTTAGTAAATATGGTATCCTCCTTTGCCCATACTGACCTCCACAGTAGTAGGGGTCTAAGTGCAATCAGATCTGACAAATAGTTAAGCCCTACCTCACAATGAATCAATTCAGACGATGCTGAGGCAGGCAGACATAAAAGCTTTTTTTAAAAAGAATTCTCCTCTATTTGCATATCTTGGCTAGACTGGTGACCCCAAACCCCTGCACCGTATAATGCAATTGATGTGTATCTACCTTTGTAAATATCAATCATATCTTTGATGCGGCGATCCTCCAGTTTAGATGCGAACCTAAAAACCCCATACACACTTTGTCATTTTAGCCCGAACATTTGACATTTCATTCACCCATTTGCCATCGCCAGCAAACGATAACCCCAAGTTGAAGTTGAAAAGATTTTATTGAGCACATGTTGACCGAGCGGTTTCTTGGCGCTGAGGACAGATGTAAGAGGAGAACTGCTCACTCAGCGAAAGCTTGTGAGAACAGCCAGGTTTTCAGCCGTTTGCGGAACTCAATGTAATGAGCCGTAGTTCTAATAGTAAAAGGTAAGGAGTTCCAAAAGGAAGGGGCCAGGTAAGAAAAACACAGGCCACCATGTTTCTTCCTTTTGAAGCGGGGGATATGCAATACATTTTTAGTAGAAGAACAAAGATCACGAGTAGGAACATAAAGCTTACGTTTAGTGGAAACAAAGACAGGGGCAGATCCAACTAAGGCCTTAAAGATCAGGCAACCAAGCTTAAACAGAGAGCGTTCAGTGAGGGGTAACCAGTGAAGGGATTTAAGAAGAGGGGTGGTGTGATGGTATTTAGGAAGTTTGTAGACTAGCCTTGTGACTTGATTTTGAATAAGTTGAAGATGGCGAAGCTCGTAGGCGGGTATAACGACATACAGGGTATTCACGTAGTCCAGACGCGAAATAACCATGGCTAGCAAAATTAATTTAAGCGCCTCGGTGGAAAAAAAACGGAAGATCTTACGTATAATGCGCAAATTAAGAAAACATGAGGACACCACAAAACTGACTTGGTGATGCATAGAAAGGTCACTGCTGACCTTAATGCCTAGGCCGTTAACAGTGTGGGAAGGGGAAGAACCAAGGGATGAGGGCCAGAAGGTGGAAGACCAGGGGATAAGAACACCATCGGTAAGAACCAGCTCGGTCTTATCTGGATTGAGCTTAAGGTGGTTCATGCTTATCCAGTCGCTGATAAAGATCATAACAGATTGAAAATTGAGGATGGAAGAAGGGGAGGAAGAGATATTAAAGATAAGCTGGAGATCGTCGGCGTAATTAAATACCGTAACGTCCAGTTTGTGAAGGGCCAAGATAAGAAGAAGAATATAAAGATTGAAAAGAAGGGGAGAAAGAGAAGAACCCTGGGGGACACCACAAGTGACGGGGCAGGCAGTGGCTGAAAAGCCGGCTAACTGAACAGCTTGATGACGGTTCTCCAGGAATGAGGAAATCCAAGCTAAAGAGGATCCCCGTAGGCCAGCACTCTTGACACGGTCGACCAAAATGACATGGTCTACAGTGTCAAATGCGGCCGAAAGATCCAGGAGGACCAAGGCCTGAAAATAATTTGCGTCGGAGCCACATCTAAGTTCGTCAAGGACAGTAGGAATGACAGACTCAGTTGAGTGCACAGGACGGAAACCCGCTTGATGAGGATCCAAGAATTTCGAGGTCTCGATAAAATGGCTTAAACAGGTTGTAACGTGGCTCTCTAGAAGCTTCCCCAAAACAGGGAGTAAGGAAATAGGGTGGAAACTGCTGGGGAGGGAGGGGTCGGCCCCTGTCTTCTTCAAAATGGGTATAACTTTAGCAGATTTGAAAATGTCAGGGACCACCCCCAGTGTGAGAGAGAAGTTTAGCAAAGAAAGAGGGGGATCAGGACAGGCAGAGAAGACCTCCTTCAGTAAATAAACTGGGCAACTATCAGTAGGGAGCCCGATTTAACTTTAGAAAGCAAAATAGAAAACTTTCCCTGCAAATATGAGGAAGCTGATCCAGAAATTGGGTGTTGGGCTGAAGAACAGGGCAAAAAAAATTGGGAGAGGGAGGGGGAATATTTGCTTTAATGGTAATGATTTCATCAATGAAATACTCATTAAGGGAATTACAGAGCGCTTGTGAAGGGGAAGGTTTAAGAGTAGCCCTTGCAGATGTGGCAAGGTCATGAACAATAGAAAAGATATCCTTAGATTTATTGGAAGAAAGGAGAATTTTGGATGTGAAATAGTCCGAGTTGGCAGAAAGAATAGATTTTTTCATAGTCATGCAGTAAGGTGCGATATGTAGATTTTAAAATGGGGCAGTAACTAAGCCTTCAATGACGTTCGGCTCGCCTTAGGGCCAGTTTTTTTGTTTTACCATCTGTTAGAGTTGTGAAGGCGTTGAGTCTTCAGTAACTTTAGGGGTACCAGATGGTCACAGGCAGAAGAAAGACAGTTGTTAACGGCCATGGCCTGGTCATGGAAAGAAAAATCAGCAAAATCAGGGCAAGAAGATGAGAGCGAAGAACAAAGAAGGGAATTGTCCACACGTCCCCAGTTACAAACCCAGGTGTTGAGAGGGAGCGAAGATTTGTCCTGCAGGTCAAAAGAAAAGGAAATAAAATGGTGGTCGGACCAAAGGCAGGGCTAATAGTTGAAGTAGAAATGTCTAAATTGGCCGACCAAACCTGGTCTAAGATGTGACCATGAATATGGGTTGGGGAATATATGTGCTGAGCAAAATTCAAATTACAAAGGAGATCAGTGAAATCTTTGGAATGGGAGTCCTCCCGGGGATCAGAAGGCCAAAAGTTAAAATCGCCTAACACTAGGAGGCAAGAGTTATTAACAAGTAACAGAAAGTATCAATGTTCCGTATTTTCTTTCCGTCTATAAAAAAGGATTTCATATCCCTTGGTTTGGGGCCACAGATCATTTTATAGGTTTTAGCCTTGTTAATCACAAGCTTTCTTCCATTAATAAAATTTGCAAACCCATCGATTAACCGTTGAAGTCCTATCGGGGTTCTGTATAAAAGCACTGCGTTGTCCGCGTAGAGCAGAACTGGAACTTCCTGGCCCTCGTTTTGAGGACTGCGTCGACTTCATTGATAAATAAGGTAAAAGAAAAGGTTCTAGGATGCAGCCCTGGCAGATACCGCGTTTTACTTTAAAATTAGGTGTACACTCCCCCCTTTGACCATACCATACTCTGGTCATTCGTTTCTCATATAGCCGAGCTAAAAAGTAAATAATGGGCTCTGGGGCTCCTAGATTAAGTAGAACTTGCCAAAGTATTTTGTGGTCCACAAGGTCAAAGGCACTGCTAAGATCAGCGAAACATAAAAAAGCCTTCCTTGTTTAGCATGAGTGTTTTTACCAATTAAAGGTTCCAAATTAATACATTGTTCAATCGTGCCCAGCACCTTTCTAAAACCATATTGTACCTGTGTCAATATCCCATTTTCTGCATCCAGTCTTACTTATAAAACCCTACAACCTGATGAGTCCAATAGAGAAATCGGCTTGTAATTCTTGGCTTCTGATTTGTTCCCCTTTTTAGGTCTCGTAGAGAAACCTATTGCAGTCAAACCAGAAAGCTGAATTCACGATGCGGATTTGTAGAAGTGCACATGCTCGTGAATGCGCTTCTATCCCCCTGCCTTGCTCTTCAAAGGCTCCCCTTACCATTTGCTCCTGCCTCCCCGCCCACTGCTACACACTTCACGGCAGCTAGGCCGTGACTCGCATTTCTGCCCAGCCCCCCTCCCAGGCCCTCTTCTGTCTGTTTTACCCCTTCACGCTCTGCATCTCACTCACAGCTTGGTGACGCCAGCAGCTCTTCCCGCTCCGCCCCCTGCTGCATCAAAGGCTCCCCTAATCATTCACGGCCGGCCGTACTTTCAGTTTCTCGGCCTCCAGGCCGTGTCTCCTTTTATTTTAACTTTTTATTCTTTATTTTACCCGTTGTTTGTCTTCTGCCAGCCTCCTTTTCTCTTTGCTACCCTTTTCTATGTCTTTTAATCTTTGTTTTCTCACTGTACTGCCTTTTGCCCATCTCTTTCTACTGTCTCTATCTCTTTTTTGCCCCTTCCCTTCTGTATGATGCATGTCTCTTTTCTGTATCGCACTTTGTCTGTCCTGCCCCACCCAGTCTCTCCCGTGGATGCACTAACATTTCTCTATAATTTCTCATTGTCTCCACTAAGTCTCTTTATTGCTCTCTTCCTCTTGTGCGTTGATCTTCGTTTTTGTCATCCTCATTGCCTGTCTAATGCATGTCTCTTTCCTACTCTGCCCTTAAAATATTGGAATTCCGAGTTTCCCATTCACTCTCCTAGTCTCTTTCTTGCTGTCACTCTATCTCTCGTTGCTATACGTCTCCCTGAGTATTCTATCTCTTGCCTGTGTCTGTTTGTGCACCCATGCTTTTATTGTCTGTATAGCTCTCCTCTCTTGGACTCAAACTTTACACTTCCTCTTGCCTCTCTCTCTCTGTCACTTTTACCCAATGATGCCCTCTTCTTTCTCTTTTGTTCTCTCTGTGTCTCACTGTACTGCCTTTTGCCCATCTCTTTTTTTCAACTCGTCCATCTACTACCACTATCTCGTCTGTATTACGTACTTCCCAGTCCCTCATTTGCTAGCCCCATGCATTCATTTTTCCACAACTTCTCGTTGTCTCCCTCCAGTTTGTCTTACTCTTTCTCTCCTTTTCATTCATATTGTCTGCTCTCGTCTTTCTCTCTCGCAATCTCTCTGGCCCACTCGTACCTTTTTCAGACTCACTATCTCCTTTCATAGCACCTACAATCTATCTGCCACTGCCCTTCAGTCTCTCTGTGCCCCTCCTCTCCCCGTGCTCTGCCTGCTCTATGCCTGTGCCTCTCCGCGGCTTGACCTGCTCGATGGATCGTCGTCTTCCATATCTGCCTTTGCCCCTCCTGTTTCTCACCGCATGATCTCTGTCTGCGGCACTCTTCTTCCTCAAAGCCTGCCATCCTTTCTCTCTTAGTCCATCTTTGTGTCTGTTTCTCAGGCAGTTTTTCATCTTGGGTCAGTCCTACCTTGCTGTGCTTCTTGCCTGCTTTTCCCTCTGCTTCCTGCCTGCTTCCTCTCCTGTTTCTTCGCCGGAGGTGGAAGGCTGGGCGTTCTCGTTCTTTTACTTTGCCCTGCATTTATTCTCTCCGTGTGTGTTGGGTGGCAACAGCATCGCAGGGGGACTCCTTCTCTTTCTTTACCCAGGACGGCTGTAGAGGTGTCTCTGGGTAGCTAGGGATCCTTGTGGCGGCCATATTGGGAGGAGGCTTGACACGCTGGTCGGCTGACCAGTGGTGCGGCTTCTCAGTCACTCCCCCTGCACGTCCTTAATACTGAGCCTGGGTAAGTGCAGGGTTTACTGCATTTAACATACCACCTTAACCTGAGACGGAGGTCTCCGGGCTGATGTGCTGAGGCACTTTTAATCTAAGGCTGACTTTTAACCATTGACGCTGCGCGTGTTGGTGCTTTTTCTATTCACTTTTAACTTTTGTTTTAGCACTGATTACTAGCGCGCCTTTTTAGTCTTTATTTCTTGATTGCTTGTGCAACTTCCCACCGCGCTGACTGCTAGCAAGACCACTGACTCATTGTCAGTGAAATTGCTCTTCCACCCTCGCAGCTCCACCATTAAGTGAGGTGCCCCTGCCCCTGTACTCTTGAGTGTTGGTGATCGAGGCCCTACTCCACCCGCAGGTTTCCCTACGCCTTATCCCTGGTGGTCCAGTGGACCTCTGTCTCCTTTCTTTCTTTCTTTCTGCTCCTTCGCTCGTTTTTCTCCCCTTTCTATCTTTCACCTTTCTGCACCTCTGCTCTTTTGCGCCTTATTTCTGCCCATTTTCCCTTTATCTCCCTCTGCTCCTTCACTCGTTTTCACTCGTTTTTTCCCCTTTCTATCTTTCACCTTTCTGCTCTTTTCTGCATCTCTGCTCTTTTGTGCCTTATTTCTGCTTATTTTCCCTTTTTTCTTTATCCCTTCTTTCCTCCCTTTACCTTTCCCTGCCGCTGCTGCCATCGCGGCCCCTCCCCCCCCCCAGCGCGACCGGCCCAATCCAGCTCCCCTCCCCGCCTCCCAGCTGTCCAGCCCTCCCCGACCCCTACTTAATGGCGGCCACTGCGGGGACAGGCGAGCAAGACCACTGACTCATTGTCAGTGAAATTGCTCTCCCACCCTCGCAGCTCCACCATTAAGTGAGGTGCCCCTGCCCCTGCACTCTTGAGTGTTGGTGAGCGAGGCCCTCCTCCACCCGCAGGTTTCCCTGCGCCTCATCCCTGGTGGTCCAGTGGACCGCTGTCTCCTTTCTTTCTTTCTGCTCCTTCACTCGTTTTTCTCCCCTTTCTGTCTTTCACCTTTCTGCACCTCTGCTCTTTTGCACCTTATTTGTGCCCATTTTCCCTTTCTCTCCCTCTTCACTCGTTTTCACTCGTTTTTCCCCTTTCTAACTTTCACCTTTCTGCACCTCTGCTCTTTTGTGCCTTATTTCTGCCCATTTTCCCTTTCTCTCCATCTGCTCCTTTACTCGTTTTCACTCGTTTTTCTACCCTTTCTATCTTCCACCTTTCTGCTCTTTTCTGCATCTCTGCTCTTTTGTGCCTTATTTCTGCTTATTTTCCCTTTTTTCTTTATCCCTTCTTTCCTCCCTTTACCTTTCCCCGCCGCTGCTGCCCCCGCGGCCCCCCCCCCCCAGGGCGACAGGCTCAATCCAGCTCCCCTCCCCGCTCCCGCCTCCCAGCTGTCCAGCCCTCCCCGACCCCTACTTAATGCCGGCCACTGCGATGCCGCGCAGCGGCCGCGGGCTGCGGGTGAGCCGCTGGTGCACCAAAGGCCGTCAAAGGCAAGCACGTCTGCGCCCGTCTGCAACCCTCCCCCCCCCCCAGCGCGACCGGCCCAATCCAGCTCCCCTCCCCGCCTCCCAGCTGTCCAGCCCTCCCCGACCCCTACTTAATGGCGGCCACTGCGGGGACAGGCGAGCAAGACCACTGACTCATTGTCAGTGAAATTGCTCTCCCACCCTCGCAGCTCCACCATTAAGTGAGGTGCCCCTGCCCCTGCACTCTTGAGTGTTGGTGAGCGAGGCCCTCCTCCACCCGCAGGTTTCCCTGCGACTCATCCCTGGTGGTCCAGTGGACCGCTGTCTCCTTTCTTTCTTTCTGCTCCTTCACTCGTTTTTCTCCCCTTTCTGTCCTTCACCTTTCTGCACCTCTGCTCTTTTGCACCTTATTTCTGCCCATTTTCCCTTTCTCTCCCTCTTCACTCGTTTTCACTCGTTTTTCCCCTTTCTAACTTTCACCTTTCTGCACCTCTGCTCTTTTGTGCCTTATTTCTGCCCATTTTCCCTTTCTCTCCATCTGCTCCTTTACTCGTTTTCACTCGTTTTTCTACCCTTTCTATCTTCCACCTTTCTGCTCTTTTCTGCATCTCTGCTCTTTTGTGCCTTATTTCTGCTTATTTTCCCTTTTTTCTTTATCCCTTCTTTCCTCCCTTTACCTTTCCCCGCCGCTGCTGCCCCCGCGGCCCCCCCCCCCCCCCAGGGCGACAGGCTCAATCCAGCTCCCCTCCCCGCTCCCGCCTCCCAGCTGTCCAGCCCTCCCCGACCCCTACTTAATGCCGGCCACTGCGATGCCGCGCAGCGGCCGCGGGCTGCGGGTGAGCCGCTGGTGCACCAAAGGCCGTCAAAGGCAAGCAGGTCTGCGCCCTTCTGCAACCCGTCCGCGACCAGCAGCAGGAACCCTGGACCTCCGTTCCGCCAACGCTACGACCCAGCAGCACTCCACGCACTCAACCCAGGCTGCAACAACAACTGCAAACTAGCATCACCAGCCGACACCCATGGACCCTTCAGCTGTCACCGCTGCCGGCACACCTGCATCACCGCCAAGAACACGGATCCAGCACAACCCGCCCACATGAACACAACAGAACCGAAGACCCTGCAATGCATCCTCCTCAACGTCCGATCCCTCCACAAACACACCACAGAAATCTGGGACCTCCTCGACAGCACCACCCCAGACGTAGCATTCTTCACCGAAACCTTGACCAACACCACCTCGGGACCGGACATCGCCATCGCCATCCCCCAAGGATACAAGATCTCCAGGAAGGACCGCCCCACCCACCCAGGAGGAGGAATCGCCATTGTCCACAAATCCACCCTCCGCCTGAGCACACTCCCTGACGAGTCCACAGAACTGATGGAACACCTTCACTTCAAGATACCGGCCAGCCCCACCTCCGCCCTCCGAGGAACCCTCATCTACTGACCCCCTGGACCCTGCGGACCCTTCGCCAACTCCATCACAGACATTATCTCCCCACAGGCCATCGCATCCACCAACTACACCCTGCTGGGAGACCTCAACTTCCACCTCGACAATCAACTGGACCCCAACACCACATGCCTCCTGGACAACCTCCACAACATTGGACTCCGCCAGATCGTGACTGAGCCCACGCACTCAGCAGGACACACCCTCTACCCCCTCTTCACTACAGGAAACTCCATCACCTTCAGCCACACCACCGAACTCCAATGGACCGACCATCGTTGCGTCCACTTCACCTTCAGAACACCCACTATCCACAGACACCAGCACCTGCTTCCACAAAGAAACTGGACCAAAATCACAGATGACCAGCTCACCTCCTCACTTAACAACTCCACCCCAACCATCGCGGAAAACGACGACCCCAACACCGCAGCCCGAACCCTGCATAGATGGATCTCGGACAGCACCAACACCATAGCCCCCCTCAAGAAAAACAACAATACCCGTGCCAAGAAAGCCAGATGGTTTACCACCGAACTTCGAGAGTCCAGGCGCACATGCCGCCGCCTCGTAAAGGCCTGGAGAAACACCAAATCCACAGAAGCCCACAACAACTTCAGAGCCGCCACCAACGCCCACCATCAACTCATCAGAGAAACAAGGAAAAAAAGCGATTGAAGACAGAATCTTCACCCACGCACACAACAGCAAGGAACTCTTCAGCATCATCAAGGAGTTCGCCCAACCCACCAGCGAGTCTACCGACATCCCTCCCTCACAAGACCTCTGCGACAAACTCAGCATCTTTTTCCACCATAAAATCAAGAGCATCTACGACAACTTCGACGAAGACAACCAACACACTGAACCCTCACCAACCACCCCTGACACCCGGAAACCAGCGATTGATGACTGGACAGCCCTCACCACCGAAGACACACTGAAGACAATGACGTCAATCCACTCAGGGGCCCCCACAGACCCCTGCCCCCACCACATCTTCAACAGAGCCGCCAACACCATCGCACCCATACTCCGCCAAACCATCAACCGCTCCCTGGCAACCGCCTCATTCCCCGACGACTGGAAACACGCCGAGGTCAACCCCCTCCTAAAGAAACCCTCAGCGGACCCCACCGACCTCAAAAACTACAGACCCATCTCCCTGCTCCCGTTCCCAGCGAAAGTCATCGAGAAAGCCATCAACAGCCAACTCGCCACATTCATTGAAGAACACAACATCCTCGACTCCTCCCAATCCGGCTTCAGAAAAAAACACAGTACGGAAACCGCCCTCCTCGCAGCACCAGACAACATCCGCACCTTACTGGACAAAGGAGAAACAGTAGCCCTCATCCTCCTCGACCTATCAGCGGCGTTCGACACAGTCTCCCACCGCACCCTAATACACAGACTCTACGATGCAGGAATCCAGGACAAGGCCCTCGCCTGGATCTGCTCCTTCCTCTCTGGCAGGACGCAGCGGGTCAGACTCCCCCTTTCCTCTCGGACCCCACACCTACCACATGCGGAGTCCCCCAGGGCTCCTCCCTCAGCCCGACGCTCTTCAACGTCTACATGGCTCCACTTGCCCCCATCGTCAGAACCTACGGACTCAACATCGTGTCATATGCAGACGACACCCAGCTCATCCTCTCCCTATCCAACGAGCCCAACAGCGCCAGACGCAACTTTCGAGAAGGCATGGAAGCCGTCGCCAAATGGATGAAAAACAGCTGCCTACAACTACAACTAAACACCAACAAAACAGAAGTACTCATCATGGGCCCAAACCCCGATGCCTGGAGCGACACCTGGTGGCCCACCGCCCTCGGAAACCCGCCAACCCCCACAGACCACGCACGCAACCTGGGAATCATCCTGGACTCCGAGCTCAAAATGGACCGCCAGATCAACTCTGTCTCATCTTCCTGCTTCCACACCCTCCGCCTCCTTCGTAAGACCTTCAAATGGATCCCCCTCGAACACCGAAAGACAGTCACTCACGCCCTGGTCACCAGTAGACTCGACTACGGCAACGCAGCCTACGCCGGAATAAACAAAAACCTCATCCGCAAGCTACAAAACATCCAGAACGCCGCCGCAAGACTGGTCCTCAACCTGCCAAAACACTGCCACATCTCCCAGCACCCTCCACTGGCTCCCCGTTGAGGTGAGAATCACCTTTAAGATGCTCACCCACGCACACAAGGCCCTCCACGGCACCGGACCAGCATACCTGAACAGTCGACTCAAATTCCACGCACCCCAAAGGACCCTACGATCAGCCCAGCTTTCCTACGCCGTGGTCCCCCGGACCAGAAAGACCAGATCGGGAGGCCGCTCCTTCTCCTTCCTTGCAGCCAAAGCATGGAACGCCCTTCCGCTCCACCTCAGACAGACAACATCGCTCCCCATCTTCGCAAGAAACCTCAAAACCTGGCTCTTCGACAGACCCCCTCCTTGATGGAATGGAACCTGCACCCCCCCACCTCCCAACCCCTAGCGCCTTGAAACCCTTACGGGTGAGTAGTCGCACTTTAACAAACTCGTGATTGATTGATTGATTAGCACTTTATCTTGTTGCCCTCCCTCAGCTTTGCGCTGACTACTAGCGCGTCCTCTCCCTGCCTCTATTTGAGGTTGCTTTTGGTTACCGCTACAACGCGCTGACTGCTAGCGCTTCACTCTATTTTTCTGGCCGCTTTTGGGACAGGCTGTATTTCATCTTGGGTCAGTCCTACCTTGCTGTTCTTCTTGCCTGCTTTTCCATCTGCTTCCTGCCTGCTTCCTCTCCTGTTTCTTCGCCGGAGGTGGAAGGCTGGGCGTTCTCGTTCTTTTACTTTGCCCTGCATTTCTTCTCTCCGAGTGTGTTGGGTGGCAACAGTACCGCTGGGGGACTCCTCTTTCTTTGCCCAGGACGGCTGTAGAGGTGCCGCTGAGTAGCTAGGGATCCTTGTGGAGGCCATATTGGGAGGAGGCTTGACACGCTGGTCGGCTGACCAGTGGTGCGGCTCCTCAGTCACTCCCCCTGCGCGTCCATAATACTAGAGGTCCTTTCTCCGCGCAGCGGACGCGCTGGGCGGTCGCACCGAAGAAGCGCCAAAGAAAAGCCCGTCTGCGTCCCGAAGGCGGACGGAGCGACGGGTGGGGCTGGGCTATTTTGATACCGTCCCCGGCCGATATCATGATTCGGTATACGGCGGCGGAGCTTCTGTCCCTTCAAAAGGGAGCGTGCTCTTGTCACAGGGTCTTTCCAGGTCGGTATAAGGGTAAGAAGCGGTGTCCTGGCTGTGGGTGGTAGCCAGGCAATGCCCCGGCCACTATCTCTGATAGCGGGGTAGACAGGGTGAAGCATTTATGTCTGCTCCTTAATACAAGATCATTGAGCAGACGTGCTCTGGATATTTACGATCTCCTGGTCACGGAAAAGCCTTTGTGTCTGATGCTGACAGAGACGTGGTTAGGGGAGTCTTCTAACCCGGATATTGCCACAGCAATTCCCCCTGACTATAACATCTTTATGCAGGATAGACTGAAGGGGAGGGGTGGGGGTGTGGCACTTGTGGTGAATAAACTGGTCGCGTGCTCTATTATTCCTATGGATGTTATTACTGGATGTGAATCTTTGGCCTTCTCCATAGCGTTATCGCCTCATCAATCTTTTAAAGGGCTCCTAGTTTACAGGGCCCCTGGATCGGTGGGCTCTTTCTTTGAAGAGCTCCAGTCGGTAGTCTCAGCATTGGTGTTGAGATCCGAGCATTGTGTTTTGGCGGGGGACTTTCATTTCCATATGGATGATGGATTGGATGCGGACACGATCAAAATGATTGATGTTACGGCTCCTTTAGGCCTCTCTCCTTATCACTTTGGGCCGACTCATGAAAAAGGCCACACCCTGGATCAGGTCTTTTCCACTACCCTCGTTGAGATGTCGGCACCTGTGCCGGTGCTCTGGTCGGATCACTGGCTGGTCAAATTTCATGTGTTGGGCGCAAAAAAACCATCTAGGGCTGCTTTCCTGCGGCCGTGTCAAGCACCGAGGGCGTATCATCGGGTGACCCTGGAAATGCTGGCACAGGCATGTCTGGATCATCCCTGTCCTATGTCAGGCGACCTGGAAAGGGATTTAGAGTCTCTGCAAGCATGGCTGACAGATAGGCTTGACGACCTTGCCCCTGTGGTGGCCCCCCAAAAAACAGCTAAACGGGTCTCTGCCCCTTGGTTCACTGAAGCACTGGTGACATCGCAATGGCAGTGCAAGGTGGCAGAGAGGGCCTGGCGCTCACAGTATGATTCCGCGGCCAAGCTTGCTTACAGGACATCAGAGCTTACCATAGTGATATCCTCCTTGAAAAGAAAGGTTATTTCGCAAGGAGGATTGAGACTGCTGCCAACTCGTGTAAAGAGATTTTTACTATCGTGAGATAATTTACGGCCCCACGTATGAAATCGACCCAGGCAGCTCCTTCGGAGCCTTGGGTAAGTGCACTAGCTAATTTTTTTACCACCAAGATAAAATTGATCGAGGACTCTTTTCCCCTGAGTGCGGCTGGAGTATCTCCCAACACTGAGGGTGGGTTAGATTTAATAGCTAGAGCGGATCCGGTTTTGGTAGAATTTCTGCCGCTCTCAGTTTCCACGTCCTTGGAACTTCTGGCCAAATTAAAATCCGGGTCGCCTCTTGACCCGTGCCCTGCCAAATTTCTGGCGAAAGTGGTGGAGGTCATTAATCCTTTGGTGAATACTCTTTTGAATCTTTCCTTGGGTGAGGGGGTGGTCCCGCAAACTTGGAAGCAGGCGATGATCATTCCTCTACTCAAGAAGCCTAGTTTAGATCCTGAGGTTCTTGCCAACTACAGGCCCATCTCTCTCCTGCCTGCTTTTGTTAAGATCTTGGAGAAGCATGTGCACACTGTGCTCTCCAATTTCCTGGAATCCCACAATGTGCTTCATTCCACCCAATCCAGCTTCCGTACCAACTTAAGCACCGAAACGGCGCTATTGGAAGTTTCAGAGTCAATAAAGGAGGTGCTGGATTCAGGAGGCTAGGCTATGCTTGTGATGCTTGATTTGTCGGCGGCTTTTGACACGTCCCCCATGAGGGTCTCCTCGCCAGACTTTATGAGATCGGTCTGAGGGGGACGGTGCTCAGCTGGTTTAGATCTTTTTTGGCTGGCCGCCGACAAACGGTCTGGGCCCCCCCTTGCTCGTCCGTGGTACCGCCACTGGCGGTCGGAGTTCCGCAGGGCTCAGTGTTGAGCCCGACTCTCTTTAACATCTTTATGACCCCTTTGGCGGCGCTGGCGGAGTCTTTTGGGGCCTAGATCGTATCCTGTGCCGATGATACCCAGCTCCTCTTTACGTGTGGGAAGAGAGCAGATTTTGACGGAGAGAGTATCCGTGGGTGCCTTGGGGCTGTTTTTAATTGGTTCCAGCTAAACAGCCTCAAGTGCAACTCAGATGAATCTGAGGTACTTTTCTACGGTTGTCGGTCTGATCCAGACTGGCAGGAATGGTGGCCTGTTAACATGTTCCCTCCAGCAGGTTCTTCCCAGCTAGCCAAGAATCTGGGGGTGAAGATCGATAACGGCTTGACGTTAAGATCCCAGATTCTGGGCCTAACGGGAACATGCCTTGGCCTCCTCAGGATGCTCCGCAAGTTTCTTCCTTTGCTCCCGGCAGAGCATAGGAAGATCACGGTTCAGGCCTTAATTGGCTCGAGATTGGACTATTCCAACGTCCTTTATCTCGGCCTGCCGGAGTATCTTTTGCAACGGCTGCAGGTGGTCCAGAACTCGGCGGCGCGGGCCATTTTTGGCCTACGCGGGCGAGCCAGAACATCTGACCTCCTGCAGTCATTCCACTGTCTACCTATCCGGAAACGGATAGTTTTTAAGGCCTTGACGTTGGCTCATAAGGCTCTCTATGCCTCTGGAGCGAAATATCTCCAAAAGAGGCTAGCTTTCTACCATCCTGCCCGATCCCTGAGATCCGAGTCTTTGTTCCTGGCCGTGGTTCCTCGGGTAAAAAAGGCACGCATTGGGGGCTGGTCTTTTAGGCTGTTGGCTCCACAGTTGTGGAACACTCTGCCAGTGTCACTGCGCAGCACTTCCAACCTGCTAGCATTTAGGAAGGGCCTTAAAACTTGGCTTTTTGTTCTCTAGATTTGCTCTTTCTTTTGATTTCTGGTCTCTTTTTCATTTGGCCCGTTGTGTTTTCTGTTACAGGTTATAAATAAAAGCGTCGGGACACTCCTCGGAGTAGCCGAGCGCTATAAAAGACACAGGTAACATAACATGACATAACAGTTTCTGCCTTCTATCTCCCCTCCTCTCCCTCTTTCCCTCTCATCCTCCCTCTCCCTCCCTCCCCTCACTCTCTCACTCTCCCTCTCTTCGTCTACCTCTCTCCCTTTCCCTTACTTCTCTCTCCCTCTCTCCTCTCTCACCCTCTTCCTCTCTCCTCTCCCCCTCTCTCCTCTCTCCCTCTTTACCTTCCCCCTGCTCTCCTTTTTCTCCCTCTCCCCATCTCCACCTCTGCCTGCTCTCCTCTCTCTCTCCCTCCCCTCTCTCTCCCCTCCCCTCTCTCTCCCCTCCGTCCTTCGCTCTCGTCCTCCCCTCTCTTCTTACCCTCCCTCTCTCCCTCTACCCTCTCTCCCTTTCTCTCTCTCCCTTTCCCTCACCTCACCTCCCCTCTCCCTCTCTCCCTTTCCCTCTCTTCCCTCTCCTCTCTCCCCGTCTCCGTCTCTCTCTCCTCTCTCCCCCTCTCTCTCTCCTCTCTCCCCCTCTCTCTCTCATCTCTCCCCCCTCTCTCCTCTCTCTCTCTCTCTTTACCCTCTCCCTGCTCTCCTTTTTCTCCCTCTCCCCATCTCCCACTCAGCACCACCACAGCATCACTCAGCACCACCACAGCATCACTCAGCACCACCACAGCATCACTCAACACAACAGCATCACTCAGCACCACTCAATGCCACAGAACCACTCAACGCCACAGCACCACTCAACGCCACAGCACCACTCAGCGCCACAGCATCACTCAGCGCCACAGCATCACTCAGCGCCACAGCATCACTCAGCGCCACTGAATGCCACAGCACCCCTCAACACCACAGCGCCACTCAATGCCACAACACCACTCAATGCCACAGCACCACTCAGTGCACAGCATCCCTCAACGCCACAGCATCACTCAACACCACAGCATCACTCAATGCGACAGCATCACTCAATGCGACAGCATCACTCAATGCCACAGCACCACTCAACACCACAGCACCACTCAACACCACAGCACCACTCAACACCACAGCACCACTCAAGGACACAGCATCACTCAATGCCACAGCATCACTCAACGTCACAGTATCACTCAGCACCACTCAACGCCACATCACCACTGAATGCCACAGCATCACTCAGCACCACTCAACGCCACAGCATCACTCAGCACCACTGAAGGCCACAGCATCACTCAGCACCACTGAAGGCCACAGCATCACTCTGTGCAACATTCAACAACAACTGGTTCTAATATGTTCTCTCAACCCGGGACGCCGCCACGAGACGTTACACGAAATTGGAGCACCCGACTGCAGGTGCTCAGTGGTTATTACCACGAACACCGAGTTTTATTACGGACCGGTGACCTCTTCTTTTTGAGTTTATGCCCGTATTGGAGCCTGACACTAGAGGGCATAACAGGAAACTATCTTTGCGGATATTAGATTCTCTGCGAATGTCCACCCCACCTTGAACCAGTTTTATACCTAGTTCCTTTTCACTCTGAACACTGCGAGATATAGCATGAGAACATCCACTGGGCGCACCAATCTGTATCCAGTTTTCAATACCTTCTCTGAATAAACGAAGGTTGCATGCCTTTGAAAACCCAGAATCTGCTAATGTGTGATCCACAAGGTGGGTCTGAATAGATTCCAATCTCAAAACTGAACCAATTCGCCCTGACGAAGTTCCACAAGGTTAATGGAACGAAACGCGTAGGCTGTGCCTGTATTTGAAAAAAACTGCTAATAAAGAAGAAGATAAACAATACACTTTCTTTCCTTTGGACTCTAATTGTGTGCACCTTCCACTTTTGCGTTTGTATCTTTGACCTAAACACCTATTGGTAGCAGGTGTAGGAAGAAGTTTGCACCACCCAAAACTTAGAAACACGGAACTAGTAGTGCTTGACCTGGTCTGCTGCCTTGACCCTTTTTGGTATTTCTCTCAATGTTTCAAGCTTTATTACAAATGTCACAAAAGATGCTAATATTTCACTACTGTTCTTGGATTTTCATCACAATAAAATACACTGAACATAATCTTCCCAGAAGTTATTTACAAAAGTTTAAGCTATTGCCATTATAAATTACAATAACTTTTATTTAAGTATTAGTTATCAAAAAAATAAAAGCCATTGTTATTTGTAATATTAATACATCAACACATATTTCATTACAAATGCTATAGGTGTCACGCTTTCGAAAGTTAAAACTATTGGCATTGTAAATGACAAAGCTATTCATTTCGCTATTTTCAAAACCAACACATAAATAAAATATTTGTCATTTATAATACCAATAGATCAAACTTTCCTAATGCGAGACCTATTGCATTGCAAATGCTTGTTAAAAATGTGAATAAGAATGGATTCACCCCAAGAAGTAGGGACTCCTTCAGTTACTGCCGCATTAAAAACCCTGGTTAGGATTTGGCCCCACAAGTCCAACACAGTTTTTTATATATCTATGGGTACCCCATCCGGGCCCTGTGCTGTACCCCCTTTACTACTTCTAATACCTAACTCTACCTCGTCTAGAGGGATGTTTAGCGGGATAACTGGCCATTTACTTAAATTAAAAGGGCTCACAGGGTTACAATCGCATGGATTAAAAAATGGTAGATAAATATTCCACCCATTCCTCACTACTGACATGGCATAAGAGTTCTGGGTAAGTATAATTTTTTACAAATGTTGAATTGACTGTTTCCCAGAACAATCTATTACTAGAAGTATCTGCGGCAAGTACGAGGTTATCCCACGCCTCCTCTTGGAGTTCCCTCTTCCTCTGTTTTACATTTAGATTATATTCTAGTCTTAATTTGTGAACTAACACCTTATCCCTAGCTTTACTAGACAGTCCTCGGTTCAGTGAATTGGTACAGGAGTGATTGAACCAGCCCTTATTCCGCAAATGTTTCCTATGTGAGGGTGCAGTAAATATTTTGTAAATAGTGTAAATAATTTTGCAGAAATCACTTAGTATCTTGTCTGGTTCAACCTTAATTTCTAAACTATCATAGTTCTCATTGCCACATTCTAAAATGATATGTTTAAGTATTTTAGATGAATTAACACCATTCCACCTTATCCTTATTCTTGTGCCATTTGATCTGCATAGGGCAATATTATTAATAACCGTTTGTTCTATTGGTCTTTTGTTCCCCCACACAGATAATGGCAGAATAATACAGTTATGGTCACTCAATAACATTTCATCAATCCATGGGGTAGAACATAAATGCACAATATTAGCAGAGACTATTACACGGTTGATAATACTAGTTGCGTTTCTTCCTATAAAGGATGGTATTTCCTTCCCAAATCCATCCTGCGCACATTGCATGACCTCAAGGTCAAATTTAGCCAAGACGGTGTTTAAGGAATCTCCGTAGCTGTTATGCGGGAAATGGATACAGAAGTCTCCTTCATTGCTACTAAACCCGCAGACTTTGGTCTTGGCAAGACTACAGGATGGGATGTTAAAATCTCCGACCCAGATGATAGCAAAATTGTTATTATCTGCCATGGTCAAATTATCTTCTCTGTCTCTAACCTCATAGATGCTCGTAAACATCCCTCCCCACTGCTGCGCTGTCCATTGGAACTAGTGCTGAATGGACGTCCAATGGTCGTGCGCAGCACTGGGGAGGTAGCACTTAAGGGGCTAATTTAGTGACTATATTATGACGGGTAGAATCAAATATGTTGTTATAAAAATTAAACAATAAGACATCCCAAACATCTTTATGGTATAACGACAATATCTGTGAGTGATGCCCTACATTAATAACCTTTTTGATTTTTAGAGGCAGAGTATTTTTCTAAAGGATTAATAACCCACCCGTTGCTCTTCCGGACGTGGAGGGGATTGCAGGTATATTATAAGAGGCAAATCCTTCAAGATGTACATGATCGGTACTCCACGTTTCCTGTAGGCAGATACCATGTTTATTAACAAAGTCCATCCAACCCAGTGCATCCTTTTTATTTGCCACTATATTCCAGGTGGCAATAGTATAGCCACTGGCTAAGGAGATTCCTATAGTTTCAGTGGGTTGGTCATTTGTTCAATTACTTTCCACTCCCGGTCCAAGGCGGGGGCAGTATCAGTGGTTCAGTAGCCTCTTCTATTACTTACCCTCTATCTCCGAGTGGGTGCACCCTATACTGGCATCTGACTCCTTGTCTAAAGTGTTTAATGCAGGCAGATTTGTGTCCCTAGATAGAATCTCAGGAATATTTAGATTGGGCACAGACATAATCGGGTTACATCCACAGTCTACAGACAGTTCAACGGCCATCGACCCGTTTCCTCCAGATTTCCCAATGGGTAAACGGACGGTGCCCTGTCAATCGTTAGTATCAAGTGAACTAGGTGGTAAAAATCTATTAAATGTGGGTAGTCCTTAATACTACTGAGGCAACACAACTGGATTAATTCTGCATAGCTCCTGTTCCCCTTCCTTATTGAATGCAGGCCTTAAATGTCTATAAAAGAACCCTAAAGGCAGAAGTGATACATTGGAAACACTATGCAGAGATGTAGCCGCTTTTTCCAAAGAGGTCCTGGCCCAGTTAGAGTTCCTAAAATTAATGATTACACAGTCCCCATGCAGTGATTTTCTTAAGGGCCCAATCCAGTTCACTCGTCTCGTCAAGAGTATCTGTTTGGCATGATTCGCAGCGAAACCGCAATTTTGTTTGAGCCAATACACTACTTTGTCCTTTAAAGAGTCATGTGTTTCCTTTTGCCAGGCCCTAATTGAGGTACGTTCACCAAAACTGCCACATAAGGGCAGCATTCGGGTGGAAGATAAATCAACATACGTGTACTTTCCTCCAATTCCGCGCTCTCCCTTAGCGTGACAGGGATTTTAGTTGTCTCTATACGTGCATTTATTACGGGGTGTCTGGGGCCTATTGGGATGTTATTGGCACCAGTTTTAGATGCTGGAGGGTTAAGACCTCGATCCTTATTATTCGTACCAGTGGTGTTTAAGGTATTAATTGAGGTTGTAGCAATATTTATACCTTGCTTAGGGAGCTCATATTGACCCACCTGGGACCCATTCACAATTTCCTGCGGGTATTTACTAATATGTCTGATCAAGTTGCTCAGTTTATCAACTTCTTTATTAAGTGTATCTAGTTTATCATGTAGAGGTTTAATAGTTACTTCTAATTTTTATGTTAAAAGCGTTACAAGGTAATGGGTTTGCTCAGACAAATACCCTGGGTCAGAGGGTTTCTCCAATGGTTTAATAACAGTGTTAACGGGAGGCCCTTTTTTATCTTTATTAGTAGACCCTGCTTTTGATTGGCTTTTCCTACAACTCCTTTTCTTTTTCGGTGTAGGTGGGTCACTATGGGATTGAACTAATAGAGCCTCGGGTGATAGAGATTGATCTGGAACTAGATCAGGGGTCGCAGTATTAACATTGCTTAGGGGCAGCTCTTCATCCCGCCCGGCTACTTCTCTTATCACTGTACCTACACCTAATGATAGGCGGTTCTCTGCCCCATCTATTTCTACGTTAATGGCGCTTACCGCCCTTACTAAATAAGAATCACTAGTAGAGCGAAAGGGGTCATCAGGTTTAGGGGTTTTCGTTTTTTTTTACAATTTTGTTTCGACATCATAAATGGACTTATGTGGTCGGACAAATTCAACAGGCTAAGGTCTAGGGGCTAGATGTAGGTAAAATAGATTTACCGATTTTTAATTACCGAATTTTACCGATTCGGTAATTAAAAATTGGTAAATCTAAGGGATGGATATGTAGGTATTCCAGATGTGCTGGAATACCGATTCGGAAGAATTCGGTATTTACCGATTCGGTAAATACCGAATCGGTAATGCCCATTCATTCCTATGGGCTTTGAAGCCCATAGGAATGAATGGGCATTACTGATTCGGTAGTTACCGAATCGGTAAATACCGATTTTCACAAGGGTGCAGGGGGTGTCACTTTGACACCCTCTAGCACCCCCAAAACAGGCTCGGGTGCCATGTGCCATGTGGCAGGCATACATGCCCTAAGGGCAGGTCTGCCTGTCACATGGCATAGGTGTGCATGCACACATGTGCATGCACACCGGAATCGGTATTTTACCATCAAATTGGATTTGATAGTAAAATACCGATTCGGTAAGGCCTCTGGGACTCTGAAGAGTCCCACCTACATCTGGGTGCATCAGAATCGGTAAAATTACCTTATTTTTATTTTACCGAATCGGTAAAATTACCGATTCGGTAAAATAATGCCTAGTTGTTTTTCTACACTACACAAAAGTGCTATATACCCAACAACATAAAACAATTAATCAGCAAGGTAAAATCTAAAGTGCTAAGCGATATATATATATATATAGACAAAGTGCAGGGTGCAAACACGTGGACCAAAGGCCCAAGATCAAATAAAAATACTATTAGTAAAAAAGACTGAAGGTGCTTAGGTGCTAAGGTATGCAAAATATGCAAGGTGCAGGTAATGGGCCCGCAGGGCTGAGAATACTGAAGGGCTGGGCACAGTTTATACACAGTTAAGATACCTACAGTAGGACCTATAAAATCGAGCTTAAAAAAGGAGACCGATCAACTAGTGCTAATCAAGACACAATCTTGTGAAAGAGGACGATCCCACTGCTGCTTTTGAGGAGGTAATGTACATTAATCGTCTCGCCGTCTTAACGTACCATGGATAGTGGGTGGTAATAATTAGGCCGTCACTTGGTTAGTTCTGGGGATTATTTCCAAACGGTGCCCCATTCCAGGGCCAGGATAGAGCCACGCGTGTACAGTTTCCTGAGGCCAAATGGGGTGGCCCTGCCACGTTCTGGCACAGACGGGCCCACCCTTGGCCCAGGCTTAACGCGGGCAGCGCCCGGGCACGCCCACGCGCATCCTGCGCTGCGGGAGAGCCTCTGTAGTTTTGAGGGCCTTTGGCGGCTTCAGGTGACGCGCTACACCTGCGCCGAGCGGGGCCCTCTGGATATTGCAGTCTGGCTTAGTCCGTGTCCTCCTCCGCCTGGCCGTCTCCCCCACAGCAGCAAAGTGGCACAAGCAGCGGGGCTCCAAAGCTGTTCCCCTCACGACAGAAAAGGACCGGGGGAGATGAACAGCAAGCTGTTCCCCTCGCGGATACTGGTGGGAAAACTCTGCTGCCACCTAGAGGAAAACAAGATTTATGCTGTTGCTGAAAAACACTTTCCCGTAATATTAACCGGCAATTTAATCACTTTAAATCGAAAATCTGAAACCTTTGATGCACTGTCCAGCATGTACTTTCCTTACACATCATTAGGCCATAAAAAATGCAACCAAACTAGCCCCTAGAGTTTGCCGCACTTCCAGCTGTAGAGCAAAAGCTCCATCTTTGGGAGGCCTTTGAAACATTAATAAAAATTCCAGCAGGGTCCTGGTTTTAATGACCCCGCAAACATAGGATTAGTCCTTAGTAAAAACGTCTTTGGGGGGAGTTGCTACACTCCTCCAGGCCATCGTGCCTTCTTTGTGGGGCTTCTGCCATCATGAGGCCAGCACTAAAGGAGAAAGATGTGCTAAGTATGAAGACCTGCAGTGCATTATAAGGGCTCCAGCCGGGAGCAGTGAATATTAGATGAGCACTGGGGAGAGCCACTGTTGCTTTTTCTTTGTTGGCTGCCTTGCGCTGCTTTTCCACCTTTTTAGGTCTTTCCTAGTGACGCAGCGCATGCGATGCTCGCCTTGGCGAGATCTATTGTCGATTTCTTTGCCGAAGGGAAACAGGACATGTGCCCGCGTACGGAGGACAGGCAATGTGCACTCATACAGCTCGTCGCGTTAGCACAAGGGACAGCAAATGCGCATGCATACGGCTCGCGGCGTTAGCACAACTCCTACTCAACATACAATATTGAAAGCATAGACTTTAGCGAGCCGCACTTCTTTCCTCTGGCGCGGCTTGCCAGGCCGCCTGTGTCGTGCTGGTTACTAAAAGCATATAATATTGAAAAAAATAGACAAATAGATCTTGTTTTATTTATCCGTCGCTCGCTGCCTGGGAACGCACCTCTAAAGCACTGGTTCCTTCCCCTGTAAACAAAGCTCCTAAATCATGGCCGGGTGGGAGTAGGTCAACTGCCTTTTGCTTGAAATCAACTGTGGCGGCTGCTTCCGAGCTCCGACTTTGCCCCTTACAAACTGCAACTCCTTACTCCTCCCCTCTCAGCTCGGACTCCTGTCTGGGTCTTGCACTTCGATCTCAACCTCTCCCCCCAAAGCCCAATGAGGGGGTCATTCTCCTGCGGCATGTGTCCAACTCTACCACAACCAAACAGAGCCATGCTGCCATTTGAAAGAAGTCTGGTGCCACAGGGGTCGTAGGTATGCAGAGAGCTCTACAAGTAAACACCAAATAACAAAGTACCCCGCAAAACTAATCAGCCACTAGTCCAGGCACAGTAGCGCTGCAATAGCACACCAGCAATTGACATACTGCACAACACTATCGAGCCGTGGCTCACTCAGGTCCCTGCAACATAATCCTCCGCCTAAATGCATGAAACACCACAAGCCACGATAACATAGTTAAAAACAAGCATTTGCAATGCAATAGATCTCACATTTGCAATAGTTTAAGCTAGTTGCATTGTAAATGGAAATGCCTTTTATTTATGTTTTAAAAATCAACACATAACTAAAAGGCACTGTCATTTACAATGCCAATAGCTCAAACTACCCTAAATGCGAGACCTATTGCATTGCAAATGCTTGTTTTTTATTTTGTGAATGACCGCTCCCACTCAGGCACCCCCATGCCTCCACAACATTGGTCATTACCAACCACCGGGCAGCCCAAAACACCTGAACCAGGGGCAGTCAGTGTATAGTCCTAACAAATGGTTCAAGAAGCAATTTGCTTAAAGGTACAATATTTACACATAAATCCAAATCACAAACAGGACAAATAAACAATAGCATAGAAAAAATAAGGAAAAACAATACCCATATGCAAGTTCAAGTTCAAAAAGCTTTATTCGGTTTGCATAACACAACCATATAAGCTGAACAGTTATATCAACATTAAAATTCAAAGTTTAAAATATCTGTACTCCTCTTTCTGTTTAACGGTCATAAATACAAATATATCAGTACCCCTCTTCCTATACAGTTGTTATAAACTCATTCTCGCGGATCAAACTTCATAAAAACCTTTAACAAAACTAAGAGACATACTATTATAAGTTCAAGGTAATAAATACTTCCGAGTAAATAGGCAATTTATACATGTTTACAATATCCTATACTAATTTACGAAGTGCATTGTGCTATAAAATATCATGTGCCAAGATCCAGATGTGCAAAATCGCTATATGCAACTCACTGTTACAGTACTCGGAACTGTGCAAATTCGCTGTAAAGTGACATATGCATAAGTGCAAATTTGCAATTTAGAACAGAATTTCACAGTACTATCGATTTTAAGCAGCTCTGCATTTCATTATAAAATTCGCAATATAAAAACAGATGTCTGGGCTCTCAAGTGATAATTTCATAGCATTTACAGTTAATCGGATATTATGTTTTAAAAGGATAGGCTTTAGATAAAATTTCCTAAGAGATACATAAAATTTACAAAATAATAAAAAATGGCAGCAACTCTGTTTCGATATGTTGTCGCATGGACACTTCACATTAGAACTTTTTCCCATTACAGGGAAGGCTACGAGATGGTGGGCAATTCCCAACCTAAGGCATGTTAATATAAATTGATGCGAAGATCTTGACACATCTACCAAATATGCCTGAAGGCCACTTTTAAGTTCAAGTTGACTTTAGAACACAAATGTCTTTTGGGTCCCAATTAATTTAACTCGTTATCCCCTCTTATAGGACAAAAAGGAGTCTTTTATCTCTTTTTTGGATAATGGTATTGGATATTCGAATTCCTCATGAATATTAAACTCAAATAATAAGTTAAACCAGGGAGTAATGTAACTTAACCACGGTATGCGGGAGCAGTGATCCAACCGTAAACAGTCCTTAATTTTAGACTGTGTAAACTCAGTTTCGCTCTTGGACCAGATGGAGCGCCATAAAAGTAGGGGATGTAAAGCAGCCAAATCATATACATAATTAAGTCCAGTTTCTGCATGAATTAACTCAGTAGAAGCTGAGGCCGGTGCACTCAGCAACCGTTTGAGGAAACTGTTTGTGTGTTTGGAGTTGGACAGCAGGACAGTAGCCCCATATTCCAACCCCATACAGGGCTGAAGAGACACATCTTGTGTTGTATATGGTCATCATGTCCTTTACCCTACGATCCCCTAATTTGGCGGCAAACCTGAATATACCATTCGTATTCCTGACCATCTTGTATTTAATATTTTCTTGTTCACTGGACCATTTACCATTTATCGCAAAAGTGATACCTAAATAAAAAAAAGTTTTTAACTGCTTGTATTTTAGAACCATCTAAAAGGGAGGGCCTTGATAACTTTGTTTTCTTCCCACATGTCATGGTATATGTTTTTGATTTGTTAATTAAAAGTTTCCTGCCTTTGATAAAATCTGTAAAATTGTTGATAAGCCGTTGAAGGCCTATCTGGGTACAGGAGAATAAAACAGCATCATCGGCATATAATAATACCGGCAGAACCTTGTTGTTTATCATTGTTGCGTCTGCTGGAATCTTACTTAATACCATGGCTATTTGGTTAATAAATAGAGAAAATAAAAGGGGGGCCTAAACACACCCTTGCCTGATACCTCTTCTCACAGCAAAAAAGAGCGTTTGCTCACCATTTGGCCCATATTGAACACTGCAGGATAGTCTCTCCTATACTCGTGCTAAAAAGAATACTATCTCTTTCGGGGCCCCAGATTCGAGCAGTACGGTCCATAAAAGAGAGTGATCCACTAAATCAAAAGCACTGCTCAGATCAGCAAAACATAAAAACAAATTGCCCCCTTTCACTGATGTATATTTGTTAATTAACAGGTCTAGATTCACACATTGTTCTAGGGTACCTAGGCCTTTCCTGAATCCATATTGAACAGGAGATAAAATCTTACAATCAGAGGGCCAGGTTTCCAATCTTTTTAAAAGAACCCTGCTCATCACCTTTATTGATGAGTCCAACAAAGATATTGGACGGTAATTGCAGGCTTCGGAACGAGAACCCTTTTTATGAAGTGGGACAATTAATGATTGGCCCCAAGATATTGGGAAGTTCCCCAAGGCTGCAGTGTTAAAAATCCTTGTGAGGATCGGGGCCCATAGATCCATTTCGTTCTTGTATAGATCGATCGGGACCCCGTCTGGGCCCGGTGCTTGCCCCCTTTACTATTTACTAGCCCCTCCTGTACTTCTTCCACATCAATTAACACAGGCAGTGTGGGCCACGTAAAATCATCATTTGGAAATAAGGTTAAAAGTACCCTATCCGGATTAAAAATATTAGAAAAATGTTCAATCCATTCGTTACAGTTTACATAGGACGTCAATACAGGGGTACAGTTGTCTTTTAAGAAAGGACTATTTACAGTTTCACAAAAAAGTTTACTGTTCTTGGGATTGGCTGCCATGCTTAATTTGTCCCATGCGTCCACTCGGAGCTCTTTTTTTGTGGGCCATTATGACTTGCTTGTATTCGACTCGTAACTCATGAATATACGATTGGTTACGAGGTTTAGTCCCCAGCGCCAGTTTCAACTTATGCAATGCCTGGGTACATTTTGAATCAAACCACCTCGAGCCATCCTTTTTAGGGCCCTTAAGTGCTTCTAGTTAATAAACTCTTAATTGCTCTGTTCATATCAGAGAATGCAATTAACAGCGTGTCAGGGATGACCTCTTCACTAAGGCAGTTGTCAATTTCTTTTCTACAGTTAGTGACCACTTCCTTTTGAACTTTTGGTGGGTCTACTCCATCCCACTTAATTTTCATACCGTTGGTCCTAACGCGGAGGATGTCAGAAATACATTCCTCAGTGTTACTTAACTTATTACCCCAATCTAGAAGTACTATAGAAATACTATTGTAGTCACTGACCACCTGTTCTAGAAAGTTGTTCCTTCAATGGTCATATATATCTATGGGCAGTATACATCAGATAATTTCGAGGAAGGTGACAGACTTATATAAACATGTTTATTTTGTCATAGTTTTTATTTTCATTTACTTAAGTTTTTTTCATTTCAATTTCTCAAATGCAGATTACAAAATTCATCATAGATACATTTTACAGACTCAAAGTAATTTTTTTGGGTTTTTTTAAAAAACACACATTATAAATAACACACTACAAATACAAGAAAGAATTATTTATACACTGAAGAAATTGATTGATTTTTGGGAAGGCCACCTGATATACAAGGACACAGCTCAATTCGCAAACAAACACACATGCATACCACACTTACACTACCAAAAGGGGAAAAAAGGGGAAGAAAAATACGTATAAGTTGACAAGTTCACAGGTTGTCAAGTTTTAGGGTCTCAGAAAGACTTAGGACCCCCGCACATGATTGGTCGACGCGCGTTTCGGTGGATAACCACCTTCCTCAGGACCTTTTTTTCTCTTGTGGGTCAAAGATATCAGGGGACAAGAAAGGCTAGGCCAATATGGATTCCTTGCGTGTTCAGTTGATAGATTTTCAAATTGAATACTTGTTAAAAACACCACTTTTCATTGTGAAACAGGGTTCGATTACTTCAACCTGTTCAGAGACGATTATTTGTTCTCCAGGGAGTCAATTAAAAACTTTAAATGGCTGATGATGCCCTCAGTAGTATAAAGCGAATTGGTAAGGTGTAGTCTCAGTAGTTGTGGTGTCTCGTTATTTGCATAGACGCAGGAAACATTCCTTTATATGGCTAGTGATCTGTTGTCAGTTACTGGACCGGGAATGGTGATAATGCTTTTCTCAGCTTGATGAATCTGACCCCATTCATTACACTGCATCCATCTGGACGTGGGGGGTCTCGGGGTGTATTCGGGTCTTCCTCGGTCCTCGGCGGTAAGCGACTTGCAGTGATTCCAATCCGGTTTATAATGCCGTCCCACTGTATCGCGAGAGGACGATAGTCCATATTGGCCTAGCCTTTCTTGTCCCCTGATATCTTTGACCCACAAGAGAAAAAAAGGTCCTGAGGAAGGTGGTTATCCACCGAAACGCGCGTCGACCAATCATGTGCGGGGGTCCTAAGTCTTTCTGAGACCCTAAAACTTGACAACCTGTGAACTTGTCAACTTATACGTATTTTTCTTCCCCTTTTTTCCCCTTTTGGTAGTGTAAGTGTGGTATGCATGTGTGTTTGTTTGCGAATTGAGCTGTGTCCTTGTATATCAGGTGGCCTTCCCAAAAATCAATCAATTTCTTCAGTGTATAAATAATTCTTTCTTGTATTTGTAGTGTGTTATTTATAATGTGTGTTTTTTAAAAAAAACCCAAAAAATTACTTTGAGTCTGTAAAATGTATCTATGATGAATTTTGTAATCTGCATTTGAGAAATTGAAATGAAAAAAACTTAAGTAAATGAAAATAAAAACTATGACAAAATAAACATGTTTATATAAGTCTGTCACCTTCCTCGAAATTATCTGATGTATACTGCCCATAGATATATATGACCATTGAAGGAACAACTTTCTAGAACAAATTTCTCTCTTCCCCTCTGTTCCTTGGTCGCAAATTATTCTTTTTGAGGGGGTCCCATTCCTCATGCTGTCACTGACCACCTGTTCAGATATCCATAGATCAGTGTAAAAGCTGTTTTTTGAAATTAGAATATGGTCTATGTTGCTGTATGCATTCCTCCCAGTAAAAGTTGGACATTTAATATGGCCCTTTCTCATAGAACAATCGAGTAAATCAAGGTCAAAGTTTGCCATTATCGTATTTAAAGTCATACCATATCCACAATGAGGGAAATGTAACATTCATCATTGTTTCAGTTGGTATTGTTGTAGGTCTTCATAAACCCACATGATTTAGTTTGTATTGAGGGACAGACTCGTATGTTAAAATCGCCAGCCCATAAAATGGTGGCAAGTTTACCAGAGAGTGCCAGTAACCTATCTATCTCATTTCCCAATGCATCTAATGGTGCTCCCCTGTCGCTGGTAAAGGTGTTATTATAATAATTGATTAAAAACAAGTCCTTACCCTTTGGAAACTCAAGTCTCAGCCCTTGGCTATGATTATTAATAGATGAGTAGCTTATTATTTTGCACCCTAGTAGTTTATTAGATATGAGCAACAACAGTCCTCCCTTAGCTCTTCCTGCTGGGGAGGGTATAGCACTCAAACAGTGTGATGTATAACCTTCCACCTCAACCGGGTCTATACTCCAAGTTTCCTGTAGGCAAAAAAAATAATTACCAGAGGAGATAAAGTCCTGCCAAAAAGGGGTATCTATTTTTTTGCCAATGCCTGCAATATTCCATGTTGTAAGTGTATAACCCTCCTGTATTACGGTCTGTATTCCTTGACTAGCAGTGGGGTTTGTAGTCACAGCTGCGTTCACCGGGATCTCAGCACCCTGTAACCTAGTCATAGATTCTTTGACAACATTTATGGTAGTATAATCACCACTCCCAATACTATCAGAACATGTATACACCTGCTTGGGATCTGTGTATGTGGGCTGTGCATCACTTATTTCATTTCCCCTTTCAGTCAATCTGTCAACTACCCTCCGACCTAATTTATCCTTTGGGGATACCCCCACATGTTTCTTGCGTCAATCATTGTCCTCCAGTGGGCTAAAGGGCTGGAATCTATTATACAACGGTATGGAAAAGCATGTAGGTCGGGCTACTAGTGAAGGCAATAGGTTAATATTAGAATGATAAGCCTTTTGATTGGCAACCGAGTCACTTGCCAACAAATGTCTATAAAAATAACCCAATGGCAATAGTGTTGTATTACAATCCCAGCATGAAGGGGGTGTGCATTAAGTAGGGTTTTATATGCCCAACCTGGTGACCTAAAATTAATTATTATACAGTCACCATTGAATTTTTTAGATAGTGGGCCTATCCACCCCCCTCTTTATGTAGGTATTATCTGTTCAGTCCCCATTGTTGGAAAACCACAGTTTTTTGATAGCCAATGAAGAGTTTTATTTTTGAGAGTATCATATGTTTCCGATTGACCACCCCGCAATTTGGGTACGTTAGAGAGGACTGCATCATATGCTCCACATTCTGGTGGTAAGTTTATAACTGCTGGTATATCAGTAACTTTAGGGTTATCTGTATTACATGACCCTCTGGCCTGCTCCGGGGGCTCCTCCCTGGATTTCCCTTTACCTATTGGTGGCATTACATTATTCTCCTGTGATGGTTTATTTCGTACCTCTAAGTTTTTATTGTCATCTAAGCTTCTGACTACAGTCATACCTGTACTGGGTCCAGCCATCGTTAAGGTTGGCTGATTAATATTTGTCAAATTAGCGGTAACATTATTTGTGGTCACATTAGCCTGGTCCCTAGGGTTGGATATTAGATCTCTTAGTCTAAGTTTATCCACGTGCCCGCTAAGTTTATGTATCTCTCTTGCCAAATCATCAATTTGCTCAGTTATTTTCTCCATAAAAACATCCTTACTGAATGTACACTTGGATTGTTCATTATCAGGAGCAACTCTCTTGTGGTAATTGGCTTTTCTTTGACTGTCTTTCTATGTCTTTCTATATCCCTGACCTGTATTTTTCTTTTTACACCCTTTAGTTGGATTTATGGGTGGGGGCGAGTCCGGGGGTGAGGGGGATAGGCTGGATAAATTTGGGTGTAGCTGAGATGCATGAAAGGTGAGAATTCTCTACTTCAGCTACAGCTGTGTCAGGTATCACCTCTATTGTATCAATGGCCCAGTCTGTAATGGCCAATCCTTCCTCCCTATTTGTATGGATCTCAGCAATCAAACTAGCTTGTTCCCCTCCCCTTGTAACAGTTCCCAAAGATATATGTCTTTCTGTGCGGTCTATTTCTTCCGCCAGAGCACTACCCGCTTTGGTCAGGTAGGTATCAATAGAATTATGCGTTTTATCCATTAGAGGTTTTACTCGGCGTTTAGTCATGGTTAGGTAATATCAAAATATATACTATATATCAAAAGGGACCCTCACAACAGCAGCTAGCATGGGAAATCGTGGGTCACAGAAGATGATATCCTAGCAGACTTTGGTTTCGACGTACTAAGGCAATATGTAAAATGGTGCTAACCAAGACCTCCTACTACATCATATAACTCATGGGTTATTACAGAAGAAGAAAAAAGAGGGAAAAACCCCAGCAGTCTTACTCAATTTGCCAATGTCAATGTCAATAAGGTAGCCCAGCCCGGCCTCAACTGACCACGGACGGCCTCAGAAGGCCTCAGACGGCCCGCCCTTTGCCCGGGCGTAGCCTGCGCGCGTCCCGCGATGCGTCCCGCGACACGGGGGCTCTCATTCAAACTTAAGCGCCTCCGGGCGCGTAATGGGCGGGAGCGGCCTCCTGCAGCTGAGACTCGTGGGACCTGTAGTCCCCCGCTCACTGCGGCCGCGCCAGATGTCAGGAGGCTTGCTGCGGCGTGGGGAGACTGGCAGCAATGGCAGGGATCCTGGCGGTAAAAAAGTAAGTGCTCCCCTTAAGGTTTGAGAGACACCCGCTCCACTGGGGCTCTCCTCCGAACTTAAGCACCTCCGGGCGCAGAATGGGCGGGAGCGGCTTCCTGCAGCTGAGACTCGTGGGACCTGTAGTCCCCCCTCACTGCAGCCGCGCCAGATGTCAGGAGGCTTGCAGCGGCGGGGGGAGTCCGGCAGCAATGGCAGGGATCCTGGCGGTAAAAAAGTAAGTGCTCCCCCAAGGTTTGAGAGACACCCGCTCCACCGGGGCTCTCCTCCGAACTTAAGCGCCTCCGGGCGCAGAACGGGCGGGAGCGACTTCCTGCCGCTGAGACTCGTGGGACCTGTAGTCCCCCCCTCACTTCGGCCGCGCCAGATGTCAGGAGGCTTGCGGCGGCGGGGGGAGACCGGCAGCAATGGCAGAGATCCTGGCGGTAAAAAAGTAAGTGCTCCCCCAAGGTTTGAGAGACACCCCATATGCAAAAAATACTTTCTGAAAGGTTATAACAAATGTATTACATATTATAAGACAATTAAGACAGAAGTGCTCAATACAGCATGCTGATATACAAACAATAACTACTACAAACCAGACAGGCAAACCGAAAAATACATGTTGCAAAAAAAAGGAACATAGACAAAATGAATGTGTCCTTCGTTAGTTTTTATGGCCACATAAGAGTCAACAGTGTTTGGACCACTGTAAAGTTACACGCTCACCATCAGGGCTTGAGATTCCATTGAGCCTCAAAGGCTGTAATAAAAATGCATATGGGTCACAGTTTTTAAAAGGTAAGCTCCTTCTATAGAAAAGGCCTACTCAGGAAGAAATTAGAGATAAGTGAGAATGAAACTAATAAAAAAGATGTGAAAAAACGCCTATAGCGTGAGCAAAATAGTCCAGAAATACCAAAGAGAATAAAAACTGTATCAATACTCTATTATCCACACCTAGTGAACAATAAAAGAGCAAAAGAATCACCATCATCAAAATATCAAGAAAGTGAATATAAAAATTCACCTGTTTAAAAACACAATCCAAACTTATTTGTGTTGGTTTGAGTAGAATTCCAAAATTATCACTAAAAAAGGGGAAAGAGGAAACTGCAATGAGAAACAATTCCTTGTATCAATAGAAACTTAAGAAAAACGATCCTAAGTTATCGATCACTTACTTAAAATGGGCGGACATGAATGGAAACAGTCCCCGAGAATTTGAACTATCCAATAGGCTTCATTTGGTCATTATAATTTGGGAGATTATGCCAGGTGAACAAATCACCAATGTACTTCCACGCCGCAATAGGCTAAGAAATAAAAGACAAGGAGACGACCTAAATATATAGCAAACTATATAGTACCAAGTCCAGGGCTTCTACGTCAAACGAGGAATCGAATATATCAGACCCTCGACACAGCTACATCCCCAATTGGTGAAAAGCCGAAGCAATTAAGGCAGGGCTAACTTATCTTGTAACAGTAAATCGCTTTTACAGGGGTTATAGTAACAAAACTAATTTAAAAAAAGGCTCAATTGTACCAACCCAGTGTTAATATTATCTATGCAGTTAAAGACAACATGAGCTAGACTCAAACTCCGAATATCATCGGAATTGCAATATTAGAAATCCTAGTATTTACAATGAAACGTCTCGCCTTTGCAAAAGTTAGAGCTATTGGCATTGTAAATGACAATTTTTATTTATGTGTTAGTTTTGATAACAGATAAATAAATGGCATTGTCATTTACAATGCCAATAGCCTAATCTCTCCCAAATGCCACACAAAGACACAGACCCATACCTACACGAAGCACACACACACAGACCCCCCCACACACTAAGCATGGGCGAATTTTGCGGATCTCGCGTTCGCGAATTTTGCGGATTTGCGGATTCGCAATCCGCAAAATCCGCGAATTCCCGCGAATTTGCGGATTATTTTTTTTTGTGTTCGCCCGTGTTTCTGCCAGTTCGCGAGGGTTTTTACAATTTCACAATTTGCGAACTTACCTGTCGGGTCGCAAGTTTTGCGAACTTGTTGTTTCTACGTGTCCAGCCTGTTTGGGACACTCTTCTTCATCACTGCCACTCTCTGTCACCACTGCCACTCTCTGACTACTCATGCCACCCTCTGGCCCACCCATGCCACCCTCTGTTTCATCACCACACCCTCTGGTTGTCCAGTGTACATTATTTTCGGCAAAGCAAAGCACACCTTCCCTGCCTCAAGTGACCTGAATTAATTTGGGGCTGATTAATGTGTCACAGAATATTTTTTTAGCTGGCACCTGCTTCCTTAGTGCGCCCTGATTAGTGATCTTTTGCACTTGCTAAGTGCTTTCATTGTTGCAAAATTAGTTACAACACCTGCCCTGCCCCAACTGACAATAATGAATTAGGGGCTGATTAATGGATTTTAACTTCCAGCCTGGCTCCTGCTTGTCTCCCTTAGCTGTAATTCAGGACCTTTGTGGCATATGTGTAACTATTCTGAGGTTCAGAGCAGGGTCACATAATAGTTTCAACTGGCAACTGAACTCTGGAGGGGCCCTCAGGAAGCACTACAGGAAATGGCTACTAATGATGAGCCTGAACTTTTGAACCTGGTAAGTAGTTACTTTCAGTTTTGCTAAGAGCGTATTTCTGCAATTTTGCACTTATTCGCGGGGCGCGAACTCACGCGAACAGTGCGAGCAGTGCGAGCAAAATCCGCTGCTCGCGGATTTGCGGATTTTGCGGGAGATTCGCGAATCTCGCGGATTGCGAATTTCCCGAAAATCCGCAAAATCCGCGAGCGGAACGGATTTTCCGCCCATGCTTACCACACACACACACACACACACAGACCCCCACACTCACACAGACCCCCACACTCACACACACACACAAACACAGACCCACACTCACACAAACAAAGCTGTAACCCACCAGCGGCTATGAGAGCAGGCCCATGTAGTGCAGGGAAAAGGAGCGTGCAGCAGAACAGAACCTAACCCCTGTTGCTCCGTTTGCACTGTCCCCCCTCCCCCTGGCTGCCGGGCAAAACCAATGGCATGCAAAGCATCCTGTCGCTACTATACCGCCAGTCTGCCAGCAGTCGGGGACCTGGTAGAGAGAGCCCCCGCAACCCCACTGAGCCAACCGGCCGTGCCTCACCGCAAGCCGAGGGCCACCCTCGCGTTGCTGTGCTGCCCGTCCGATACTGATGGAGTAAGGATTCGCACATAAAGCGACTTGCTCTCTCTCATGAACCTCGTTAACTTGTAATAATATTAACCAACCCTGTTCGTCATTAATATTACACTTTTACAGTACACGCGGGTGTCCTAGAGACGCTTGCCTATGTGTCTATTAATCCTAACTCCGCTTGCATACTACAGAATGGCCGCTTCGCAGAAATTCAGTCTGCGCATGCGTCGGTCATACCCATGTGATGTGACGCACTCGCAGTTTTGGAGGGAGAGTTGGCTCATGCGCATTGTAGCATAAATGGCCGCTTGTCTCTAAACACGCTTTCTGCTTGCCCATGCAGCTTTGCATTTCTATCTATTTTCGCTTAACCTTTAACAGCTGTAGTTATTCTGAAGTAAGGGGTGCAGAGTAGATTATCATGGTGTACACTGTATTCTATTTTTCTGTGATATTAATTTGTTTTCGCTTACTTTTCATGTACCACGTATTTGGGGCCTGGGAGTGGGGAGCGGCGCCATCTTTGAAGCCTCCTACTACCCTGTCACGTGATGAGGGAAAAGCCGAACCGCGCAGAAGCAAGCCCAAGCCAGCTGGCTCCTGAAGCTGAGATGCGCCTGAGAACCTCTTCCATGCGCTGGGAAGAGAATTCGGCTGTATCTAAAACTGATACAAATGTATATTCTTATCTGTACTCTATTGTTTTACACCTTTCTCATACCCTGGGAACTGGAATGTAAGGGGTGGATACTGTCATTTGAATATTTAATATGGGAACCCAGAATTTTAGGTGGTGACTATGACCTAACCACCTTTCCTGACCAATCGTAGATTGGGACCCTGTCACTTGCAACATTTGTGGGTGGTCTGAGGACCCAAAAAGGGTATAACTAGCCTAGTTTAGTTAGGGAAAATTGTCCGACTTGTCCGAATAGCTGACCTGTCACCGACCCCACGACTCTATAGGTGATTGATACAGAGAGCTGCGGAGCGCTCTGTCCGAATTTTCCACAAACTCCAAGGGGTGGAAATAGTCTTAAGTGCTGGCGGAGCACTTTGCTGGGAGATTCGAGAACCCAATCGGGGTTACTGGCGGATTCCGTGCAGTGAGGGGGTAGCGCAGGCGTTGCATCCGAAGCTGCAGGTGTTGGTCGTGCCCTTTGGTGAGCCCAGTCCTGACCCAAATCCTGAGGGGTATCCTGTCCTGGTTTTCCGTGAGCTGTACCTGCTCACCTACTGGCATCCTAAATCCTTGAGGGTCCTTGTCCTCGTCTATTCCTGAAGCTGACCCGTGGCCAGGGTTAGTCCTCATTCCTGTCCTAGGTAAATATATCCGTGGGTGTCCGTATGCTATCCTTTCCTCCTGCTCTTTAATAAAGCCTCTATGCCCATGATATTCTCTCTGTTCTCTCTAATGATGCATATGCAAACTGTTTACTAGTATGTTCCATTTTTCCCCTTCCTGTAGGGCACATTTAAACTGTTTTTGCTTGAATAAAGTGTGATGACTATTATTGATGTTTAGGATCTAAGTTAGACAGATTAGGATTAGGGTTTGAATCACTCGTAGGTTTATAAGAATTCACTGACTAATGTGGTATAAACTTATCGTCCCTAGTATAAGCCTGAAAATTTAATAGCATGTTCCCTGTTACCCTTACCCAATAGATTTCCCATTTGCACTCAATGGTGCTTGCCCTTATCCATAGTTATATCATTATTGTAATCCTGATTATTGATGTTTTGATTTGCATCTGCCTTATACTCTTGTCACTTTGAATTTTACTTCTTATATAAAAACTCTTAAAACTATTCAGGTGTCTGTGGTCTTTTGAAGACTTACAAGTGTTATATAATGAAAAGAATAAATGTTTAGAATTGTGTTGTCACCTATCCTCTAACAGCTCCTGATCCGTCAGGAAGAGTAAGTACCTGTGGTAAGTCAGGTGCCATGGTAATAGTGTTACAGGAAACACATATAAAGTACTGATAGTAGCGTGTAAACTCGCCCGACTCACAAAATTGTATTTCAATCACATCATGGGCCCGAGTGCGTGAAAATCTGGTAAACTCAGAGCCGGGTGACCTGCGCGCTCTATCAATACCTCTCCCCAAACAGGCCCCAGCACATCAGCCGCAGACACCGCGCATCAAGCGCACAAGACTGCTTCCCGTTCTGACCCGGCAAGAAAGGGACAGTACTCCCGAAGCGTGGGGGTTGAAGAAAGGGAGGGATACAGTCCCCTCGGCACAGCGGGCTCAATTGAAACCCTGGAAGGAGGGGGGCACGACGCGGCTCCCTGTCCCCCCCCACATCCCACAATGCATCGGTGCCCCAGGCATCACCAATCCAGGCACTGATGTCACACCGGCTACACCCACAGGGGACCCATCACCACTGTAGGTACTGCTCCGTTAAAATCAGATACTTTTTGAATGATGTACCAGAACATAAAGCCAGGAATTCCAGAGCCAATATAATACTGCTCCCCTTCCATCTATACCCTACTATACAGAGATGTCACTACAAAGCGTCACAGACCAGTGGGCTAAGGCCTGAGCTCATCTTAGATTCGCATATACCCGACTAAACGGAACATAATTAGATGCCACTTTAAAGCCCACCAAAAAAGGAAGAGGTCCTTATAGATGAGTTTTATTTTTATTAACTTTCTGAGAAAAACAAAAAGGAGGTAGAACATGCCGAGGACCCTTGATAACAGTTTTGTCCGCCTCGGAACCACAGGCACGACGTCGAGGACGAAGAGTCCTTGTGAGCCTAGCGTTCAGATCCAAGGAGCCTCGGGTCATCCTACTATTGTGCGAGCTGCCAGGCTTTCACCCGCTTTCCAGCTCTTCTTTGCCCTATTCCCATCCCGACCATCATGCTGCTGCTCCAGTGAGATGGCGAATAGAAAGGAAGTGCCCCTGCTTCACCGCTCAGAAAAACCATGCTACAGGGCGGGACTTCTGGCGAGTGACTTCCGGGTTATAGGGAACGCTACTATTTACTCGCCGAGCAGGGCTTCATCATAAACAAAGTAAATACTACAACTCCCATCGTGCTACTTTAGCCCACGCTGCTTGTCTGCTCCAAGAAACAGGAAGAAGAAAGTAGTCACAAACTTGATTCTGATGATCCATTAGACAAGCGCTCGCCATGTCTGTAAGCCCCATCCTTTTCAGACTAGGGGGCGTGTTTTTCTTTCTCCCCTCTTCTCCATTGGCTGGAATGTAAACAACGGGCGTGTTTTTGACTGTTGTTTACATTCCAGCTAATGGAGAAGAGGGGAGAAAGAAACTAAAAAACACGCCCCCCAATCCGAAAAGGACGGGGCTTAGATCGAGAGAATGTCGCCACTGGGACCTCTTCTCCAATGGCTGGCCGCCGTTAAGAGGCCAGCCAATGGAGAAGAGGGGCAGGGCTTAACCTTGCTACTCAGAGACATTAAATCTCGCCAGCGAAACTGCGCATGTGCGCAGCCTACGCTAGCCGAGACCTAAAAAATGGTCCTGTCTATACAAACTTAAGATCTCATAAAGATGCGTTAGTGCCAGAGTCAAATACCAAACGGGAGACCAACAGCAAACTAAGTTTGCTCTTGTGTAGTTACAGTGGCTATAACACGCATCTACTTACCAAAAACGTCCGTACTGCAGCAACAAAGTCAGGAAGCCATGACGTGCTTCCTCTAGGCGCTATACGTAGTATTACCGCGTTCTCAGTGCTGAGACATAGTTAAAGGACTACAAGATATATTCAAATACCAACGGACAGCGGCACCAGGCGCAATTTTAAGATGGTGTAATACAAAATATGTAAAACTAAATCTGTACTTACAATGCAAGTTGCGATATATGAATAAGTTGGCCCGACTTTGCAAAGCATGTACTGCTGCTACACACCTTTTAGAAGATAATTAAGCGAATTATATGCCCATATGCAATATGATTCAGAAAAGGGGGTGGTGATGGACAGAGTATCTGAATTAAACAGAACGCTCATACCCAGTCAAGAGATCAGGGCTTGATCCATCACCGTTTTTTAGCTCACTGCACCATCCCAGCTCAGAACCTGGCTACATGCAAATTAGTCTGTCCCTGGCCCAGTGCATCATGGGAACAGGGCAGACCAAATTACCAAGCCAATTCTTATACTGGGAAGGAAAGAAGCTTCCGGGGACCGGTTTCTGGCATTACAGCCGTCTTCGGCCCGGCTTGCTTGAATCCTGATGGTGCAATGAGCAAGGGACTCACATCTGAGTATACCCTTCCACGCTTATGGTGGACAAAACGATTCAGAAAAGGGGGTGGTGATGGACAGAGTATCTGAATTAAACAGAACACTCATACCCAGTCAAGGGATCAGGGCTTGATCCATCACAGTTTTTTAGCTCACTGCACCATCCCAGCTCAGAACCTGGCTACATGCAAATTAGTCTGTCCCTGGCCCAGTGCATCATGGGAACAGGGCAGACCGAACTACCAAGCCAATTCTTATACTGGGAAGGAAACAAGCTTCCGGGGACCGGTTTCTGGCATTACAGCCGTCTTCAGCCCGGCTTGCTTGAATCCTGATGGTGCAATGAGCAAGGGACTCACATCTGAGTATACCCTTCCACGCTTATGGTGGACAAAATGATTCAGAAAAGGGGGTGGTGATGGACAGAGTATCTGAATTAAACAGAACACTCATACCCAGTCAAGAGATCAGGGCTTGATCCATCACCTTTTTTTTAGCTCACTGCACCATACCAGCTCAGAACCTGGCTACATGCAAATTAGTCTGTCCCTGGCCCAGTGCATCATGGGAACAGGGCAGACCAAACTACCAAGCCAATTCTTATACTGGGAAGGAAACAAGCTTCCGGGGACCGGTTTCTGGCATTACAGCCGTCTTCGGCCCGGCTTGCTTGAATCCTGATGGTGCAATGAGCAAGGGAATCACATCTGAGTATACCCTTCCACGCTTATGGTGAACAAAACGATTCAGAAAAGGGGGTGGTGATGGACAGAGTATCTGAATTAAACAGAACACTCATACCCAGTCAAGAGATCAGGGCTTGATCCATCACCGTTTTTTAGCTCACTGCACCATCCCAGCTCAGAACCTGGCTACATGCAAATTAGTCTGTCCCTGGCCCTGTCCATCACCACCCCCTTTTCTGAATCATATGCAATATGGGCTGCAATGTATCTCAAAGGCTTGACCACTGGCGCCATCTTTAAGTGGTCAAAGTGAGCCTGAATCCATGTTTTAAAACAAGTTCACTCTGTAAGGGCAATGTATCATCTACACCCAATCATAATAACAGTGGTGAAGGATGGCAGATTCTGCCCACTGCAAGAAATGAAAGTGAAGAAAACAAAAGGCATTTTCACAAAGAAGCAGCTTAGTTAGAACAGTGTGAATCCATTTGAGTTATTCAAAAAGCAAATCACAGCTAGATGAGGAAATCGTAAATTAATGAAAAATAATGCAAATGGCAAAACAATCACAATATTGTCATCAAGAGTTCACTTTCAATTTCAGCGGGGATGGCAGTCAGATCACAAAGCATAACAATATTTGTTTTAAGATGTAATAAACTGTCTTGTTACATATAAAAATGTGAAACTGTGGTTACAATCAGTGTGTGCAGGTACAGTGTGGAATTACAGTAAGTAAATATTGCCATTTGACAATGCATCACAATGTAACCACAATATAATACACGTAATGTATATTTACTTGCCAGTCCCTCAACCAAATATTACAGAATGACATTCCTACATAGAATTAAGGCCCCGATTAATACTGTCACAGCGGAGTATCTATTAACATTCAGTTTTATTCAAAATGTTAGTGATACTCCCTCCTCTTGCAGGAGTGCGAATCACTTCAATGACCTGCCAGCGCATGTCAGAGGGGGCATGATTAAGTTCCAAATAATGAGACACTAAAAGGTTCGTTCTCAGTTTTGCAACGTATTCGGCTTTCATGCTGTCCCAAGAGAGTTTTAATCTTTTGAGTGGTCTGGCCCACCTAAATGAGTTCACACGGACACCAAATTGCATACACAACATTGTGTGTATTACAGTTGGTATAATCACGCAAATTGTGACAGATGTTTTCATGGACAAATTGTTTCGTGTTTTAACTAGAACAGCACATAAGACAACCACCACATTTATAGTGTCCCACAAGCATATTAAGACCCCAAAGAGTCATCAAATTGGGGGCTTCAGTGCGGGGTAATGCAGCTCGGACCAAATGGTCTCTGAGATTTTTGCCCCTTTTATAAAAGAATAAGGGTTGTTCCTGTGTGATTCCAGTTGACATAACAAGTGGCCAGTGTTGATTGATAATGCCAGAAATTGTTACTTCTTGTCCCAAAAGTGGTGACACACGGGATTCGATTGGTTTGTTTTTTTGTCTTAGGGATTAATAGAAACTCGTGGTGATTATACCATGCTCTTTTTATGGATCTCTTAATCAGCTTCGTGGGGTAACCAAGTTGTCTTCGTTTTTCTGCCAAAGTTTCTGCCTCATGGAAATAATCCTCCTTGAAATAACAGTTTCTGCGAGTACGCAGAAACTGCCCAAACGGCAATCCATCCCTCAGACCTCTCGGATGGTTACTAGAGTATTCCAACAATGTATTACGGGCTGTAGGTTTAGTAAATAGTCTCATTGACAGCCTGCAGTCATGAGGAAAGATTGTCAAGTACCCAAAAAAAAATCAACCTGATTTTTGCTTGCATTGGAAGTCAGGATAAACTCCACAGGATCCAGATGCAGCAAGTATGTTCCACCTCCGACCTCACTAACACACTGAGATAAATAATTATACAGGGTGTTCGAGTGATCGGGCGAGGGAAGGGAAGGAAGGGAACAGCAGGGAAAGGAATGCTGCAAAAGAAAGCACACCAGATTATTACATTCACATAAGCAACCTACTCTCATTAATTTCTCACTAGTAGAGTTTGCTATTCACCTGGATCATGCTCTCTATGATTCCTGCTTCTGCAGAGATTTCATTGTTCTCATAGAGTCTTTCTTCCCCTAAACAACATAAGACAACATAAGACATACATACATTAACGATCTTGGCTAATATCACCAGCCTCATATATCATGTGCCTATGAACATACCCTCTGTTTTAGTAAACCAAAATACAACTGGGAACTCTCCTTGACTAGAGGCTTGTCATCGGAGTAAGGCAGAGTTCCAACCAAGGACTGAGAACCTCATCACATCTCATGTGGTATACAAGAAGAACAAATTAGAACGCATCCTTCCCAGCACCTTAAAACAAAGTTATCCGGATCAATGGGGTTCCGTCACCACACTGACCCACATGGGTTTCAATAATGAGTACTCAAAGTTGTAAAGTCCAAATATGGCAAGACGTAGTTGAAAGCACCACAGTCTCCGCTTTGGCAAGTGATCCACAGGGCTCTATAACTATTTCCAGATCAGTCCTCCAAACACGGCAAAGTGTAGTTAAAACCACTACCACTTTCCGCTTTGGCACTTATAATCCTCAGGTGGGTCCACACAATACTCCTACTCTCTTCATAACGGTAATGCGTGGTAAATCCACTGCATTCCGCTCTCTCTCTGTATCAACGATGATACAGCTCTGTCATGTAATCTGTACCTTTCAACTCGGGCGCCACATACAAAAATGGAGAAGCCTCTCCACCTTATGCCCCCACTCACCGCTTCAAAGTGTCTCGAGCGCTACAGTCCGCACAGCAACAAACAGCAGGTCTGCCGTCTGAAATCAAGAACGCCCACAAGGGAAAAGAGCTCTAGGGAACAACAGTACCTCAATCATAAAAGGTGCCAAATGTCTTACGAACTCCAGGGAAGAACGGGAAATCAGCCACCGTCCTGAACACGAACCACAAACAGAATCACGCACAACGTTAGCTCAGGCCCGCCCTCCATACATAGAATACCTCCCGCCATGGCCTCATGGGAAATGTAGTTTTTAAGAGGCCAGGCAGGCGCGGCTGGCTAATTCCTGACATTATGCCCCCGTCAGAAGCGCCTTCTAGGACCAGGCTTGGCAGGAAATCTTAGATGGAAGGATCTAACAGCCCTCGGGGCATGTACGTTGCTCCAAGGTTCCCAAGAATCATCCTCCGCCGAATAGCCCTTCCAAACACCAAGTACCAAAGAACACCCCTACGAAGCTTGGAGTCCCGGATGCATTTCACCTCATATTCAAGCCCACCATCACACACCACAGGCGGAGGCGTCCTCCTCCTGGACGTAAGGGCAGGTTTCAGCAGGTGGACATGGAACACCGGGTGAATGCGCAGAGACCCATGCAACTTCAGCTTGTAGGCTACAGGGTTAATCCTTTTAACTATAGGATATGGGCCAATATATCTAGGGTGAAACACACTACGGGGCTTGAAACAAATGTACTTGGTGGACAACCAACCCTTGTTCCCTACCGCAAACTGCGGGCCTTTTAGTCTGTGACGGTCTTCCCACTGTTTATATACCTCCTTGGCCTTTATCAAGTGTGTCCGGACACCTTTATGCACCCTCCTCAGTAATTGTACCTTTTCCATAACAGAGGGCTGGTTTCTGAGATCCTCAGTTAGATCAACCGGCAGGGTATTGGCATCATACCCATAATTAGCTTTGAATGGAGACATCCCAGTGGAGCAATGCCAGGAATTATTGTAAGCCAGTTCGGTCATCCACAACAGCTCCACCCATGACTCATGAGCCTCCTTGGAGTAACACCTGAGATATATATTTTTTCAGAGTTTGATTCAACCTCTCCGTCTGTCCATCGGTCTGAGGATGGAAGCTAGTTGAAAGAGTTGAGTCTATACTCAATGCCTGACACCACATGCGCCAAAAACGTGCTATGAATTGTGGGACTCGATCTGATACAATTACCTTGGGGATACCATGCAGGCGAATGACATTACTAGCCAACAATTGCACAGTCTGTCCCACTGTGGGGAGATTTTTACAAGGGATAAAATGTCCCATTTTTGTAAGACTGTCTACTACCACCAAAATGGCCGAATAACCCAGATATAAAATCCAGTCTGATGTTCTGTCAAGGACGCTGAGGTGTAGGCAATGGCATGAGCTTTCCTTTCTTCTTGGTATTTTCCCCTTTGGCTCTTGTACATTCCTCACAGCGCAATATCCACAATGCAGCATTCTTGGCCAAAGTATCCCACCAGAAATGTCTCTGAACCAAACAAACAGTTTTACGTATGCCAGGATGCCCAGCCAGGGGTACAACATGGCACCATGCAAAAGCCTTTTTTGCAATTCAATTGCGGGTAGATACAATTTGTTGCCGTGAAATGGCAAACCTCGCCTCACCACTCGTACTGTTTTCTGTGCCGCCCAGGTTTCCCATTCACCAGGGGTTTTGTGAACCTTCACCTCCTCCAAGAACGTTTCAGCACGCACCACATACACCACTCTAGATGCTGGAATAATGGCATGAGTGTCCTCCTCCCTTGGTATGGCAGGCAATTCCTGCCGAGACAAAGCGTCTGCCTTGCGATTCTCACTGCCTGGCCTAAAGGTCACCAAAAAATCAAATTCTGCAAAGAAGAGCATCCAACACATCTGTCTTTGCGTAAGATGCCTAGCTGATGACATATATTGGAGGTCACGGTTATCCGTATACACAGTGATTTTATGGCGGGCCCCCCACAAATAATGTCTCCACTCTTGGAATGCTCTCTTAATAGCTAGGAGTTCGTTCTTGGCTGTTGTGTAGTTGGCTTCTGCCGGACTCAACTTTTTAGACAGGTAGGCTACCTGATGGAGCTGCCCAGTGTGTTGATCCCCTTGTGATAGCACAGCCCCAGTTGCCTCATCGGAAGCATAAGCTTCTACCACAAACGGATGTTCCACATTAGGATGGGAAAGCACTGGAGCAGTGATAAATGACTTTTTTTAAATAGTCAAACGCCTCCCCAGCCTCCTTGGTCCAGACAAAAGGCATCCCTTTTCTCAACAACTTAGTAATGTGGATTGCCGCTTGTGAAAACTGAAGAATAAATGTGCAATAATAGTTTGCAAACCCTAGGAAGCTTTGGACCTCCCTCATGTCCTTCGGGGCTGGCCAATCCTGTACTGCTTGTACCTTACGGTCAGACATATGCAGCCCCCCAGGACTAAGCATCACCCCCAGAAATTCCACCTCAGTCACTCCAAACTCACACTTGCTCAGTTTCACAAATAACCGATGCTCACACAGTTTGTCCAACACCCGGCAAACTTGCTCTGTGTGACACGATTCCTCCATAGAAAAACCAAAATGTCATCAATGTAGACCACAACAAAGAGATCTACATACTCCTTCAACACATCATTGATGAAAAATTGAAAAGCCGCCGGGGCATTGCACAAGCCAAACGGCATAACCAAATATTCATATAGGCCATATCATGTCTTGAAAGCTGTCTTCCACTCATCCCCCTCACTTACCCTGACCAAGTGATATTCTCCCCTCCAGTCTAATCGGGTGTAGATCTTCGCTTCCCTTACTTGATCAAGTAGAACAGGAATGAGGGGGAGAGGATACCTATTGCGGATGGTGTTCTTGTTCAACATACGGTAGTCCACACAAGCCCGTAAATACCCATTGGCTTTAGCAATCAAAAACAAAGGAGAGGCCGCAGGGGAACTGGATGGTCTAATTTTTTTTTTTGTAAATATATTTTTATTGCAGGAATTAGTATTAGTTACACATTGGTCAGTGATAAGGCAAGCGGTGATGGTGTCACCGACGATGAAATAACAATGTTACACGGCCATTCAGCCCACAACCCGGGGGTCGGGCGGCAAGTAATGTTGAAATGATGATTCGGGGCCAGCGGCCTTCAAATATGACCTGGTATAAGAAAGGTTTTACTTCTGCTTTTCCAAACAAAGAACACCCCCACTCTCCCCCTTCCATCTAATAAAACACTCCCAGAGGCCTAGTGTCCAATCAGAAAATACAATAATCCAACAGTATTATAGGAAACTAATGATGCTCCCTTCGTCCTCTATAACCCGCCCTCCTCCCACCCGCGCCATCGGTGTCCTGGTCAATATGCCAAGAGCGTGTGGTAGGAGACATTACGCATCCTGACGGGAATACCGTGCCTTTGTTGCACTACGGGGATGCAGGCTGCTCATCGGCCTCACTGTCAGTGTGGCTGGGTGTGCTGTGATCGCGCAGGGCCTGCACCAGTGCCTCCCACGCTTGTGTTGATTCTAGCGCCTTCTCGTTCTGCTGCCGCCTCGCTAGCTGGTATCGCAGGGTGCTCTCTCCCTCAGCCCACTTAAGAAATTCATTGCGCCATTTTGTGCCCGTTGGACCAACACGTGCCTTCCAGTGTCGAGTTATTTCCCGTTTCGCCAGGAGTAACACCATATCGATAAATTTGCTGGTGACTTTGTTTTTGGGAGTATGAGGAAACCAGTGTAAGATCCCCACCGCAACGTCAAATTGTAGGGACCGCTCCATCACCCTAGTAAGAGTATCCTCTATCAGCGTCCAGTACAAGGACAGAGCAGAGCAGGACCAAGACATATGAATAAGGTCAGCCCCTATCGTCCGGCACCTCGGGCAGGCCGCCGTGTCAGAAGCGAAGTACGCCTGAATCTTCTCCGGGTTCAGGTAGGCGCAGTGTAATATGTAAAAGTGGACCAACTGGAACCGAGCGTTACGTGTGCTCTTCCAGGCCCGGTGCATCAGCTGGGCCCACGTGGTCTCCGGGATGTCCTTCCCTATGTCCGTTTCCCACCGGGTCCTGAGTTTGTACAACGGAGGCAACCGCTCGTTGACCATCCTGGAGTACAAACATGCTACCGTTTTGACCGTTCCCGCCGCCATCATAACGTATTGACACGCCGACGACGTCTGTGGTTCCTCAAAATCATTCTGCCAGTGCGCTTGGAGTGCCCTCGTGACCGCCGCATGGAGCAAAAAGTCGCCCCGGGGTATGTCGAAGCGGTCCAGAAGCGCCTGGAAAGGCAGTAACACTCCATCTTCATAAAGTTTACCGATGATCTGTATGCCCGCTTCCTCCCAAGCCCGTAGTTGTGACCAATCGCCTCCATGCGGTAATGCAGTGAGCATCCCAAGAGGGATCTCCGGGGCGTACGGGTGGTTCATTCCCGACTTGCGTTGCACCCGGTTCCAGCACGATCTGATAGTGCGTTCCTCCAGTGTGAGGTCCCTCAGGGCCAGCCTCTGTTGCAGCGCGATATAGGATAGAACGTGTCTGGGAATGCCCAGCCACGCTCCTGCTCTGGTCCTCAAAACTCCCGCGCTATCTCCTGGGTGTAGGTCTTCAGTTGGGCGGCCAAGTAGTATACTTCAAAGTCGGGTACAGCTAGCCCTCCCTCCGCCTTAGGTCTCATTAGGGTCCTAAGTGCGACTCTGCGGCGGCCGGATCCCCAGAGGAATGCCACTAGCAGTGAGCTCAAATTCCTGCTGGTGGGATCCAGACCGGAAGCGTCCGGAAATAATATAGCAGTCGAGGAAGTGCCACCATCTTCAGCAATGCTATACGTCCTGCCACCGATAGGGGCAAGGTGGCCCAGAAGGACATGCTGCCCTTCAGTGCCCGGACGCATCGGGAAATGTTGCCCTCCAGGATGTCAGCAGGGCTGTGGTACACGTAAACCCCCAGGTATTTTAGGCAGCTAGGCGCCCACCTGATTTCTCTAGGGGTGTCGGGTTAGGGCACTCCCCCGTGAACCGGGAACAAACAAGTTTTCGCCCAGTTCACCCTGAGGCACGACACCTCACCGAAGGCAGTGAGTACTGCGTCGGCCCCGGCCAATGCCTTTCCAGCATCCTCCAGGAAAAGCAACAGGTCATCAGCATAGAGGGAAATGTACTGGCGCCCTGACAAGGTCCGTAGTCCTCTATAATGGGCTCCGGTGCGAATCGATAGCGCTAGGGACTCCACTGCAAGCGCGAATAGCAGCGGGGATAGTGAGCAGCCCTGTCTTGTGCCTCGTTCCACTTGGTACTGTTGGGAAATCAGCGGGCCTGATCTCACCCTAGCCAATGCCGAGGCATATAGCACCGTAGTCCAGCGCAAGAATCCCTCGCCTAGTCCAAAACAACCAAGCACCCTACGGAGGTAATCCCACTCTAAGCTATCAAAGGCCTTCTCCAGGTCGACTGATAGGATCATGGGTTGGGGGGCCTCACCATGGTCCTCCTCCAGCAGGCGGAACAAACGGCGTATATTCATCGTGGTGTTACGCTTAGGGATGAAGCCCGCCTGGTCCTTATGCACTAGGGAGCACATGTGGCTCAGCAATCTTGAGGCCAGGATGCTACTTAAGATCTTATAATCGACCGTAAGCATCGAGAGGGCCTGTATGACGCCGGATCGTTGCCCTCCTTATCAAGTTTGAGCAAGGGGACCACTAGGGCCTCACGCATCGAACCTGGGAGGCGTCCCAAACGCTTCGCCTCTCTGTAGATTATCAAAAGTCGCGGGGCCAGGAGGTCAATGAAGGTGGAGTAAAAATCCACCGGAAGTCCGTCTAGGCCTGGGGTTTTGTTCCTTGCCATCTTTTTAATGGCGCTGCGGATCTCCCCTAGCTCCACGTCTCTTCCCAGTTCTTTTGCCTGCTCAGGCTCCAGAGCGGGGATAGGTAAATCCTGTAGAAAAACATCAATGTGGGTAGTGTCCGGTGACATCCTACTTCGGTATAGCCTTTCATAGTAGCTCAGAAAGCAACTGAGGATTTCGGGTTGGGTATAGACCTCTACGCCCTCCGCGTCCCGCATAGCAACCGTGGGAGAGATACGCCTCGTAGGGTTGGCCAGCCAAGCCAGCAGCGCTCCCGATTTATCACCCTCAGCGAGCGACCTGGTCAGAAAAGCCTTGTAATCGAAACTACGCAGCCGTTCAACTTCAACAGCTACGGCTTCCTTCGGCACCGCAGTCTGTTGTTGAAGTTCCGGGCGGCCGGGGCGGAGGAGCTCCAACTCACGGAGTTTCCGATCAGCCTTACTAAGATCTTCCAGTAGGACCCGTCGCATCCCCACCTTCTTCGTTATGCAATAGCCCCTAATTACCACTTTAAATCATTCCCTCTTCTCCGTGAAGTACGCGGTGATCCTATCCTCCAGTTCCCTCCGGAACACCAGGTCTTCAAGCATCTTGGGGAAGAGCCTCCAAGTCGGAACACAGGGTGTTCCCGGTAGCCACCTAACGTCGGCCAGTAGAGGGTTGTGGTCGGAGATAGTCCTCGCCAGATACACAGATCTCACGGCCGTGGAAACTAGTTCTGCCAATCCCAGAAACCCATCTAAACGCACATGCAGTCACGGGCGCGGGGGTGCTGGGCTCTCCAGATATCCGTCAGTTCCCATTTAGTCTGCCATTCCAGTCTCCCTTTAGCCATCCGGTGGGTTGGGGTGTTCGGAAGGGGAGGATGAGATCTGTCAAGATCAATGTCCACCACCGAGTTGAAGTCCCCCCCGATCAAGAGAGGCCCCGATAGATAGTGGGCCAGAGAGCCCGACAGCGCTGCAAAGAAGGCCAGTTGGTCCACGTTAGGCGCATATATGCTGCATATGTTCAGGTCCTTTCCCCCCAGCTTACCAGCTATGGCCACAAACCCCCCCTCCGGATCCACTGTGTGTTTAGTTATCTGCAGGGGAACCCCGGCCCGCACCCAGATCAGCACGCCCCGAGCATAAGCTGAGTATGTGGTGTTGTATAACACCTCTCCACCTACGCTGCAACGCCAGCCCCTCCGACTTTGTTAAGTTTGTCTCTTGTAATAGAGCAATCTACACTCCTCTACGCACCAAGTAAGCGTGGACCTTATGTCGCCTGGACATGGAATGCAACCCACGCACATTCCAGGTTATGCACTTTAGTGTGGAAAGATCAGCTATTGTCCCACGGTACCTCTTCGAGCCTCCCCCAGCAACGCTCAAGTACTGGTAAATACAGTGAATGCCCCACACCGACGGTGTACCCCCCACCACAGTAACAAAACAACCCCCCAACACATCCCCTCACCCTCCCTCCCCAGAACAGATCCCAAATAGTGCCATCTAGTTCCCATCCAAACTGCGCCCACAAAAAAACCCAATACTATCCTGACGGTAGCCACCGCAGGTATGCCTTAAGGGCAAAAAGGGGGTCGGGTGTCGATAGGGGGTCTCCGCACCTCAAAGCTACCAAAGTGCGATCGAGCCCTAGGTTATGAGGGCTAAATGAAGGGCTTGTCCCCATCCCACCCCACGGTCAGTCACCCAGCAGTTCCCACATAGTCTCTTCCCCCCCCCCCCCCCATCACCTCCCCCTCCATTGAAACCGGCTCACCCGGGATCTTCCTTGGCCATCAAGCAGGCCCTCCGCTGTCTCTGGAGTTATCACCGGGAGGGTCACACTATCAGTCTCTGAGTCCTCCGTGTCCGTGTGACCCCCACCTCCGCCCGGCTCCGAATCTTCAGTTATTGGTCCACCCTGGGAGCCTGACAAACTGGAAACCATCTCCAGGACCCCTCGCCGTTCCGCCGCAGTCTCCACTTTCGAGGGTCGGCCAGGTCTGCCTCGGCGACTTTGGATCCTCTTAGACCTTCGTTGTAGGCCTACCTCCGAGGTAGTCGAGAGGGAGGACCCAGGGCCATCCTTGCCAGCTCTGTATAGTGCAAGCCAATTGCATGCGTCGTCCGGGGTATCAAAGAATTTGGTGGTGCCATCCAGGATGATGCATAGCCTCGCCGGGAAAAGCAAGGAATATTGGATGCCCTCGCTCCTCAGTTCTCGTTTGATCGCCAAAAAAGAGGCTCGTCTCCGCTGGGTCTCATAAGTGTAATCCGGAAAAATGTTCACCCGGCTGTTTGCCACCTGGTATGGACCATTTTGTCTGGCGGCATTGAGGAGTAGATCCCTGTCGCGGAAATGTAGGAGTCGCGCCACTACCGGGCGAGGCGGTAGGCCCTGCTGCGGCGGCCTAGCCGGCACCCGGTGCGCCCGCTCTTGGTGTAAAAGGAGGAGAGCCCCTCAGGTGCCACCACAGTTCTGAGCCAGTCCTCCAAGTAGGCCACCATGTCCCCACCTTCAATTTTCTCCGGCAGGCCCACCACACGAATGTTATTCCTCCTATTGCGCCCTTCCGCGTCCTCCGCTCTCCTCTCCAAAGCATCTATGCGGGTCAGAGCGTCCTTCATGGCGGCAGCCAAAGTTTTTTGCGCCGGTCCCAAGATTTCCACCGAGCTCTCCACTTCTTTGACCCTGTCCGAGAGCTTACCGTGGTCCACTCTAAGCAAGCCCAGGCTCGTCGCGACCTGGGCAATGTCTTGCTGAAGGGTTGACCGCGTATCCGTGATCGCCGCCTGGATCTGATCGAGTTGTTGCTGGATGTGCGTACTCCCCGACATCTCCGGGTCTAGCCGATCTTCTTTATCAGGCGCCTCCACGTCTCATGTGGCCTGGGAGTCACACTTAGTGCTCTTCGGTTTCCCCATGGCGGCCACGGTCGCCAGCGGAGGGCCTGAAGGCCGTCCAGTCAAGAGGAGGGTCAATCAATCCGTCCTCGATGAACCGTCTCCCCAACTAAGCCGCAGCGGCAATGGGCCGGGTGAAGGTCGACAACATGTCCCCTGGAAGCAAAAGTGTCGGAGGGGGAGAATGGTCACCGCCAGGCAGTAGTGCGCAGCCGGGGTCTTCGATCTCCACAAGATGCCGTCACCTGCGTCATCAATTGCAGGCCTTCCGGACCACCAATGCGGCCTATGTAGAGTTTGTGTCTAGGCCGATCTGCGCCCAGCTACTCTCGCTGTCCTCCGGTGTCCGGCTAGGGCTCAGAACTCTGCCAGTTTGGGTCGAATAGGCCCACTCGCTGCCGATTCCCAGGACCGAGATGGTGGCGATCGGCGTCGTCCTGAAGAAGGCAAGGCGTAGGTCCGCTTCCACTTCCCTCCATGGTTGTACGTCGTGTTCAGAGCTCGTCTGACCGGCGCTCTCGATGAGCACCGCTTAGTAAAATCATAGGTGTCATCAACCGTTCAAGTAGTCGCCATTGGTGTCGTTCCTCCAGGAAGGGAGGGAAGGGGAAAATGTCGCCGGAGTCGCCCTGGGTCAACAGGCTACTTCAGGACCACAGAGATGGAGCGGGCGCCATCTTGAGCTATCTTGAGCTCCGCGCCGATCGCCTCGTAGACTCTCGTTCACCTCGATCGGGCCTCACTGCAGGACCCCAAAGTCGCCCCTCGGGTCAGCACCCACAGCACTCAATGATCTGGGGGTCGGGGTGCCCGTATCGCCAGGGAATCAGGATTAATGGCGGCTCGATCGCGGAGCCAAGCGCTCAAGCGACCTCCACCATCGGCGCCCAAGCCACGCCCCCAACAGGATGGTCTAATGAACGCAATGCTCAAATAATGGTCTAAGTACGCCTTCAAATGGGTGCTTTCGGGCACTGACAAGGCGTATACTGTACAGGTAGGTATGGTAGCACCACCCACCAGGTCTATGCGGCAATCATACTCCCTATGAGGGGGCAGTAGTTCCGCTTTGGTTTCACTAAATGCATCCCCATATGAAACATAATCCTCAGGGAGTATAACCTCTTTTTCGGCAGCGGTAGCTGCAAAGAATGGAAAAGCCAAAACAGCTACTTGTGATGTGAGATATGGGACGAAATGATCTTTGCAGGTCTCAGACATAAACCGAAAAGGTTTTGTTTTCCAATCAATGGCAGGGTTATGGTGGCACAGCCATGGCATTCCTAGAATAACCTCATATTTATTTATTTATTTGTTTACATTTGTAATGCGCACAGCTACCCAACAAAGGCTTTCCCGGCGCGGCAGATCCCAATAGCAATGTGGTTACAGAAAACTAGATGTTAAAGAGCCATGTTTTTAAGGCTTTTCTGAATTTGATGTAATTCGACTCAGACCGCAATGTATGTGGCATTGATTTCCAGAGAGAAGGTCCCAGGAACGAAAAGGACTTGCCACCCATACGTGACAGCTTGGTCCTTGGAATTTCAAAATGATTTGCCGTGGAAGACCGAAGAGATCTGGAAGGACGATAGGGGCGCACCAGGTTTTGCAGATATTTAGGAGCGGTGTTGGTGGAAATCCTGTGCATAAAACATAGAGATTTGAATTTAACTCGGTTTTCAATTTTTAGCCAGTGTAGCTTCCTGATGTATTTAGTGGTTGGAGTAGAGATGGGAATTTTACAGAGTAGTCTGGCTGCTGCATTTTGCACTGATTGCAACCTGCAGACAGTAGCTTTGTTCGCCCCCAGGTACAAAACGTTGCCATAATCTAGCCTAGATGTTATTAGGGCATTGACAACTGTTTTCTTGGTGTTTTCAGGCAGCATCCAACAGATCTTTTTTAGCCATTTTAATATGGCAAAGCAGGTGGCTGAAGTCTTTACCGCTTGCTGATGTAAACTGAGTGAGACGTCAATAATGACGCCCAGTTTGCGAGCATGAGTAACCGGGGTAGGGGGGGTGCCCATTTCAGTTGGCCAATGTTGGGGTCCCCAAAGTTCTTTATTTTTGCCCAACACGATTAACTCGGTTTTTTCGCCGTTAAGTTTTAGGAAGTTTTTTTGCATCCAATCGGCGATTTTACAGAGTCCGAGTTGTAGGGTGGAGGAATTATCAGAATCTGCAGCTGATAAAGAAAAAAGCAGCTGGGAATAATCAGCGTAGGAAAACATTAAAAGCCCTGTTTCCTCCACTATTTTGGCCAGGGGGCTTATATACACGTTGAAAAGCAACGGGCTAAGAATAGAGCCCTGTGGAACTCCGTGTTTGAATGTCATGGTATCGGAGCAGGCAGTTTGTGAGAAGACCTAGAACGTGCGGTTTTCCAATAATGATCTAATCCAGTTGAGAGCTGCCCCACGGATGCCCAGGGAGTGGAGTGTTTGGGCGAGGACCGCATGCGACACGGTGTCGAATGCCGCGCTGAGGTCGAGCAGCACAAGGGCCACTGTTTCGCCTTTGTCCACCATGCGGCGGATATTTTCGGTTACCCCCAGCAAGGTAGTTTCTGTGGAAAAGCCTGCACGAAATCCCGACTGGTGGGATGGTAATAGGTCATGAGTGGTAATGAAATCAGTGAGGCAACGATGTACATGTTTCTCCAATATTTTTGCAAAGGTGGGCAGCAAGGATATTGGGCGGAAGTTAGCTGGCAAATTGGGGTCTGCGCCGGCTTTCTTCAGGAGCGGATGAATCATTGCATGCTTCCATTCACTGGGTACAAATTGTTCCAGTAACGAAGCATTGAGAAGATCAGTGATGGTAACCAAGACGTTGCTGTTAAGTTGCTTTAAGACTGAGCATGGCAATGGGTCTTTAGGTGAGCCAGATTTAATAGTTTTTAGCAGCCTTTGAACCATATCAGGGTTCAGCAAGGGCCAACTATCAAGTGTGACAGAAGATGCATTAACCGGAGTAGAGCAATCCGGAATGCCTGGGGCATTACCCGAGGTAGGTGATGCACAGTTTGGGGTAGCTTTAGTGGTTAACTTATATTTATTAGAAGCCTGATTAATGTCTTGGTGAATTTTGTCGACTTTATTGATGAAGAAGGCAGCTAGTAGGTCACATTGAGTTTTATTAAGTTCAGGTGGGAGTTGAGACGTATTCGAGCCAGCCAGCTCTTTTACTAGCTTAAAAGGTGTTTTGGAGTGGTCTAAGGCATTTGTGATTTTTGTGCAGATGAATTCTGCTTTAGCCTTGCTACACTGCTTTTGATACGCTATTAACTGAATTTTGTATTTTTCCTTGATTACAGGTGAGTAACTCCTCCTCCATTGACGTTCAAGATTTTTACATCTAGTTTTTTCATTTTGTAAAATATCGTTGAACCAGGGCGCAGGAGAGCGGTGGGTGTTAGGTAGCTCATACTGAGGAGCATCTATGATGTTTAAGGATAGTACCTCTGAGTGTCTCTCACCCTTTTGCGTCAACTGACAATACCACTTCACTTGTTCTTTCAGTGATACAACCGGACTTTAGAGGCTGACCATCTACCGCTAACACCTCCTCAGGATTCTCCCTTGGTACTTGGGATAAAGCCAGACGGGTCACCAACCCATCATCCATGAAATTCCCAGTTGCCCCGGAATCTAGCATAACCAATACCTGATGATTCTGATGCTCGCATTCAAGATTCATTAGAACTTCTATCCCATTTCCTCCTGTCACCCCCTCTTTCAGCCATACGACTATCCAATTGTAATGCTAAGTTAATCATGTCCACACATGAGGTGGACTGAGTATCAATCTGTGCCACAACGTCCTTTAATTCCTCTCTCCAACCCTGATAGAACAGAGACATGCGTTTTTCCTCAGGCCATTCAGCCTCAGCCACCAAACTGTTAAAAGTAGTTAAATAGGTTATCAAATCACCTTTTCATTGCCGCAAATCAAGCAATTCCCTATTGGCACTGAAAGTAGTGGCTCTTCGGTCGAACACCCGTTCAAATTCAGCTCTGAAGGCCGACCAATCGGACAGTATCGCATCATTGTTTTTGACCAACGGTACTGCCCAATTAGCAGCATCCCCCACTAAGTATGAAATAGCAAATGCTACTCAGGGAATGATTGTTCGGGAATGAAGCAGGTTTACACAAGAAGTGTAACACCTGCATCAGAAACACCTGTATTTTGCGAGGATCCCCTGCGTATCTCTGGGTTGACTAAAGGTATGGGTGGGGGAACAGTCACTTGTATCTGTGATGAAACAGATGAGGCATTAAAAGGATTCCTTGTAAGCTGCTCTACCTTCTCTTTTAATGTCGCTGTCTCTGCCTTGGAGGAGGCCAATTCCTGCTGGACTAATACCAGGGCATGTAATACATCCTCCATGGAGGCCATACTTGCTACAACTGGACCGGGGGAGTGAAATACTTGGGTGCGTGATTCTGTCAGGATACATTCCACAGGATCCAGATGCAGCAAGTATGTTCCACCTCCGGACCTCACCAACACACTGAGATAAATAATTATACAGGGTGTTTGAGTGATCGGGCGAGGGAAGGGAAGGAAGGGAACAGCAGGGAAAGGAATGCTGCAAAAGAAAGCACACCAGATTATTACATTCACATAAGCAACCTACTCTCATTAATTTCTCACTAGTAGAGTTTACTATTCACCTGGATCATGCTCTCTATGATTCCAGCTTCTGCAGACGTTTCATTGAACTCATAGAGTCTTCCTTCCCCTAAACAACATAAGACATACATTAACGATCTTGGCTAATATCACCAGCCTCATATATCATGTGTGTGTAACCTCAGCCTATGAACATACCCTCTGTTTTAGTAAACCAAAATACAACTGGGAACTCTCCTTGACTAGAGGCTTGTCATCGGAGTAAGGCAGAGTTCCAACCAAGGACTGAGTACTGCATCACATCTCATATGGTATACAAGAAGAACAAATTAGAACGCATCCTTCCCAGCGCCTCAAAACAAAGTTATCCGGATCAATGGGGTTCCGTCACCACACTGACCCACATGGGTTCCAATAATGAGTACTCAAAGTTGTAAGGTCCAAATACGGAAAGACGTAGTTGAAAGCACCACAGTCTTCCGCATTGGCAAGTGAGCCACAGAGCTCTATAACTATTTCCAGATCAGTCCTCCAAACACGGCAAAGTGTAGTTAAAACCACTACCACTTTCCGCTTTGGCATTTATAATCCTCAGGAGGGGGTCCACACAATACTCATACTCTCTTCGTAACGGTTATGCATGGTAAATCCACTGCATTCCGCTCTCTCTCTGTATCAACGACGATACAGCTCTATCATGTAATCTGTACCTTGCAACTCTGGCGCCACATACAAAAATAGAGAAGCCTCTCCACCTTATGCCCCCCCTCACCGCATCAAAGTGTCTCGTGCGCTACAGTCCGCACAGCAACAAACAGCGGGTCTGCCGTCGGAAATCAAGAACCCCCACAAGGGAAAGGAGCGCCAGGGAACAAAAGTACCTCAATCATAAAAGGCGCCAAATGTCTTACGAACTCCAGGGAAGAACGGGAAATCAGCCACCGTCCTGAACACGAACCACGAACAGAATCACACACAACGTCAGCTCTATACATAAAATACCTCCCGCCATGGCCTCATGGGAAATGTAGTGTTTCAGAGGCCAGGCAGGCCGGCTGGCTAATTCCTGACAGGGAACATGAATTAAGCCAATTTCAAAACCAGGGATAAATCAGAGCTTGTACCAGTCCAAACGAAAAATATATCGGATTTTTATTAGAGTCATAAATAAAAATCTGTTCAAAGTTGTCCACAAACAATTTAGCAAAATTGGGGGCATAAGAAGCCCCCATCGAGGTTCCCTTAACCTGCAAATAATACTGTCCGTCAAACTCAAAGTAGTTGCGTGTTAATGAAATTGTCAAGAGTTCCACAATAAAATCAGTCGGAACCAGCACAGGGGCTGTACCTTGAAACCTACATATACTTAGATTCAGTAACTGCCACATTTTCTTCCATAATTAGTGTTTTACCACATTTGCCACATAAACTATCTGCTGCATAATTTGCAGATTCGCCCCAAAAATAGTTTATAGCTCAAACAGATCGAAATTTTGTAAACGACCAGCTAAAATATGGGTCAGCACAATGCAAAACAAATTATAAAGATTAACGGCCAGATTCATCAAAGTGAAATCGGCTCGCAAAGGGCCAGATTCTGAGAATCTGGCCGTTTGCGAGCGCTATTTTTGCATTTGGGATTCATCATCCCAAATGCAAAAATCGCAATTACAGAACTCGAAATTGCGAAGATTCGCATTTAAGGAATCTCAATTAGAGGTTCCTTAAATGCTATTCATGAACCTTTTAAAAATTGCGAATTCGCAATATGGGGCCGCTATTTACCGCGAAATGTAACTTTGTGGTAAATAGCGAAAACTTAGAAAAATGCACTTCAGTGCATTTTTCTAAGTTGTATGTTACACACACACACATGTCCTTTGGACATGTATGTGAGCAACACCTGTGTACATTTGCATTTCAGGGGTGCTACAGGGTGTCCTTTGGACACCCTGGCACCCTTGAAATCGCATCCGTATTTGCGATTCGCAATTCGCAATTTGCTAATCGCAAATAAGGAAGCAGTAGAAATCGCAAAAAATATTGCGATTTCTACGTGCATCCCGTTTTGCGAGTCTGTAATAGCGATTCCTTAATAATTGCTAATACAGACTTGCAAAAGGGGACTTTGAGGAATCTATATGTAAATGGCGTCCTTTCACTTGACTTGCTTGATATTATTATTTTAACACCTGAACGAAGTGGGGGTATAACTTTTCTCAAAAAGTATAATTAGCTGTTAAAATGACAAAAAGGTGAAAAACTAATGTCACAGATTCGGTCGCATTATACCGTAACATTTGCCTTTTGTGCCATATAATTCATCCCTCCATTGATGCATAGTTCACGATGTTTAGTAATAGGGAATCAGTTATTTTTAATGTCAAAATATTGATTGTTTTATTAAACAGAGTTACATAGAACAATGGCGTCGTGCAAAGAAATCCCTTCAAATGTCTGAACATTGCAGATTTTCGTGGAGAGAAGTAAAGAAGGGGAAGAAAGACCAATATGGAGAGGATACAACAGTGTAATAGTAGTAAATTGTATGCGTCTATTAAGTATAGTGAAAAAGAGTCAAGAGAAAATAAGAAAGAAAGATCTGAAGACTGAACGATATGCCAAATGTCAGTAGCTTTGTTCAGAGGTCTAGCTTGTCCCATCTGGCTTGTATTGTGGGTTTTTATGGCAATTGTAGGAGGCCTATATTATTAACTCCTCTGATAAAAACAAATAGGCACATTCTATCAATTTTTTAACTGAGACCTTGGAGTATCCTTAGAACCTTTGCACAACATCCAGTTCGAAGTGTGAAATAAAAGAAATTGCTTCCAATCACTGTCAGTAAGCAACTAGAGACTAAGCCAGGCTCCCAGACTGTCTGCTAGTTGTGTTAACGAATGCTCAACCAAATGTTCTGTCAAATGCTCTAAAAATGCTTTGCATATAAAATAAACCTTGATAGACTACTTATGTGAATTTCGATCGACATTAAACAGATCCAGTCATACCAAAATCAAGTATTGTGCCCTATGAGCCTTTAAAAGATTCTTACGATAAAATAAAAAGTAGTTCCCATGAAGGCACCTATGGTTGCATTCCTCAGTTTGGTACACAACAGACATCTATGATCTTTACACCGAATAGAAGGTAGCTGGTCACTAAAGAGTGCAAGATGACTCTTAAAATATTATATTAAAACGTCCGAGGAGTCAATCACCACATTTAAAGAGAAAAAATACCCATCTGAAAAAACTAAATGGGACAAGGACTTGGTTCAAGCTGGATTACAAGGAACTCAAAACACCATTAATCTTACTGGACAAGATATATCGTCTGGTCTCCTTCCAAGGACAGGAAAGCCATTCTATGAAACAATTCTTTCAAATAGCTTACTTTTTGAACAAAGAAAGATGACCAAGGAAGAAGAGTGAAAGCAAATAATATTACCTATAACTAAACTCTAACCAAAGGAGAAGAGCATATCTGGAATAAATATAAACCACATTCTGCTGTACCAAACAAAGTTTAATTTGAGTAAAAGTAGAATAGGCTACCTGACATTGGCTCCAGTAACCCAGGTCATTCTTGTCAATTCCTCTGAACGCAGAGACACCAGTGGGGAAGAAAGGCAGACAGATGCTGAACTCTGTAGGGCTGAAAACCCCAGCATTTAGATGTCACGTCAAGACTTTCACTAATGCCTTGGTCAGCGACAAAAAATGAATGTAATGATCAGGGCTGCTTGGGTTACAAATAAATGCACTTTAACAGGCAGACATACTTTTTTTGGTCTCCAAAAGCGTTCAGCTGAGAAACATTTTTAAAATCTCCCTAACAAAATTAAAGAAGTGGCAAATAAAGTTGCTAAATACAAGGTAGACAACATTCTTTTTTTAACCTTTTTTTATTAAATAGTCAGCTTGCAAAAACATGATCATAGTCTTACATTGGGTTGCATTCTTTGTCGACGGCATACACATTCTAATATACATAGACATGTCATAATATCAATGGTTTCTTGGCGTTCAACAGTTCAATTCACACCAGCCCCTGTGCCCTCCCCACCTAACTAGATCTTACCCCCCTGCGCCCCCTGTAGTCTTCCCAGCCCTGCCAGATTCTCGCAGATTTCCCGGGGCATTCCCTGCTTTCATAAATGGTCTTTTCTGGCGCACAGCACCAGTCCATGTCCCTTTTCCACTGTGAGAACTTAGGCGGTTGAATCGCCCCCCCCCCTATTCCCCCGCAATATTCCTCTTCCAACCATAGCAGGCACCTGTAGCCAGATTCTTTGATATTTGGGCGAATTCAGGGGCATATTACCAAGGGCATTATCGCCGCATTAGCGGGACTTTTTCCCGCTAATGCGGCGATAATTTTATCGCCCTATTACCAACCTGTCGCTAACACCAGTTAGCGACAGCTTGTAGGCGATAGCGGGCATTTAGGGGCCCACTTTGCATGTCAGTGATAATTATCGCTAATGACATGCAAAGTGGGCGTGCCAAGATGTTAGCGACTGAAAACAGTCGCTAACATCTCTAACTCCTATTAGCAACTTTTGGAAATATTCACGCCAGTGGCGTCACTAGGGGGGGGCGGGGGGTGCGGACTGCACCGGGTGACACCAACACATGGGGTGACACCAATCTGCACTGCAACCTCGCCTCTGCTCTCACCTTTACTGTCGCTCCCTGTGCAAGCTTGTTCCTCATGCTGTTCACACTCGCCAGCGTCTCGCAGGAGATCTGCAATGCTTGACTGCAATTTTCTTTGCTCACAAGGCAACTCTATAGCAGCCTAGCTCATCTGAGGGTGCATGGTTTCCTATTTTTCAGTATCTTGCACAGTCCAGTTTTCCAGTGAACCAGTTCCAAATTTCAGCTTGCTCTTCACTACAGTGCCACCCGTTGCTCGCACTCTTGTTTATGCAAATCCAGGGAAGACAGATGGAGCTAGAGGGAGTAATACAGAGAGAGAGGGAGACAGAGGGAGTAAGACAGAGCGAGAGGGAGACAGAGGGAGCTAGAGGGAGTAAGACAGAGAGAGAGGGAGCTAGACAGAGAGTGGGGACTAGAGGGAGTAAGACAGAGAGAGAGGGAGCTAGGGGGAGCAAGACATAGAGAGAGGGAGCTAGAGGAAGTAAGACATAGAGAGAGGGAGCTAGAGGGAGTTAGACAGAGAGAGGGAGCTAGAGAGAGCAAGACAGAGAGAGAGGGAGCAAGAGGGAGTAACAAAGAGAGAGAGGAAGCTAGAGAGAGTAAGACAGAGAGAGAGAGGGAGCTAGAGGGAGTAAGACAGAGAGAGAGAGAGCTAGAGTGAGAAAGACAGAGAGAGAGGGAGATAGAGTGAGAAAGACAGAGAGAGAGGGAGCTAGAGGGAGTAAGACAGAGAGAGGGAGACAGAGGGAGCTAGAGGCAGTAAGACATAGAGAGAGGGAGCTAGACGGAGAGAGGGAGCTAGAGGGAGTAAGATAGAGAGAAAGGGAGCTAGAGGGAGCAAGACAGAGAGAGAGGGAGCTAGAGGGAATAAGAGAGATGGAGCTAGAGGGAGCAAGACAGAGAGAGAGGGAGCTAGAGGAAGTAAGACAGAGAGAGAGGGGGCTAGAGGAAGTAAGACAGAGAGAGAGGGAGACAGAGGGAGCTAGAGGGAGTAAGACAGAGAGAGAGAGAGGGAGCTAGACAGACAGAGAGGGAGCTAGAGGGAGTAAGACAGAGAGTGAGGTAGCTAGAGGGAGCTAGACAGAGAGAGGGAGCTAGAGGGAGTAAGGCAGAGAGAGAGGGAGCTAGACAGAGAGAGGGAGCTAGAGGGAGTAAGAGAGAGAGAGAGGGAGACAGAGGGAGCTAGAGGGAGCAAGACAGAGAGAGAGGGAGCTAGATAGAGAGAGGGAGCTAGAGGGAGTAAGATAGAGAGAGAGGGAGCTAGAGGGAGGAAGACAGAAAGAGAGGGAGCAAGAGGGAGTAAGAGAGAGAGGGGGAGCTAGAGGGAGGAAGACAGAGAGAGGGAGACAGAGGGAGCTAGAGGGAGCAAGACAGAGAGAGAGGGAGCTAGACAGAGAGAGGCAGCTAGAGGGAGTAAGAAAGAGAGGGGGAGCTAGAGGGAGCTAGAGGAAGTAAGACAGAGCGAGAGAGAGAGAGCTTGAGGGTACAAGACAGAGAGAGAGGGGGCTAGAGGGAGTAAGAGAGAGAGGGAGCTAGAGGGAGTAAGAGAGAAGGGGCTAGAGGGAGTAAGACAGAGAGAGAGGAAGCTAGAGGGAGTAAGACAGAGAGAGGGAGCTAGAGGGAGCAAGACAGAGAGAGAGAGGGAGCTAGAGGAAGTTAATTAGAGAGAGGGAGCTAGAGGGAGCAAGACAGAGGGAGAGGGAGCTAGGGGGAGTAAGAGAGAGAAGGAGCTAGAGTGAGTAAGAGAGAGAGCGGAAGCTAGAGCGAGTAAGAGAGAGAGAGCGGGAGCTAGAGGGAGTAAGACAGGGAGAGGGAGCTAGAGGGAGTAAGACAGAGAGAGAGGGAGCTAGAGGGAGTAAGACAGAGAGAGAGGGAGTTAGAACCAGTAAGAGAAGGAGAGAGGGGGCTAGAGGGAGCAAGACAGAGAGAGGGAGCTAGAGGGAGTAAGACCGAGGGAGAGGGAGCTAGAGGGAGTTTGACAGAGAGAGAGGGAGCTAGAGGGAGTTTGACAAAGAGAGAGGGAGCTAGAGGGAGTAAGACAGAGAGAGAGGGAGACAGAGGGAGCTAGAGGGAGCAAGACAGAGAGAGAGGGAGCTAGATAGAGAGAGGCAGCTAGAGGGAGTAAGATAGAGAGAGGGGGAGCTAGAGGGAGGAAGACAGAAAGAGAGGGAGCAAGAGGGAGTAAGAGAGAGAGGGGGAGCTAGAGGGAGGAAGACAGAGAGAGGGAGACAGAGGGAGCTAGAGGGAGCAAGACAGAGAGAGAGGGAGCTAGACAGAGAGAGGCAGCTAGAGGGAGTAAGAAAGAGAGAGGGAGCTAGAGGGAGCTAGAGGAAGTAAGACAGAGAGAGAGAGAGAGAGCTTGAGGGAGCAAGATAGAGAGAGGGGGAGCTAGAGGGAGGAAGACAGAAAGAGAGGGAGCAAGAGGGAGTAAGAGAGAGAGGGGGAGCTAGAGGGAGGAAGACAGAGAGAGGGAGACAGAGGGAGCTAGAGGGAGCAAGACAGAGAGAGAGGGAGCTAGACAGAGAGAGGCAGCTAGAGGGAGTAAGAAAGAGAGAGGGGGCTAGAGGGAGCTAGAGGAAGTAAGACAGAGAGAGAGAGAGAGCTTGAGGGAGCAAGACAGAGAGAGAGGGGGCTAGAGGGAGTAAGAGAGAGAGGGAGCTAGAGGGAGTAAGAGAGAAGGGGCTAGAGGGAGTAAGACAGAGAGAGAGGAAGCTAGAGGGAGTAAGACAGAGAGAGGGAGCTAGAGGGAGCAAGACAATGAGAGAGAGGGAGCTAGAGGAAGTTAATTAGAGAGAGGGAGCTAGAGGGAGCAAGACAGAGGGAGAGGGAGCTAGAGGGAGTAAGAGAGAGAAGGAGCTAGAGTGAGTAAGAGAGAGAGCGGAAGCTAGAGCGAGTAAGAGAGAGAGAGCGGGAGCTAGAGGGAGTAAGACAGGGAGAGGGAGCTAGAGGGAGTAAGACAGAGAGAGAGGGAGCTAGAGGGAGTAAGACAGAGAGAGAGGGAGTTAGAAGCAGTAAGAGAAGGAGAGAGGGGGCTAGAGGGAGCAAGACAGAGAGAGGGCGCTAGAGGGAGTAAGCCAGAGGGAGAGGGAGCTAGAGGGAGTTTGACAGAGAGAGAGGGAGCTAGAGGGAGTTTGACAAAGAGAGAGGGAGCTAGAGGGAGCAAGACAGAGAGAGAGGGAGCTAGAGGGAGTAAGACAGAGAGAGAGAGGGAGACAGAGGGAGCTAGAGGGAGTAAGACAGAGGAAGAGGGAGCTAGAGGGAGTTTGACAGAGAGAGAGGGAGCTAGAGGGAGTTTGACAAAGAGAGAGGGAGCTAGAGGGAGTAAGACAGAGAGAGAGGGAGCTAGAGGGAGTAAGACAGAGAGAGAGGGAGACAGAGGGAGCTAGAGGGAGTAAAACAGAGAGGGAGCTAGAGGGAGCTAGACAGAGAGAGGGAGCTAGAGTGAATAAGACAGAGAGAGGGAGACAGAGGGAGCTAGAGGGAGTAAAACAGAGAGAGGGAGCTAGAGGGAGCTAGACAGAGAGAGGGAGCTAGAGGGAGTAAGACAGTACCTAGCGCCGTACATTTCCGACAGAGGTGGTCCATGCATTAAGTCGTGAGGGGGTGACACCATGAGTTACCCGCACCGGGTGACACCAACCCCAGTGACGCCACTGCAATATCTCCAAAAGCTAACGCCTGCTAAAAGCAGTTCTTAGCCATGTTAGCCAATGGAAGGTGGATAACATGGCTAAGAGCATTGTCATGATAATGCATGAATATCGCTGATTTTTCAGCGATATTCATGCATTTCGCCGGATTTTTACCGCTTTTGAGATAAACCTTGATAATATCAAGGTATCTCAGCGTTAAAAATCCTCGGTGTGCGGCGATATTTTTTTTCCGCTAACCAAGCAATAGCGATAATTATCGCTATTGCTTGGTAATATGCCCCTCAGTTCCCCAGTTACACACAATATATGCCATCAGGGGGACTTCCTGTTCCAACACCTCTGACATAATTCAGACCACCTTCGTCCAGTAAATCTGTATGATCGGGCAATCCCACAGGATATGAAAAAACATTCCCTTCGGGGTATAACCCTCTGACCCTCCTCAGTTAAGAAGCGCCCCAATTTAAACATAAGTGCTCGTGTAGTAGGACATATGCAGGACTCCCATACCTCTCGGACCTGGTTTAGTAAATCTGGTGAGTTGGTTATACGTTTCTTGTATGTACAGGACAGTGCCTTCTCCGGAATTGGGTCCAGCAACTGTCTTCTAAAGGACTATACTTGGGGAATCTGGTCTACATCCTTAAGATGTCTGCCCAGCGCATGCTTCAACTGCAAATATTTATAGTGTTCCGTGGGTGCCAACTGAAATTCTGCCTGCAGCTCTGAGAATGATAACACCGCCGGTCTCGGACTCACATCCCCCAGCATACAATATCTATTCGCTTCCATTTTGAGAAGCCCTGCAAACGACCCACCTCCCAGAGCATGTCACTAGTCCACAAAGGAGTCTGCTCCGTCAGCCGTCCCGTCCAGCCCAACAATCTAGTAGCCTTAGTTCATGCCGTCCGTACTAATTGAATATGCGGGGTCATACCCTCCTGTCTCTCCAGACCATAAAATGCCTGCAGGTATCCGTCTTCCCCCATTGCCCAGTGGTCGACCTTATATGCCGGATCATTCCTATCTGCAAAGGCCCAGTCGTTAATGACCATAAGTTGTGACGCCCAATAGTACTTTTGGATGTCTGGGACTGCCAAAACCCCGCCCTCGTAAACACCTTTCTGGAGTTTGGCCAATAATATCTGTGAACCCCCCCCAATCCCAGAGCAATGTTATAAACTCACTGTCTACCTCCTTAAAGAATGTGTCTGGTATTTGACAGAGGGTATTTTGTAGAACAGAGTATCTGTGGCAGCGACATCATCTTGAAGAGAAATTGTCAGCTTCCTCCAATGTGCGAAGCCACTCTTCAGACCATTCGACTGTGGCTTTAGATTCCTTGCCAAAAACGCTGTATCAGATTTTTCGATCTGTATACCCAGGTATTTAAAATTAGTTTTAATCTGAAGTTTAGCTTTGGCGGCTAGTCGGGGGTGGCCAATCCGATCACATATAGAGGAGGGACTTATCCCAATTGATCTGTGTCACGGTGACGCCGCGGAGGACGGACGGGGTGGGGACATTAACAGCTGCTCGTTTCCACCCCGTACACAGGACACGTATGGCCCCTTTAACACGGCTTGGGCTTCCCCGGGGGCGGAGTCCACAACGCTGACGTCAGCCTCAGTGAGCCTGTCAAACGCGGAAGAGGCGGTTAAAGGGAGAGGAGCGGAAGGCGAAGGAGCGAAAGCCTGAGGAAGAGACAGAGTTTTGGAGCAAGAGCTGGAGGAGTGTACTGGAGAGAGCGGAACAAGGACGTCAGGAGACAGCGGAATCAGGTGGACCGAAGAGCCAGGAGGCCAACTAGACCGCGATTCGCCCGCCACGCTTCTGGAGAAGTGTGGCTGGAGAAGGTACGAAATCTTATACAGCGCTTTACATTTTCACGGGGACGGACTGGGTAGAATAGGTCGGGGAGGTCACGGGCTGTGTTTCGTATTTTTTTCTCCCATCACCCTTATTCTCTACGTTCCTTACTTTTTGTGCATAAAATAAGTGTATGCTGGCAGCCCCTGGTGACTCCTCACACCCGGTCCCCTTCTTGAAACCCTGTGGTCGTTGAACCCCATCCGTAATACATGTGGTCTCTTTCCTTCTATCACGCCGGAGAAACACAGAGACTCCTTCCCGGGAGAGGCGAGACCACGGCAAGGAGAGCGGTTCCAAGGATCACCCTTCCCCGACCCCAGAAGCAAGTCTGCCGGGCCCCTACAAATCCTTGGATCGATGTTTGGACCTTTGCTTTAATTTAAATAAAGACCCTGCAAAATAGTGGTGTTTTGCCGATTTTTGCTTCTCCACCCAACCCCACCCCACTCCTACGTGACAATCTGATACCCAGAGTAGCCCTCAAAAAGCTTGAAGATCTGGAGCAATAGGTTAATTGTAAACCATGGTCATGTTGCGTACAAGAGGACATCAGTGTACAACAATATACTTTTCTTCCACTGGTCGCCCCCATAGATACCCAAGATTACCGGATCCCCTCTGACCCATGTCACCAAGGGCTCAAGCTCCAGTGCAAACAAGATGGGTGAGATGGGGTAGCCTTGCCTTGTGCCTTTTCGAAGAGTAAATCAGTGAGCTACCGAGCCATTTACCCGTACTCTGGCCATGGGCTGGGTATAAAGCAGCTTGATCCAGGCGAGGAACCGGGGCCTGAAGCCAAACCTCGCCAGGATTTCAAACAGATAGTTCCATTCAATACTATCAAACGTCATGCGGCCATAAAGTGACAAGAGGCCCACCTCCACCCCTGGATTGGACCTTACCAGATGCATTACCCCATACAGTAGTCGCAAATTGAGCCTGGTACTTCAGTGGGGCATAAAGCCCGACTGATCCGGGTGTATCAGAGTAAGAATGGGCACCAGAAGTCGATTCACCAAAACTTTAGCCAGAATGTGGACTTCTAAATTTAACAACGAGATCGGGCGATACGAGCCACACTGATCCGTTGGTTTACCGACCTTGGGAATCACAACTATTGTCGCTGTTTAATCTGTAGCGAACCACGATCGCTCCCCTCATTAAACATGGCTAGAAGGTGTGGAGCTAATGTGTTGGCTGTACATTTTGAAAGTTCTATAAATAGTCCATTGGTCCATGTTATCTCCCTATCTATAGAATCTCTGCAGGAAGGTCACAACAGTCTTGGGCCTCCTAACCGGGGTAGAATCAGAGCTCCTTATAGTAGTCAGCGAATAAGTGTGCCGTGTCCACTGAGTGTGTGCTCCCATCCCGGTCCTTTATTTCCACCACCCAGTTCCTCTCTATCGTGTTCTTCTAGTCATGCAATCATTGTATTAACCTTATCCCCAGGTCATTCTTTTTTGTGTAGCCAAGGCAGCCGACCTGGCTGCGTTAATAGCCATATCCTGTAATTCACTCCTCCGAAGATCGATTGGATTCACCAGCTCCCCATCTTTCCTCCCACCCTCCAAATAGAGTGCTTCCATCTCAAGTACTGATGTCTCCAATGCATCCCAGTGCAATCTCTTTTCCTTGTTTTCTATCCCAATGTATGCTTGGATGTAACCCCTCATTACTGGCTTAAACGCTTCCCACAGGGTACCTGCCTCCTTCACTGACCCTAAATTCTCCTGAAAGTAAAGTTGTGCTCTTTCCTTGACCTTCTGGGTGTTCACTTTAATCTGAAAGAACCAGGCATTCAAGCGGGGTGGCAACGTATATTGTTATTTCCACTGGAGAGTGATCCGATATACCCAGGGGTCCGATTCTAGCATTAATAAACCACCATTCACCTCCTCGGTGTGCCAAAAATGTGATTTAATCGTGGATAACTGTCATGGGCAGCGGAATAAAAGGTGTATTGCCTGACACCAGGGTTGTGTAACCTCTAGAGATTGATCAGCCCAAACGCCTCAGTAAATACGGGAAGTGGCTCCACACCCCTGGCTCACTGCCACAGTGTCTGTCTTGCCCTGAGTCCATCATAGAGTTCATATCACCTCCTAGTACCAACACCCCCGGGGGAAGGTTCAGCAAGAAATCTCCCAGTGCTGTGAACGCCTCAGAGTGCGCCATTTGCGGGATATAACAGGAAACTCGATTAAGAGCCTGTGCCTCCCAACTTCCAGCAAGAGCCACAAATCTGCCCAGGGTGTCATGCCACACTTTATTGACCACTAGTGGGACCCTGGCCTTAAACAAGATTCCCACCCCATGGGATCCCGATGTATAACCCACATGTGCTACCAATCTATAGCCATATCTATCCAGCGCTTGATACATCTGACCCTGGAGATGCACTTCTGAAGCAACACAATACTCAGGGAGTGGCGATGCAAATATTACATAATTCCACGCTTGATACGGTTCCCCAGTCTGTTTACATTCCAGGATATAATATTTAGGCTGGTAATACCCTGAGTGCCCACCCGTAGCCCTCCGGAATGGGCCCGAGCCGTTCCTTGCCTGACTACCCGTTCCTGCAATACCATCCCGGTCTTAATTGTCTCATCATGACGCTCTCGAAGGCAACAACCCATGAACATGCACAACTTTACAACAAAAAACTTTTACAAAGCTTAACAGTTTCCCCCCTGTCCCTATCCCCTTGTCTGCTATCGAGTGCTACAACTCCCACCACCCCAACTCGCAGAGTGCCTGTCACCCCAAACAAGACCATCAACGGTGGGGTTGGTCGGTGCCGAGCTCCTGAGGCTCCTACCCCAGGTCCCCACACCCATTGCATTAGCAACAAATAGTTCTGTCCTATAGTGACCACAATAGCAATGTATGACAATATAAGGCCATTCCGGCCGTGCGGTCGTTTGCCCATACATTCCAACCACCCCCGTTCAGTGTTCACCCTCATGTAACCCCAACGTTACAGTCTGTGGATCATCCTAGGGAGACCTCCACGAATTCCAGACCCTTCATGCGTCCCATCAGTCAGATTCCTCTCCTGTCGTCCTGCATCTCTCGCCATTTTCCTCTTTGCAAATTGGAACCAGTAGACAACACTCTTAAGAAGCCATGTTATCTAGGCATTGCGTTCATTAAGCGCCATTGGTAATGATCTTATCAGAAGACTGGAAAGGAAAACATCCTGTGCAATTGGGTGAAAACTAATTAAACAGGCTTTGTTAAAAACAGACAGGGAATTCAAATCCTAAATTGTTTGCCATCATTGTTTGAATCGCTGAAAAGACGCAGAAGTCCTGGGAGCAGATTTACTAACATTTTGCACCCGGTTTGCATCACAAAAGTGACGCAAATTAGGCACATGGGGCCAGATGTTCGGCTTTTTATTTTTATGGTCGCAAACGTGGAATCGGCAAGTTTGCCCGTTTGCGACCACAAAGTAGGTCTGGCCCATGTACAAACCCTATTTTGCTAGTCGGTAACCTACTACTGACTTGCAAAATAGGGTTTGCGACTCACTATTAGGAAGGGGCATGCCAAGGCCAAACCTTCCTAATAGGAAGTCCCAATGGTATATACCATTGTTTTGCAACAGCAATAGAGGTCGCAAAACACTCAGTTTACTTGTGGATTTGGGGGTCTTTTGGCAGACCACCAAAGGTGTCAGGGTCACCCTATAGTCCACTGGGGTCCGGAATGCAAACTGAGACCAACACTGGAGCCAGAGAGAAAGGATATTTATTACAGTCTCATGAGATGGAGAGGGCATCAACAACAGACACCCATAGCTGTCTGAGGAGGCAGTCTGTTAGAATGGTCTTACTTCACTACTTATATACTCTTTATCCTGCCCCAGGCATGTAAGGGAGTTGTACCAATCACACATTATTACATTCCTAAACAAATGGAAAATCTGGAGGTTCAGCAGGTGAGTAGCCTTTGGGGTTTTAGCAGGATATGGGCAAAACATTATAATTACATGGTTCAACGAGGTTAATCTGATTTAGATGGCACGGCAGGGCATAGCATGATTACATATCAAACAAAGGTTAATCTGATAAGCACAGGTAACGTGTGAGGACCCTTTAGGGTGTAGACAAAAGGCATGTTTATTACAATGGAGTCCACAAATATTTAGCTGTTTACCACTGCAGGGCACAGGTGAGGTATGATTACACAGCAAACACCGATAGGCCTGTTGATGGACGCCTGCAGGGCGCAATGTACAGGGTGAGGACGACAAGCATCTGAGAAATTCCCTGCCTGACTGGTTGAGCACTAGCTGGTCAATCAGTGTCAGGCCAAAGCATGAACAGAATGTCCGTGCAGGAATGCAAATGGTCAAAAGTTTGAGCTTCAAAGTATTCGTGATACGGAAAGAAAGTCAGTCACAAGGGTACAGCACAAAAATGGTGGAGTGAGATGGCAAGACAATAGACCCACTTTCCACAGTCCTTCCTTTTACCATAAGCGAAACCATTTTCAGTCAATTACAATGTTCATCAATAGCTGTGTCTCACGTTCAGTCATTATCTTGTCGTTTTTGGCATGGGCATTCATGGGGACTGGTTTGATAGCATTTGCACATAGACCGCAAAGTGGGGGGCCACAAAGAAGGCAAAGACAGCAGAAGAAGATCAGTGCAAGAGGTACTAGGATAATCATTAGTACCTTCCATCCCCATGTCAGTAGGAGTTGCCATATTCAAGAACCAAGAGACCATGAGCCTGTATCTTGATGGAGGTCGGAGGCTATTCGATGGAGTGTGGAAATAGCCTCGTAGACAGATGATGAATAATCCGGAACATACACGCAACAGCTGGCGCCAATGATGCGACATGCTCCTCCGCGGTCAGCTAGAATGACATCTAGCACCATTCTGATCCGAAGAGTGAGGAGGCGTACCGCTTGGAGCTCCGCAGTGTTATTGGCCAGAATACCAGCTGTGATGTTGACGGTGGCTTCCATGTGGCGAATGGCTTCACTGTTTGCCATTGGTCTCCAGAAAGGAAGGATGCCCTCCATGGCATCCAGGAATTGTTGAGAGGTTGTGTCTGTTTGTTCGGCCACATTGTCGCTGCGGCAGGCGCGATGATGAAGAGGAGGCGCAATGTAGACAGGGGGGAAGGAGGAAAGCTATGTAACATGTGCCTCCCCAGTTCTCGTGAAGCCAAGTGTACGCCTTTGTTCTGCACACAAAGTAGGTGTTTGGGGAGGCAACAAGGGGCGGTGGAGATGTCGTATTCAGAGTCATTGTCATGGCACAAGAGCTGTCCCCAACGTACCCAGTTCCCAAGCCTCTGATACACATTAGTCCAGAAATGCGAACAACAGCTAGCGGTGAGGTCCGCTTGTCAAGTGTCCTTGTTTTGAAGCTGGAGAAGCGTGTTCTACTGGTAGATTCGAATACCAGCATTTCCTCCTTCTCGTCCTTAGACATGCTTGTAGAACTGTTCTTTGGGCAAACAGCATTGTCTGTCCTTTTCTGCCAGAACTCATCTTGCAATTGTTGGAGAGGGCTGTCGGCAAGGCCGCTTGACTGATGGGCGCCCATGATGAGCGACATCCAGGCAGCACAAGAGGCATGTATGGAGTAAGAGTAAGGGAGGAAGGGTATGTTATTCTCCATGGAGTGAGGCAGGAGACCACAGACCCAACAGTTCGTTTTATTCAATACCTCATTGTGTTGATTCAACATTTGGATGAAGGTGTTGTTCCAAAACTCTTGTCGCCTATTTTTGTGATCAGGGGACAAGGAGACATGGGAGTGTTCAGGAGGCGTGGCATCAGTGGGCAATATGGTATCCTTGGCTGGTGCCCCTTCCTCTATGATCCAGAAGAGGATGGCGAAGATGATAGTGAGGAGAAGAACTGTTGTCAAAGCTATTTACCTGTTATTATGCAGTTTGTTGCATAGCGCTATCTTCTGTTTGGAAAATTGAATTGTTTCATTGTCGGTCATAATCAGTGTTCTTTTGGGGCCCTACAGCAGTTGGAGAGTGAAGGTGAGCCCTATGCATCGCCGATAGCTGGTGGTTGCTTCTCCTGGCTAGGCTTCTCAGTACCCCGTTACCCTGGAACACCAATCCACCCTTCCAGATAATACTACAGCCCTGCAACTTTTGGCTCACCTCCCCTGCCCAGAGGCCGTGCGTGGGTGGAGATTGTATCTTTCTTTAGTTGGCACGGTGTTATCTTTGAACAATTCCAGTTCTGGTTCTAGTAGACCACACACAGGGGGGTCGCACGTCAAAACTTCCTTGTAGGTGGACAAGGTGGGATCAGTTTGAGTGATGCTGGGGACCCTCCGGCAGTGAACAGCATGGATCCAGGATTTCTTGCCTTCCACTCGCAGGGCCGTTCTGGTGGTCAGCAGGACTAGGAGCGGTCCTTTCCACCGGGGTTCCAGCGTCTTTTTGCGGGCAAAATTCTTCACCAGCACATAATCCCCGGGCAGGATGGGTTGTCCCGGCACAGTGGATTGATCAGGCAATGCTTCCTGGACCTGCTGATGAATGGAAGACAAAGTACGTGTAAGTACGGACAAATAATCACTCAATAATTCACAAGGAGAATCAGACAGTGTGGTAGCGGGGGGTGCGCCCCAGATGTTCATTGTGCGTCCAAAGACCACCTCATATGGAGTCAATGAGGTGCGGGAATGCGGGACAGATGGTAGCGCATCTGGCCATTTTAGCCCTGTTGTTTCTACTATTTTGGCTAGTTTGGATTTGATCGTGGCATTATATCTTTCCACTAGGCCTGCTGATTGGGGGTGGAAGACTGCATGAAATTTTTGTTGAACCCCTAATACTGATAGTAAATGCTTGACTATTTCTCCAATGAAGTGACTCCCACTGTCACTCCATAGGACCCGGCAAAGGCCGTAGCGGGGAAAGAATTCCTTCAGCAATATCTTGGCGGTGGTTAGGGCAGTGTTGTCTCTGACCGGGTAAGCCTCCACCCATTTGCTGAATGCGCAAACAACCACTAAAACATACTTTAGGTTGTTGCATTGTTCCATTTGGATATAATCCATCTGCAGGACTTCAAAAGGTGATGTAGGGATGACATATCCTGCTCGTGGTACTAGAGTCCCTTTACCTACATTGTAGTGGAGACAAACCAAACACTGTTGGACCAGCCTAGAGGCAGTAGACCAGAGTTGGTTGTTATCCCACACTTCCTGTAATATTTTAGTCATGGTGGCATTTAACAATAGCTAATGTTCTGGGTAGTGTCAAGGCTTGGAGCAATGCAGTGACTAAGTCGCCATGCTGAATGGGCGTACCATGTGATGTTAAGACCCTCTTTCCTCACAAAGGATACCAAAACTCTGGGCTACCCATAAGGCGTACTGGCTGTCGGTATAAATGGTGACAGCGAGATCCTGGCTAAGGATACAAGCGCGGATGAGAGCTATAAGTTCTGCGGCCTGAGGTATGCGTGCAGTCTCAACAATGGTGTTGGTAGTGGTGACGGCATAGGCAGCAGATGTGGTACCGTTTGATAGATTAATACAAGACCCGTCCACCCACAATTGCCCATCCTGTTCTGTGAGAGTGGTGTATTTTAAGTCTACCCTTCCCTTAGTCTGTTCTTCTGTTCGAAAAAGGCAGTCATGTGGTATGTCTGGAATGTCAGAATCTGTTGTGGGCAGGAGTGTGGCAGGGTTCAGGGTTGCACATCTTTTTAGCGTGCTATGGGGTGATAAAAGCCTAAGTTCGTATCCTGTTAGTCGTGCACTAGTGAGGTGTTGTGTCTTTGTCTGATTCAGTAATATGTTGACTGCGTGTGGAACTATTACCGTCAATCTAGATCCCAACACGATCCCTTCACTTTGTCGGATAGAGACGGCCGCTGCTGCAACCGCTCTAAGGCAGGAGGGTAGACCTCTGGCCACAGGGTCTAGGGTGGCTGAATAGTAAGCACATGGGCGTTGTTTGGTGCCGTGAATTTGGGTCAGGACTGAAAGAGCACATCCTGAGCGCTCATGGGTGTAGAGGCAGAAGGGTTTAGAGTAGTTAGGTGTGCCCAATACTGGTGCAGAGCAAAGAGCGTGGCGTAAGTCTTGAAAGGCTTGGTCATGTTCATGTGTCCAAGGAAGAGGTGTGGATGTATCTTTCATAAGTAAAGCAAGGAGTGGCTTAACTATGAGGGAGAAATTTGGTATCAATTGGCGACAAAAGGAAGGGAGTCCAATTAGTGCACAAACATCTCTTTGGGTGGTGGGAGAGGAAAGGTGTTGTATTGTTTGGATGCGGTCAGGTGTGAGAGTACGTCCCTCCTTAGACAGCAGATGGCCGAGGTAGGTCACCTGCTGTCTACAATACTGTAGCTTATTCTTTGATACCTTATGGCCCTGTGATGCCAAAAAGCGTAGTGTAGTAAGAGAGGCAGTGCGAGCCAGGGCCGGAGTGTCTGCAGCCAACAGAATGTCATCAACGTATTGGATGAGAACAGCGCCGGGTGGTAACTGTATCTGGTTGAGCTGTTGTTTAAGGGCCTCGCTGTAGATACTAGGGCTTTTAATATACCCTTGAGGAGACCGACAGAATCTGTACGATGTGTTTTTTATGGTGAAATCAAAAAGATAGTGTAAATCAGGGTGTATTGGTATGGAGAAGGCATTTTTTAGGTCTATTACTGTAAAGGTGGTAGCAGTTGAGGGGATAATTGTCAATATAGTTCTAAATGTAGGATACTTTTAAAGCGCACAGCTGCCCATCATCGGGGCGTCCCGGCGCTGTATAACACTGTGGAACCCTTCCTGGCTCTCCCTGTGAGATGCCCCTCCTGGGCACCCCCAAGGTGAAGCCAGGCATCCCAGTATTGTAGGGGCTGTTGTGGATATTAAGCAAGCTATTGCCCAGAGTTGCAGAGTGGGACCCCATGATTAGAGTAGGCGCCGAAGTGTGAATTATCGAGTCCCCAGACAAATGAGCCCAAGACCCTGCCGTGTCGGGAATTGAACCCTGGTCCCGGGCCAGACCTCTGCATCAGGGTCTGCCGCTCTAACCATTGAGCCACACTCGTCCATTTATGTCAGAGACCACAGGATATTGTGGGACCACGATTTTGATGACTGCGCGGAGGTCAATGACAAAAGGGGTGGACGTACGTTTCAAAACTGGAGGAATGGGACTATTGCAAATGTTAGACTGAACTTCCTCAACTACCCCAGCTACAATCATATCCTGTACTATAGTCATGAGAGCTTTTTCGCCGTCTGCAGAAATTTTATACTGAGGGAGGCGGGGAAGAGGTGCATTCTGTTTTACTGTTATGTGGACAGGCTCCATCACAATCTCCCCTACGTCGGTGTCCGTGATGGCCCACAGGGTGTCAGGTAACTGGGACAAATCCTGCTGTTCGTAATCAGTGAGACAATAAAGGTGGGATTCATAATCAAGGGGGCAATCATTATCAAACAGTATAACTCGGACATTCTGAGGAGAACAGCGAATGGTGGCTCTGAAGTGCTTTAAGAGATCAATGCCCATCAAATTGTCTGGGCAGTTTGGTGAGAGCAGAAAAGAGGCCATCACTGCGTTCCCCTGTATGTCCAGGGGCACCTTAGTAGAAAGGGGGTTGGTGGAGGGCGTGCCGTCAAATCCTACAAATGTGACCGATAAGCCAGACAGGGGCGCCTTAGGAATCAGTTTATGTGAGAGGGCACTTCTAGATGCCCCTGTGTTGACCAAGAATTTCCCCTGAGTTCCAACCACTGAAGCTGTGACATAGGGGCCTGATTGATCAACTGGAAGTTCCACTGGTTCCTTTCCCTGTCCCTGGCTGTCTCATGCAAATTCATTGTCGGGGAAGTGGTCACCAAAAAAATTGTGTGCAAAAGCCTGTCTATTGTTATCAAAGACATTGGGGCGTTGTCCGTTGGAGGGTGTGACTCTTCCTCTACCTCTAGTCAATCCACTTCCCCGACCCATTGCATTTCGCTGTAAAAGAGGACAATCTGCGCGCCAGTGGCCTGTTTCCTTACAATATGCACATTGGTCCTGGGACAGTTGGCGTGGGGGTGGGTGTGTTCCAGTAGTTGCGGGCATATAATTATACTGTGGACCTCTACCGTTTCCTCCCTCTCTAATGCTTATTTAGGAGAGCATTACTTTTTCTTGGAGTTTTTTCTTATCTTTTTCCTCCTCTATCTTATTCTGCAGACGTTCATAATATTGGGCCATAGTCAAGATCTGTGTGGGTGTTGCAGCAGGCCACGTGCTTTCGCTACCCTTTAACTTTGTGGAGATGGGTGGCAACAATCCTTTAACAAATGTCTGAACTAGTAAGTGTCGACCTGTCTCAGTCGTCTCATCCTGACCACTATAGTCAATAAACACCTGCCTGAGGTGGGAAAAGTAGTCAAATGTAGTTTCCTCAGATTTTTGTTTACAAGCTGTGATAGCTGCCCAATCTATCTTCCTAGCTGGAATTGTGGCCTTCAATTTTTTTACTATATTACCTGGCAGCTCTAAAATAGCTTCTGCAGGCCTTTCACCTGGTTTTCTATCCCTATCCATTGTCGTCAAATCTTCCCACTTATGCTTGAACAAGGACTCATCATCCACTTTCCTTATGGGTCTCCAAATATCTGGGGGCAAAATTAACCCAAAGAACTGGTCTATGTCAGTCAGTGTCATTGTATAGGTAGTAATAACCGTGTCCAACCCTTCGTAGAATCCCGTAATATTCTTCCGGGGGTCAGGCAAGTCCTTTTTGAAAGCTAAAATGTCAGCTCAAAGCCACGGAGTGTACACCCAATTATTTAATGTCCTACTTTTGGTGTCTGGACTATCCAGTCCCTAAGCAGTACCTGCCCCCCGAGCGGGGACAAACACTGGAGCTGCTTCCCTTATTGGTGCCATACGACCTCCAGTCGCACCCTCCTTTACTAATGGTTTTTCCTCTTCCTCCTGATCTCTCCTAAGACCCTCCATCATTTGTAGCGTGAGCGCTAACAACCTGTTGCTTTCCTCAACACTTTCTCTCCCCTCTGTCAACTTACGATACAATCCCCTAACATGGTCTGCTGGTGTCACTCCGTGGCATTTCTCATAAAGAGAAAATATTTCATAAGCAAATTGTAGTAGGAAGTAGCCCTTTTGAGATGGTGCATAAGCCTCATAGATAGCACAAATCTGGCTAGAGGTAAAAAGATCCTCCAGGCAGGTGTGAAGTAGACCATCCAAGGCCTGTTTCTGTGCAGATGTGATGCTGGGTGTGTGGGATCGAGCAGAAGATGTGGTCTCGGGGTCAGATTGAGCGGGAGGGGCAGTGGGATCGGGAGATAGGGGTTGGGCATTGTCAGAGGGTACATTTCCATTGGCCGGCCATAGGATAGGATGGGGAGGGTCATGGTATGGTGGTGGTAAGGGATGGAGGAGAAGCTCCTCTTCATGGGGGTCTGCTCGCGCTAGTGGTGTATGACGCACAGGATACTGACCAGACACATGCAACCTGTGCTCTCTATCTGTGCACGCAAGGTTAGATGCAACTTTTTCCTGTTGTAATTCTATTTCTGTTTATCGCTTTTTCTAGCCTCTTTCTGTAACCTTGCCTGAGCCCTTCTCTCTCTTTCAGCTCCCTCCTTTTTCCATTGGCCTAGGGCGTCAAACATTGCTTGTCGCAACCTCCTTTTAAAGAGCTGTATTTCTACAGCTTCAATTTTGTGAGATTCAAATGAACCATATGTGGGCCACTGAGTCTCTTTATCCTTGGACGTGTATTTATGCTATAATGAATTATACATTATGCATTATGTCAGAAATACCTTATTTATGTACATATCCTTACTTGAGGTACCTTCCGGGGGAGCCAGCTGACTATCTTCTAGCACCCTAGATCTAGATATACAACAACCTAACCATCTTGCAAATTTACTAAATGCAGGCATATTTTTCTAGTTTCTTAAAAAACGTCTCTACAAATTTCATAAAATTGGACAAATAGTCCACTTTACCTGCTTAACTTTCGTTATTTACAAATATCGAAATACCAAGTCTGGATAACCAAAATACCAACAAAAAAAAGAAGGGTGTCATCAACAACCTTATCAAGTGGATTTACCAAGTACGGGCATGCTTTTCTATGTGGTCTTAAATAATATTTCTACAAACTTCAAAGGTCGGCCAAAGAGTCCACATTACCCGTTTTTTTCTTCAATCTTTGCAAAGAGTGAAATCAAACAAACCAGACAACCAAAACCAAGTACAAACAAAAAGGTGTCGCAAATCAGCGACCCTACCAGAATCCTTTGTCTCGTTCCCCAGGTGGTCTCTTTACTGCAAAGATCGTCCAAGTCTATCGAGGGCCCGAGTCAGGACCGGAGCCACTTGCGGGGGTCTTTTCAGATGTAGTGAAGGTCGGGTGGTGGCTACAAAGACGAGGGTCTTTTTCACGTAGGCTGGCCCACCACCGTCTGTTCAACTTCCTCATCGGGACCCCACGACTGGGCAATCCGCATCTCTGATCGGCTCCACGTCTGGGCGGCAATTGTGGATTTGGGGGTCTTTTGGCAGACCACCAAAGGTGTCAGGATCACCCTATAGTCCACTAGAGTCCGGAATACAAACTGAGACCAACACTGGAGCCAGAGAGAAAGGATATTTATTACAGTCTCATGAGATGGAGAGGGCATCAACAACAGATACACATAGCTGTCTGAGGAGGCAGTCTGTTAGAATGGTCTTACTTCACTGCTTATATACTCTTTATCCTGCCCCGGGCATGTAAGGGAGTTGTACCAATCACACATTATTACATTCCTAAACAAATGGAGGTGAGTAGCCTTTGGGGTTTTAGCAGGATATGGGCAAAACATTATAATTACATAGTTCACAGAGGTTAATCTGATTTAGATGGCAGGGCATAGCATGATTACTTGTCAAACAAAGGTTAATCTGATAAGCACAGGTAACGGTGAGGACCCTGTAGGGTGTAGGCAAAAGGCATGTTTATTACAATGGAGTCCACAAATATTTAGCTGTTTACCACTCAGGGCACAGGTGAGGTATGATTACACAGCAAGCAGGGATAGGCCTGTTAATGGACGCCTGCAGGGCGTAATGTACAGGGTGAGGACGATAAGCATCTGAGAAATTCCCTGCCTGACTGGTTGAGCACTAGCTGGTCAATCAGTGTCAGGCCAAAGCATGAACAGAGTGTCCGTGCAGGAATGCAACAGGTCAAAAGTTTGAGCTTCAAAGTATTCGTGATACAGAAAGAAAGTCAGTCACAAGGGCACAGCACAAAAATGGTGGAGTGAGATGGCAAAACAATAGACCCAGTTGGCCACATACCACATACTTCTAGTAGGTGGTAAGCCACTTGCACACAGGAAGGGGTCCCCAAGGGAACCCTTCCCCTTTGTGACTGACATTCAAAATATTTTTTAAGAGCAGGCAGTGGTCCCACGGACCACTGCCTACTCTTAAAAATGAAATGGTAACGGTCCATTTCTTCTTTTTCTAAATGCATCACGTTTTCCTTTAAGGAAAATGGACTGCATTTAAAAAAAAAATAAAAAAAAAAACTTTAAAAAACAGGTTCATTTAAAAAGCAGTCAGAGACATTGTGGTCTCCTGACCCCAGCAGGCCATTATTCCTGGGAGTGCCAGCCATTCCTATTTGGGTCACAAATTGCAACTGCCTCATAAATATTAATGAGCCAGGCAATTTGCGACCCCATTAAGAAACAGTGAGACACTGTTGTACATTCCTATTTGCGAGTTACAAATTGTGAGTTCCAAAATGACGCAATATGTGACTCGCAAATTGGTTGGGTCGGACAAAATGTTTATTTGGAATTTACTTTTCAGCGCAAAACTCAAGAACAATGTGACGACATGCATATTATTTATTCAATATGAAACAAATGAGTTCTGTGGCCATTGTGAAAGTCAAACTAGGAAGGTGTTAGATTCCATTAAGAAATCGGTGAGATAAGCTAATTAGCATTATATATTTTGCCTCGCCCTGCACTGTGACGGTTTGTAAATGGTGAGCTTGATCATATTTTTAGAGTAGCTGGAAAAATTTCTTCTTTAGGATCTTCTTTAGGATCAGATTATTAACAGGCAAAAAAGTTTGCAAGAGAGCTGGAAATGTTTTAATATTTAAGAAACATGGGATTCCTTGTATTTGGCAATAGATTACATTTGGGGAAGTTCAGTTTGAGGTTTGGGGTTATGTTTCACTGTTTTAGTCAGCTCTTTAGGTCTGTTAAACAAGTTCTGCATCTTTGCTCGCAAATAACAAGTGTTCTTGCTGAAAACACAACAGGATTTCCTGTGGTGCAAATAGACACAAAATGTTTATTTAGAATTAACTTTCAAGAGTAAAACCTGTTTTGTGCTAGAAATCTGGAATTAACATTTTACTTTGTGTTGGGATGTTACATGGATGGTACATGGGCGTTCACCTGCAACCACCCCTGGGTTTTGACACAAAACCCTATTTACAAACGACATTACACTACTCTTTCATATTGACATTAATTTGGAGAAATGCCTTTTATTTCTCCACACTTTTCCAATTTTGCAAAGGTGATGCAATGTACAATACACTTTCAAAGCGTAAAAGGTTTCATGATTGTGTAAGTATTTTGTATTGGAAGGATACTCTTGCATTACCAAATCTATGTTAGACATTGTCGTGTACTGGTTCTAATAGTGACAGACAATAACTTTGTTTATCAAGAGCTTTATTCATGTGCTCCTTCCTTCTCCCTGTCCCTACTCTAACTGCCCCTTTCCTGTCACGACTCCTCCTCTTCCTCCAACCCCTGGACTCCTCCCAACCCAACTACTGGAACGTGTACAACATCACATCTCCCCCTTTGTTAACAAAAGAAATTTATCCAGTTCTAGTCCATTTCTTCAATCAGTCTCTTTGGCTTGAGTATGTCTCTTCGTGGTCGGAGATGCATTCCAGCATCTGCAGGCGCATCTCCCATTGGCCTGTCAAGTCTCAGGGTGGGACTCGGTTAACTCAATCCGCCAGCATCTCGTTGGGCTGTATCCCTGTCAAATGTCTCTTTCATGCCCGGGGTACATTTCTGAAATTGAGACACATTTCGGGTGATCCTTCTTTGCTCAGACTCGGCGGTGATCATGGTGCCTTTTTGCTGAGTGACGATCAATGGTTCTTCCTTGAACCAACAATGCGTTTTCTTGGTCTGCTCTTGTTTGACCACAACACAATCTCCTGTCCAAAGGGATGGAGACTTGGCGCGCCGTCTAGCGTCCGCATGAGTTTTCATCCTGTTCTTCCCCGCTTGGTCAGCCCTAGCCGTTTCTTGATGGATACGTGTTGGGGACACCGGTGTCAGAGCCCCTTCCCACGTCGGGATCCTTGTCCTGATGGGTCGCCCCAGCATGAGTGTGGCAGGACATTTGCCGGTGGTGGCGTGAGGGGTAGTCCGGTACGCTCTTAGCACTTCGTTCAGAGCTATTTGTAAGTCTTTCTTTTCCAACGTGGCCTGTTGAAAAGTCTTTTTCAGGGTGGCCATGAACCTCTCGATGGTGCCATTGGCTTGTGGCCACAACGGTGTAATCTTCCTGTGCCGAAAGTTTAGATGTTTAGCAAATTCCCTGAACTCATGACCATTGAAAGGAGGACCATTGTATGTCTTGAGTTCCTTGGGAACACCACATGCTGCAAATACTTCGTCCAGCACAGCAATTGTGCTGGAGGCATTGGTGGAAGACACAAATTGAGCTATCGGGAATCTCGAGTATTCATCCATGATAGCCACCACGTACCGGCCTGATTGGAGGGGTCCGTAGAAGTCCATGACGAGTTCCTGCCATACTCCTTTGGGCAGCGGTGCCATTTGAAGGGGAGCTGGAGGCTCTCCCGCCTTCACCAGTTGACATTGGGGACAGTCCTTCAGAGTGAGCTCAACCATTTGATCGAGTTGCGGGACCAGACTCTTTCCCTTAAAGCTCTCTTTGTGGCAACCACTCCTCGATGACCTTCATGTGCAAGGTTAACCACTCCTTGACGGAGCTGCCTCGGGATCACAATCTGATGGTCCCTCAGCAGGAGCCCCTCTGAGGTAGCTGACAACTCGTCACTGATATGTTGGAAAGCTTGCATTTCCTGACGCATTTGGGGTCACTCGCTTCGTCCTCACTATTGCGTCTCCAGCGATGTGTGTGAAGACGGCGCACTACCTTCTGAAGGATATTGTCCTGCGCCGTAGCATCCTTGATCGCTTCTAATGGAACTGCCGGTGGTCGGGCTACACCTACCACAAAGTGTATATATTCCTCAGCCATTGACGGATGTGAGTCATGAGATGCTTGGGGGTGTCCGGACATATAGTCCGCCGGATTCTCACCTTTCCCGGGTTTATGAATGATGGTGAACGTGTATTCCTGCAGACGCAGACCCCATCTTTCAATGCGGGGCGGCATTTTGGCTTTGGGGTTACCAAAGATGGTGACAAGGGCCTGGTGATCCGTGATCATGGTAAAATGTTTGCCGAAGATGAACACATGGAAATGTTCACATGCCCACACGACCGCTAGGCTCTCTTTCTCGGGCTGAGAATAAGCCTTCTCGTGTCGGAGAGGCTGCGACTGGCGTATGCCACAATGTGACGCCGCTCATTGTCACTGTCGTATTGAGCCAAGATGGCACCCAAACCCACTGGACTGGCGTCCACCGTTATCTCCGTCTTCCTCTTGGTGTTGAAATTGGCCAGATTGTTCGCCGATTCCACCGCTTGCTTGATCTCTTTGAAAGCCCGCTCACACTGAGGGCTCCACACAAACGGTTGTCCTTGCTTAGTGCGGGCAAGAAGGGGGTGACTGATCGTTGCATAGTCCTTGATATATCTGGAGCAATAGCTTGCCATGCCCAGGAATGATCTGACATCGCTGACGTCTTGAAGGCTCTTGGTGGTGTTGAGCGCAGTTACTTTCTAGGGGTCGGGTCTCATTCCTGCCCCGGAGAACACGTGACCGAAAAACTTAAGAGTGGACTGATGGAATTCACACTTATCTTTATTCAAAGTTAAATTCGCTTCAAGGAGAGCATGGCATACTCAATCCAGGGCTTTGTCATGTTCTTGTGTGTTTGATCCATACACTAAAATGCCATCACTGTAGTTTAGGGAATTTGGGATATGCCTGATGGTCTGGCGTATCACCTCTTGGAATATTTCCGCTGCAGAAGAAATGCCGAAACTCAACCTTTTGTAACGAAACAGACCCAGATGAGTGGCAAATGTTGTAATGTATCTTGACTTTTCGTGCAACTCCAGCTGATGATAACCCTTGTTGAGATCCAGCTTTGAAAATACCCTGGCTCCATTTAGAGCCGATATCATGTCACTCAGGTGAGGCCCTGGATGCCGTTCCCGTTCTATGGCTGTGTTGGGAAGCCTCATGTCCACACATAACCGTACTTTCTCCGGGGTACCCTTTTTGGGGACGATTACAACCGGTGAAACCCATGGTGTGGGACCGTCTGTTTTTTCGATAATGTCCGCTTGCAGTAGTTCCTGAATTTCGTCCTCGACTGCCTGCTCAAGGTGGAAAGGCACTCGCCTCGGGTGCTGAGCAACAGGGCGTACTTGGTCGTTGATGTGCAGGCGAATCAGACACTTATTCATTTGCCAAGTCCACTGAACAACTTGGGAAATTTTCGGACAATGTCTGGATTGTCGTGAACTCTGTATAGGATTTCAACCAGTCTGAGTCTCTCTGCCGTGGGCAGACTGAGAAGGCAATCGGCCTCCGGTCCCTCAATGGCATGAATGTAAGCTGGTACCGCTGTGGACTCGTGTTTGAGCGTCGTTGCAAACTTGCCCAGACAGGGAAGTGGTTTCTTTGCCATCCAGGTAAACACTCTGACATGTGCGGGACTCAGGACAGGTAGTGGTTTCATCTTGTGATATTCGGCCACAGGCATATAGTTTAATGAGGCCCCGCTATCAAGCACAAATTTGGTGTCATGAGTCCCTACTTTGATGTCTAGCGGAGGATACTTTTTCAGCCGGTCCGGGTCAGCCACCATACATATGTATTCATCGTGAATGTTGTCTCTTGAGAGTCGACCTCAATTCCCTCAACGGTGACCTTCTGATCCATTGAGATCTGTGACATTCCTTGCTGGAATGTGACGAGCCAGAAGACGACAGTGCCCTGTCTTGCACAGCCTTTGCGTGGTGTCTCTTTTCTCTGGTCGAGATCTGGTTGTCTCCCTCCTTCTCTCCATGCTGTACACTCCACACATGGCTTCGAAATGGTTCTTACGTCCACATTTCCGGCACTGTTGGTCCATTGCTGGACAGGTGTCTGTGTGTGGGAAGTCATACCCACATCTGTAGCATTTCCGTGGACGTTCTGGTTTCTTGGTGTCACTCGACCTCTTTTCTCTCCTTCTCGATTCGTATCGTCGATGACTTCGGTGTGTGTGTCTGGACGCTGGACGAGACCTTCTCTGATGATCACTTGATCTTCTCTGAGTGTTGGAGCTTTGAATCCAATAGGCTTGCTCCTTTTTCTCGCCCCGCCCTGTCTCCATGGTTTTTGCGTGTTCTTCTGCCTGGTCATATACTCTCGTCATTTCCTCAATCTCGTAGAGATCAAGGCTCTTTCTTAACAGTCGCCTTCGGAGCGTCTCTGAATGACAGCCCTCAATGACTCTCAGTCGGATGGCATCCTTTGTTGAGAATGAGTCAAAATTGCAATACTGCGACAGCCGACGCAGTCGCGATAGAAAAGTGCTCATCATTTCATCTCTGTCCTGACGTGCCTGATGAAACACGTACCTCTCGTAGTCCACATTTTTTTATGCACAAACTTTCTGTTGAGTGCATCACGCACTTTGTCATCGGTCCCTTTGTCATCTGTTGGTAATTCTTTGATCACCTTCCCAATTTCTTTGCCAACTAGATTACGGAGTGCAATTAGCTTGTCTCTGTCTCCTATGACTTTTGACCCTTCTAAGTAGTCTTCAAAGTCTTCCAGCCACTCCTGCCACCGAGGGCCCATGCTTCTGCCCGCCACCAGAGTCAGTGGTTCCGGAGGTCGCAGGTGTGAGACGATGGGTACGACAGGGGCAACCACCGCTGCACCACCTCCATTCCGGATGGCGAGTTCGACATGGCTGGGTTGAAATGTCAGCGACGCACCTGTATACTGGCTAGGGCTCACTTTTGCAATGTCAAATGCTTGTTTCTTCAGTCGTCACTGTTTGCACTTGCACTCAATAATGCTTGTTTTGTAGCTATCAATACTTGTCCTTGCACTCATCAGTGCTTGTTTTGCAATTGTCAATGCTTGTTTTTTTTGTGCAAGGTCCAATGCTTGTTTTGCAATTATCAATGCTTGTTTTTGCAATGTCCAATGCTTGTTTTGCAATTATCAATGCCTATTTGTTTAGGCCTTGTGCTGCCTGACTTCAAAATGGCCGCCAGTAGTTTGCACATGGAGGCTGTCCTGAAAGTTGCCTGACTTTAAGATGGCCTCCGTTCTTGAACTTCCAGCCCCCACGAGACTTCACTCTCAGTCATTCTCTCGAGGCACACATGTTCTCCAGGACTCACCGACGGGTACTTTCAGCAGGCAGTCGCGTTTCCTTGATCCCTCGATGCTTCTGGAACTTCAAAAGCATCCAGGTGCGATCAGGGAAAACCCCTCGCTGCAGCTCGTCATTGGGACGCCATTCCTCACGCATCAGTGGTGAGCTGGGTATTTTCGCGCACAGATGCGCTCCTTGTCAGGACACTTCCACTCATCCTGGGCAGCACTACAGACGCTCCTTGGGCACCGGAGCAGTGGGCAAGATCGGGGTGGGCACCCGACTTCCTCTCATTCATCGCGTGCCGATTTGCACGCATCTGGAGTGAGCCGCAATTTGGCGCGAACCAGCGCCCGGCTTTAAAACACCCTGGCGCTCGATGGAGTCTTCTTCCTCTGGGCTCTACGCGACCAGCATGTCGTGGAGCAGGGGTAGCTACCGCTGGCCTCTTGATCTGGGCGGCGGACCCACTTCAGACACACGTATCTCGACAGCGTTTTCTTCTTTCACGCTGCTAGGGACAGGGGCGCTTCTTCGTGGGTTTCTGTGGGTGGCAGACTGCACCATCCCATCCTCGTCGCCAGCTGTCGTGTCCTGGTTCTAATAATGACAGACAATAACTTTGTTTATCAAGAGCTTTATTCATGTGCTCCTTACTGCTCCCTGTCCTTACTCTAACTGACCCTTTCCTGTCATGACTCCTCCTCTTCCTCCAACCCCTGGACTCCTCCCAACCCAACTACTAGAACGTGTACAACATCACAGACATGATGTGAACACCTTTGCACTCTGGTGCAAAAGTGTGCGAGTTTCACTGGGTGGAGAGCCGGGCAGTGCCATATCTTATTGGATATGGTGCTTTCCTTCACTCTCTCTCTCGCATGCAATGCAGCACAGTGTTGTGTGACATCTTTGTAAATCTACCGCTCATGTGTCTGTGTTAGATGGAGAGAAGGCCGTTGATGGACTAAAATAGCTTTTCCTTCTACCAGGCTCAAGCCTGGCATGGGTTACTCAGCTGAATTCTCCTGATGAGTAACAATACTAATATTGTGCATGAGTCAAAGGTTCTTGAAGAGACAGTCAATTCATGGCTTAGTGAAATTGGAAATGGAATTACAAAGGTTTGTGAATGGTTTGGTGATGTGGGTTGAAAATGACTCCTAAGGTTCTAACCCCATTAAACTAATAGTTATTCTTCTCAACATAAATAGTCTTCATTGCTTTACCGAAATTACTAGAACTAATCTTTTTTTTTAAAAGGGGTCTAGACGGTGGGTGTAAAAAGTAGGCAATGATGACCCAAAAATGGAAGAGAGATAATATTGAACTGGCGGTCATTAAGGGGCGGGCTAATTAAGGGTTTTGGAAGTATCTAGATGCAAAAAGCTGATGGTGACTGTTATAATTGAGTTAGTTGGACTACTGTAAATCATGATGATTTGTTCATAATCAGAGGATGGGAGGTTTATTAGAGTGAATTCTTAATGAATAAATATATATATTATCTGCTGGGTGTCATGAACAACCTGTATAGGGAATGAATTACCTGAACACTAGAAAACTATGCATTCCTTAGATTTTCTACACTATGCCCGGTCTCCATTTTAGAATGCAAGCAGGATTGTGTTTAATTTCTTCTGTCTGTATATACAGAAAAACGTGCATTGAAAATGATCAACTGTAGTAGGTTTTGTGATCCTGTAATTCTCTTTTCAATGAGATGTTCTTGGGGAGCACTAGAGGAAGCGTTGCTGTCAAATATTACTGCTCACGGTTCTTCCTGCCTGCAGCGCAGTGAGCCTCTTCATTTAATATGTCTGCCATTGTTTATATGGAACCAGAGTTGTACTATCACATCTGGAGACATAAGGGCAAAATGGTACTAACTATTATTCATTTAGGAGATGCCATTAGCTATTGTAGCGTCGTATTCGGTATTGTGGTTTGCTCAATTAATGTTTAATTTTGCTCTGACTGTATGATTTTTACTTTGAATGTTGCTATAAAAGAGAGCTCATTTTGGACGAGAGTCAGTTGATGTTGTTCCCGGATTCTTAGAGAACAGACTCACATGGGTCTAAGTTACTCTGAATTTAGATTATTTTATCTACTTTTGAGGAAGACCCTAATTCGACCTCATGCAGCATTTATTATCTAAACACTAGACTGTATTTGGTTCTAGGTATTGATTTCTGCATTTGATTAAGCTTTATGCAAATTCTCTGCATATTATTGAACCACTAACCATATTGATGCCCTCTCTAAAATACATACATCTTTTAATACAACTTTATGGTTTCTAATTTAAAGAGAAGTGCTACTTTAATTGAACAAGATATTTTAATTATAGTCGTTCTTAATCTGTTACGGAGTACATTTACTCATATGTTCTTTAGAACAACACCCACGATCCCGCATAGGCGATTTATCTTTGGATCATCTGATGAGAGCGTCAATATCTACATTCTGGGTAGTAATCTATGGCAAATAACGCCTCCTTTATGAATGAATGAGACCATTTATAATGAGTAGCAGTTACTTCAAAAAGAAGTGTCCCAGTGCTAGCGAGTTGTGGTGTCTGTGTTAATCAGATAGGAAGAAAGATGAGCAGCAGTGAAGACAAACAACAACAACTCAACCGAGATTTGAAAATGTTGGTGAAAAAACGGGTCTCTGTTTTTTTCTGAATCGGTTTGTACTAGGTTCGGAGCACAGGGTAAGCTGCAGGTTTTTCCACAGCTTAGATGTCACAACCCTTATTGAACAACCACCCATTCTGCCTTTTGAAATGTGGGGATCTTTACACAAAAAAACATTTAGATCTTAAAGCATGCAATGGTTGATACCGGTCAAACAAAAATGTCAGTGTATTCCCTTACCCGAGTTGTGAACTGTGTTATGGCAAAGACACAAGGTTACCATCTTTTCACAACCAGCAACCAATGTACTTTATGCAAAAAATTTAAGATGGCCAAGCATCTCCACTGCCCTAAAATCAGACATGCTGCTGCATTTGTTTAGTATCTGCAATCTTTGAAGAGATTTTGGTAAATTTACCAAAACGCTTCAATGATCCACTCTCGACAGAATGAGAGTTTGCATTTGATCTTTCCTTAGTATTTATCTAATGACGATCAGGAGACAAAAAACAGGTAGCACTGATATTTCTAAAGTGTTCTGCAAAGGATAGATTGGTATCAATAATGACTTGTAGATTTCTTGCCTGAGTAGATGGAGAAGGCAAGGTTCCCGAATTCAGTCCACCAGTCATAAGACCAAGATGTAGGGTACCCACACACAATGGCTCTCTAAATGCATGGCATCCCTGAAATTAGCCACATTTTGGGCCTCTCTATCAAGCCTGTCTTCCACATGAGTATTAAAATCCCCCAGCTGAATCAGCTTCTTGGTGTTTAGGAGACAGGAGGGTATGCACTCAATTAAAGGAGAGGATACAAACGACCACAGGGCCTGGTGGTCTACACCTACAAAGCACTTGTACAACGAGCAAGGAGATACAAGGGCTAGATTTTTAGCTCTCATATTCGTTGGAATATGTACAAGGAGACTTCGAGGTTTTCTTTAAATATGCAAGCAGTGCTGCTAAGGAAATTTGAGGAGAGGAGTCGATTTTTAGCTAGGTGCCTTTGATAAACAGACAATATAGTCAATCTAGTTCATACTCTTTAAATATATTTTGTAATTCTGCATAATGTTAACTAAAGACCGTGCTTGTTTTACCGCACAGATCAGGGTCTGTTTCTGTGCAAAGTGACTGGCTTATTGTTGGGAGTTCATTGCTCTGATTTTAAAGTGTTGATGGTGACAGCTTGGGCAAGTTTTAGAAAAGGGCATTGAGTAAAGATTTTGGGTGAAGTGAGTAACATTGGGGAGATTAGCGATGGGACAGTAATTGTTCTCTTCTGAAAACGGCAAGGTTCCCGCCCGAACCCCGGTCACGGCATGGGTGGTAGGCTTACCTTTGGTGCATCTGCTGCAAGTGTCCCCTGCACAGACATGCTGCGTCTGTGCTTATATTCACATTGTCAGTCAAAGAACTAGAACGTAATGGAATACAAACACACACATACCCCCAAGATGGCAACCACTAATGAAATTTTCGACCTAACAAAGGCTCTGGAAAATGCAACGTGACCGACATTGGGTAAAAGGCCACAGTGCAATATGGTGTATTGAACAAACTCCTGGTAGGGGAGAGACAAAATAAACACAATTTAAAGGACGAGTGACCATTTGCAAAGATTACAGCCAATGTTTTGTTCTTTCCCATTCAGGCAGACCGTGTTTTCTGCCCCCATTGCCATCAGGTTGAGACAGAACTGCTGCAACTCCTTTGTCTGAGCAATCCATCTGTACAATTTTTTATCTTTGACGTTTGGCACTAACACCATCTGCCGGTAGCTGCAGGTCAGATCAAAAGTGCTCAAATACATTAAGCATACAACTGGTCATCAGCGCTGGGGATTGGATGTACATCATATTTATTGACCATGTTGAGCCCATGTTAGTTCAGGCAAAAGTACAAGTCTGTAGACCCTTGCCTGGGCACCACCACTACTGGGCGTCTAAGTGAATGCTCAATCACCCCTAGGTACTACATTTTGGCCACATTTGCCTTGATGAATCGTGGATTCGGTCAAACTTGCAATATGTCTTACTCTTAATAAAAAGTCTGTTCTGTGTCACTCATGAACACAGACGGGGAAAAAGGTTGGCGAACTGTACCAGCACCACTACATTCTCTCTGCTGTTTAAGCGTCAAGTCAGGGGCAAGTAATACTCCATCCGAAGATTTATCCCTCATGTTCCTATGCAGCACATCCGGAAAAGGCTCAGTCTTCCTTAACTTTCTCTGCCATAGCTATGATGTTCACTGTGCAATCCCTCTAGAGGTACAGTCATCACATATTTCAGTTCAGAAACCTTCGGCGCTATTTTGTAAGGCCCACACCACTTATTCTATAAAGCTCGGAGAAAAATGGGCTTCAGCATCAACACCTCCTGCCCTTCCTAGTACCTAGTCAGTCTCACTTTATGGTCATAGCCTTCCTCCATCAGCTCTTGGCTAGCATGAAGGTTTTGCTTTGCCCGGCTCAAGTAATCAACATACTTTGGCTAATTACATAGCTCACAATAATGTTTTGACATGACTCCGGAGTTACTTTCCACTCTTTTCTGATCAAAGTGAGTCGTTGTCTGGTGGGATGTCCAGGCGGACACTCGACAGGACTGATTTCCACTCTTGTCTACAAAATCTACTGGCATATCAATAAAATACATGGCAGGAGAAGATCCCACTTTCTTCTGACATTTTCTGGTAGAGTTTATCATGCTCTTGAAGATCTTGCCAAAAGTCTCCACCAACCATTGTTTTGTGAATGGCACCAAGGAGGAATGATCCACTTTAACCAAGATATACTTGTTGCCTGACTTCTAGTGTTGGTAGAATAGACAAATGATATCTATTCCTGTGGACTCAATTGGAACACCTACAACTGGGAGAGGAACTAACAAGGCCTTTGTTTTACCTCCAGACTTACCACTCAGCTAGCAAGTAGGGCAGACTCTATAGAATCTTTGTGTCTGAGTCCTCCTGGCCAGTAGAAGAGAAGAACTAGCCCATCCTGGGTCATTCTAATACACAATTCTCCTGCCTTCCCCACACAGTTACTAGGAGACCCACTGAATGCGACCAGCTGCCAGCTGGTGAGTGAGTCCTCCATAAGGCAAAGGAATGAGCAGAGGCATTTAGTATTGACCCTCTTCCAGGTATTGATGTTGGAGACTTCGGCAGGCCAGTCCTTATTCACTTGTGATTTTCTGAGGGGGAGTCGCACTGGGCTCTTTTCTGGGAATGAGGTGCTGGCGGTTCTCTCCCCCTGGTGGTAGGCTCCTGCCACAGTTCTGCCTGCAATGCGACTGCAGTCACCCCATTGGGCGCTGAGGTTTTCACCACCTCCGATGCCAGGTGCCATCTTTAGGACTCAAATTTTCACAGGCCCTCTTAGCAATGCAGGTTCCTCTGCTCATTATAGGCTACCCTGTGGCACCTCAGGTTTGGTAGTCTTTGCTTCTTGGTACTGGTTGGAACTGCACAGATTAGCAGTACTGCAGTCACACCATCCAAGCTGTTGGGCACTCACACACAGTGGATACCACATCAGACACTTATCATGGATTCTATGGGCCCTTCCAATCAGACACGTTATCTGTGCCTTGCTGGCAACGACGCAGGTAATGAAAGGAGACTGCCAGACAGACTTCGACAATGTCTTTGATGCAGCTGCACAGACAGGTCATGTTAGATGGCAAGTCTGTTGGATGGACCCATACGATAAGATCAGTTACTGCTGTCCCTTCCTTTGTCAGCTCCTTCTGCAGGGTTGGAGCTTCCTTCCATCTCACACAGGAAGAACGAATCTATGACAAAATGTCGAAACTAGAAAAATTGACATACAAAATTATTGTGTACTAAATATCGATGACAAATACATCAACTTCCTCTATTTATCTAACAAACAACATAAATATCGAGTAAACAATATCGTTAAACATAATCATCGACCACACAAAAATCGTAAGCACACATTTCGAAATCCAAAATATCGACAATCTTAAATAAACATAGCACATATCAAAAATATCGTAAACAAAAATATATACATCAATATTATCTACAATACAAAAATATCGGCAGTTTACACACTATAATTTAAATATTTTAAATATAAATATTAAATATACAGTCATTATGTAATATACACAACAAACACAACCAAAACGAAACATTCTAAATAAAAATAATTAACCATACTAAATAAACTAAAACATTTTAAACAAACACACTTAGGGGCAGATTAGGATAGCGGTTTTTCCACATCCTCCGGCCCGGAGGATACGGAAAAACCGCAGTGGACCCACCAAAGACCCACCACCACATTAGGATGGCTGGTGGGTCCTGGTTTCCGTCCGCAGCTTTTCCGCCGCGGTTGGCTTACAACCGCGGTGGAAAAGCTCTAATATGGTGGCGGTGTCTCTCAGACACCGCCAGCCATATTAGGATGCCCAAAAAGAAATGCTTTTCCACAGCGGGTTTTCCGCCGTGGAAAAGCATACGGAGCTTCACTGCGGGGCCCGTTGTGGGCCCCCTGGGTAAAGGAGGGTGTGGGGTGCACATGGGGGGTACCTATGGTACCCCCTGCATTTGTATGCAGTAATCTGCAGGCACCGCGCGGTGCCTGCCGCTTTCTGCATACAAATGCAATGTATGCATTTTTAACATTGCGGCGGGTGCAGCTTGAAGCCGCACCCGCCGCAATGTTAAAAATAGAGGATGTGACCGCCAGGGTGGCGGTCGCATCCTTCTTGGCGGTCACATCCTAATTGGACAGGAAGGAACTCCGCAGGCCATGCGGAGGTTCCCTCCTCCTTGATGGTCGCAGACGAACTCAAGTCTGTCCACGATCATAATGAGCCCCTTAATATGTAAAAAAATTTGAAACAATATAATAGCTTTTAAAAAACAACACACCTTCCAAATACCCTTCATAAAATGAGAAAAACACTGCATTACAATTTCACATACAAGAAACATAATTAACAAAGTGAAATAAATTCTAACTAACCAATAGAAACACATTTAAATATAACTGACCAATAAAAAACAACAACTAATTAAATACTCACTATATAAAGAACTAAACTAAAAACTCTCACACCTTCACGGAAAATAAGCAAAGAGAAACTCTGCCACATCTGCTACAACTTTAAAGACTAATCTGAAAAGAAAGACAACTACAAATGTCAAAAAGTAAGTAAATAAAACTTTATAAATAAACTGTCAATTTAAATGTAACCTGCCGTTTATCATCAAAAGATAAATACAATGTTATATTTCTATCTCTCTATATAGCCACAACAGATCCAACTACAAAAAAAGATGAACATTTTCTACCTACAAAAACAATAAATCAAAATAGTAAGTATACTATTCCAATTTTTTCAACACTAAATAAAAGACTAAACTACTAAAATGTTCCAACTATCAAACAAATGCCATTCTGCCTTTTAATATTTTCTAAAAATGTTAACACATTTTTTAAACACAGATAACATATACCTAATCTTTAAAAAAAGGCAAATACATATAAAAATAAATTTGATAGCTTAAAATACACTTTACTTTCTTTCCACAGACAACTTAATAAAGAAAAGCAGCAAAATATTAAAGGAACATCAACACAACATTGAAGTCAAAATAAACAACACTTGGTAAGTATATATAAAAAACACATGTACTATTAATAATGCTTAATATTTAAAAATGTCAAAAGTTAACTTAAACTACGTTTCCATTTTTTATATACTTGTATTAAATGCTTATAAAAGAAAGGTAATATGCTAGTCATAAAACATTGTATCTTACAAAATGCTAAGACCAAAAAACATTTAAACATGCACTAAAATGTAATTCACTTTATTTCCACTTCACTGAAATACAAAACAGCATCAACCAAACAAGACCAAAACTACATACAGATTCTACTAAAATATAATTGGTAAGTATATATTAAAAATGCATATAATATTACTAATGCCTAAAATATAAAAACATTTACTTATAATGTTTTATACATGTTTTCTAGAATTAAGAATTCCACAATGACTGAAGATGCAAAATGTATTAAATCTCAAAAAGGCAAATTTCTGTTGTGCTACATGAGGTATATTTATACTCAAGAAAAACAAAAAGACCTTAAAGTAAACTGGAAATGTTCAAAGTATTACTCTAACAAATGTTATGGGCGTGCAACAACCATCGAAACAAGTGTGATAAATACAACTGAACACAACCATCCACCTAAGAAATAGAGGTGAGATCTACTCTAGAAAATATTAAAGAATTAAGCCGCACCTCAGAACTACCAACAAGTGTAATACTTAAAGAAGTACTTCCTAAAATACTTAGAGAAGCTAAAGGTCAATTACCAACAATAGCTTCTATAAAAAGAACTAGAACTAGAACTAAAAAAACTACAAGACCAACAATGCCAACACCTAAAACTTTTGAAGAGGTAATAATTCCCCCTGACCTTACCATACCTCATAATGATAAACCTTTTATCTTCTATGATAACAACAATAAAGATAAAAGAATAATTCTTTTTTCTACAGTAGATAATATAAAAAAATTAAAAGAAAGCCAAACATGGATGATGGATGGCACTTTTAGTATATGTCCTAAACCATTCTACCAATTATATACAATACATGGACAATACCATAACACCTGCATGCCATTTGTCTATTGTTTGTTACCAAACAAACAAACTTCAACATACACAGAAATGTTGAACAAAATAAAAGAAGAAACAGCAGACTTCTTTCCCCTAAAAATAATCATTGACTTTGAACAAGTCATGATAAATACCATCCTTAAAATATACCCTCACACATCCATACAGGGATGTTACTTCCACTTCAACCAATGCCTATGGAGACATTTACAAAAATCAACACTAGGGGGTCGATTCCGATTTGGGAAAAAAAAACGTCTGTACGATTTTTATCCGGAGCCATCGCCGTAAGAATCGTACCCGCCCATCCGATTCGCGTAGTATGATCCGTATTCCGTCAATCCGTCCGAATCGTCGCGATCCGTACATATTGCAAGGCTGAAACAGTGAACCGTTTGACTCGTATACATGCCGTATGACCTAACGAGTACGATCCGGACCGGGGTATAAGGACGCGATTCGTACGGTCCACGTCAGGTAAGAGCGATTCGTACAGAAAAGCACACAATCACTTACACACCGTACGGTGCGTACACCCCATGAGCGCAGGGGTACGGTGCGTACCCCTGCAATCATGGGGTGTACGCACCGTACACCACGATCGCAGTGTGTACTCACCGTACACACAGCAAACTTGGGGTATGGTGCGTACACCCCGAGATCGCGGGGTACGGTGCGTACACCCCATGAACGCAGGGGTACGCACCATACCCCTGCGATCATGGGGTGTACGCACCATACCCGGGGGGGCCATTCCGTACCTGTTTCGGGGCAAACTTTGCTTTTACGGCTGTTTTCAGCTCCCGTAGAAAAAGGGTCATACGGTGCGTACCCGACACGAATCGTACTTGCCGGGTCGGGAAAAGCAGCCGAGAATCATACAGATGTCGCGTACAGCAGGTTCCTAGGGAGATTTGTGTGAAGATTCGAGTCGTAAGGTCTTTGTACAATTCGTATGGAGTCCTGCTCCTGGTACCAATCGTACTTCGTCGTACGTACTGGGGATGTTGCAGGGTAGGATTAGTACGGGAAAAACACTCCGATCGGCTATTCAGAGCGGTTTTTCCTGAATCAGAATCGACCCCTAAGTGTTGATTATGCAACCAACATGACATTTGCATACCAAATAAAACACCTAATAGCCCTAGCATACGTGCCAGTCACAGACGTAGCTGAGCACTACAACATGTTAATAGAAAGTTCATTCTACTCCAAAAATGAACAAAAACTAGCTCCCCTTTTAGACTATTTCGAGGACACCTGGGTGGGGAGACTACACAGATCAGGCTGTAGACGACAACCAAAATTCCAAATCCCTTGGTGGAATGTATATCTATCAACCCTAAACCAAGAAGCCAAAACAAACAACGCAGTTGAGGGTTGGCATAATGCCTTCCTATCTTCAACAAGCCGAACAACTCCGACCCTACACAAACTCCTAATAGCAATCCAAAAAGAACAAAGTTTTCAAGAAATAAGAACGGAGCAATCTGTCTTACAATTAAAACCTAAACTATCAAGACAAAGGGGCCCATTAGGATGTCAGGTGGATTGCCCCCGCCAGGCTGGCAGTAGCCACCGCCAGCCTGGCGGGGGCAATCTGCCCGACATCCTTCCCTGAATCACCCCCTGCCATATTACATTGGCGGGGGGATCGCAGCAAAGTAAAACACTACCCGCCACTTTTCCGCACGGTCGCCTTGCGGCAGGGGCGGAAAAGGAATACTATGTTGGCGGTGTCTATCAGACACCGCCAGCCATATTATGAAGTGCTTTAGGCAATGCTTTTCCGTAGCGGCAATGCCTCTATGGAAAGGCAGGGGGACTTCTCTCTGGGGGCCCTGTGAGGGCCTCCAGAGTGAAGGAGAGTAGGGGGGTGCACACAGGTGGGTACATTTGCATAATCAAAGCGGCAGGCACCGCACGGTGCCTGCCGCTTTGATTATGCAAATGTAAAAGTGTTTTTTAAGCATTGTGGCGGGCGATGCTGAGAGCACCGCCCGCCACAATGCTTTACATGCGGGATGTGCCCGCCACTGTGCCACAGTGGCGGGCACATCCTAATACCACCCCCGGGACCCCCGCCCTTATGGCGGGCGGTTCCGCATACCGGCACGATGGCGGGCGGACAAAGTATGCCCGTCATCAAAATGACCCCCAAACTGCCCAAATGTACCAATATCTACAAGTTCAACTTTATCTAACAACAAAAGGACTAGAATACTTAAAAATGATTGCCAAACCCCATATCTAAAAATAAAAGCTATATAAACAAAAAACAAGGCAAAATATTTCTAAAATGTAAACAAACTCTTTTCCTTTTAAAAAAATGAATAATTATTTTGTCTAATATTTATAACATTTTTTTAATATATAGACAAAATAATTATATAACTGTTAGAGCCGGCTGTCTTTAGTTGGCAGAGGTATACACTTCTGACAAATAAGGAGACACCTTTTCTAGTTAGGGCAAGGGGATCACACCCTTCGATAACCCCTGCTCACCCCCTTGGTAGCTTGGCAGACCAGACAGGCTTATCTCAGAGGCTGTGTGTTAAGCATTTATGACCACATACAGTAATAACGTGAATACACTACAAACGGACACGACACAGTAGTATTATAAAAATAAGGATTTTTATATAAGGCTTAGCACAAGACCAAATAACGACAAAAATGTACACAATCTTAATAAATACTCGGGGAAGGGAAAAAGGATAGTTCAACTGTAGTTTCTTCTTTTAGCACAAAAGTCTTTAGTATCAAAGCAAATCTTCTTCTTGGCAATACAGTTCTTAGCAACAGGGTAACCCACACGGGGGCTACACGACGTCGAGGCATAGTTAATCCAAGGGTTCGGCGTCGACCGCGAGGAGCGCTACGTCGAGCCCGGAGTCACACGGACCCCCAACAACACAGTACCTTTGGATAATGAAGCACACGATGATCAGCGGCGTCGAGCAATCCGGCGTCGCGTCTTCGGTGTCGATCAGGACTCAGCAGGCGTCGTCGTCGATGATGCGGTTGCACAGAGTGAGCAGCGCTCACGGCGTCGAGAGGGCACGAGGGCGATGCGATCAGCAGCGGTGCAGACACGAGGTCCCTTGGAGCTGGAGCCGCACTCCCACTCACTGGCGTTGCTGCTGGCATCGGTCGGGCCCGGCGGCCGGTCGTCGAGGAAGCGGGACACTGGGGCCGTTACCCACTATGTCGAGCTGGATTCGGCGACGTCCGTCGGCGTCGAGGTTGCCGGCTCTCTCAGAGGTGCTGGATTCACAGGTTCCAGCAAATAGCACTTTAAGCAGATGAAGTCCTTTAGCCCTGTGACTTCAGCAGGAGACTGGCACTCTTCCAGTCCTTGGAGATTTTCTTAGCAAGCGTGAGAGTACACACACAGTTCCTCTCTCCTGGTTCCTTGGCAAAAATAAAGAAGCACTGCAGGATTCCCCCCAGCAAACAGCACACTGGCAGAAGGGGTAGGCAAGTCCTCAGATCAGAAGGCCTCTTGTCCTTGGTTACAGGGTTCATTGTCAGAAGTGATCTAAATTCTTGGTTCAGGGGTCCTTCTCTTATACCCCTTTTTGGCTTTGATCCCTTTGTCCATGCAGGGGAATTTCCCAACATCCTGGGTCTGTTGTGGGTGGAGCCAGGCAGAAGTACCTGGCCTATTCACTGAGCAGGGCTGGGTCCTCAGACGCCCAGCAGGAGGTGGAGCCAGCATTGACACTGGCAGGAGCAGAGCTATCGGCCTCCTGGCAGGAGGTGGGGCTAGGATCGTCCATGGCAGGCACAGAGCCATCAGCCGCTTGGCAGGAGGTGGAGCCAGCATTGTACCAGGCTGGGCAGGCTATCAACAACTACTCTCCCCCTACTCTCAACGCAAATGTCCCACTCATCCCACACTGACTCATCCAGACCTCTTGGAGCCACCCAGCTCCTGTCACACACACGCAAGACCAGCAGAAACCAGAAATGGTTAGACAAGAAAATAGACACTTTCTAAAAGTGCTATTTTCGAACCCAGAGTCCAAAAACCATCCACACCAATGGATGCGTAATTAAACCCCGAGTTCAGGGATACCAAATTTGACATTGCACCATGCTCCCCGAGCCAGCTAGGATCATAGCATTAATAATCCCGGCGAACCATTCTAACTAATGGAGAGCAGGCTACCTCGCAATAGTGAAGAATGAAGATGGCGGTTGTTCACTATCAGGACATGCCAACTTGGTCAGGAGTGTCCTACCTTACACTTACAATGCACCCTGCCCGTGGGCCTACTATAGGGTGACTAACATGAAGTCAAGGGAAGGTTTGAGGGGCTGGCAAGTAGGTATACTTGCGCAGCCTGCGTGACAGCACTAGGCTGCACGTGGGTCTCGCAATGACAGACCCGTAGACATTCTTTTACGAGGCCGCTCCTGTGGGTGGCACAACACGTGCTGCAAGCCCACGAGCGGCATTTGTATTTACAAGCCCCGGCACTCCTGGTGCACTAGACTAGGGACTGACAGTAAACCAAATAAGCCAAACATGGATACCATAGATACATCAATTTAACATAGGGAGCACTTGCGCTATGGCACTGATCAGCAGTGGCACGGCGCCCAAAGCATATACCAGCAAAACATCGAAAAACAGTAGAGGCAAACAGAAAAAATGGAGGAGAGACTCAAGCCAATGATGTCAGGTCTAACACGTGTCCCCTCCAGCTGAAATGTGGGGAGAATTACCCTTGACCTAGGGAGTCCTCATCACTAAGGCGGAAAAATCTGGACAGACCATCAGCATTGGCGTGATCTGTACCAGGGCGGTGTTCCACCGTAAAGTCCATCCCCTGTAGGGAAATGGACCACCTCAACAGTTTCGGGTTCTGACCCCTCATCTGCATCAACCATCTGAGGGGCCTGTGGTCTGTCTGAACCCGGAAGTGAGTCCCAAACAGGTAGGGTCTTAGCTTCTTCAGCGCCCAGACCACAGCAAATGCTTCTCTCTCTATCGCACTCCACCTCGTTTCCCTGGGAAGTAACCTCCGACTGATGAAGGCTACAGGCAAGTCTCGGCCCTCTTCATTTACCTGAGCTAGAACAGCCCCCACGCCATGCTCTGAAGCGTCCGTCTGGACAATAAATTCTTTCGAAAAGTCGGGTGCCTGGAGTATAGGTGCTGTGCACATTGCAGTTTTCAGGGTGTCGAAGGCCGTTTGGCAGGCATCAGTCCAGATCACGTTTCGTGGCTGCTTCCTGGAAGTCAGCGAAGTCAAGGGGTGCACAATGTTACCGTAATCCTTGACAAACCTCCTGTAATAACCCGTGAGTCCTAGGAAGGCTCTCACCTGAGTTTGGGTTTTGGGCGGCGCCCAAGCCAGGATGGTATCAATCTTGGGTTGCAGGGGGGCAACCTTGCCGCTCCCTACTTGGTGCCCCAACAACACTTCCTGGAGGTGGCCCAAGTGTTCCTCTCAGCTGGCGCTGAACACTGCGATGTCGTCCAGGTAGGCGGCACTGAAATCCTCCAGCCCAGCCAAGACCTGGTTGACCAACCTCTGGAAGGTGGCAGGGGCATTCTTCATCCCAAAGGGCATCACCCGGAACTGGTATAGCCCATCTGGTGTGGAGAATGCAGACCTCTCCTTTGCCCCATCGGTCAAGGCGATCTGCCAGTACCCAGAGGTTAGATCAAACGTATTAAGGTACCGGGCAGCCCCCAACCGATCGATGAGCTCATCAGCTCTGGGGATGGGGTGCGCGTCAGTCTTCGTGACCGAATTGAGTCCTTGGTAATCCACGCAGAACGGGAGTTTTGGTGAAGCACCAGGCGCTGCAGCCTTCGGGACCAAGACCACTGGGCTGGCCCAAGGACTGCTAGAGGACTCAACCACCCCTAATGCAAACATTTTGGAGACCTCCTCCTTAATGTATGCTCTAACCTTGTCAGTCACCCTGTAAGCCTTGTGCTTCACAGGAGGGCTGTCTCCGGTGTCAACGTCATGGACACACCAATGAGTGAAACCCGGAACCAAGGAAAACAGATCCGGGAATTGTCCCAACAGGTGGCGACAATCCTGTTTCTGCTCAAGGGTCAGTGTGTCAGAGAGGACCACACCATCCACTGACCCGTCTTGCTCTTTAGCACACAGGAGGTCAGGAAGAGGCTCACTCTCCTCCTCCATTCCAGCATCTGTAGCTAGGAGCATGCCCACTTCGGACCTTTCTAAGTGGGGCTTCAAAAGGTTGACATGCAGGACCCGCAAGGGGTTCCTGGGAGATTTCAAGTCCACCAAGTAGGTGACATCGCTCTTCTTCTCCACAACCTTAAACGGTCCAGTCCACCTGTCCTTGAGCGCACAAGGTTCCACAGGGGACATGACCCACACTTCCTGACCAGGCTGAAGCTCTACCAGAGTGGCATTCCGGTCGTACCAACGCTTCATCTCCTCCTGGCTGGCCTCCAGATTTGCCTGAGCAAGTTCTCTGAAGCGCCTAGTCTGGTTTCGAAAGGCCAGCATGTAACTGTATACATCCTGGGGAGGTTTCCTGGGAGATTGCTCCCAGCCTTCCTTGACCAGACTCAAAGGCCCTCTTACCGGGTGACCGTATAAGAGCTCAAAGGGGCTGAACCCTAGAGACTTCTGTGGCACCTCTCGGTAAGCAAACAACAGGCATGGCAAGAGGACGTCCCATTTCTGCCTCATTGGTTCTTCGAGACCCATGATCATGCCTTTCAGGGTCCGGTTGAATCTCTCAACCAGCCCATTTCCTTGAGGGTGGTAAGGAGTGGTGAACTTGTAGGTTACCCCACACTCCTTCCACAGAGACTTCATATAGTTCGAAATGAAGTTGGTGCCCAGGTCTGACACCACCTCTCTGGGGAACCCCATCCGGGAGAAAACACCCATCAGTGCCCGTCCCACCACGGGGCCGTCACTGTTCGGAGAGGGATGGCTTCCGGGTACTGTGTGGCATGGTCCACCAAGACCAGGATGAACCTGTTGCCCAGGGCTGTCTTGGGGTCCAGGGGCCCAACAATGTCAATACCCACCCGGTCAAAGGGGGTGCTGACCACTGGAAAAGGTTGGAGGGGAGCCTTCTGCTTCCTTCCGCTTTTCCCACTTGCCTGGCAAGTGCGACAGGTCTTGCAATGGATGTCTACATCCCTTCGCATCTGAGGCCAATAAAAATGGGTGACAAGCCTGTCATAGGTCTTGTCCTGCCCCAGATGTCCAGCTAACGGAACGTCATGAGCCAAACCCAGTAGGAAGGCTCTGGGGTACCACCAGCACACGGGCTGACCCAGGCTCAGCAGCCTTAGGCTCGCTATACAGGAGGTCGTTCTCCCAGTACACAAAATGTGACCCTGACTGATCACCTGAGGATTGGGCTGAGGCCTGCTGCCTCATGCCCACAAGAGAAGGGCACACCTTCTGTTCGGCACAGAATTCCTCCCTGGAGGGACCACCATCCTGCTGCCAATGGGTCAGCTCGGGCAAGTCTCCCAGTTCGGCAATTTGTTCCCCTGTCGGCTCCAGGGCATCCCCCTCAGGGTCTACCTCCTCCTGGACCACGGGAACTACGGGGGCCGGTTTCCCGCGCCTCCTGCCTATTCTCTTCACAGCTGGGTCCTGGGCCGTACTTTCAGGCTCCGGGACCCCATCAACACCCTTACTCGCTGTCATCGATCGAGTGGTTGCACACACCCACTCTGGCACGCCCAACATTTTCAAGTGCGCCTCTCTCTCCACCTTCGCCCATGGGGAGTCTTCTAAATCATTGCCCAGGAGACAATCGACAGGCATGGCGGGCCTCACAGCAACCTGAAGAGTACCTGAAACTCCCCCCCATTCAAAGGAAACCTGAGCCACCTCACACTCTTTCTGGGAGTTGTCGGCAGCTATCACGGGGTGGAATGCGTGGGGAACCACCTGCTCTCTGGACACCAAGTGACACTTGACAGCTGTCACATTCACTCCGGTGTCTCTGAGAGCTTCCACTCTATGGCCATTAATGGTCACCCACTGCCTATATTTACTAGTGTTACTAGGCAGAGGGGGTAGAGGAACCATTTGCATGTCTCCTAGCGAGACCAGGGACATCTCTGCGGGACCCCTCCCACCATGGACAACCATCTCCTCCCCTCCCAAGGCTACACTCGCCAACTGACGGGGGGTGCACTCGGCGGTGCATTCGATTTCTTCATGGGACACTGGGGATCGTAATACCGGTGTCCCACCTGCCCACAAGTGTAGCAGGTTAGGGGGCCCCTATGAACAGGTTTACCCGTCGGGGCCCCTGGCTTCTTCTCAGGGGGAGGCTGGGAACCTTTCCCTTGGTTCCCTTGGGGATTACTTTGGGGCCCTTTCTGGGACTCCTTCTGTTTACCCTTGTCCCCCCCACTCTTCTGCTGGGGATCCTGCCCACCTTTGGCTGAGTCTCCCACTGGACCCTTGTGGACCCTGGTACTGACCCAGCGGTCCGCCTCCTCAGCAAGTTTTCTAGGGTTAGATATCTTGCTATCAATCAGGTGCTGGCGCAGCTCTGGAAAACAGTTATTAGACAAATGCTCCCAAGCAAACAAATCATAAAGAGCTTCATAACTTTCCACTTTGCTGCCCTTTACCCAACCATCCATGGCTCTGCAAAAATAAGACACATATTCAACCCACGTCGTACCAGGCAACTTCTTACATTCTCTAAAAGCTTGTCTGTACTTCTCGGGGGTTAGGCCATACCGCAACATTAAAGCATTTTTCACATGAGCATACGACATCCTATCCTCAACAGGCATGTCTAACAGGGTATCTCTCCCCTCATTCACAAAGCGACCCCACAACCCCGCTCCCCAATCCTTCTCAGGGACCCGGTGGGCCAACAATGCTAACTCATACGCTTTAAACCACTGACCAATATCTTCGTTCCTATGATAATCTTTTATCACATCTTTCGGAAAGTAAAACTTACTTTCTGTAGGCCCAGATGGAATGCTGCCACCAGAGGGATTCAATTCTAACTTCTTAGCTTGGATGTCCAACTCCCTCAACTTGGTATCACGCTCCAAATCTAACTTCTCTCTTTCAAAATCTAACCTTTTGGTCTCCAAATTAGCTTCTCTTCTACCTCTTGCATTTTCTAACTCCAACTGCCCATTTATCTTTAGCCTTGCCATTTCCATGTTGTATGCACGCTCCTTCGCCCTTTCTTCTCTTTCTTCAGGGGAAAGACCTTTGGAGGAAACACTGTTTCCAGGAGAGGACTCAGGCCCATTCACTGGCGCCTCCTCATCCCCTTCCACTGGCGGTACCACCACCGGATCAGTGGGATCTCTGGACTCCAACCAGGCCTCCAAAGCTTTGCGAAAATCCTCTTTCCTTTCGAGGCCTGTTGTAGGAACTTGGAGCTGCTCGCAAAAGTGTTGCAGCTGCTTTTTTCTGTATTTCTTCATTTTCTTCCTATCAAACTCCTCCACAACAACAACAACAGGGGTAGTGACTCCGTTGTCACTCATGGTCAAAACTGGCAGTGTTCAAAAATATCAGGTTTCAGAAAAGCGGAGAACCAAAAATAGGATCCTTCCCAATTAGATTGTGACTGCGTTATGGTCTGCTTTCACTATGTAGCGTACACTAATCACTCCACATGGGTCATAAATGCAAGGTCCAAATCCTCACCGCTGCATCCAATGTTAGAGCCGGCTGTCTTTAGTTGGCAGAAGTATACACTTCTGACAAATAAGGACACACCTTTTCTAGTTAGGGCAAGGGGATCACACCCTTCGATAACCCCTGCTCACCCCCTTGGTAGCTTGGCAGAGCAGACAGGCTTATCTCAGAGGCTGTGTGTTAAGCATTTATGACCACATACAGTAATAACGTGAATACACTACAAACGGACACGACACAGTAGTATTATAAAAATAAGGATTTTTATATAAGGCTTAGCACAAGACCAAATAACGACAAAAATGTACACAATCTTAACAAATACTCGGGGAAGGGAAAAAGGATAGTTCAACTGTAGTTTCTTCTTTTAGCACAAAAGTCTTTAGTATCAAAGCAAATCTTCTTCTTGGCAATACAGTTCTTAGCAACAGGGTAACCCACACGGGGGCTACACGACGTCGAGGCAAAGTTAATCCAAGGGTTCGGCGTCGACCGCGAGGAGCGCTACGTCGAGCCCGGAGTCACACGGACCCCCAACAACACAGTACCTTTGGATAATGAAGCACACGATGATCAGCGGCGTCGAGCAATCCGGCGTCGCGTCTTCGGTGTCGATCAGGACTCAGCAGGCGTCGTCGTTGATGATGCGGTTGCACAGAGTGAGCAGCACTCACGGCGTCGAGAGGGCACGAGGGCGATGCGATCAGCAGCAGTGCAGACACGAGGTCCCTTGGAGCTGGAGCCGTACTCCCACTCACTGGCGTTGCTGCTGGCGTCGGTCGGGCCCGGCGGCCGGTCGTCGAGGAAGCGGGACACTGGGGCCGTTACCCACTATGTCGAGCTGGATTCGGCGACGTCCGTCGGCGTCGAGGTTGCCGGCTCTCTCAGAGGTGCTGGATTCACAGGTTCCAGCAAATAGCACTTTAAGCAGATGAAGTCCTTTAGCCCTGTGACTTCAGCAGGAGACTGGCACTCTTCCAGTCCTTGGAGATTTTCTTAGCAAGCGTGAGAGTACACACACAGTTCCTCTCTCCTGGTTCCTTGGCAAAAATAAAGAAGCACTGCAGGATTCCCCCCAGCAAACAGCACACTGGCAGAAGGGGTAGGCAAGTCCTCAGATCAGCAGGCCTCTTGTCCTTGGTTACAGGGTTCCTTGTCAGAAGTGATCTAAATTCTTGGTTCAGGGGTCCTTCTCTTATACCCCTTTTCGGCTTTGATCCCTTTGTCCATGCAGGGGAATTTCCCAACATCCTGGGTCTGTTGTGGGTGGAGCCAGGCAGAAGTACCTGGCCTATTCACTGAGCAGGGCTGGGTCCTCAGACGCCCAGCAGGAGGTGGAGCCGGCATTGACACTGGCAGGAGCAGAGCTATCAGCCTCCTGGCAGGAGGTGGGGCTAGGATCGTCCATGGCAGGCACAGAGCCATCAGCCGCTTGGCAGGAGGTGGAGCCAGCATTGTACCAGGCAGGGCAGGCTATCAACAACTACTCTCCCCCTACTCTCAACGCAAATGTCCCACTCATCCCACACTGACTCATCCAGACCTCTTGGAGCCACCCAGCTCCTGTCACACACACGCAAGACCAGCAGAAACCAGAAATGGTTAGACAAGAAAATAGACACTTTCTAAAAGTGCTATTTTCGAACCCAGAGTCCAAAAACCATCCACACCAATGGATGCGTAATTAAACCCCAAGTTCAGGGATACCAAACTCGACATTGCACCATGCTCCCCGAGCCAGCTAGGATCATAGCATTAATAATCCCGGCGACCCATTCTAACTAATGGAGAGCAGGCTACCTCGCAATAGTGAAGAACGAAGATGGCGGTTGTTCACTATCAGGACATGCCAACTTGGTCAGGCGTGTCCTACCTTACACTTACAATGCACCCTGCCCGTGGGCCTACTATAGGGGTGACTAACATGAAGTCATGGGAAGGTTTGAGGGGCTGGCAAGTAGGTATACTTGCGCAGCCTGCGTGACAGCACTAGGCTGCACGTGGGTCTCGCAATGACCGACCCGTAGACATTCTTTTACGAGGCCGCTCCTGTGGGTGGCACAAAACATGCTGCAAGCCCACGAGCGGCATTTGTATTTACAAGCCCCGGCACTCCTGGTGCACTAGACTAGGGACTGACAGTAAACCAAATAAGCCAAACATGGATACCATAGATACATCAATTTAACATAGGGAGCACTTGCGCTATGGCACTGATCAGCAGTGGCACGGCGCCCAAAGCATATACCAGCAAAACATCGAAAAACAGTAGAGGCAAACAGAAAAAATGGAGGAGAGACTCAAGCCAATGATGTCAGGTCTAACAATAACAAAACACCAACAATATAAAAAGAACACATTTTCCCACCCACAATAAAATATATTTAAAATCACTTACCTTTAGCAGGGATGTAAATAGACAATCCAACTTCTCCAAAATAATCCAAGTAGTTATAAATCCATATCAAATAAAAATAAACCCCAACAAAAAGGAAAAATACAACTGTGCCAAATCCATCGAATATCCATAAAAAATAGATAATCCACAATCCATAAAAAACCTAAAAACGTAAAAAAAGTATAAAAACCGCTCCAGGAAACCCGAATAATAAAGGAAGTGTAAAAAAATCATTAGCTGAAACAACTAAAATACACTTCCTTTTAGAAAAAACGCAAAACTTCCAGAAACAAAAAGGCTTCCTCCAAAAACCTAGAATAGAAGAAACAAACATTCCCACCCACATAAAACGTAAAATTACACATTTTCAAACACCAGAACATGCATCTTTAAAACAAAATCTAACTAAATACATACAAACACAATGATACTAACTAAGCCGTAAATCCCCAAAACGCCGAAAAAATTAACACCTAAATAAACGACTACAAACATCACAACTTGGAAAACATAACTCCACACACCCCAAATATAAAACTACTACCTTCCAAACACACTTAAAATAGTTAAAATATAGATAAAAAATCTCTTACCTTCTCAGACGCAAAGCAGCTTCCAACCGCGAGCTTGAATCTTCCCAAATGACCCAAAAAGACAAAGAGCGGTTACAAAATAAAAGACCCAAATAATAATATCAATCCAAAAATAGTTAAATAAATGACTAAATAATTTATTTAACACAATAAAAAATGTACAAATTATAAAAACGTTGTTCAAATTTTGTGAAATTGTATGTGCTGTATTAAAAATGTGTTAATATTTTCATATATTGTAAAATTATAAAATTAAATATTATCATATTATAATATTTAATATTATATTTATTTACAAAAAATGTATGTTAAAAAATTGTGAAAAATAATATATATATTTGATTTATTTAAAAAAAGAATTTGCTAACATTTAAAAATTATCAATATTAATAAAGAAATATTAATATTAATAATATTAAAAAATGTAATTCTTATTAAAATGTTACTATGTAAAAATGGTATACTATAATATTTACAATATATGATTTAATTCATTTTCTTTAAATGTATATTGACATGTATATCCTAATTGTTTGAAAAAAATAATATGCAAAATCAATAAAAAAATATATTGTAAAACAAATTTTGAGTATGAAAAATAAAAATGCATCCAACTATGTTGTCGATTTCAATCCTGGTAAAAAACCGTCTGTACAATTCGTATCCGGAGACATCTCCGTACGAATCGTACCCGTCCGTCCGAGTCGCGTAGTATGATCGGAATTTCGTGAATCCGTCCGAATCGTCATGATCCGTACGTATTGCAAGGCTGAAACCGTGAACCGTACTGAGGAGTACGATCCGGAACGGGGTATGAGGACCCGATTTGAACGGCCCACGTCAGGTAAGGGCGATTCGTACGGAAAAGCACACAATCACCTACACACCGTATGGGCCGTACACCCCATGATCATGGGGTACAGTGCGTACCCCTGCGATCATGCGGTGTATGCATCGTACCCCTGTGATCGAAGGGTGTACACACCGTACACCCTGCGAACATGGGGTACAGTCCATACAACCCATGATCGCGGGGTACGGTGTGTACAATGCATGATCGCTGGGGTACACACCGTACCCCAGCGATCCTGGGGGGTACGCACCATACCTGGGGGGAGGCCCTTCCGTACCTGTTTCGAGGTGAACTCTGCTTTTATGGCTGTTTTTGGCTCTCGTAGGAAAAGGGTTGTACGGTGCGTACCCGACACGAATCGTACTTGCTGGGTCGGAAAAACCAGCCACAAATCATACGGATGTCGCGTACAGCGGGTTCCGAGGGAGAATCATACAGGGATTTCATTCGTACGGTTTCTGTACGATTTGTACTGAGTCCAGCTCCTGGTATGAATCGTACTTCGTTGTACGTACGGGGGACGTTGCAGGGTACGATTCGTACGGGAAAAACACTCCGAACGGCTATTCAGAGCGGCTTTTCCCGAATCGGAATCGACCCCCATATGTACAAAATATATTCAAATGTAAAATGCATTTGCATTGACTAGACTGTTTCTATGTCCCTATAATGTACTTGTCTCAACAACTATACAAATGAAAAATTATTTGTATAAAATAAAAAAAATACAAATACTTATATATTTGTAAAACATTCTTACTATTGTTTATAATAAATATTTTCTTTGATTTATGTACTCTCTAAATTATATAATAAAAATGTATTAAAAAAGATGTGTTATTTATTTTAATACCTCAAAAGAACTATTTCTACCATTGTACAAAAATGTGTATCTTTTTAGAATTTATAAATATATGTATATTACAAAGTTTAAAAACATATATGTACTATATTTACAATAATACATATTTTAACACATATTAAAATATAAAATGTAAAAATTATTATATTACATATGATTTTGAAAATACTTTAAAATAAAACATTAAACACTTTACACACTTAAATATAACAATTAATTATTTTTTTTACAACATAACTAAAACATGACTCCCACTATAATAAACATTTCTCTTACAAAAAATTCTAAACAATAAAAATATGAAATTATGGATTCCCACTCCAATATACATTTAATTGAAGTAGATACTGGACACTAAACCTAATTAATTTACTATTCCCACTCCAATCTACTTTTAATTGGGGTAGGTGCTGGACACTGAACCTAATTAATTTACTATTCCCACTCCAGTCTACATTTAATTGGGGTAGGTGCTGGACACTGAACCTAATTAATTTACTATTTCCACTCCAATCTACTATTAATTAGGGTAGATGCTGGAATCTGAACCTAATTAATTCACTATTCCTACTCCAGTCCACATTTAATTGGTGAAGGTGCTGGACACTGAACATAATTAATTTACTGTTCCCACTCCAGTGTACATTTAATTGTGGTAGGTGCTGGACACTGAACATAATTAATTTACTATTCCCACTCCAATCTACATTTAATTGGGGTAGGTGCTGGACACTGAACCTAATTAATTTCTATTCCCACTCCAGTCTACATTTAATTGGGGTAGGTGCTGGACTCTGAACCTAATTAATTTACTATTCCCACTCCAGTCTACATTTAATTGGGGTAGGTGCTGGACACTGAACCTAATTAATTTACTATTCCCACTCCAGTCTACATTTAATTGGGATAGGGGCTAGACACTGAACCTAATTAATTTACTATTCCCACTCCAGTCTACATTTAATTGGGGTAGGTGCTGGACACTGAACCTAATTAATTTACTATTCCCACTCCAGTCTACATTTAATTGGGGTAGCTGCTGGACACTGAACCTAATTAGTTTACTATTCCCACTCCAGACTACATTTAATTGTGGTAGGTGCTGGACACTGAACATAATTAATTTACTAATCCCACTCCAGACTACATTTAATTGGGGTAGGTGCTGGACACTGAACCTAATAACTTACTATTCCCACTCCAGTCTACATTTAATTGGGGTAGGTGCTGGACACTGAACCTAATTAATTTACTATTCCCACTCCAATATACTTTTAATTGGGGTAGGTGCTGGTCATTTAACCTAATTAATTTACTATTCCCACTCCAGTCTACATATAATTGGGGTAGGTGCTGGACACTGAACCTAATTAATTTACTATTCCCACTCCAGTCTACATATAATTGGGGTAGGTGCTGGACACTGAACCTAATTAATTTACTATTCCCACTCCAATCTACTTTTAATTGGGGTAGGTGCTGGACGCTTAACCTAATTAACTTACTATTCCCACTCCAGTCTACATATAATTGGGGTAGGTGCTAAGCACTGAACCAAATTAATTTACTATTCCCACTCCAGTCTACATTTAATCGGGGTAGGGGCTGGACACTGAACCTAATTAATTTACTATTCCCACTCCAGTCTACATTTAGAACATAATTAATTTACTATTCCCACTCCAGTCTACATTTAATTGGGGTAGGTGCTGGACACTGAACCTAATTAATTTACTGTTCCCACTCCAGTCTACATTTAATTGGGGTAGGTGCTGGACACTGAACCTAATTAATGTACTATTCCCACTCCAGTGTACATTTAATTGTGGTAGGTGCTGGACACTGAACCTAATTAATTTACTATTCCCACTCCAATCTACATTTATTTGGGGTAGGTGCTGGACACTGAACCTAATTAATTTACTATTCCCACTCCATCGTACATTTAATTGGGGTAGGTGCTGGGCACTGAACCTAATTAATTTACTATTCCCACTCCATCGTACATTTAATTGGGGTAGGTGCTGGACGATGAACCTAATTAATTTACTATTCCCAATCCAGCCTACACTTAATTGGGGTAGGGGCTGGACGATGAACATAATTAATTTACTATTCCCACTCCAGTCTACATTTAATTGGGGTAGGTGCTGGACACTGAACCTAATTAATTTACTATTCCCACTCCAGTCTACATTTAATTGGGGTAGGTGCTGGACACTAAACCTAATTAATTTCTATTCCCACTCCAGTCTACTATTAATTGGCGTAGGTGCTGGACTCTGAACCTAATTAATTTACTATTCCCACTCCAGTCTACATTTAATTGGGGTAGGTGCTGGACACTGAACCTAATTAATTTACTATTCCCACTCCATCGTACATTTAATTGGGGTAGGTGCTGGACACTGAACATAATTAATTTACTAATCCCACTCCAGTCTACATTTAATTGGGGTAGGTGCTGGACACTGAACCTAATTAATATACTATTCCCACTCCAGTCTACATTTAATTGGGGTAGGTGCTGGACACTGAACCTAATTAATTTACTATTTCCACTCCAATCTACTATTAATTAGGGTAGGTGCTGGAATCTGAACCTAATTAATTTACTATTCCCACTCCAGTCCACATTTAATTGGTGAAGGTGCTGGACACTGAACATAATTAATTTACTGTTCCCACTCCAGTGTACATTTAATTGTGGTAGATGCTGGACACTGAACATAATTAATTTAGTATTCCCACTCCAATCTACATTTAATTGGGGTAGGTGCTGGACACTGAACCTAATTAATTTCTATTCCCACTCCAGTCTACATTTAATTGGGGTAGGTACTGGACACTGAACCTAATTAATTTACTATTCCCACTCCATCGTACATTTAATTGGGGTAGGTGCTGGGCACTGACCCTAATTAATTTACTATTCCCACTCCATCGTACATTTAATTGGGGTAGGTGCTGGACGATGAACCTAATTAATTTACTATTCCCAATCCAGCCTACATTTAATTGAGGTAGGGGCTGGACGATGAACATAATTAATTTACTATTCCCACTCCAGTCTACATTTAATTGGGGTAGGTGCTGGACACTGAACCTAATAATTTACTATTCCCACTCCAGTCTACATTTCATTGGGGTAGGTGCTGGACACTGAACCTAATTAATTTACTATTCCCACTCCAGTCTACATTTAATTGGGGTAGGGGCTAGACACTGAACCTAATTAATTCACTATTCCCACTCCAGTCTACATTTAATTGGGGTAGGTGCTGGACACTGAACCTAATTAATTTACTATTCCCACTCCAGTCTACATTTAATTGTGGTAGGTGCTGGACACTTAACCTAATTAACTTACTATTCCCACTCCAGTCTACATATAATTGGGGTAGGTGCTAAGCACTGAACCTAATTAATTTACTATTCCCACTCCAGTCTACATTTAATTGGGGTAGGGGCTGGACACTGAACCTAATTAATTTACTATTCCCACTCCAGTCTACATTTAATTGGGGTAGGGGCTGGACACTGAACATAATTAATTTACTATTCCCACTCCAGTCTACATTTAATTGGGGTAGGTGCTGGACACTGAACCTAATTAATTTACTGGTCCCACTCCAGTCTACATTTAATTGGGGTAGGTGCTGGACACTGAACCTAATTAATGTACTATTCCCACTCCAGTGTACATTTAATTGTGGTAGGTGCTGGACACTGAACCTAATTAATGTACTATTCCCACTCCAATCTACATTTAATTGAGGTAGGTGCTGGACACTGAACCTAATTAATTTACTATTCCCACTCCATCGTACATTTAATTGGGGTAGGTGCTGGGCACTGAACCTAATTAATTTACTATTCCCACTCCATCGTACATTTAATTGGGGTAGGTGCTGGACGATGAACCTAATTAATTTACTATTCCCAATCCAGCCTACATTTAATTGAGGTAGGGGCTGGACGATGAACATAATTAATTTACTATTCCCACTCCAGTCTACATTTAATTGGGGTAGGTGCTGGACACTGAACCTAATTAATTTACTATTCCCACTCCTGTCTACATTTAATTGGGGTAGGTGCTGGACACTGAACCTAATTAATTTACTATTCCCACTCCAGTCTACATTTAATTGGTGTAGGTGCTGGACACTGAACCTAATTAATTTACTATTCCCACTCCAGTCTACATTTAATTTGGGTAGGTGCTGGACTCTGAACCTAATTAATTTACTATTCCCACTCCAGTCTACATTTAAATGGTGTAGGTGCTGGACACTGAACCTAATTAATTTACTATTCCCACTCCAGTCTACATTTAATTGGGGTAGGTACTGGACACTGAACCTAATTAATTTACTATTCCCACTCCAATCTACTTTTAATTGGTGTAGGGGCTGGACACTGAACCTAATTATTTTACTATTCCCACTCCAGTCTACATTTAATTGGAGTAGGTGCTGGACACTGAACCTAATTAATTCACTATTCCCACTCCAGTCTACATTTAATTGGGGTAGCTGCTGGACACTGAACCTAATTAGTTTACTATTCCCACTCCAGTCTACATTTAATTGTGGTAGGTGCTGGACACTGAACCTAATTAATTTCTATTCCCACTCCAGTCTACATTTAATTGGCGTAGGTGCTGGACTCTGAACCTAATTAATTTACTATTCCCACTCCAGTCTACATTTAATTGGGGTAGGTGCTGGACACTGAACCTAATTAATTTACTATTCCCACTCCATCGTACATTTAATTGGGGTAGGTGCTGGACACTGAACATAATTAATTTACTATTCCCACTCCAGTCTACATTTAATTGGGGTAGGTGCTGGACACTGAACCTAATTAATTTACTATTCCCACTCCAGTCTACATTTAATTGGGGTAGGTGCTGGACACTGAACCTAATTAATTTACTATTTCCACTCCAATCTACTATTAATTAGGGTAGGTGCTGGAATCTGAACCTAATTAATTTACTATTCCGACTCCAGTCCACATTTAATTGGTGAAGGTGCTGGACACTGAACATAATTAATTTACTGTTCCCACTCCAGTGTACATTTAATTGTGGTAGGTGCTGGACACTGAACATAATTAATTTACTATTCCCACTCCAATCTACATTTAATTGGGGTAGGTGCTGGACACTGAACCTAATTAATTTCTATTCCCACTCCAGTCTACATTTAATTGGGGTAGGTGCTGGACACTGAACCTAATTAATTTACTATTCCCACTCCAGTCTACATTTAATTGGGGTAGGTGCTGGACACTGAATCTAATTAATTTACTATTCCCACTCCAGTCTACATTTAATTGGGGTAGGGGCTAGACACTGAACCTAATTAATTTACTATTCCCACTCCAGTCTACATTTAATTGGTGTAGGTGCTGGACACTGAACCTAATTAATTTACTATTCACACTCCAGTCTACATTTAATTGGGGTAGCTGCTGGACACTGAACCTAATTAGTTTACTATTCCCACTCCAGACTACATTTAATTGTGGTAGGTGCTGGACACTGAACATAATTAATTTACTATTCCCACTCCAGACTACATTTAATTGGGGTAGGTGCTGGACACTGAACCTAATAATTTACTATTCCCACTCCAGTCTACATTTCATTGGGGTAGGTGCTGGACACTGAACCTAATTAATTTACTATTCCCACTCCAGTCTACATTTAATTGGGGTAGGGGCTAGACACTGAACCTAATTAATTCACTATTCCCACTCCAGTCTACATTTAATTGGGGTAGGTGCTGGACACTGAACCTAATTAATTTACTATTCCCACTCCAGTCTACATTTAATTGTGGTAGGTGCTGGACACTTAACCTAATTAACTTACTATTCCCACTCCAGTCTACATATAATTGGGGTAGGTGCTAAGCACTGAACCTAATTAATTTACTATTCCCACTCCAGTCTACATTTAATTGGGGTAGGGGCTGGACACTGAACCTAATTAATTTACTATTCCCACTCCAGTCTACATTTAATTGGGGTAGGGGCTGGACACTGAACATAATTAATTTACTATTCCCACTCCAGTCTACATTTAATTGGGGTAGGTGCTGGACACTGAACCTAATTAATTTACTGTTCCCACTCCAGTCTACATTTAATTGGGGTAGGTGCTGGACACTGAACCTAATTAATGTACTATTCCCACTCCAGTGTACATTTAATTGTGGTAGGTGCTGGACACTGAACCTAATTAATGTACTATTCCCACTCCAATCTACATTTAATTGAGGTAGGTGCTGGACACTGAACCTAATTAATTTACTATTCCCACTCCATCGTACATTTAATTGGGGTAGGTGCTGGGCACTGAACCTAATTAATTTACTATTCCCACTCCATCGTACATTTAATTGGGGTAGGTGCTGGACGATGAACCTAATTAATTTACTATTCCCAATCCAGCCTACATTTAATTAAGGTAGGGGCTGGACGATGAACATAATTAATTTACTATTCCCACTCCAGTCTACATTTAATTGGGGTAGGTGCTGGACACTGAACCTAATTAATTTACTATTCCCACTCCTGTCTACATTTAATTGGGGTAGGTGCTGGACACTGAACCTAATTAATTTACTATTCCCACTCCAGTCTACATTTAATTGGTGTAGGTGCTGGACACTGAACCTAATTAATTTACTATTCCCACTCCAGTCTACATTTAATTTGGGTAGGTGCTGGACTCTGAACCTAATTAATTTACTATTCCCACTCCAGTCTACATTTAATTGGTGTAGGTGCTGGACACTGAACCTAATTAATTTACTATTCCCACTCCAGTCTACATTTAATTGGGGTAGGTACTGGACACTGAACCTAATTAATTTACTATTCCCACTCCAATCTACTTTTAATTGGTGTAGGGGCTGGACACTGAACCTAATTATTTTACTATTCCCACTCCAGTCTACATTTAATTGGGGTAGGTTCTGGACACTGAACCTAATTAATTTCTATTCCCACTCCAGTCTACATTTAATTGGCTTAGGTGCTGGACTCTGAACCTAATTAATTTACTATTCCAACTCCAGTCTACATTTAATTGGGGTAGGTGCTGGACACTGAACCTAATTAATTTACTATTCACACTCCATCGTACATTTAATTGTGGTAGGTGCTGGACACTGAACATAATTAATTTACTATTCCCACTCCAATCTACTTTTAATTGGTGTAGGGGCTGGACACTGAACCTAATTATTTTACTATTCCCACTCCAGTCTACATTTAATTGGAGTAGGTGCTGGACACTGAACCTAATTAATTTACTATTCCCACTTCAGTCTACATTTAATTGGGGTAGGGGCTAGACGATGAACCAAATTAATTTACTATTCCCACTCCAGTCTACATTTAATTGGGGTAGGTGCTGGACACTGAACCTAATTAATTTACTATTCCCACTCCAGTCTACATTTAATTGGAGTAGGTGCTGGACACTGAACCTAATTAATTTACTATTCCCACTTCAGTCTACATTTAATTGGGGTAGGGGCTAGACGATGAACCAAATTAATTTACTATTCCCACTCCAGTCTACATTTAATTGGGGTAGGTGCTGGACACTGAACCTAATTAATTTACTATTCCCACTCCAGTCTACATTTAATTGGGGTAGGTTCTGGACACTGAACCTAATTAATTTCTATTCCCACTCCAGTCTACATTTAATTGGCGTAGGTGCTGGACTCTGAACCTAATTAATTTACTATTCCAACTCCAGTCTACATTTAATTGGGGTAGGTGCTGGACACTGAACCTAATTAATTTACTATTCACACTCCATCGTACATTTAATTGTGGTAGGTGCTGGACACTGAACATAATTAATTTACTATTCCCACTCCAGTCTACATTTAATTGGGGTAGGTGCTGGACACTGAACCTAATTAATTTACTATTCCCACTCCAGTCTACATTTAATTGGGGTAGATGCTGGACACTGAACCTAATTAATTTACTATTTCCACTCCAATCTACTTTTAATTAGGGTAGGTGCTGGAATCTGAACCTAATTAATTTACTATTCCCACTCCAGCCTACATTTAATTGGTGAAGGTGCTGGACACTGAACCTAATTAATTTACTGTTCCCACTCCAGTGTACATTTAATTGTGGTAGGTGCTGGACACTGAACATAATTAATTTACTATTCCCACTCCAATCTACATTTAATTGGGGTAGGTGCTGGACACTGAACATAATTAATTTACTATTCCCACTCCATCGTACATTTAAATGGGGTAGGAGCTGGACACTGAACCTAATTAATTTACTATTCCCACTCCATTGTACATTTAATTGGGGTAGGTGCTGGACACTGAACCTAATTAATTTACTATTCCCACTCCAGTCTACATTTAATTGGGGTAGGGGCTAGACACTGAACCTAATTAATTTACTATTCCCACTCCAGTCTACATTTAATTGGGGTAGGTGCTGGACACTGAACCTAATTAATTTACTATTCCCACTCCAGTCTACATTTAATTGGGGTAGGGGCTGGACACTGAACCTAATTAATTCACTATTCCCACTCCAGTCTACATTTAATTGGGGTAGCTGCTGGACACTGAACCTAATTAGTTTACTATTCCCACTCCAGTCTACATTTAATTGTGGTAGGTGCTGGACACTGAACATAATTAATTTACTATTCCCACTCCAGTCTACATTAAATTGGGGTAGCTGCTGGACACTGAACCTAATTAATTTACTATTCCCACTCCAGTCTACATTTAATTGGAGTAGGTGCTGGACACTGAACCTAATTAATTTACTATTCCCACTCTAGTCTATATTTAATTCTGGTAGGGGCTGGACACTGAACATAATTCATTTACTATTCCCACTCCAATATCCATTTAATTGGGGGAGGTGCTGGACACTGAACCTAATTAATTTACTATTCCCACTCCAGTCTACTTTTAATTGGGGTAGGTGCTGGACACTGAACCTAATTAATTTACTATTCACACTCCAGTCTACATTTAATTGTGGTAGGTGCTGGACACTGAACATAATTAATTTACTGGAGAAGTGTGGCTCACCGGTTAGAGGAGGCAGACCCAGAAGCAGAGGTCGGCCCGGGACCAGGGTTCAATTCCCGACGCGGCAGGGTTTGGAGCCCAAATGTCCACGGACCTGATAATTCTCGCTTCGGTGCCTACTTGAATCAGGGGTTCACGCTCTGCAACTCTGGGCAATAGCTTGCTCAATCTCCACTACGGCCCCCGCGGCGGGATGCCTGGCTTTCACCTTGGGGGTGCCCAGCTGGGCTATCCCACAGGGAAAAACCAGGACGGGTTCCCAAAGCCGAGATACCCTTTGTGGTGATACATGCGCTATATAAGAAACTACATTACCATTTATCTTTTTTACTATTCCCACTCCAATCTATATTTAATTGGGGTAGGTGCTGGACACTGAACCTAATTAATTTACTATTCTCACTCCATTGTACATTTAATTGGGGTAGGTGCTGGACACTGAACCTAATTAATTTACTATTCCCACTCCATTCTACATTTAATTGGGGTAGGTGCTGGACACTGAACCTAATTAATTTACTATTCCCACTCCAGTCTACATTTATTTGGGGTAGGTGCTGGACTCTGAACCTAATTATTTACTATTCCCACTCCAGTCTACATTTAATTGGTGTAGGTGCTGGACACTGAACCTAATTAATTTACTATTCCCACTCCAGTCTACATTTAATTGTGGTAGGTGCTGGACACTGAACATAATTAATTTACTATTCCCACTCCAATCTACATTTAATTGGGGTAGGTGCTGGACACTGAACCTAATTAATTTACTATTCCCACTCCATCGTACATTTAATTGGGGTAGGTGCTGGACATTGAACCTAATTTATTTAGTATTCCCATTCCATCCTACATTTAATTGGGGTAGGTGCTGGACACTGAACCTAATTAATTTACTATTCCCACTCCAGTCTACATTTAATTGGGGTAGGGGCTGGACACTGAACCTAATTAATTTACTATTCCCACTCCAGTCTACATTTAATTGGGGTAGGGGCTGGACACTGAACATAATTAATTTACTATTCCCACTCCAGTCTACATTTAATTGGGGTAGGTGCTGGACACTGAACCTAATTAATTTACTGTTCCCACTCCAGTCTACATTTAATTGGGGTAGGTGCTGGACACTGAACCTAATTAATGTACTATTCCCACTCCAGTGTACATTTAATTGTGGTAGGTGCTGGACACTGAACATAATTAATTTACTATTCCCACTCCAATCTACATTTAATTGGGGTAGGTGCTGGACACTGAACCTAATTAATTTACTATTCCCACTCCATCGTACATTTAATTGGGGTAGGTGCTGGGCACTGAACCTAGTTAATTTACTATTCCCACTCCATCGTACATTTAATTGGGGTAGGTGCTGGACACTGAACCTAATTAATTTACTATTCCCAATCCAGTCTACATTTAATTGGGGTAGGGGCTGGACGATGAACATAATTAATGTACTATTCCCACTCCAGTCTACATTTAATTGGGGTAGGTGCTGGACACTGAACCTAATTAATTTACTATTCCCACTCCAGTCTACATTTAATTGGGGTAGGTGCTGGACACTGAACCTAATTAATTTCTATTCCCACTCCAGTCTACATTTAATTGGGGTAGGTGCTGGACTCTGAACCTAATTAATTTACTATTCCCACTCCAGTCTACATTTAATTGGTGCAGGTGCTGGACACTGAACCTAATTAATTTACTATTCCCACTCCAGTCTACATTTAATTGGGGTAGGTACTGGACACTGAACCTAATTAATTTACTATTCCCACTCCAATCTACTTTTAATTGGGGTAGGGGCTGGACACTGAACCTAATTATTTTACTATTCTCACTCCAGTCTACATTTAATTGGAGTAGGTGCTGGACACTGAACCTAATTAATTTACTATTCCCACTCCAGTCTACATTTAATTGGGGTAGGGGCTGGACGATGAACCAAATTAATTTACTATTCCCACTCCAGTCTACATTTAATTGGGGTAGGTGCTCGACACTGAACCTAATTAATTTACTATTCCCACTCCAGTTTACATTTCATTGGGGTAGGTGCTGGACTCTGAACCTAATTAATTTACTATTCCCACTCCAGTCTACATTTAATTGGGGTAGGTGCTGGACACTGAACCTAATTAATTTACTATTCCCACTCCATCGTACATTTAATTGGGGTAGGTGCTGGACACTGAACCTAATTAATTTACTATTCCCACTCCAGTCTACATTAACTTACTATTCACACTCAAATCTAAAATATATAATTAATTCATAAATTTTAAAAATCGAATTTTCTATTTCAATAAATAATATACAATATTTAACATTTTTTTCTCTAAATATCCCAACCTTTTCCCACTATAAATTCAACAGCCCACTTATAAATATTTCACATTTTTATAAAAATATAAGTTTTTTATTTTATCTTTCTTATAAATTTTAATATGAATTATATACATTTCCTAAAATACTCCCCACCTTCATCCCCTATAAACCAACATTCCACTCCTATAATTTAAAATTTACTTCAGAAATACAAATTTTAATTCACTATTTCAAATAATTTTTTTAAAAATATCAATATTTAAAACACTCCCCACCCTTATCCCCTGTAACCACAACATCCTGCAACAAAATTTTATAATTAAATTGAAATTCAAAATTATAATTTCCTATTTAAATTAATTTTTTCAAAAAAATAATATATATTGTTTTAAACTACCCACCCTTATCCCCTATAAACTCTAAATCCAGCTCCTACATTTTAAATTAAATTTCAAAATTCTAAATTTTTATTTCCTATTTCAATTACATTTTTCAAACAAATTATATATTTTTCTTAAACTCCCCACCCTTATCCCCTATAAACCCAACATCCCGCTCCTAATTTTTAAATTAAATTTCGAAATTCGAAATTTTACTTTCCTATTTCAATTAATTTGTTAAAAAAATGTATATATTTTTTAAAACACTCCCCACCCTTATCCCCTATAAACCCAACATCCCGCTTCTAAATGTTAAATTACATTTCGAAATTCGAAATTTTGCTTTCATATTTCAATACATTTTTTTTTCATTTATATATTTTTTTAAAACACTTCCATCCTTATCCCCTATAAACCCAACATCCCACTCCTAAATTTTAAACTAAATTTCGAAATTCAAAATTTTAATTTCCTATTTGAAATAATTGAAAAAAAAAACAATTATATTTTTTTAATACACTCCCCACCCTTATCCCCTATAAACCCAACATCCCGCTCCCAAAACATTTATAAAATTTGAAATTTCTTAAATACTTCTTAAAAAATTAAATAACCATACATAAAAAATAAAATATTACAATTTACAAAACATAATACAACGATATTTTTACATTTCAATATTTTTTATCTCGACATTACCTACATCGATATTACACACACTAATCAAAAAATGATATTTATTACATCGCTATTATAAACATCAATATTTCTTACCTGCGATATTTTGGTGTCGATGTTACAGCATGTCGACATCATTGACTCGATATTTTGACTGTGCACCAGGAAGAACTGCTTGGTTCCCAGGACAAACTCAGCAATTGCTCTTTCAGATTGGACTCCGGTTAATGATCCCTTTGTTTCTTAGGAGTGGGCTGTCAGACGGATATCAATTTCAAATACAATACTGTACTTGAACAGAACATTAAATACTAGAAAATCTGAAATGAGACACTAGAGAATATTTTGAATTAAATGCGGGTTCCGCCTCTTTGTGTGTTATATGGGACGTGTATAAAGCCTTCATCAGAGGGATAATAACCAGATATGCCATCCGTAGGAAGAGAAAAACGACAACAAAATCAAGGAGATAAAGAGAATAGCTACCTGGCAAAAAAATCTGCATGAGGTAACTGATCAAGATTCAAATAATAAGATTCAGGCGCAAATTGATGAGGGAAACAAAAGACCCAGTAGAGCACTTAGAAGGTATAGTAAACAAAAAATGGTTTGCCAGTAAACTTTCAAACTATGAATTCGGGGAGGGGTGCGGGAAGCTACTGGCTTGGAAGACCGGGGGGACATAGTACGGAACTCAATAAAGGAAATAGTATTGGAGGGAGTCAGGTGAAAGCTGCTATGCTGACCACGATATTGGGAGAGCTTGTATTGTCTTCTTTTAGAATCTATACAAGGAAGAGATAAATTTATCTGATGAGCAAATATCTAATTGGATCTTAATTGATCCCCTGCCAAAAATCACACAAGATAAGAAACTCCTTCTTAATAAATTAATAACACTGGAAGGAGTATCTATAGCAAATAGAAGTCTAAAAAATGGAAAAGCACCTGCGACCGATAGAATTCCTAGTTAAGTTGACGAAGCCTTAGGGGCCAGGAGCAGGGTCTAGCGAACCCACAGAGTGGGGGTTTAAATCTGTCCAATCATTTTCCCCCCTGTGTTCCTTGGAGGAGATCGATTGACTAAACAAATTAAATGATATACAAGAGGTGATCGACCCCAAGCCACCCACAGAGATAATGTCTGTAGAATCCTCAGCTGGAACATCGCCGGTATTAGATCCAAATTGCAAGATGAAAACTGGTTGGCCCTAGTTAAATCATATGATATTTTAGCATTCCAAGAAACCTGGGATACAACACATGGTTTTATTTTGGATGGTCATGTCCTTTTCAGCACCCCGGCTACCCCAGGATTGATAGGTAGACCAAAGGGAGGTTTGGCTCTTTTAGTACCACTGAATATGAATGGAGTGCTCAAACAGTTGGACTCTGGTTCCTATAACTGCTTAATCGTTGAATTGTCAGTCACGAATCTCCCTACTGTGTTATTCATTAATTTTTATAATCCCCCTGATAGTACTGGTCTGAATCAACACTTAGGGGCTCATTATGATCGCGGACGGACTTGAGTCCGTCCGCGACCATAGAGGAGGAGGGAACCTCCGCATGGCCTGCGGAGTTCCCTTCTGTCAAATTAGGATGTGATCGCCACCCTGGCGGTCACATCCTCTATTTTACCATTGCTGCGGGTGTGGCTTCAAGCTGCACCCGCCGCAATGGTAAAAATGCATACATTTCATTTGTATGTAAAAAGCGACAGGCACCGTGCAGTGCCTGCCGATTGCTGCATACAAATGCAGGGGGGTACCATGGTACCCCCCATGTGCACCCCAATCCCCTCCTTCACCCAGGGGGCCCGCAACGGGCCCCCGCAGTGAAGTTACACATGCTTTTCCACAGCGGAAAAGCCGCAGTGGAAAGGCAGCTGTTTTACACCATTCTAATGTGGCTAGCGGTGTCTGATAGACACCGCCAGCCACTTTACAGCTTTTCCGCCGCAGTTGTAAGTCAACCGCGGTGGAAAAGCGGCGGACTGAAACCAGGACCCACCAGCCATCCTAATGTGGCGGTGGGTCCTTGGTGGGTCCGCAGAGGAGTTTCCGCATCCTCTGGGCCGGCGGTGGCTTCCGCCGGCCCGGAGGATGCGGAAAATCCTCCATCATAATCAGCCCCCTAGTGTCCCCAGAGGATTTCTTTGACAATTACAGAAGTAAACAAAACATCTTTGAGGTTTTCCTCATGGGCGACTTTAACATCCATCCATGCAGCCTAGAGTGTATTATGGAAGATAGCGTGGGGCCCCCAAAGTCGCTAACTACACACTTCCAACACACTAAGCAAGGTGAAGCTCTGGAGAACCTCCTGGCCTCCCTGAATCTATATGAATCAGGATGTGGTGTTGGTAGACCAAGACCAATTACATTTAAGGGTGGTCTTACTGGAACAGTTATGGACTATATTTTCTTGTCATCCTTAGTTTTGTCTGAAGTTTTTAATTATAGGGTAGTAGACTCTGTTTTTAGTGACCATAACCCTGTGACTCTAGAGGTGGTTACAGGGAGGTCTCTGAGTTTTAAAGAGAAGCATGTTCAAACCGTTATGGATTTGTCACCTAAAGATCAGGGCAGAAGACTAAAATGGGCTAACCTGATTCCGGAAAATTTCTTACATAACGTTCTGAGCAAGGTTGAACAGGATGTGGGAATATGTTTGGACAATTTAGCACCTAACACAGAGATTGTTGAAGCTTTTTATGTAATATGTCAACAAGTTAATAATGATCTGAGGGTTAAAAATAATAATGGCAGCCAAATAGGCAAATGATGGTTCGATCATAACTGTTCTAAAGCACACTCTGCCCTTCACAAAGCTCTGAAAAAAGTGCCTAGAGATAGAGCACAAATAGCAACATTACGGAAATTATACAAACAACTAATCATGCCGGTAAATGCCAGATTAAAAGTGAAGCTTGGACTGAACTGTTATGAGAAGAGGCCTTGCGAGATAGTGCTAAATTCTGGGCCATTATTAATCAGCCCTTTTTTTCGGGGGTGGAAAACCAAATTTTGGAAAGCTCTATCCCAGATGAGTTATGGCTTTCCCACTTTGGCAGCATTTATTCCCAGCCGAGTACTGAGCCTCCTCAAGTGACCCTACTGTCGTGCCAACCATGGCCTATTATAGCCTTTGAGGAGGCAGATGTTGAAAAAACCATTAATTAAACACAAATCAACAAGGCGGGGTCCCAGCTGACCTGTATAGGAGTGTCCCGAAATTCTGGGCCAAGATCCTCACAAATGTTTTTAATGCCTCTAGAGAAAATAATCATCCACAGTCTTGGGCTAAGTCCATTATCATACCAATCTTTAAAAAGGGACAACGTGGAGATCCGGCCTGTTACAGGCCCATCTCCCTAATTGACTCTGCCGTTAAAATCTTAGGCAGAGTCATATTAGGCAGGCTCACAGACTGGCTTGAGGATAGTGGTATCATGTCCAACGCCCAGTACGGCTTTAGGGCCGTAAGAAGCACTGTGACCAGTGCCTGAATCTCCAACTTTTAATCAGCAAATACACGATTGCTAAGGAGGTGTCCTTATACAAGGCTTTTATGGACCTCTCCTCGGCTTTTGATTTAGTCAATAGGTCAAAGATGTGGAAGGTCCTTCTAGAACTAGGCATCGATCCTCCCTTAGTTGGTTTTTTAGCTGACCTTCACCGTGGTCTCTTAGCCTCAGTTAGAGTCACCCAAGTGGGGAGGTGCACAAGTCACTTTAAGTCGGAGAGGGGGGTCAGGCAAGGATGTATCCTGGCCCCCCTTCTCTTTACATTATATATAAACGCTTTGGAGCCAGCACTAGCAGAGGGCACTGTGGACGTACCGCGTGTAGGAGTAACCAATATCCCGGTCATCCTATACGCGGACGACGCGGTCCTTTTAGCCCGATCGGGGGTTGCTCTGAATAGACTGCTCGCCTCTTTCCGTGACTTAATGCCATCATTAGATTTGAAAATTAATACAGCTAAATCCTAGGTAATTGTGGTGGGAGCCTGTAGTAGGAAAAGGAGATGCAGATCCTTCTTCTGTGAGGGGGAAGAAGTAAAGAGGGTTCCCAATTTCTCTTATTTGGGTGTCATCTTTGATGAGCAAGGAACCTGGGGTCCCCAACAAAAGTCTAAAAGCAACGCAGTCGCCAGGTCGTCTGCGGCTTTGCTGGGATTCGCTAAACGGCTGGGAGCCAGACCAATGGAGGCTATACTTAAAGTTTATAAAACCAGATGTCTGGCGATAGCCACCTACGGCTCCGCTATCTGGGGGTACATAAATCAAGATAACATCCAAAAGGTGGAGAATACATTTTTAAGATCTCTCCTCTCCGTCCACCCCCACCTTTTCAACTCACTCAGAGTTAGGGCTAGGTTTTGTCACAGATTTATTGAAATCCGCCCCTGTGATTTGCTAGATTAAAACCTGGCTTAACCAGGAAATCTCCCTTAACCACCTGATTCTCAAGGATTGTCTTGCTCTGGACAAAGCTCACAAGATCCCATGGTTGGCCTTTATCAAGGTTATGCTCACGAAATTAGGCAGACCAGAGCTTTTTCATTCCCCAGGATGAATCAAAAGAGAAGACGTGAGGGAGATTAGAATTGCTCTGTTAAATTTATTTACTGTTGAGCGGGAGGCAACAGAGATGGAGAAACTGCTTGTAAGAAGAAACTATGCACTTTTAACCACCCCTGGTCTCGAACCCTATCTTATTTTGGTAACGAGACCGTTTCATCGGTTTCTTTTAACAAGATTTCGTTTTAACTTAATACATTTTATGCTTGGTTCCTTCCCTATATGGACCAACCCATATAAGGCTAAACCATGTGACTGTGACAATTTTTCAACACAGGACACACTACATTTTATGATGTTTTGTGACCATTACGCAGAAATTAGGAAAAAATACCTCCTGCCAATTTTAAGGGAGGCGGGTTTCATCCAGGTGAGGCCCGCTCTATTGTTCTTGCAACTCCTATCTAGAGCACGAGTCACTTTTCATGTAGCAAGCTACTTGGTAGCGCGTGTCCGTGTTAATAACAGTCGCCGCAGGTCTCAGGGCATTCTCCCCTAGCATATGAATTAATTGTCTGTTTTTGAATGTAACGCTGAGAAACATTTTAAATTGTATTTTAATTAAGTGTTATTTATACCAATGTCATATTTGTTCCCATTGGACTGCTACTGTTTATTCCTTGTGATGTATTTGTATTCATGTCTTTTTTTGATTTTTATTAATCGAATAAAAGTATCTTGACTGACTGACTGAAAAGACCTAGTAGAGCACTTAGAAGGTATAGTAAACAAAAAATGGTTTGCCAGTAAACTTTCAAACTATGAATTCGGGGAGGGGTGCGGGAAGCTACTGGCTTGGAAGACCAGGGGGGACATAGTACAGAACTCAATAAAGGAAATAGTATTAGAGGGAGTCAGGTGAAATCTGATATGATGACCAAGATATTGGGAGTGCTTTTATAGTCTTCTTTTAGAATCTATACAAGGAAGAGATAAAATTATCTGATGAACAAATGTTTAATTGGATCTTAATTGATCCTCTGCCAAAAATCACACAAGATAAGAAACTCCTTCTTAATAAATTAATAACACTGGAAGGAGTATCTATAGCAATTAAAAGTCTAGAAAAATGGGAACTCCCGCATTAACCTCATTACTTAACTCAGTTTATATAGAAGAAGCTGTAGTCCCGGATTCTTGGAATGATGCCACAATTACAACAATTCTGAAACCAAACAAAAATTCTAAAAAGTACAAGTCCTACAGACGGATATCACTACTTAACAATGATTATAAACTCATGGGATCCTTGCTCCTTGCTCCTCCTCCCCTCCACGAGGCTGAGGGCGGAAGGCAGCTGGCGGTCGTGGAGCTCCTGGCTTCTTTGTTAATTCGGCGTTGTTGGCACTTCTGGAGTGGCTGAGGAAGTCCGAGACAGTCTGAGACAGTGAAGTGCGGTGATAAATCTTTTTCTGAGCTTTTCCTGAGCTTGAGCCCGTGTCCAGCCTGAGCACTGCGGACCTGCACCCCACCAAAAAAACCGCAGCAGTGGCGGTGGGTGAGTCTTTTCCAGCCACATTACCAGCGCTTGCGGCGGCAGGCTCTGGGTATCGGTAGAGAAAGCGGCACGTCTGCTAAAAGCCCCCGAATTCGTAAAATGTGCTGTGTAAACCCTCCGTAAATCAGACGAACTTTCACTGCGATACTGTCGGGCACTTTTAACCAGAGGAAGACCCGGTTCCTGCAAGTTCGAGCAGAGACATTCTCTCGCCCCCCTGGGGGTTAGGACTACAATATCCAGCATGCTCTGCTTTCCGCATTGCTCCTAAAGTGCCAAGAACGTGAAAGTGTTTAAGGGGCTTGGAATAACTAAAAAGACCTCTGTGAAAGTTACAGAAAACTTACAGAGAGCTTCGGTATTCTGTAACAAGACTGATTTCCTCTGCCCAAAGCTGCGGGGGCAAATCTTTCCAGGCTTGTCACTTACCTGTACTGCCGCCCAAACCCGGCGCATCTGCGCCCCAGCGCCCCAGTGAGCCAACTCGGCGCCTTAGCGCCCCAGCCTCCCGGCGAGGACACGGCGCTTGGACTCCAAGTCCCGGCGTGACCCGCAGCAGGAAGTTGACGCCGCCCACAGTAATCCTCCACCCGGTTGCGCATAAGAGGCAGCGAGGGCTCCGGTGGAGCGGGAGCCCATAGCTGCGGGGGCGAATCTTTCCAGGCTTGTCACTTACCTGTACTGCCGCCCAAACCCGGCGCATCTGCGCCTCAGCGCCCCAGTGAGCCAATTCGGCGCCTTAGTGCCCCAGCGTCCCGGCTAGGACACAGCGGTTGGACTCCAAGTCCCGGCGTGACCCGCGGCAGGAAGTTGATGCCGCCGACAGTAATCCTGCGACCGGTGGCGCATAAGAGGCAGTGAGGGCTCCCGCGTCGCGGGACGTCGTGGGCGAAGCCCGGGCCAAGGGCGGGCCCGTCTGAGCCCGTCCGAGACAGAATGAGGCAGGGCTGGGCCAGGTCCCTAATACTTGCTTTGGAACTGGTTCCCTCCATCTATCTGTATGACTCTTTAAACTCTAAAGCTTGCTTACACCTTGAGGGAGACCAATGCTAAAGAGTTTCGCTGGGGGAGTTTCTATTGCATACCTGCTAGTGTAACGGCTCTTAGCTTAGATAGGTGTCCTGAGGGGTGAAGAGCAGCAACACCAATGGGAAAGAGAAAAGCAATGGAGGGAGCGGGGGGAACTAATGGTCCTCTAGTAGCCCAATCCAAGAAAAAGAGGCATAAGAAAACAATTAAAAATGCCGCAGCGAATTGCGTAATGGATAGGATAGATAGTGTCATGCAGGAATGTGTCAGAGGCATAAGAAAACAATTAAAAATGCCGCAGCGAATTGCGTAATGGATAGGATAGATAGTGTCATACAGGAATGTGAAGATATTCTTTCAAACTATCATAGTGCAAAGGAGGTAGAAGTTACATCCAATTCCCCTGTTGTTAAACCCAAAAGTCTTGTAATACCGCACTTGTTCCACAGATCGAAACTAGGCAGGAAAAAGGAGGTAGCTAATCAGCCACAGCGGGATCCAGACTTCTTCGTCCACAATCAAGAGGATGTACAGTTAGAGGAGAGAGGGGTAGGCGAGGTGGGCCCAATTGTCTCATGTGTTAACAGATATGCCCCCCTAGCCTCCCTTAGTGATCAACCTGTCCCCATACTACCACCGCCACCTTTGGTCAACCAGAGGACGGCACTCTGTTGTCCCTGTAATCACTCAACTAAGGACCTCGTAGCTGTTATTGGGGAACTTAGAGGGGAATTAGGGAGGTTGATATTCATGCTGGCGGATTTCCTTGCTTCCACTCTCTCTACAGTTACTCAGGAACTCACTCCCAACGGAGGCGGACAGACCCTGCGTTCCGTCCGAATGCCATCACACTCACTGAACAGCCAAAAACTGAAAATTCTGGGTACATTGGTGGTCTCGTTAAAACCTTCTGGGAGGTTTGGGGGAGCACGAAATGAAACACTGCATGACCGCAACAGGGGGATACTGACCGCAACACTGCTGGGGGCAAGGCAGAAGCTTACCTGCCGTGGAGAAGACCACTGCTGGGCGCTGGGCTGCTGACACCGCTGTTTCCTCCCGCCGCCGGTGCCAACCTCCATCCCGGCCGCCGAGGGGGAGGAACTACAGTTCCCAGCGTCCCTTGCGGTCACTCACGACCACTTCCTGTTCCGCGCGCCCGGAGGCGCTTAAAACCACGGAGCTCCCTTGAAGGAGCGTGGATACTGACCGCAACACTGCTGGGGGCAAGGCAGAAGCTTACCTGCCGTGGAGAAGACCACTGCTGGGCGCTGGGCTGCTGACACCGCTGTTTCCTTCCGCCGCCGGTGCCAACCTCCATCCCGGCCGCCGAGGGGAGGAACTACGGTTCCCAGCGTCCCTTGCGGTCACTCACAACCACTTCCTGTTCCGCGCAGAGGGCGGGCCGTCTGTGGCCGTCTAGGGACGAAGAGGGACGGGACAGGCTCCCCCCTTTAAGCCTTCTACATCATCATGGGTAAGCGCAAATTGCAAACCTCCATTACTGGTGGTGCGGGGAAAACTAAAGTTCCCCGTAAAGCCTTAACATCAGCTAACATCATGTCTTACCTTACCTCTGCTGTGGGAAAACTTAACCAAGAGATCGCTGAGAAAGAACGGGAACTGGGGCTTGATAAAACCCTGTCAGACACACTGGTGTCCCCATTGATCGGCAGGCAAGCTTTACCTTTGGAGCCTGCGGTTCAAATCATCACAGTTAATGACATGATATCCCAAGCTCAATGCATTACAACAGGCCCCGATGAGCCTAATCCACCGGGTATAAACATTGCTCAAGGTCCCATTCGAGAGACTATAACCCCAGTCACCAAGCGCATTAAAAGGCTGATAAGGAGGCCAAAAAAGAAGACCACGCAGTTTTCTACAAAACCGCGCCCAGTTACAAGTAACTTTGAAACATGCATGAAGGACATGGTAGAAAAAGTGCTCACTGATAAAATAGAAACTACCCTTGCCCAGATCTCAAACGACATTATTGAGACTTTGAAAGAGTGTGTGGCAGAAATACTGGGGAAATGTGATCGGTTAAATATGTTGGTGTCAACGAAAATGCTTGAATGTCCAACACTTAATACACTTGGGGCTACCGCCCAACATGACCCACCTATGGAGGGGATAGGGAATGTTATCCCATTAGTATCTATTCTGCCTCCAGTTCCACCAAAGCCAATACGTCTAATACCCCCAAAAGCAGTTACTACAATAGCTAGGAACAATGAATTAGCGGCACTGGGCCATGATGGGGGTTGTACTAATACTCCCGCTGTTAAAACTATTGTATATAAAGGAGGAGTCCCACAGGGGGAAAGGAGGCAGCGTGTGAAGCCCCGTGCAAATTTACCACCTGAGGCAACCCCTTTTGTCGCTGTTTTAGTAAACATCCCACCTTTGAGCCCAAAGGAGGAGGAGTACCAGGGTACTCTATTAGAGAATATTAAGGCATGGTGTGATGAAAATTGCTCAGGCCCAAGGGACATATCCACTCACTTCACCATGGGGAGACAAGTTGACTGGTTGGGCCACACGGTAAAAAATCTTCCCGGTGATTGCATTATAGTAAATTTTAATAGACCCCATGAGGCTGCCCGTTTATTTTGGGATGCTACTGATATAAAGGTAGGAGGGATCCGAGCTGCACCTCTAGGTTTTTTTTTATCCACGGCCAAACCCCCCCAAGCTGCCTCTAGGTAATGGTGGTCAACAAGGTGCACCGAGACGGAATATCGGGTTGTCGTCTTGGGCCCTGCAAACACCAGGTTTTACCCCTAAACATACTGATCCCACTAGATCAACAAACAGGGCCACTTTGGAGTTAACAAATAGATTCACTGCCCTATCAAACTTGGACGAAAACGATTGACTGACTCGTCATGTTGCCCCTAAAAGTCAAATATATTGTACCTCTACCATAGAAAGGGAAGCAGGGCACACAGTTAAAATCATGAGCTGGAACATTGCAGGACTCTGCTCCAAGAGGGATGACAGAATATGGTTGGAACAAATAAAGGATTATGAGGTAGTGGCAATTCAGGAGACCTGGGATAGGGAATGTAATTTCTGGATAGATGGGTACTTATCATACTTCCAAGCTGCTCAAGCTTCAAGCTCAGGGAGAGACAGAGGGGGCTTATGTTCCTAATTTCTGTCAAACACATGGGATCTGTGAAAACTTTAAGCACCACATCACCCAACTTTCTAGCCTTGTAATTAACTATGCCTAATAAGCATAAAATCCTGTATGTCAACTTCTATAATGCCCCACACGGTACGTACTGTAATGAAAACATTAATGCATTAGCAAAGTTTTTAGTCAATTATAAGGAGGGTCAAACCACTTTTGTTTATCTAATTCTTCTAGGGAATTTTAATATACATTTGTGTCAGCTAAACTGCCAATATAGGGTTCATACAGATATAGATTGTCTGCCCCATTCACACTTTGGACACAGTTAAAATCATGAGCTGGAACATTGCAGGACTCCGCTCCAAGAGGGATGACAGAATATGGTTGGAACAAATAAAGGATTATGAGGTAGTGGCAATTCAGGAGACCTGGGATAGGGAATGTAATTTCTGGATAGATGGGTACTTATCATACTTCCAAGCTGCTCAAGCTTCAAGCTCAGGGAGAGACAGAGGGGGCTTATGTTCCTAATTTCTGTCAAACACATGGGATCTGTGAAAACTTTAAGCACCGCAACACCCAACTTTCTAGCCTTGGAATTAACTATGCCTAATAAGCATAAAATCCTGTATGTCAACTTCTATAATGCCCCACACGGTACGTACTGTAATGAAAACATTAATGCATTAGCAAAGTTTTTAGTCAATTATAAGGAGGGTCAAACCACTTTTGTTTATCTAATTCTTCTAGGGGATTTTAATATACATTTGTGTCAGCTAAACTGCCAATATAGGGTTCATACAGATATAGATTGTCTGCCCCATTCACACTTTGAACATACAACAAAGGGGGCTACTCTAGAAGAATTACTGTCATATGTTGATTTATCCGAGCCGGAGTTTATTGACTCCAATGACCGGGTAGCAACATATAGTGCTAGGGACAGTAATACTATTATAGACTTTATATTTGTTTCTCCAGGCTTGCTACAAAATGTTATTTTTTATAATGCTATACAAACTACATTTAGTGACCATAACCCAGTGGTATTGGAATTGCGTAATAAAAACCCATCCCTACTTTCTGAAAAAATAAAATACAGTAACTCCCATGGAGCTAGCCGTCCAAGACCAGGGGAGATGGGTAAAGTGGAGTAAAATCATACCAGAGGATTTCTATACTACACTTAGAGAGAAGGTGGGCAAGGAAATTAATACCTGTATAGATCCGCTAAGGCATGGAGGGGATATTATCACCTCATTTGAAATTATTTGCCAGCAAGTGGCTGTGGACCTAACATCTAAGACGACACATAAGGAGCTAAAACTGCATGGGTGGTTTGACTCAAAGTGCTCCAAAGCCCATAGAGACTTATTGGTTGAACTAAAAAAGATACCTCGAGATAACCAGGAAGTGGCCAGATTAAGAAAAAATTATAAAACTATTGTTGAGTCTCGTAAGAATGACATTAAAAAAAATGCATGGGACTCACTCTATGATAGGGCTACCCTGAGGGATAGTTCCAAATTCTGGGAAATTGTCAATACTCCACTTTTCAATGATAAAGAAAATTCCTCGCTAGAACTTAACATATCAGAACGGGAATGGCTAGACCATTTGGAAAAAATTTATGGTAGCAACCTCCCAGTAGACCCCTTTGTACCTATAGTGAGCGAGCAACTGGAGCCCCCACTGAGATTTACAATCAAAGAAGTGCAAAAGGCTATAGAGGACACGGCTGGTCATAAGGCCCCTGGCCCAGATGGGGTACCAGCCGATATGTTTAAATCAAATCCCAACATATGGTCAATAGTCCTCACAAATGTTTTTAATATAGCTTGTACTGACAAAACTAGATTGCCTACATCTTGGTCACGGTCTATTATAGCCCCGATTTTTAAGAAGGGCCAGAGGGGGGACGCAAGATGCTATAGGCCTATATCATTACTGGATTCGTCATTTAAAATACTAGGGAAGGTTATTCTAGCAAAGATCTCAACATGGGCATCTAATAACGACATTCTGTGTAATGCGCAGTATGGTTTCAGAACCGGGCGAGGCACCGAAGATCAGTGCCTGAACTTACATCCAATAGTTAGTAAATATACTGTTGCATCAAAAGGGTCAATCGACCTGGCTTTTATGGACTTGTCCACAGCTTTTGACCTAGTTAATAGGTCAAAGCTGTGGACAATGCTCCTGGAGCTGGGTCTAGATCAGGCCTTGGTGAACTTCCTGGCAGAGCTGCACAGAGACTTGACAGCGGTTATACGTATGACACAAGAGGGGAAGTGTACTGCTGATCTTAAGTCTGGGAGGGGAGTGCGCTAGGGGTGTATTCTAGCCCCAATGCTATTTTCTCTATATATTAATTCACTGGGAGCTAACTTGGCTGCAGCATCCGTTGATGTTCCGCGCATGGGGGGAACCCCATTGCCTGTTTTATTATATGCTGACGACACGGTGCTGCTGTCAAGGACCCCTATAGGCTTACAACATCTCTTAAATTCCTTTGGGGATTTTATGCAAAATCTGGACCTCGTGATAAATATAGAGAAATCTCATGTTATGTCCATAGGGAAAGGAAGGAATAACATTAAAACTCTCTCTTGTAATGGCTCAGTAATATCGAGAGTAAAAGTCTTCACCTATCTTGGCGTAGTGTTTGATGACACAGGGTCCTGGGCACCCCAAGTCGCTAAGAAAGTAGTAGCCGTGAAAAGATCGTCGGCTGCTATATTAGGCTTTGCGAAAAGGTTGGGTGGGAAACCAGCTGAGGCCATTCTGACGATCTATAGAGCTAAAACTATAGCCATAGCTAGGTATGGGGCAGCAATTTGGGGCCATAAAGATCTAGCTCTGATACAGAGAGAGGAAAACAAATTTCTGCGATCCCTCTTGGGCCTCCCCCAATCCACATCATCTTTTGCAGCTCACATGGAGTTGGGGGTAGGGTTCATTGCAGATATGTTAAATATGGCGCCGCTTTTATTATGGATCAGAACTTGGCTGAACCCCAACCTTACACTGAATCAAAAGATTATTAGTGATTGTATGGGGCGGGACAGAGTGGCTGATATTCAGTGGTTGACATTTATTAATTAAAACAACAGCAGTATATTTGGGTCGACCAGAATTATATTCGAAACCGGAAAATCTGAGCAAGGAAGATATTAACTGGGTAAAAACTAATTTTATAAAAACCCGAGAATTGGAACGAGAAGCAAGAGAAATCATTAAGCCAACAGTAAGGTCACACTATTTGTTGATCACTTCAATGTCAATACAACCTTACTTTACTACTGTTACTAGACCCTATCATTGGTGGCTTCTAACAAAATTTAGATTTAATCAGGCACATTTTCTGCTGGGTATTTATGAGAAGTGGTGCACCCCAAAGGATAATGTGCCATGTGAATGTGACAATTTTTCTAAGCAGGATCAGATACATTTTGTGTTTTTCTGCCCTTTCTTTTTGGAAAGTAGGAAAAAATTTACCAAGCCACTGTTAAGGGAAAAGGGGTTTGTACAGTTTAAACCTGCACTGCTTTATCTTCAACTAATGGAAACCCCTTTAGTGATGTTTTGTGTAGCCATTTTTTGATTGCATCAATCCGTGCTAGACGGAAGAGACTCCGGATGAATACAGTTGGGGTTGCGGTAAATGTTTACTCTGCACCAGATAGTATAAATTAACTTCCATGTACCAGATTAAATATTGCTGTTGTGAACTATGAAATATTTGCTACTAATTTTGATTATTCTGTGAACTATGTGATGATCTATATGTATTTGCCACTGATTTTTAGACGTACACTAAATATTATCCTTGTAAGATGTTTATACTTTTATGATTTTTAAGTAATCAAATAAAGTGTTTTTGACTCTGACTCTGCATGATCCTTACAATGGCCCCGAGAGGGGAGGTAGATCAAGTCACCTAGCCACTTCTCAAAGTACACGGCACACTTCACAGAGCTCGGGTCCCCTCCCGGCCTTTACGCCCTCCCTAGGCTCAAAACATGCTGGGGCTGAGAGTACATCCCCCAACATAGTTTTTTGGGCCAATGTTCCTAAAACCACCGACCCCAGCAGATATGAACCCAGTGACTCCCTAATCAACAAATCGATCCATTGGATACGCTATGTACGAGGGTGCCATTCTGTTATCAGGGAGGACATTATCAAAGCCTGAAGATGCTCTTCTCCCAACTCCCCACTAGGCAACATTGAGCTAACTTTGGTGGATCCTGCACTGGTTGACAACCTGGTTGCACTTGAGTTTAGAACTTCATCCCCAGACTCTTCGCGTATCCAGCTTAGGCGCAACCCCATTCTATCTGCTTCCAATGTAGAAAGGGAAGATTCCCCGGGCAGTAGAGGGGTTTCGTCTGAGCTTGACGCTAACGATTGACTCCTATACAATTCCCCAGAGACAAGATAAGAGCCATCAAAGGAATTCTGATCCATGGTTCACGGCGAGCTGTAAGGAGAAAAGGCAAGCCCTATTAGCAGCTTTAAAAGCCAAAAAACTCTCCCTTGATTAAAATTGTGAGAAAGGCCTATAAACTGTTGCTAAAACCTGCTAAGCGGAATTGGGAAGAGGCCCATTGGGAGGATCTAAGGGAGGCGTCAAGCAAGAAAAACTCAGCTTCTTTTTGCGATCTAATTAAGAGGAGAGAAAGGTCGGATAATCCTCCGATCCCGAACCACATAGGGAGCCAGTTTTGGTGGGACCATTTTGCTCACCTATATTCTGGGATAGCTGAGGGAGAGCCAGTTAATCTACATGACATCCAGGCAACAACCCCCTCCGAAGCCACAAACCTGTTTACTCTGAATGAGGTGGTGTCTGCCATCAATAGCATTACCCCTGCAAAAGCGGCTGGCCCAGATGGTATCCCGGGCGACCTGCTATTATTGGACCCACTTAAATGGGCCAAATACATTCTTCTCCTGATTAACAGCATAATGGAAGGAGTGGGAGTATCGAACTCGTGGAAAGAAGCAGAGGTAACACCCATCTACAAAAAAGGTGATCGCCAGGACCCTGCCAACTATAGACCTATTAGCCTATTAGACTGTATGCAGAAAGTGGTAGGCAGAACCCTCCTGAATAGGATACAGCTTTGGATGGAGGAGGTGGGAATCCTCTCAAACTTTAGGAAAGCCACCAGCACAGTCGACCATGTTTTTAGACTCCTTCTTCTTTATTGGAAGGTGGTAGTCATTCCTAAGGGAAGTTTATATCTGGCATTCATTGACCTTAAGACAGCTTTTGATCTGGATTTTTGGTTGGCCAAGGCTTACGCCAAAGCCAAGCAGAAACCACCATTCTAGTCAGGGCAAGGGAGTCACACGCCAAGATAACCCCTGCTCACCCCCTTGGTAGCTTGCCACGAGCAGACAGGCTTATGCCGGAGGCAATGTGTAAAACATTTGCGCACGCACACAACAGCAACAACATCCTAGGCACACCACAAAAGGAAATCCACACAAGGTTATATAAGAATAACTTTTGTATTGTCAAAACACATCAGATAGTAATCACACAATATACATTGTGCCAACTGGCACGGGCAATATTCACACTGGATTATTTACACCCGGACAGGGCCACGTGGGCCACTGTCAGAATCAGCATTTAGCAGAAGTAGCACTTCTAGGACTTAAAATAAGTGTATCACAAAATAACAATAAACGATCACAACCAGTAACCACTGGTAACAGGTAGGTACACACTACGCAATACTAATAACCATAGGCCTAGATCATGCATGAACACATAACCTCTCTAGTATAAATTATTCTAGGCAAAACACAACCATCTAAGAATAAAATACATTTAGGGGTATAGGTCAGAAGCATTACACATGATGCAAAATAACATTCAGAGGTGTAGGTAAGACACATAATGCATCAAACACATTCAGAGGTGTCACAGGCATAATGGCATAGCACATTACGCATAACTCACATTTGAGCCTAACAGGTAAAAATACAGTAGGCAATCTCCTCACTAGTCTAAACACATTAGACTCTGCCTCTTAAGAATAAATCATATTTAGGGGCCTAACTCACAGAGTGAAAACTTCTCACTAGCATAAACCTACATAGGTAAAATAACCTCACAATCACATTGCGCAAACATCACCTTAGGCAATTACTATCATAAACATAGTAAAATCACATTGCGCAAAAATCACATTAGGGCCTTGCGCCCTACCCACATACCAGCCCCCTGGCCAACTGGCCATCCAACAAGGGGACTCAAGAGCCCTGTGTCCAGAATGTCAGGGCGCGCTGCCAATGCAGCGCCAGTCAGGGGTGCGCTACGGCGCAAACCTAAACATGGCAGCTGCCTACTACTTGCTGGGCAGCTGATGACAGTAACAGGGCCTAAACGTTGCAGCTGGCACTAAGTGCTGCGCAGCTGTAGAAGGCCTGGCACCTCTGTGCCATCTCTGTCCCTCCCAGGGACTTTCACTCCCTTGGTGCCAAACGGTGTAGCTGCCCACTAAATGCTGGGCAGCTGGGAATCAGCCAAACTGCGACAGGGCCCTCACTGGCCCTTAGAACAAGGACTGCACCAAAACCTGGGAGCCCTCTAAGTGCTCAGAACAAACCGACAGGCAGCCTGTGGGAGCCACCTCGGCTCTATAAATAAACAGGCCCATCGTTGGAGCCCTCTGGCTCAAGGAAACAATTGCCCAACCGTTGGAGCTCTCAGGCTCTGGAATCATGATGCCCCATAGGCTGGAGCGGCCCGCTGCCATTGGGGCCACTCTGAAGATGGCCGCTGCACATGTATGGGCACGGGGGGGTGGGCACCGGCAACGTGCCCCGACACCACCCTCCCCTAAACAACACCGTGTGGGCCCCTCTGGGCCCGAGCAACCATCCTTCTCGTTGGAGCGGCCCACTGACACACGGAGCCGCTCTGATACAGTGCCTCGGACGACATGGAGCCCCCACTCGGGAAACCGTCGTCTCGGTTCAACCAGTTTCCCGAGACGACGCCCGAGGAGACCGCATCCGACTGCAACTCGACCAAGGTGAATACTGTTATCACCGTCTGTGGATCTGTATTTGACATCCATCCTTTCTGCGGGAATATCTCCATCACATAAAATTCTATCCATCCGTTACATAACAAAAGGACATCTACCTTCCCAATTCTTGGAGACTGGTATTATTACAGTACCTGGAGATTTTCTATCACAATTCCTGGAGGTTTTCTTACTGTTAAGGTCCAGAATACAAAACAGTACCTTATCATTTCGCCCTGAAGAAGTCCTTCGGACGAAACGCGTTGGCTACCTTGTGAAGATTTGAAATAAAGAAAGAAGAGAATACATGATGGCCTATTGATATTTTTTTGACTAAATTGATATTTTCACTGTATATTAAATGGTGTGCTGAACCATTCTGTCAAATTGTACACAGTGCCTCTGGCATTGAATCTGGAGGCCTAGGGGTATATGGCCTCAGGTTCTTGGCACCCACTTATAGGACTAGACCAGGATTCATTAGATTGAGTGCAGTCAAGTGTCTCACCCTATACCCCTGTTCTAGTATCACAAATTATCTTATTTTAATCTTTTAACTTCTTCATATTTTACAAATGCATTGGTATTCCAGATTTGTTATGGTTCTGTACCGCTTTTATGATATTTGTGATCGAATAAAGCATATTTGAATTGAATTGATTATAAACTATACATAAAATATTGGCTAAAAGGCTAGAGACAGTTCTAGGAGATCCAATTGGGGCTTCACAGAAAGAGTTCATGAAGGGCAGACAGATAAATGACCTCACTCATGACTTGGTGTGCACCATAGACGTTGCCATAGATAAAAACCTTCCATTAGCCATTTTGACAGTCAACGCCGTCAAGGTATTTCACAGGGTTAGCTGGCCTCTCCTTTATGCTGTCATGAGTCAGAATGGGCAAGTGGACATGTTCCAGAACGCAATAATAAGTATATACTTTACCAGGTTTTAGGATTAAAGTGATTGAATCACTTTAATCCTAAAACCTGGTAAAACAGCATCCTCTTGTGGGTCATATTGTCCAATTTCCATCTTAAACGCAGAGAAAATCTTTGCTTCAATATTGGCCAACAGGTTAGGTATGGTTGCGGGTGACATTTTGCATCAAGACCAGAGAGGTTTTGTCAGGGGTCAGCAACTTTTTGAGTTGACGTACGATCTAATAGGTGCAATTAATATTGCATCATCCGCTGGCATGCCTCTGTCTGCTCTTACATTGGACACGACCAAGGCCTTCGACAGGGTGAATTGGGCATACCTGTCGTGGGTCTTGGGCAAGTTCAATGTGGGAGTAGGATTTCGCCGAGCAGTAGGATTACTCTATCAAAATCCTTCAGCCTGTCTCTTGGTGAATGGAGTATTAACGGACCCTTTTAACATCAATAGGGGAACGCATCAGGGCTGCCCTCTTTCCCCCGTCTTGTTCGATTTGTATATTGAACTCTTCGCCCAACGATTGCGGGAAGATACTAACATCAAACCTTTTAGTTATGGGGGGTGGGAGAAAATGGTGGCTCTGTACGCGGATGATATCCTGATATTTACCTCAAATATAAGTACAGCACTTCCCTCTGTTATTGAATTAGCCACAGAGTTTGGTTGAATCTCGGTATACGAGGTTAATGCCTCTAAAACGGAGGTTATGACCTGGAATCATAATGATTTAGATGTGGGGGTCCAGTCCAGCCGGAAATGCGATATTTGGGCATAGAAATCGTTCAAGATGTTAATAAAATACTTGAGACCAACTTCTATGTTATAGCTAAAGAATGCCGGAGACTTATGAATTCCTGGTCCTCATTGCCCTTGTCTATTTTGGGTAGGGTTATCCTTATAAAGATGACCATACTGCCGAAGATCCCCTTTTAATTTAACACTATTCCTCTTTATTTTGAGCCGTTACTTTTAACTAAATTACATAGAGACATCAATTCTTTTATTTGGGCCCACTGTAATTCTAGGATTGCCTGGAAAAAGCTGAGGCGCCGTAGACAGAAGGGATGGCTTACAGCCCCAGATCTCCAACTGTATGCATGGGCATTCCAACTCACCCATTCCCGCATGCTTTTAAAAACACCCATCAATACTGGGATTGGCTGTATGTTTAGTGCCATGTTCAGTGGGGCAAATCTAGCACAATGGGTTTCTTTTATAAGTTTGGGGACCCCAAATTTTTCAAACAAATAAAACTGAAGGTTTTACAGGGAATGGCCAAAACTTGGACCAAGGTTAGAAATTCCATTAAACTAGGATATTTCTCTAGTAAGGCTCCTTTGTGGGATTCACCAGGTGGCCCTAGCTAGCTCAAAGACAGCCTTGCTTTGCTAATGAGAGAGGCCGGGCTTGCTGTTTGGGGTGACCTGTTTGTCGATGGTGTACTAATACCCTGGGCTGCAATGAGCAGAAGAATAGGCCCCAACCTGTCGTTAACCTGGGTTAATGCACAATCCATCGCCAAGTTTAGATCTCTATTAGGGGTTGGTAACCATCGAGAACAGCTGCTATTAGATAAAAGGAGATATCATTCTGGTATCATTTATTGCTCGAGGAGATTGATGGCGATTTCAAGCTGCTGGAAAAAGTCTGGGCAAGTACTTTTTCAGACCTTGATTTGGAGAGTCTTTGGTTCAGCTCTTTTCAGATATTATGGGAAATAGTTAAACCAGCATGGCTTTGTCGTAACCATCTCTTTTCCCTACACAGAGCCTACTACTCACCGCAAAGGCTTTCAAAATTTTCTATAGATCAACCGGTTGCCTGTGCAAGGTGTGGGGCAATAGCAGCCTCGGACTTACACATGTTTTATGAGTGCCCTCTCTTGTCTCAATTTTGGGATTCAGTTGGGTTTGCACTTGCACTTTCCCTGGGTTGCTAGATCTTGATAAATCGTGTACTGGTAATTTTTGGAGTGATGGAGGGGGTAACTGGCTCTTCTATATATCTGCTCTTCTATTCCATTCCTCTGGCCAGAAGAGAATTTTTTAAAAAATGGAAGGACCCTATACCACCACCCTTCTCTGACTGGCAGACATCGATGTTACAGGTTTCAAAACTTGACCTATTGAGACCAGGGAATATAAACAAGAGAGCTTTTTGGCACCTTCTGAAATGGAACTAACTTTGAATCTTATGTTTTTTTAAATTTTTTATTTTTATTTTCCCCCCTTGTTTTGTCCAATGATTATGCTGCCTTTGGTCCCCCTCGTTTCCTATGTCAGCTGGCATATCCTGTCCTACTGATCTTGATCTATTGGCAGGTATACCTGTGCAGCAAATTTATGCCCTTATAGTTGCGGATTGCTGGTCCTCGGGATCGCGATTTCACTGATTAGGCGACCCAGAGGTAGCACTGGGCCACCTATCCAGTTATCTGAGGCAGTGAGTCGCTTTCTTTCTTCGACCTCAACAGTGCAACCAGGGTAGATAATGAAGACAAAAACAAAAAAAGTATATATAGAAATCCATCAGCAAGGATTGAAATTAATGGCTCCCTTACTAAACAATTTACGATCGGTAGAGGCATGTGACAGGATGCCCGCTTTCCCCCCTACTGTTCAAGCTATATATTGAACCCCTAGCTAGGAGAATTAGGAAAGAATAAAGGATCCAGCCTTTCCAACACCAAGGCTGGGTTAAGAAAGAGGCTCTTTATGCTGATGACCTAATGATATATACTCAAGATCCCATAGAATCATTCCCAATTATCATGCATATACTAAAAGACTTTGGAAAGGTAGCTGGGTAACAGGTCAATGAAGGAAAGACAGATATTATCTTGGAATGTACAATTTGGCATCATCTTGGAAAAAAGATTGAAAAGAGAGATAGGATACTTATGAGTCCAGGTGGTCAAAAACATGGAAGAAATGGCACAGATAAACTTTCGGACACTCATGAGATGGACCAAGAGGCTCTTACAACTTTTGTCTCACCTGCCTTCAATCAATCATAGGCAGGGTAAATCTGATCAAGATGATGATTCTCCCGAAGTACACCTTCATATTCAATGCTTTACCACTGCACTTCGAGGCAAAGTGGTTCAGGGAATTACAAATAGACCTGGTTAGTTTTATGTGGGCTAGTAAGAACTCAAGAATTGCCTGGAAATAGTTACGCAAGACAAAAATAGCAGATGGGTTTGCCCTTCTAGAGATTGTTGGGCTTTTCAGCTGAAACTTTTTAGAACACTCCTAACCAAAAATTATCAGTTGACTCGGCCATACTATGGAGCTCTAACACATGACTTTGTTGAACAAGGCAGCTACTTCCTGTTTAAATACGGGCCCTCTAGATTTTTTTAAAAGGTCCACCTAAAGGTCCTGAGTACAGCACGCATATGTGGATCTAAGTTTGGAAATTAATAGACTTACCTTATTATAGCCAGATGGTCCCAATTTGGAAATCACCTGGCACTCCTGCGTGTTTACAAGACTCACTGCCCATGCCACTCACGGAGCCGCAATTGAGAAATGGGGCTGACTAATGGATGAGCATACTACAGTCTCCTGGGAGCACTTATAAAAGAAAACTAATAACCAGCTGTCCCGATTTAAATACTTCCAATTAACATGAAGGGCTCGAAGTCAAGTACTTGGTGGGCCGAATAACTGGGAGATGGCATTATGCGGTAAACTACTACTACAAAAAAAAATATATATCACTATTGTATTGGATATTGGTACAGGAGGAAGACTGCCACAACATACCTCTGGAGGGAAAATGGAAGGATATTTTACCTGATGCTGACTTAACTTCTCTTTGGCAAGTATGTATGAATACACTTTGGTCAGGGTACAACTAATGCCCTGGCAAAGTGCTTGGCCGCCCCCACCCTCCCCACTCGGGGGTGTTGGAGGTGCTGTCGAGCTCTATGCCGGGCCCGGTTTTCGGCCGATTTTGGTACAGGGACGATTTTGCAGCTATGCTGCAAAAACGGCCCTGTCACAAAAACGCCCCCCAGGGGCCCAAACCCAGCCCCCACCCGTGTGGCACACCGGGGGATTGCCCGTTGCCCGCTATGGCCCGTCTGGCCCTGACTTTGGTCATTTGTTAAATACGTTTCATTAAAGAAGAATCATCTTTTTACTTTACAAGGAGTATATTGGTCCCCCAAGAAAATATCCATAATAGGAGGGGAAATCAGGTGCTGCCCGAAATGCGGATTGGCCAAAGCAGATGATGTGCACATGTTTTGGCAGTGCCCAGAAGTTTATGCTTACTGGCTAGAAGCGGTTAAGATATTGACGGCTATTTTGAAAAGAATAATAGAGGTAAGCTTATCTCTGATTGGGTTTGGGATTTTGGATAATGCTGGCTTCATTGGGAAGAATAGGAAATTATCAGAGCAACTTTCATTAAATTGAATCATAATTGCCTTTAGGGAAATATGCATAAACTGGGTCTCGAGCAACATACCATCTTGAATAGCTTGGTTAAGGGCAGCTAGGCAATTTGGTAGGTTGGACGGTGAATGGTTCAGGGAGGAGAATTAGCACTTGGGAACCCCTTGTACTTCACACTTCAAACCCAATTAGAGAATAGGAGGTCAATGGTCCAAGGATTAAGACACCCAAATCCATGGAGTGGCAAAGCGGAGGTAACCTCACTATCTCTAAATAAAGGTTGAAGGTAGGTGCATCAGGGGCAGGAACATTCAGCACAATGTGGGTACTCGGTCCGATTCCAGAACCTGACCACACCATAACTATTGCCTTTTATTGGATTGTCACAGATGAGGACAAAAATAAAAAAATAGCAAAATATATAAAATTGAACAATTCACGATACTTTCGTATTTGATCCACAGGAATCTACTTTCCTAACATTTTACCTTCATATTTAACAATACACTACGTTATAAACAATATACAAACATATAAATAAAAAAGTCATTGAATCATAGAGTCAGATAATGTGACACCTTTTTCAGCTGACTGCATGGAAGTTGTCATATAACTGTAATGGGTAGAATTTCTCAAGAACTTCATGGTAGTTATCACTATACATTGATTTGACCCAATGTTGAAATTGATCTGTCATCCCGCTCCTTGTCTCTTTTAAGACGCTACATTGTAATTGAATCTCACTGTGCAGTAAACCTGAACTTCAACTATGGTTTATTGGAATTTTTCCTTTCAAATCTGTGCCTTTAAGTCCTCCTGGTCTTTTGTCTCTTAGCTTAAGATACCTGCTTTGTGGTTCACATGTATAAGGTCACTGTAGTAAAAGAGGATACATGAAGGAAGATAAAGCTATAGATCTCATGAGCTATTAGTTTTACCTTTAAATGAACTATTTATTTACCCTATTAAACTGTCATTTTTATTAAGCATCACTTCTTGCCTCCTTAACTCAACTTCTTTAAATATACTAATGGATCATCGATCTGTATATGGATCCCCTGGATATGGGTATGTAAAAGGAACAGAGTAGTATTCAACTAAAATAATTCTGAACTCAAAATTAAACCAATGCATAGGCGGAAGCTCCTGCTCCCATCATAAAACTATATTCGGTCTCTAGAGTTTACGCCCTTGCATTTATCTACAAATCAGCAGGTTAGTTACACCCTAAAGAACATATTACTCATTGTTCAAGGTAATCTTTGAAATACTATTCAGAGTAGTAACAGCATAAGGATTCCCCCAGGTTGTTAGATGCAATGTAGCAAGGCTACAAATTATAAGGCTACAAATAATTAGTAGCACAGAGCCCTGTCGCTTCAAACCACTGTCCAAGAAGCTAGATTAATCCTGTTCTCAACTAAGAACAAATCACAGTCCCCCAGAGACAAAGGGGCCCATTATGATGTTGAGCGGATTGCCTGGCGGGGGCAATCCGCCCGACATCATCACCAGAATTCCCCCCCCCCCCCGCCATATTAGGATGGCGGGGGGACCGCGGCAGACGGAAAGACCGTCTGCCGCTTTCCACCCCGGTCGCCTTGCGGCCGGTGCGGAAAAGGAATAATATGGTGGTGGTGTCTAATAGACACCGCCAGACAGATTATGATGGGCCAAAGGAGATGCCTTTCCGTGGCGGTGATGCTGCCACGGAAAGGCATGCGGTGAGTAGGGGGGTGCACATGGGGGGCCCAAGATATTATCAGTTTGGATAATAGGCCAATCAGAGTTGATGATTTTATGAATAGCCTGCTCCTGAGTACAAAAAGTTGTTATAAGCCGAATTGGTTGCTCCTTGTTACTAGCAACAGCTTCACTATCGATCTCCCTATGGTTAGGCTGAAGTAACTCCTCCCTCTGTCTGCCATTAGCTTTAATCAGGGCTGAACTATGGGCATGGAGAATAGAATTCCCCGCCGTAGATTTCCGAATATAACCGGGTCTGAGGGAGCCCCCTTCAACATATACTAGAACATCTAGAAATTCAACTGAAGAGACGCTACTGGATGCAGTAAATCTCAAGTTTAAATTATTCAAATTGATGTCATTAATGAATGCTAAAGCTTCTTCCCTTGACCCCTTCCAGACGAGACAAACATCATCGATGTAACGCCAGTAGTGCATTATATGATTCCACCAACCGTGGTGAGTGGTTCTGAGCACATGCTCCTCCCACCAGCCAACATGTAAACATGAATAACTGGGGGAGAAGCATGAACCCATTGCCACTCCACGCACCTGCTGGAAGATCTCGTTCTGGAACTGGAAAAAAATAGTGGTAAGGCATATCTCAATGATCTCCAATAGCATATCGTTATGATGTCTCAAGCTTAGATCACGGTTTCCTAGAAAATATCTGGTAGCATTGATTCCATGACAGTGGTTGATACTAGTGTAAAGGGATTCAATATCCGTTACAACTAGTAAATAATCTGAACACCAAGTCACACCGCTAATTTTGTTTTAAAAATCCATAGTGTCCTTTAGATAGGATGGCAGACTAGTCACGTGTGGCTACATATTTTGAAAGTTACTCCCCTGAGCTGAGATGATCGGCCGCCCAGGTACCGGAGTGATCTTTTTGTGGACTTTTAAACATATATAAATATATATATCACAAAAAAGCGCTGAAACTCTACTTGGGAATCCAGGCGTTTTATTGGGCATCAGAAGGGGCGGTAACATCTGACGATTTTTGGCTCCCATGAGCCTTAGTCATAGATATGCAAGTACAAAGTGACCACAGCTGTTCCTGATGGACTTTTGTAGTTTTGTTGTCTTCGAGTACTACAATACCCAGAATGCACCAATAAAGAGTATTGTGGTGTGATATGGACTGCAGTGCAAATAGATATTTACCGTTCAATATGTCCAGCACTGCAGCCAAAGATGACGGCATCCACAGCTTTCAGGGCAATTCACTTTCAGTTGCAGGTAACTACCACATTTCTGAACATCACTTCAAACGCCCAAGCCCCAAGTCGATCAGAGGAGAGATCACTCCTTTCCCCTCCCATTTCTCGTCGCCATCCATTCATCAATTAAACTCAGGAGAATCCTTTTCTCAGTGAAGTAGGTATGAGCGGGCCAAAAAATGCAGTACTACATTAACAGCCCAAAGGATGGAATACTTTGGTTGAGGTGGTTTAACCATTTGAATTCCTCGCAATAGCTTACACACCAATGGTGCTCACCAATGGGCTTACCATCCATCGGCAGATGACCTCCCGAAATAGCAGATCTGAAACTATTCACGGTACAGTAGACCATGTCCCCGGAGACTAATGATGAGAAAAAAAAGTATGACCAAACTACAAACCGCTTTAAACGGATCTGCACTTTGTTCACTCCACCAATTACAGAATCATGTGCATGCCAAAGCTTATCGCTTGTGTGTTCCAGAGGACCATGCTTGCCCGATGAAAGCATTAGCGTCATGTGCGAGACCTGGGAGATACCATAGTTCCTGAAAACCCTACAACCGACCAAAGACAGGTGTTCCGAAAAGATCAGTGGATGGGGATGGCCAAATGGATCCACAAGGAGAATCCAAGGGAAGGGGATCAGTAAGGGGCATGCGCAAGTCAGTTCCAGAATCCCTGGAAACCAAGCTTTCGTTCTCCAGAGTGGGGTCACTAAAATCAATTCTGCCTTCTGGCATCTCAATTGTGTTAGAACCCTGGGAATCATCATGAAAGGGGGAAAGGAATAGACCAGAGAGGGTGAACAGTCCTGGAGAAATGCATCCATGGCTTGGGCTTCCGGATCAAGGTGCCAACTGAAAAAGAATGGGAGTTGGCGATAAAAGTAAGATGCCAACAGATTGTACACAGCCCCCAACATCAGAGAATCGCGTTGAAAACCTTTTGGTGAAATCTCCAGTGGCTGAAATCCTGCAGATGGCAATAGTGCCAAACAGCAATCAGATTGCGTTGTTCCGGGAGATATTTTCCCACTACTGAAATTCAATGCTGGAGGCAGTAATGCCACAAATCTTTGGCTACCTCCACCAGGCAGAAGACTTGGTCCCGCCCAACTTGTTCACATACCTGACCTCAGAAACATTGTCCATCGGTAGGTGGATGCAACAAAACCTCCTCTCCGGGGAGAGACTCCGAACGGCAAAAGAACCTGCTAGGGGTTCCAGACAATAGATATGGTGATCAAACTACACCCTGGAGCAGCGACCCCCTGTGGAGATCGGACAGTAGCAAACTCCCCAACTCCTATGGCTGGCATCCAATTATATTATCTCCGGAATCTAGCCAGAAATTGCCTTACTATTCCAGGCTTCCATGTGGTCTAGCCACCAAGTCATTTCTGTCTCTGATAGAATTATCTGTTCTGAATATCTGAGACCCTTGTGGAAGTGTTTGAATTGCTGAAGGGCATAATAATGGAGGGGACCAGGGACAATGGCCTGGATTAATGAGGCCAACAGTCCCACCAGGCGGGCTGTTGACCTCAAGGATACAGTCTGTGTGCTCAAGACTGACGTCTATTCTTTCTTGATGTTCCGTACTTTGTGTGGAGGTAGCACCAGTTGAGACAGCAGTGAATCCACATGAAAGCCAATGAATTTCTGCCACCGGGAAGGATGCAGGAACAATTTCTGAGCATCTATAATGAAATTTAGACCCTGAAGGTGAAGGACCTTACATTCTAAATGAGACTGAACTAACTGAGGACATTAGGCCATGAAATTGATGTAAATCAAGTATATTATCAGATGCACTCCTCATGCTCGTAGAGAATTAACGACCGGCCTTATGAGCTTTGTGAAATACCATGGAGTGGAGGTTAGGCCAAAGGGAAGGAGTTTGTAACAAATGTCTTGCCAAAGGAATTGAAGAAAACGCTGATGTGCAAGAAAAATGGGGACGTCCTTCAAATCCATCCGAACCATCCATTCACCCTTTTGGAGAATGTCCCTCAAAAGGAGGATACCCTCCATCTTGAAATTGCAGAAGACTATCTTCCCATTAAAGTCCTTCAGGTTCAACACTAAGCGTGACTCCCCCCCTTTCTTTTGTACCAGAAAGATACAGCTGGGTGGGGGAATGACACTGTTATAGCTCATTTTTTCAAGAAAGGCTTGGGATTTCTGAGAAATTAAATTGTGTTCTTGCTGGGAAAAGTACATCGTGGGAGGGGGCAAGATTGGACAGGGGTGTTGTAAAACTCTAACTTTCACCCCTAGATGGATTTGAGAAACCACAGGTTTTGTGTTAGTCCTACGGCGGAGACAGTTTGAGCCACAGTTGTGTTGTAGCTGACCTCCTGGGACCCACAGAACTCAAGGGGACTCCATTCCCCAGAGCTTCACGGGCCAGGAGACGCTCCTGTAGAGTCTTGACTGAGGAGGCGTAGCCTCACACCAATGCGGTGAAAAGTGCTAGTGCAAACTAGCGGCGCTGGGCATTTTGAGGTGCAGTTCTGGGGTAGCTGACCCCTGGCACCCACAGCACTCAAGGGGAATCCTTCCCCCAACGTGTAATACGCCAGGAGACTCTCCTGCAGAGTCGTGTCTGAGGGGGCGTGGCCTTGCACCAATGCGCTGAAAAGCGCTAGTGCAAACCGGTGGCGAAGGACATTTTGAGCTGCTGTTGTGGGGTAGCTAACCCCTGGCCTAAAGACTCACAGCACTCAAGGGGAATACATCCTTCAACGTTTGAAGTGCCAGGAGACGCTCTTGAAGAATCTTGCCTAAGGGGGCGTGCCCTTGCAACAGGAATAAGCAGGGCAGGGCCACCCCACCATGGTCGTCAACGTTTTCTTCATCTGCTAGGTAAGATTAAAAGGAACTGGGAGTTGCTGTCTAATAAAATGATTGGCGTCCACTCCCTACATGAGGGGCAGGTAGCCATTCTTTATCCCGAACATTGTGGTGTGTCTGACATTTAGAATGCAGAGGTATCTTTATTTTGGACCCCCAAACTAGACTTTGTTTCTAAGTCTGGACTGCCTGGTTTGTGTGCTGGATACATATGAATCACGGAGGTCTTTGTAGCTTATTGCTATTTGATTTATGGGTATTTGTGGCGTAGGAGCTCTCTCATTTAATTTAGGAAAGAACAAAATGAGAAGGTTCAGTTTGTCATAGAAATTTTGGTTAGTGCTGTAAAAAGAAAAATTAGTACATATTTTAAATGAGTCCCCAAATATCTTCCTCTATTTCTTTAAAACATTCTGACATGCAAACTGAAACATGCCCTTTCAACATCTGCAGCACACTGTCAGCTAACCAGTGTTGCAAGATTTTGAGACTCATCCCAAACCCAAAGCTGTACAGGTTCAAGCCCAAATTCAGCCCAACGCAGACTGGTATCAGCTCAAAAACAAGTCCAAAGTTGAAACCTTCAAAGTATGCAAAACAGCCTTCAGGAAACATTGTGACCATAAATCTAGTTCCAGTTCAATATGCATATAATGGGAGGAGTTTTAATGGGGACCTATGCACTTCTACAATCATGCCCAACTTCAATTAATAATTACTAATTTTGAATATTGGACCCTTCTAGGACTTTTTAACTGGCACTTCTACCACCACTCTCCTCTTGTGCCCCTGTGCAGCCTCTGCAAGTCAATTGCAAGATAGCAGATCCTTAATGGATACGGAGGGACAATAACAGTTAGCCCAGGGATCTGGGTTGTTCTATATGTGTCTCTGCCAATCACTGGAAAGCTGCCCACATCTAACGCTGCCAGAGGTGCCCTCTCTGCCATACATCATTCTACAAGGGCCAACAGAAGTCTAATCCCGAATGCCACACGGAGGGAGCATGATTTGCCACCCCATCCAACCCATGGTCTGACCGATCATACAAAAAAAAAAACAACAGGTCTGCCCCTCATGACCACATTGGTCTAGACACTTTGGGGGAAGGTCAGCAGCACGAGGCAGGGCAATCATAGGTAGCGCTTTTTCATAGGTAGCGCTTTTGCATTATCAACGATTGATGGCCCAGCCAATATGCGTATGGGCATGAGCAACGTTTTTCCTTGTGGCCCCGCCTCATCCTCAAATTTTGTGCACAAACGAGCAACTAAAGCTCAGATTTTTGCAACCCACCAGGAGCGTTATTTTCCGCACAAATGGAAATAATATCGCCCATTTGGTAATCAGCAGCTTTACTACAGTGTTCTAATGAGCAACTAGAGTGCTAGCATTATGAATTTAGGCCAAAAGTGTGGCACATCTGGACGCCATTTTGATGGAATCGAAGTGGAAACCTGAAAGCTTTTTCTACTGAGGATACTGCAGTAAATGAGGAAATTAGGATGCTTCATGACAAAAAAGTCTCCCAAGATGGCCACCACAGGAAAGAATAGGAGCACAAATGTACCACAAATATCACCAAATGTAGCCCATGTATAGCCTAATGAGAGAAGTGTGCAAAACACCTTGGGCCAGATGTAGGAAACCTAATTCCGGTCGGTAATGGCCGAAATTACTGAATTTCGTCCGTTACCGACCGGAATTAGGCTTTTGTGATGTAGGTGGCCAATTTACAGATTCGGTAAATACCGAATTGGTATTTACCGATTCGGTATTTACCGAATCATCATTTACCGATTCGGTATTTACCGAATCAGTAAATGACATGTAGGAAGCACTTTGAAGAGTGCTTCTGTGCTTTAAATATTAATTATTTACCACCATCTATTAGTTGGTGGTAAATAAGGAATACCTCTGTAAATGCAAATCTGTGCATTTACACCAGTGCCATGTGGCACACATATATGCCCTTAGGGCATATATGTGTGCCACATGTGCACACAAGCACTATTCAGGGGTGCAACAGGGTGTCAATGTGACACCCTGCCACCCTTGACTCTTTCCCTATTTTACCAAATCGGTATTTACTGATTCGGTAATTCACATTCATTCCTATGGGCCTCCAGAGCCATAGGAATGAATGTGAATTATCGAATCGGTAAATACCGATTCGGTAATTTTTACCGATTTTTTCCTACATAGCATTTACTGATTCTAAAATACTGAATCAGTAAAATTCGGTATTTTAGAATCGGTAAATGTACTTTACCTACATCTAGCCCCTAATGTTTCCGTTTTTTGCAGTTTTATATAGGGCTTGACACAAAGATATTGGAGTGCTTAACATGAGCATCAGTTACATTACACAAGAACACATTCATTTTGGTTTTAGACATGGAGAGATTAAGAGCATCGCCCACAATCACAGGATGTCGAACTGATGCTGAAACTCGAACCTGGTTCCCCAGCTGCAAAGTCTGCAGCTCTGGCCTTAATGCCACATCCTCTCCCCTAAGTGCAACATATAATCAATTGATCAACTAAATAAAAAAACATAAAAGATAGCAAATCATTTTAAAATGTTTTGTCGCTATTGGAGAACTTAGAAAAGATGCCCTCATTTTAGTTTTTTAGATCACTAACCATAATTTCTATGGGAATAAGACCCTCTAATTTTTATAATTTCTAAAGTGAATACTTTAGGTATTACAGCTTTGATAGCAACAAGATGACATCAGGCGTGACACTTTTGTAATAAATATAGAATGTTAGCAATCTAGTTGTTCATTAGAATACTGTTGGGAGGCAGCGATCAGGGGCATTAACTCGAATAATTGAGGGCAGCGGAAAGGGAGCAGAATCAACAAGTTGACCTTGCTGGGCAGGCGGGAGAGGCAGTGGCAGCACAACGGATCATGGACGGCAGGTGAAAGGTGGGTATGGGCAAAAAAACAATAATGCAGGACAGAGGGCAGGCAAGAGAGGCTGTGGCAGTATAGTAGGCCATTGAGGGCAGAAGTAAGAGGCAGAGGCAGTACAACCATACATACCAACAGACGCGATTCAGACACAGCAATGGCTCCCCCTCTATGGCGGAGGAACATCGCCCTACGCTTCAGTGCCAAGCAGCACAGAGAAACGGGAAAAAGAAAATGATAATAAAACCATTTTATTATCATTTTATTTTTATTTTTGCTGCAGGCAGCAAAGACTGGGTGGGGCGGGGCCATACGAAGTGCAGGGAGAGGAGTAGTGCACGCTGTAAAGTGAGCATGACAGTTTGGCCGGCTGTTTAATGCTTTCCAAACCGTCATGCGCACTCTGATCTCTCTCAATACGTGAGCTGTATTGTACAACTGGGTGGAGTAGAGGCTTAGGCTCTTAGGCCCTGAGTGAGCATTAAACAAGCTGCTCAGGCCAATCACTGCGTCGCTCTCATGACATCAGCATCTTGATTCGCATCTAGGAGCCTGCACAGAATGTAGGGACCCCAAGGAGAAGAACCCCATGACTCCGGCCTGCAGCACAGCAGCAGGTACGTTTTTTAAAATTAATTTATTATATTCCACTTACCCCTACACTTCCCCGCCTCCAAACTTGTTAAGAAGGGAAACAGAAGAAAAGAAAAAGAAGCCGAATAGGCTTTATTTTATATGATTCCTGCTGAAAACATCCCCTTTTTAGGTCTCGCCTGGCGCCAGAGAGATCTATTGTTATCGACTTGCCTGCGAAGTGGTACAGACCGGGGCACGCGCAGGGCTTTGGCGATTGGGGTCTGTGGACGCGCTTCTGAAGACGCACCATGCGCACACACGCACCAGCCGCCTCCAGCCACGCACACACGTAGCAGCCATGCACACAAGCACCAGCTGCCCCCAGGCGCGCACACACGCACCAGCCGCCCCCAGTCAGTGCACGCATACTCGATTATTCAATAACAAACACACGCACCAGCCCCCACGGTACAACTAAGCCCCACTCGCCGGGCTCTTTTGTGGCTACTACAGGCGCCGTCTCAGGACCCCTCTGGTGTCATCTCCTCCGCCTCCATTGACGTGGCACACGCAGGGCTTCCCTCACTCATGGGAGCCCCACACTTGCATCGACGGCCTCAGCCGCCACTTGTAAGCTAGGGATTCTCATTACTTCTGCCGCCACCGCGGGGCGCTCCCTCGGGCATGGGAGCCCCGCATCACCACTTTGCTCTCGGCCAGCCACTCCGTGGGCACGGGCTTCCAGCGGAAGGCGGAAGTCCTGCGCCACAACAGGCATGACGCTCCCGAACTTCTGGATTTCGTGCCAGATCAGGCCGGCGGCTTACCAGGAACTCAAGCTATTTCTAGCAGGGCCGGCTCTAGGTTCATGGTGGCCCTGTGCAGGAAGCGTAGGTGGGGGCCCCGGAAGAGGGGGTCCGGACGGGGCGGAGCCAAGTCTAAATATGGTTATGATTTCTATGCCTATATACAGTGGCGTCACTAGGGTTGGTGTCACCCGGTGCAGGTAACTCATGGTGTCACCCCCTCACGACTTACCGCATGGACCAAGGATACCAGTAAAAACCCTGGGGCTTATTTTATTTACAAGCCCCTTGCGCCGCCGGTGTGCCACTTTTTCCCATATTAAAAGTGAGGCACTGGTCGCGCAAGGGGCTTGTAAATCAGTTCCCCTGTTCCACTCACTAGTCATAGCTGCCACCAGCTAGCTGCCTGTCTCCCTTAGACTGGTGAGAGGGCACTGTACCAATACCCCAGCGGGCTTCAAAAACAACAAGGAGCACGTCCAGTGAGATCCAAGATAGGAAGCCTTTCATCCTTACAATAAATCTCCTCTGCCTTCCCCCCCAAAAAAAAGACCTAATCCAGTTGGCTCTGAAATGTTATGTGTTTTGGCGAAGGAACTATACCAGCAGCGGTGTTCTAACAAGGCGCCATTTTCTTGTTGTTTTTAAGCAATCTATGGTTTGTGCACTCATATAATTCACACACATTGTTACACTTGCCATAAGCCCTAGCTTTCCGCTCAAATCATTCTTTTAATTGTTGTTGGCCCTTGAAAAAAAAAAGCGAAAATTATGTCACGCGTGCTGCTAGGAACAGTAGTGAAACACGAGGAGAAAATTACAAGTGAACAAATTACAAAAGCAAACGTTAAGTTACAATTGGCAAAAGTGACAATTGTGAACAAATAAAATACATGAGGTTGCACACAGTGCATTACAGAAGGAAAAAGTGACATGTGTGCAGGTTACACAAGTCCTTAAAAGATGACTGAAGGCAGGTTTTGAATTTTCCAACCCCTGAATGTAAGAGCTTCACATCCACTGTCTGAATGCTAGATTAATTATCTACACGAGTAATTAAACTAATAACAGTGTATAAAAGCAATTACTACTTATGCGTCTTTATTAAGGAACACTTCTGGGAAAAATTTGAATAATGAAATACTGAGCAAAAAGCACTGTTTCTAAACTTATACCTTGCAGTTACCATCCATGCAATTCCTTAAAGATGGTTCATAATTCATTAAGCAGGTATATTACAAGGTGGTAACCTGAGACCTATCTCACTAAAGAATGTCTGCAACCTCGCCTACTCCTTCCGTGAGTCCCAGTGGCGGTGCGTCCATTGGGGGCGCCGGGGCATTGCCCCACTAACCTTGTCCCATCTTCAGGAAAATACAGTCACCTAACATTCATCAATAATGAAAAATACATTAACTCGCGTCCGGAGTCACGGCTGCGGCTCACTGACGCTGCACGCCCGAGGAATTCGGACGCTAAGGGGGTAGGACTCGGGTGGGGCTGGTGTTTGACTGAGTGACAGCCTGCAGGTCAGGGTAGCATAGTGCAGCAGCAAATAGTGCACATGTTACATTGTGGGCTGATCATTGTTACAATCAGCCCGAACATGCGCACTACTAGCCTTCCCTTAGGAGACCGAGGGTTGCTTCATGCAACAACCTCCGGTCTTCTATGGGTAGGGAGTATCCTGGCGCTGCTAATGAAGTGTCTGGATTGGCTGAGTCTCCAGACACCGCGCAGGACTGGGTTATTCATGTCACTGTTCCAGAACTTAAAGGCGCCAACGTGGGACCCTGGACCAGTCAGGTAGGTTTGTATTTTATTTTTAAACTCCCCCACCCCGTGCAACACCCCCCCCTCCCGAGTCCCCCCCCACCTGTATTGCGAGCAAAACTAAGTGGGTGCTGAAGATAGGACTATGGGTGCATGGGAGGGCAGTGTGCGGATCGGAGTACCGGGATATATATTGCTTTCAGTATTTTGAACATTTGGGTACTGGAGGATAGAACTGAGGTCCATGGGGGGCGGGGGCATGTGTGGATGAGGATCTCAGTGCTGACACTGCACGACCGGCGGGAGGTGCACGTACGGTATCTTGGTCTCACTCTCCGCACTGAAATATAACGCAGAATAGGTCTGAGTGCCGTTTTTATGAATCTTCTCTTTCGTTCTTTTGTGACTGCTGCTTGTAAACTGTTTACCTCGATTTAAATAGATCTTTCTGTGAGGCTGTGAGAGGGATCGATATTTTATGAAAGTACAATTCTGAGAAGTGTTTGTCTCGGTGCTGATGGGGCGGGCAAGTGAAACTGAGTCAGTGAAAACAACAACGCTCACGCATTGCCCGGAGGCCGCCAAATCCTGCCAGGGGGCCGCCAGTGATCCTTCCGATCCGATCCTCGTGGCGGTCCCTGGGGTTTGGCGGCCCTGTGCAGGTGCACAGTTTGCACATGCCTTGGGCCAGCCCTGTTTCTAGGTACATGTTTTCTCACTTCCCTGCACCCTGTGTGCACGCGCATGTCGTCTTGCTGCGTCTCTTCCTCCAGCCATCGTTTGAAGGGCATGCCAAACCCTCTTAGGGTTTGATGGCTTTAGGCGTTCTTTTCTGAGGGCAAATAAATACTCATTTTAATGCAAAGAGTGGGCTTGGTAAAGCTGGGCATGAGGGTGCAGGGGGCATTCCTGCAAGAGTGAGCAGCCCTGCCCTTTGACCCTGCCAGATGCAAAAACCACAGTTGATGGACAGAATGCAGAACAATGTCATACATTCACCCCAGTACAGAGATCTGGGCCAAAATCCATCGTTTTTTTTGCACTCCACACCACCCCAGTTCAGACATGGCCATATGCAAATCAGTCTGACCCTGTGCCTCATGGGAACAGTCCAGCCCGAACTGCCAAGCCATGCCTTCCCTGGACCGGAAACAAGCTTCGAGGACCGGTTTCTGGCATTCCAGCCGTCTTCAGCCCGGCTTGCTTGAATCCAGTGGTGTGGAGAGCATGGGACTCACGTCTGAGCATACCCATCCCACTCGGGGTGACAAATGCAAAAACCACAGTTAATGGACAGAATGCAGAACAATGTCATACATTCACCCCAGTACAGAGATCTGGACCTAAATCCATCGTTTTTTTGCACTCCACACCACCCCAGTTCAGACATGGCCATATGCAAATCAGTCTGACCCTGTGCCTCATGGGAACAGTCCAGCCCGAACTGCCAAGCCATGCCTTACCTGGACCGGAAAGAAGCTTCCGAGGACCGGTTTCTGGCATTCCAACTACTGTGCATTGCGATGGGCATCTTTCTTAACTTTAAAAAAAAGCTAGAAATTCACTGGAAAAAACAAAGATTACAGGGACAATATAGTTTAGCTCAGATTTTCCTTGTGCAAAACCAGTGGTTATAGTTACGTGAGCTAACTATAACTTACGCCCCCGCAATGCACTGCTTATAACCTCACATATTACATCACTCACGACATGGTCAGTGACATCACTCATGACATCATCCAGTGATCGTGAGTGTTTGCTAAACGTTTAAGAGTGCTAAACATATATACCAAGTCACTACAAAAGTTCCATTACTATACTTTGTGTTCTGCTAATGATTGATACTATTTCTAACATATATTATGTGAGTGGCTGTGTGACTGTGTGTATCGGTGTGTGAGTTGTCTGAGTGGCTGTATAAGCGTATGAGAAGGGTTACGATTAGCTATATGGGTGAATAAGTGTGTATGTGATTACATGTATGGTTGAATAAGTGTGTGTGTGAATTTTTGTACATTTGCACCCGTTTGATGAATATCTGTGAAACTCCACAGACCTGCTGCCCCATTTCATTCTTAAAGTCCTGAATGTTTTGCGGTGTTTCATCAAAGACGTAAATAGAAACATGCATTTGCAATGGAATTGGTCTCGCCTTTGGTACCTTATATGTATTTAGCTATGCAGCACATTAGCCTAGGTGCTGAAACATCTACTTTTCTTTAACATGGAGGGAAAGTAGGCACCAAACTGCGTGACACACCAGGTACGGGAACACATGGCAAGAAATATTGCCTTTCGGTGGGAAATGGTATAGTCCAAAGCTCTGTTTTCAATATAAATAAGGGCCTTTGGTGTTCATATAACTGAAAATACAACGTTTGAAAAAAATATTGTTGCCTACGGGTACTCGTGGCATGAAAACCGGCAGTTGGACTTTTACTTTTGTTTTTTTTATTACATATTATGGTGCGCAGATGATTATGTGGGGTACCGCACAGAAGTAGGGCAGATATTTCAATGTTTTAAGCTGTTTTTTTTTATCTATATCTGTCGCCACTGTAGTACCACAATACTCCCAAGGTACTTAGTGATGACAAGTCATTAGCTGATTGGCTAATAACTGCCTTTACAAAAGTTAAAGCCAGCCATTTTATTTTCACGTGGAGTTTCCCTGTGTTCTGCGTTACACCTTGCAATGTAGGTAAGTATTAGGTTTGGTATCTTTCCGATACCTATTACGAATTTATTAAAGTGGTAATAGGTATGGAAAATATTTTTTAATTTATAAATACATATTTTTTCAAATTACAAAGTCCCTCTGTACTTCTGCTGTACCAAATTTTGTTTTTAATTACATTTTGAAAAACACAATAGGACACTATATTTTGTAAATAAAGTGTGCTAAAGTGTATTTTCAAATGTTATCATGTTTGCATAGGATAAAAATGGGTACATAGTAGTGTATTAATTACTCAAAATTACTGTACTCCCTAAAAAAAAATGCTGCTGCCAGTAGACTGCCACAACAGTATAGAGAATTTTTGAAATAGCAATGGTACCCTTACAAAATAATTATGTGATAGTGCTGTAATACCGCACAACTCCTTTGTTATATACAAACAAAATATTTTGCAAAACCTATTGCCACTTTAGTAAAGTGCTAATAGGTAGGGAAAAACGAAAAAAAAATTCTTTCCTATATCCAAATGGCATAACGCAGAACACGGGAAAAGTGTACCTAAGAACAACAGGCCTGCCTGTAACTTTTGTAAAGGCAGTCATTAGCCAATCAGCTAATTATTTTGCATCACTATGTACTGTGGTAGTGCAGAGAAATGCACCCATATTTCACAAACATACCGCACACACTGATCTCAAAACCTTTACAAAATGTATGCTATAAAACCGTTATACTACTTAGCTGCACTTCCCAAAATAAGCATCTGGGCACCATAATATGTAATCCATCTTTGTTTTCAGCAAATCCTAATGATGGATTTCACAATACACACTTCGAAATAAGTTAAGCAACATGCATTGAATGTGCCTACCTTTTCGGACCCCCACATTATTTACATATTTTAGTTTATATTTTGGCAAAAAAATCCATCTTTAGACACACTTATATGCTACTTTTTTTTAAATCTACACATTCCAATTTACGCTGCTCCACTGTCTAAGTGTTTAGTTTACGCCACAGCACTGTATGGAATTTACAGTATGCTACTCCACTTTATGACACTATAGTATATGCCACGACATTCTATGCTAATCCATTGTATTTTACTCCACTCTACTTGACCCAACTGGACTGTACACCATTGCAATGTACACCACAATACTTTACGCTATTATACTGTTCACCAATGCATTTCATTACACTTTTGTGTATGTCAGTCTTCTGGACACTCCTAAACTGTACTGCTCGCAACTCAACACTATTCCACTGTACCCAACTCAATTTTCTGCTATTCCACTACATGCTATACCACCATAGCCCACTTGATGTTACACTACTGGAGTGTACACTATTGCAGTCTCCGCTGCTACACTCTAATCCACTGAATTGTACTGAAATGCACTATAAGCAAATGCACTTTACCACAATCGACTGTATGCTTTACGCTTTACAAGAGTACATTCTGCACCACTTCACGAAACCACACTTCACTGTACACGACTAAACTCTACACTTCTATAAAACACGATTGAGCTGGATGGCATTGCACTGTACACTACTCCACTATATAGCATTGTGGACTCCACTTTATGCTATCCCACTGCATACCAGTGCACTGTATACCACTACATTCTATGCCACTCCAGTAAATGCCACTCTACTTTATCACAGTTAACTGTACGCCACTCCACTGTATGTGACTACAGTCTACGCCATATCGCTATGTGCCATTCCACTATACACTACTCCATTATATCTCATTCCACTTAACTCCACTTCACTATATTGCAAAATACTTTCTTAGAGGACACTTAACAACACTATCCACAACTATATTGTCCAACACTCCCCTTAATAACACCCCACTCCACTAAAGTAAACTAGACAAATATTAAAAAATTGTTACTAACATTGTAAAAACATTTGAAATTCACACAAAAAACAAATGTTACACGTTAGTTAGTGGAGTGGTGTGGCTCACTGGTTAGAGGCTGCAGACCCGGAAGCAGAGAACGGGCCGGGACCAGGGTTCAATTCCCGACGCAGCAGGGTCGTGGACCAGGGTCAGTGGACTCGATAATTCTCGCCTCGGTGCCTACTCTAACCAGGGATAACACTTGTCAACTCTGGGCATTAGCTTCCCACACCTCTACAACGGCCCCCCACATTCGCCGGGGATGCCTGGTTTCACCTTGGAGATACCCAGTAGGGACCATCTCACAGGGATAGCCAGGACGGGTTTCCCAGCGGTCTACAGCGCCACGACGCCTCAGGGCAGCAGTGCGCTTTACAAGACCACATACATTACATTATAGTTAGGAAACCTTTATTTACGTTTGGTAAACAAACCATAAATTAAGCTCCACAAACATTAGAAATTCTACAGTTATATCTCTCAGTTTTATGATTTATGCACCACTTAAGCACTTATTTCTATCTTATTTGTGTCACACACACCTTAAACTGCACAAACATAACAAATTCATTACTTATAGTTATTACTTGAAAAGATAATTTACGCACCACTATCATATTACTGTAAGTCAAACTTATAATTCACATTTATACCACTTTTCAATTAATATCACTTGTGCACTTTCGTACACAGTCTTGTCACCTCACCTACCACACTACATTAACTATAACTCGCAAATGTACCATAATCTGTGTTCTGGCTAATAATATCATTTTTAATGTCATAAGTGTGGGCGAGTTATAGTTAATGTAGTGTGGCAAGTGAGATGACAAGACAGTGTATGGAAGTGTGCAAGAAACTGTGTTTTTGGTTACCTTTGCTGGGGATGGACTTCGTCCCCAAGCCTACAATGTGTCCATGGGGAGAGGGGCTTACCGCATGCCAGCGCTATAAGGTGATTTTCTAATCCTGCAGCGCAGGTGAGACGCTGTTTGTGGCCATTGCTGGGCTGAGACTTTGTCCCCCAGCATACAGTGTGTCCAGGAGGAGGAGGGGCTTGCCCCATGCCAGTGCTATAAAGCGCTTTTCAAATCCCCCAGCTCAGGACATGCCTGGGCACATGCCCGGGCGAATACCAGGCCGAGCGCAGGCCCTTCATTCTCCAGGGGGTCTGGGTAAATTAGAATTAAGCGCACCTTGGGATCGGCGCCTTTTTAATCTATCTCTCTTACCTTGCAGGCATACTACATTATTAGTGTGGTAGCATATATGTGTTGTAATTATTAATTTGTAGTTACTCACATAGTCCTTTTTGTTCACTATTTGTACATACACTTTTTTCTACTTTTGTGGAGAAAACATTAGTGAGTGACAGGGGGATCTCCCCTAGGTCCTGACGAAGAGGCCCCGTGCCTCGAAACATGTTGACCCACTTAGGAGAGAGAGCCCATTAACCTGCTCTATCTCTCCGTTTCACTTTTTTTAATAATACCAGCCAGTGTTTAATAAAAATTTTCTTTCCACTAGGCCAGGTATTTTTTAAACTCACACCTTATATCACCCCTGACCCCACTGACACTCACTCCCAACACATAAAGCACCTCCATCTAAAGGTGCTCCAGCGTATCCGCTTGTCGCAGCACTGCCCCGCCCCGCAGCGGGACGGGAAGACCCCGATGATGAAGCATGACACCAAGGGCCCTTTTGGTGTGTGAGGGGTATTTTAACAAAGATGGTGTATTCCAATGACATCGGGATACACATCCACCCAATGTGAGGTGGCCCTTTCTGATTAACCTACACCCCCTTTACAGCTACTTACATGTACTGTCTCCTAAAACCCGTAATTTTCTTTTCAGTGAACTTATATCGAAATGGGAAAGCGCAAGACCCCGGCAATCCTCCCAGGATCCAGGAGCACTACATTGGATGGGTTGCTGAAACGGGCAGTTGGAGTCATAACCAAAGAGATGGAAGTTTGCTAAGCGACGCTTATCACTTTTCTTCCCTCTCATTGCTCCTTAAAGTCTCCTCCTGGCCCTGACAGAAGCTCAAAGTTGCGACATTAGCATTGAAAATATTACCGTAGCCATAGAGCAAAGCCTCGGAGATTAGGCGCCAGAAGCATCTGGCATTGCAGTTAGAGCCTTCTGAGCTGCATTGGCATTGGCACTGGGGGAGGCACTCAAATCGCAATCTTGTGGCACCACAACTAGGTGGCTCGGGGAAAGGGAAGAGGGCTGCAGTAGTCTCTAAAAGAGGTAATGGACTTCAAACTTTCCATCAAAGCAGGCAAAGGGGATAGTAGAAGAAGACTCTCTCTTTGATAAAATGAAAGATTTATGTACCGACCGCAAGGAGTCCCTGCTGAGCAAGTTGGAACACATTTATGCTCGCTTGGAAGTTATTGAAGCTCAATTAAGCAGATTGAACCCTTCTCTGCTGCTAGACAACCAACCAATTGTGGCACCAGTAGATGCCATTTGTCCTTTGGCCATGACTACAGCTACTTCATCTTCTCCTATTGCCTCCAGTAATGCACCAGATGGCACCCATCCTACAACAATAGCATTGGTAACCTAACCAAAAGTTGACAAGGGAAGCACAAGTGGAAGCCGACCCAATAGTAAAGAAGTTGAATGGAAGGTGGCTCGGGCAGAGCTAAGGTGGAAGTCAGTAACATATATGGGATAAAGTCAATTTATTTCTCCCAACTTCCCCTGATTGTGTCCTGTACGTTGTGGTGTTGAAGGATGTCCCGACTATACCTGCATCTACACATGAAGATTATTTTGGGCTGAAGAGCAAAACAACTCATTGGCTCAAACGCAAGGGTGGGTGTCTCTCAGAGTCGTCATCTGAAGTTATAATGGTCAGATGATACCCATGGATAGGTTCAGGTAGAAAGGAGGTAAATGGAGATTGTGTGTTCATCCATTTTAGATCTCCAACTTTTGGAGAAATAACTCTTAAACTTTTTTAATTGCCAATTCCAACCCCTAGGATCTATATAGGTGTAACCCTTGGTCTACTCTTATAGGCCTTCTGTACTATCAATAATACAGGGAGCACCAACCACCTCGTTCCCAATAGGCCTATGTTTAATGCGCCAACCTAGTTAATGCTTTTGAAACACTAGCCTCTTTGGAAGACCAGGATTGATGCTGTCTTAATTGGTCTGTGTCTCTGGTGTACGTGACCTAAGGCCCTCGAAACAGGAAGCATCCTAACTTTTGGGCAAAAGGGACTTGCTTACTACTCAAGACTTCCACCCGACAATGCATTTCATAGAATTCAGCAGTCACAGAATGATGTAGCATTGCCCAGAACTCAAACATTAAGCTCTACTAGGAAGTCCTGTAGCCCTATTTCATGGAATATTGTGGGAGCTCACTCAAAAGTTACAAATCCTTACTGGGTCACTTTTGTCAACTATTTTGAGAACATATGCTGTTAAGAAACATGGTTGAAGGAAGTATTCCGTATACTAAATAGACATGATGCGAGGGGAAACCAAATTTCCATAGAATTGCGTATTTGGTGTGTGTGTCCGAGATAAATGAGCAAATGGCACCCAGGTAAATTAGTGCACCCGTCACAATTTCTTAGATACGTGGGTTGTCTGTGAAATAGCCTCTTTCTATTTAGTGATGTGTTTACTGTGTACATATATATATAGTACATTTACGCATATAAATATATATTATAACGGGGGCGGATGGGAACCAAGATCAAGTGATACGCTTTTTCATGGGATACAATATGGAATAGAGTTCAATCAGTTCCTTAATCAACAGGAATTGGCACATTTTAAAACATGATCAGCATTTGAAAAAGTTGAAAAATGTGATAGGTCAGCATACCAAGATATCACAAGGCACCATCATTTGGATATATGTTAACTAGATCAATTTACTACAAAGAACCAGATTGGCTGAGCAGAAGAAGCTTGAGTTTCAGAAAATGTGCCACTGGTAACGACGGAAAATTTGGAATGAACGGTACAAGACCTTTGAGGGTAGGGTGATCAAGTTCAGAGAATTGATTACTTGTGAAACATAATTTGTGATTCATGTATTGGAATGTGGATGTGGTTTGTAATATGTGGGCAGCACAATCAATAGGCTAAGACTGATGATTTTGCAGCATATTAGGACGATCAAGCCTCAGGATCGAATGTACCCCATGGCAAAACATTTTTGGGAAGTGCGTCAAGGAAATGTAACATCTTGTCAATATTATGGCATACAACACATTAAAGCCCAGCCGCAAAGAGGTAATAGGTAACTGGAATTACACTAGTGTGAACCATGGATGATCATTCTTTTAGGCACTGAGAGATCGTGGAGTCAAAATCTTGATGCTGAGCTGCATGTAACTTACGAGTTTCATACTTATCCCTAATTCTATCCTCAAATTTTCTGTTTCATTTCTGCATTCCAAGTCTGGTTAAGATTTTAGAAGAGATTTTCTTTATGCTTGACTCTCTATGATCTGAAAACTGGGGCACACTTGCTTTCATATGGGCTTTTATATGGATTTACCCTTCGGTATTTATCTTGGATTGCCAGTTCTGTATTGTATTTGCACTTTATATAACATTGAGTAATGTTGAATAGGGATCTTAAGCACTTTAGTTACAACATCTGAGACTTATCTTTTTTGTGGGGTAGAGTACAGCCATTTCCTTTGGGAGTCAGATGCAACAATTTATGATTTATTTAATTCATTTTTAAGAAAGATTGGGATTGGATGCATTTGCACTTTATACATGGATATGAGATTTAAATATTTATTGTATGCTTGTTTGCTGGCTTTATGATTTTATTTGGTCCTCTAGAGATTTCTTTATCTTTTTATGGTGTATATTAATAGTAAGAGTGGGCTGTTTACAGAAGCATTTGCAATTTACAATGGATGAGGCTGTTGTAGTAAATTGAATAATGCAATCCATTCTGCGCTCTATTTAGAGTCAGGTTGGATATTGACACTATTGAGAAATAAGTATGTGCACTTTTTGGGGTTGGTGCAATATGAGTATGATATGAGGCACTCGCATTTTATGTATATGCAGAAAATATTTATATTAAGAATATTGTGAATTATAAAATTATGTTTCAAATATCACAATCAAATGACAACATTTGATTAATATGTACCACTTATGAGTGAGTTATGTTGATAATATTATGGATAAGAGCACGTGTACACCAGATATCGTGTTAGACAACCCAGAATCTTTATACCCGTTTCACGTACATCTTTTGTATATGAGGCACTGAAGGTATTTTCTATTAAAGTAAATGCAGTAAAAATGATCGGCATACAATGTTGACAACGCGAGCGTTACAACGAAGTACCATTACCACGCGGTTATAACAACGAAAGTTGTTACAACGAATTGCGCTGGGTGGCGCTCAAGGATAATAAATGATTTAATTTACTATCCCAACACCTTCCCTACTATCCACTGGGACTGGTGTTGGAATAGTAAATTATATTTTTTAAATTTGCGCCCCCCCCCCAACGCAAGTCGTTGTAACGACTTGCGTTGTTACAACCGCGTTGTAATGGTACGCGTGGTAATGGTACGCGTGGTAGTGACATACATCCAAAATGATCATTATATCCCCTGTGATGTACTGTGAGTTCAAAATCAAGATTATTGTTTGCATTGGCTTGTATTATTAAATTTGGAATTTCAATATAAATGACATCCCAGGACGGTATAGCCGAGTGGGGTCTCTAAATGTTGCTAATAAGAAATGTGTTAGGAGGACGTAACAGTCTTTTATTGCTTTTTAAACACTGAATGTGTGGGTGATGGGATAGCTCGGTTGAAGAGCCAAAACGTGTAGGCTTTCCATGTGAAGTGTTGCTATGACATATAAAATTATAATAACTATTTATGAGCACCTGGACTTTGTGTTGCAGCACTTTTTCATGAGTAGTGAAGGAGAGTGCAGCTAGATTGTCAGATAGCAATGGCCGTTGTGGAAGCGTGGTCCCGGGCACTAAGAGGAGAAGTGCCCCTGTTTTGTTCAGGACTTTTAGTGAGGAATCAAGGTGGTTGCTCTCCACCGATCCACTCAAGGAAAACAAAGGAACAACGAAGCGCTTTGCTGATTCGGACCGTGGTAAGAGTTCCTCTCTATTGGTTGTGGCCATTGGGGTGGGGGCTCAGCCTAGGATTCTGACGGTAAGGGCCGTTGATTGTTTCTGGCGTTACTCGGCCCGACCGCCACTTTGTCTAGGAGTGGGCGTTTATGTCGGATCCCTCGCTCTCTTGCATTAAAATGGTGATTATGGCAGGAATACACAGAATCAATTCCATTGGTTGCCAATCAATGCAGTAAATTTAGCAACACCCGCCACGGCAAGTGACTACTGGCAACATTGAGATCCCTTGGATTATATCTTCGGAGTGATATTTGTGGTGCAGTACTACCAAAAGAACTGTTAGATATATAGTTATATATATATATATATATAAGCAATATTACTATCATTGTAAGAAAATATTATGATATACTGGGAAACCGGTTCCACGTTGTGAGTATTTTTTCTATGTCCACTCTTAAAATCAAGCATGTGATCAACTTTTTTTCAACACAGGCTGTCCCTTTAAAAGAACAGCTCATTAAGTTTGACACTGTCATGTGAACAAGGCTCCTCGGAGCCGAAACGTCATACGATATGCTTGTACTGAAATAAAACGAGTTGCACTAAATTGGACCGTGTCTGCGTCTGTCTATGGAGCGGGAGGGACGCCTCGCCCTGTGGAAACTTTTCGCTGATTCCTTGATATGATATATATATCATTAATATGGCTGAATGCAAAGCACACTGGGAAAGAGCTGCCCTGGATGTATTTAGTGGTACACGCCGTGAAAGAACAGGAGCCACAAGTACACCACAGGTGGTGATTAGAGAGCTGAAGAAAACATGGGTTGCTGAGTCAAACAAATGGTGTCACACGAATCCAATAACTATTGGTTCTCTTCACTCATGTAAAGCATGCCTTAGTATGACCAAAAAAGAAGTTGTGCTTTAAAATGGAGCACCTTCTGATATACACCTTTTTCATTTCAGCTTTGACCATACCAGGAAAAGGTCCTACAAGTGTGGTCTGTATTTTTGCATGCATGTTTATTAAAATTTGATTGCACACCAAAAAGTAAAAATCAACTAAAGCAGAGTTATACCTTGGTCCTGAGGAAAGCCGAATGACCCTATACAGGCAGCACCAAGGCTAAAACATGTTGAACTTGTAGATGCTTGGGAGCATTACATCCTAAGAGCAACACACAGTTTTTTTAAATTTAGCCCTAGATCCACAAAATTAAACTTACAAATTATGATTCAGAGGCTATTTTAATCCTGCTCAGACTCAACTTTCTCCAACAAAAGAGCTCTCCTTACAAACGCGTTGAGCCCACCCATGCACACTCAGTGTTTGGGTGAGGGTCCAATGATGAAGCAAGCCATGGGTGGTACCTGTGGGTGAGGATCCAACATGTGGCATCCTAGGAGTGGTAGTTCAGGATTCAACCACGAACTCCCACAGGTGTGCTGCATTTGTTTTAGGGAGGGGCGGACCTACGCCATTTACTTCTAGGCAGCAGGAAATCTCAACACAACAGGATTGCATCGGGTGCAGGGCACTGAAGAAGGCACACCCCGCCGAAATGCATTTGCCGCCACCCTTGCTGTTGCTCTGAACAATAAAGCCTGTCTCACCTGCTCCCCTCTGGGTCCTGCCTCGTTCTTTTTTGGAGGACGTTTTCGCAATTAACTTCATGTGCTTGCCAGTTGCACATGGCAGAAACCCTCGCCACATTCTGGGTCTGGACATAACTTGGCGTTGCTTCATGGCAGTGTACATTTCCATGGTTTGGATTGTCCGGAACCCGCCTCTGTCTCGGGGGTCCCTGAACAGTAGAGGTATGCCACCTCTTTTCGGGCATTTTTGCACTGCGCAAATCTAGCCACTGCTCATATGGACACGCTGAAACGGAGGTGGTGGCGAAGTGAGGGGACTCGAGGGCGGCCTTGCTTGTTTGGGAGATCTCCATTGCCATCATGGATCCTGCCATAGGGGCCGCAGCGGGATTCCAACTCCACACTCTCCCTATTCCACCGGCCTGGGACGCTTTCAACATGTGGCATCCTGGGAGTGGTAGTTCAGGATTCAACCACGAACTCCCACAGGTGTGCTGCATTTGTTTTAGGGAGGGGCGGACCTACGCCATTTACTTCTAGGCAGCAGGAAATCTCAACACAACAGGATTGCATCGGGTGCAGGGCACTGAAGAAGGCACACCCCGCCGAAATGCATTTGCCGCCACCCTTGCTGTTGCTCTGAACAATAAAGCCTGTCTCACCTGCTCCCCTCTTAGTCCTGCCTCGTTCTTTTTTGGAGGACGTTTTCGCAATTAACTTCATGTGCTTGCCAGTTGCACATGGCAGAAACCCTTGCCACATTCTGGGTCTGGACATAACTTGGCGTTGCTTCACGGCAGTGTACATTTCCATGGATTGGATTGTCCGGAACCCGCCTCTGTCTCGGGGGTCCCTGAACAGTAGAGGTATGCCACCTCTTTTCGGGCATTTTTGCACTGCGCAAATCTAGCCACTGCTCATATGGACACGCTGAAACGGAGGTGGTGGCGAAGTGAGGGGACTCGAGGGCGGCCTTGCTTGTTTGGGAGATCGCCATTGCCATCATGGATCCTGCCATAGGGGCCGCAGCGGGATTCCAACTCCACACTCTCCCTATTCCACCGGCCTGGGACGCTTTCAACATGTGGCATCCTGGGAGTGGTAGTTCAGGATTCAACCACGAACTCCCACAGGTGTGCTGCATTTGTTTTAGGGAGGGGCGGACCTACGCCATTTACTTCTAGGCAGCAGGAAATCTCAACACAACAGGATTGCATCGGGTGCAGGGCACTGAAGAAGGCACACCCCGCCGAATTACATTTGCCGCCACCCTTGCTGTTGCTCTGAACAATAAAGCCTGTCTCACCTGCTCCCCTCTGGGTCCTGCCTCGTTCTTTTTTGGAGGACTTTTTCGCAATTAACTTCATGTGCTTGCCAGTTGCACATGGCAGAAACCCTCGCCACATTCTGGGTCTGGACATAACTTGGCGTTGCTTCACGGCAGTGTACATTTCCATGGATTGGATTGTCCGGAACCCGCCTCTGTCTCGGGGGTCCCTGAACAGTAGAGGTATGCCACCTCTTTTCGGGCATTTTTGCACTGCGCAAATCTAGCCACTGCTCATATGGACACGCTGAAACGGAGGTGGTGGCGAAGTGAGGGGACTCGAGGGCGGCCTTGCTTGTTTGGGAGATCGCCATTGCCATCATGGATCCTGCCATAGGGGCCGCAGCGGGATTCCAACTCCACACTCTCCCTATTCCACCGGCCTGTGACGCTTTCAACATGTGGCATCCTGGGAGTGGTAGTTCAGGATTCAACCACGAACTCCCACAGGTGTGCTGCATTTGTTTTAGGGAGGGGCGGACCTACGCCATTTACTTCTAGGCAGCAGGAAATCTCAACACAACAGGATTGCATCGGGTGCAGGGCACTGAAGAAGGCACACCCCGCCGAAATGCATTTGCCGCCACCCTTGCTGTTGCTCTGAACAATGAAGCCTGTCTCACCTGCTCCCCTCTGGGTCCTGCCTCGTTCTTTTTTGGAGGACGTTTTCGGAATATATATATATATATATGTATATATATATATATATTCACTGAAAAAACCATAGGTTTCACACCAGTTATAGTTAGGAATTAGCATTTAAAAAACCTATTAAATTCACTGAAAAAACCATAGGTTTCACACCAGTTATAGTTAGCTGGAAATTTTACTGATATAAAACCATTGAAATTCCCACGTTATAGTTAGTCGGACTCACTATAACTTGCGCGTGCAATGCACTGCTGATGACGTCACATATTACATCACTCATGACATGGTCAGTGACATCACTCATGACATCACTGATGACACCATCCTTGTGACACAGTGACAGACCTCCTCTCAGTGTAAAGTAACCCTTGAGACACATATTCAAAAATAGAAACTGAAATTTTTAAAAAATGGACATACCTATATCAGTTACAACAAGCAATTCTGTACTTCCACTATCTATATACTCATCCACTCATTCACCAACAGTTCTATATAGTCACTCATACATATACTCACTCATCATATAAAGAGATACACCTATACATTCTGTTACACACCGACATTCATCCAAAAGTTACTCACACACATATTCACACGTGCAAATAAACTATTGAACAACCATTTATTTGAAAATAGAGTTATACACACACTTCCACCTTACTTCTATTGAAAATTACACATATTTATTCTCTTAAACAATCACTTATAGAAACACATACTTATTTAAACAGGAAATCTTACAATCTCTTACTCTCACATATACTCACTTATATACATCAATATTCATATATACTAGATTAAAACATATGTAGTTACTGATAAAGACACTAGTGAGACAGTCATTCACTCACTAACAAACACATATAGACACTCATCCACCCATACAGTCCTGTACATATGCTGTCTTCAAAACACATACAAACAAAGAGTCAGTCACTCATGCATCTATGTGCTAAGTAATACCTCCACCAAACCATATAGACACTCATACTAATACTAATAAAAATATCAAATAACCCATATACATACGCATGTAGCTACTTATCAACACATGTAGCCACTTATACACAAAGTGAAACACTAATATATGTATTTAAATATTTAAACATAACTCACTAATATTTATTTTTCAGAAAGACACATATTCACTGGATGGTGTCATCAGTGATGTCATGAGTGATGTCACTGACCATGTCATGAGTGATGTAATATGTGACGTCATCAGCAGTGCATTGCACGCGCAAGTTATAGTGAGTCCGACTAACTATAACGTGGGAATTTCAATGGTTTTATATCAGTAAAATTTCCAGCTAACTATAACTGGTGTGAAACCTATGGTTTTTTCAGTGAATTTAATAGGTTTTTTAAATGCTAATTCCTAACTATAACTGGTGTGAAACCTATGGTTTTTTCAGTGAATTTCAAAGGTTTTTTAAATGCTAATTCCTAACTATAACTGGTGTGAAACCTATGGTTTTTTCATTGTATTTCATAGGTTTTTTAAATGCTAATTCCTTTGTATATCGAGTTTCTAACCTTTTTTTTTTTTACAATTTGCTGTTTTTTTTAAGTATTCATTTTTTTTATAATTTTTTTTTTTTGCGCTCTGGGTGCGCGCTCCGGGAAGCTTTCAGCTAAGCTCTCCTGTAAGCTTCTCCGAGAGCTCATCTGAAAGCGCACCCAGAGCGCAACTGTCGTTCGTGAAAAAAAAATATGAATGAAAAGTTAATAATAATGCAAAACATTTCGTACCATACAAATAAAATTTGTTTTTTTTAATATGGAAAATGATTATGCATTTCTATTAAAGATTGATGACGTCACTTCGGCGCGCAACGTACGTGCCCTCGGAAGCGCATACGTGCGCGGCGCCTAAACGCACGCAAAAGCGCCTACGATCGCGCCACGTGTGCGCCCCGGAAGCGCCTACGATCGCGCTGCGTAAACGCACCCGGAAGTGCACCCGAGCGCGCATCGTAAGCGCGTCAGGTCATGTGACCCTAAAATAACACTTTTCATTGGTTGCTAACAGTTTTTTTTTACAATGAATGAAATCCCCACCCATTTCCTTCACTTCTTCTTTCACTTTTGTGACTGAAAGACCTGCCTTTTTTGCTGCTCCATATTCCTGGATTCATCATGGCTGCCAGATCATCCAGCAGTGAAGATGACTTCATTGATGAAGAGCCACCTACCCCAAAGGTGAAGGGACATTTCATCTGGAAATTCTTTAAATTTCCAGCAGACCAGAAGAAGGTGAATGCACCAAAAGTAGAGTGCAGGATCTGCAAAAAGGTCCTGTCACGGGGTAACCCCCAAAAAAAATACTCTTTTGGCAACTTCACCATGATTCGCCATGTGGAGACCAGGCACCCCCAGAATTTTGCCCGAGAAAGTGTCAGGGCTCTGGCACAGGAGGTTCCCAGAGGTGGGGCCTCTACATCAACAGGAGGAGCAACTTCTTCTGGAAGAGAACAATCTCAGGGGCAGGTAGCAAACATCCAACCTGCATTCAACCATGGGGTCGTCAGATGCAGATACTGCAATCAACTCCTCACCTATGGGGAGCAAAGTGTCCTGCTCATGGTTCGGGCATTAGAGAACCATCACTGCCCTTCCCACCCCTAATTTTTTTCTTTTCTTTTTGCTCCTGTTGAGCAGTTTCTATTCCCTGTTTTTGTTCCTCTTCAGTTAAAAGAAGAAAACCAAAAGTTCTTTTCAGAACTACCTCCAATTCTCATCAAAGAGCTATAATCTTAAAAAATGAAGAGTAAGTGAAATATAGTGCATTGATAATTGAAAGGAGAATGAGTAAGAAAGAACAGAAAGGTATGAGAGGTGAAAGGAAGTGAAGTAGGAGGACTGAAAGAAGGTGAGTGTTAGAAAAGAAATTTATGACACAGTGAATAAACTGGAGGCCTCATTTCTGAAAAGTGACGCATCGCTACGTGAAAATAGCGATGCGTCACTTATCTGGACGCACTCCTTATGACATTCCACATATGTCATATTTAATATATGACTAATCAATTCGCAAGGAGTTACAGATATGTCAGTATTTCTGACATATCTCTAAACACAAAAGTAACGCATTGCAGGAGTGCGTCACAAAAGTGACGCAACTCCAGTAATGTGTCCTTTCACATGGAAAAAGCACCATGTGAAAGGTTTGCTGTGAAGCAGGCGCAAGATTTTGGCGCAACTGCATCCTAAAAGTGACGCACTGCGTCATTATTACCAAGCTTTTTGCAAGGAACACCCCCTCTGCATGCATTATACCTGACACTATTTTTTAAAAAGTGACGCATCTAGGTACATGGGTCACTTTTTAAAACTCTGCGCCATATTGTATCTGCATCAGGTATAATGTATGCAGAGGGGGCAATCCCTCGCAAAAAGCTTGGTAATAACAACGTACTGAAATCTATGAGATTTCCCTGCGTCACTTTTAGGATGCTATTGCGTCAAAATTTTGCGCCGGCCTCGCATCACTTTTATGTTTACACATATGTCAGAAATACTGACGTATCTGTAACTCCTTGCAACATGATTCGTCATACATTAAATATGACACATCTGGAATGTCATAAGGACTGTGTACAGAAAAGTGACGCATCACACCAGCAGTGTAATAAAATGTGCCTCGTTGCACTATATTTAAAGGATGCAACAGCATCCTAAAAGTGACGCAGTGAAATCTCAAACATTTCACTGCGTCGCTATTACAAAGCTTTTTGTGGGGGAACACCCCCTCTGCATGCATTATACCTCACGCAGATATAATGTGGCGCTTGATTTTAAAAAGTGACCCATCTACCTAGATACCTCACTTTTTAAATATAACGCAACGCAACACATTTTTTTACACTACTGGTGCAATGCGTCACTTTTCTGTGCGCACTCCTTATGACATTCCAAGTAACGCATTGCTGGAGTGCGTCACAAAAGTGACGCAACTCCAGTAATGTGTCCTTTCAAATGGGGAAAGCAGCATATGAAAGGTCTTGCCTCAGTCTAACACCTGCTGTAAAGCAGGCACAAGATTTTGACGCAACAGCATCCTAAAACTGACGCAGTGAAATCTCAAAGATTTCACTGCGTCGCTATTACAAAGCTTTTTGCGGGAGAACACCCCCTCTGCATACATTATACCTGACGCTATTTTTAAAAAGTGACGCATCTAGGTACATGGGTCACTTTTTAAAACTCTGCGCCATATTGTATCTGCAACATGATTCGTCATACATTAAATATGACACATCTGGAACGTCATAAGGAGTGCGCACAGAAAAGTGACGCATAACACCAGCAGTGTAATAAAATGTACCTCGTTGCACTATATTTAAAAAGTGACGCATCTAGATAGATGCGTCACTTTTTAAATATTGCATAACAATGCGCATTTTTTTACACCGCTGATGCGTCACAAAAATTGACGCACAGGAAGCGCAAAACTAACAGCGCAAGGCCTTCATAAATATAGTCCTGGATTTAGGGGGTCAGAGGGGGTCTACTCTTCCCCCTTATGATCCAATCAGCTTCCTGCGCGCAAGTCGCGTGTCGCGCCTGGAGCGCACTCCCGTGCGCGCACGGGAGAGCGCATATCCCCGCGCAAAACGAAAAAAAAATTTTAATGCCCTGCAGGACCCTATTTTAGTCCCTACATCAAACCTAGGGGGTCAGAGGGGGTCTACTCTTCCCCCTTATGGTCATTTGCCCCTTTTTTTTTCAAACCCCTTGTGTCTCGATTTTACCGAGACACAAGATGGCGGCCGCTCCGCACTGTTTAGAATGTTTACAGACAACTGAGATCCAATCAGCTTCCTGCGCGCAAGTCGCGTGTCGCGCCTGGAGCGCACTCCCGTGCGCGCACGGGAGCGCGGCTATAGATATATATATTTTTTTGAACCTAAATTACTCAAAATCCACTGGAGCACATATCTTGAGACATAGCAAAGGCACATCGGGCTACCAGTCCCTACAATTTTGCCAAGTTTGGTGGAAATCCATTCAGCCGTTCGGGCTAAAAGTGAAATCGACCGCCCTATGGAAATTAACATGGGGAAAACGCGTTTTGGGACCCCCCTTTTATCTCGGCCCCCGCTTGACGAATCCCCCCCAAACTTTCAGGGAAGGACCGGACCGCCATGAGACCATTTTCCTGAAAATTTCAGGCAGATTCGTCAACCGGCGCCAAAGTTATTCAAAATAGAATGTTGAGATTTAACATTGAAAATTATCCTAACTATAACTACCTACTGGCGACCGCCAGTAGGTAATATATATATATATATATATACATATATAATCGCTCCTAGTGCACCTAGTCAGCAACGGGGCACTCGTAGGCGGGTGCCGAGAACACGGTGGTGCTCCGTGTTAATATCCTTGCTCCTAGTCTCCCCTCTCCCAGCCGGGAAAGAAGCACGGCACTCGCGGGATAGTTGTCAATAGTTTTCTTTATTCTTTCAACGCTCGCAGCGAGCGTTGAAAGAATAAAGAAAACTGGGAGAGGGGAGACTAGGAGCGTGGATATATATATATATATATATATATATATATATATATATATATATATATATATATATATATATATATATATATATATTGAAGGAGAAGCTTTTCACCTCTCGTCAAGTTTCTTTTTCGGCAAAGCCGACACAAGCACCCAAACTTATGTGCTTAAAGTAGCTCTTTAATGTCGGCCATTACGCGTTTCAGTCCTCAAAGCACCTTGACCACAAGACAACGTCATCAGTGTTGATAGAACATTTAAATTGCTACACTTTTGCATGTGATTGATGATGTTTAGTGAAAATAGAAGAAACATTTACATACTTTCATTGTCTGAAACAACACTCTGTTTTACCTCCAAGGAGCACAAATAATTACCATTAGTTTTAGATGTTACTTGCCAAACATATATTTCAGAATCAAAAAGGAAATAGTCACAATTTGATAAAAGGTTAATAAATAAATAACCTTAAATATATTTCAACATTATATACACACAATAAACACATCACTAAATAGAAAGATACTATTACACAGACAACCCACATATCTGAGAAATTGTGACGAGAGCACTAATTTACCTGGATGCCCTTCGCTCATTTATCTCAGACACACACAACAGACATGAAATCCTATGAAAATTAGGTTTCCCCTGTCCTTGTGTCTATTTAGTATACCGAATTCGGGAAGCTGAGGGCCTGCCCACAAGAATACTTCTCATTCCTCATTATGTTATATGACGGATGAATTGAAGGGTATCATGCCTTTTGTTAGCCAGCAATGCCTTCTAAGGCGGGAAGAGCCAAAGGTAGACTCACCGCCATCTTTTTCATCAAAATAACTGATTTTCAAACCTTGAAATATTGGTCCTCCCCTTATTTCCTGGTCACTCTTGCAAACTTTCCTGTTGAACCCGATATCATGTTGATACATTTTTATGATAGTATTTTCAATGAGCGGGTGAGTGATATAATTGATCAATTCGATGTTTTTGGAGGATTTTGATCAAGTACCGTTCATATAATTTGGGCTGGATATTTTAGCATTGATTTATGTCAATATTTCGACAGTTGAGTGTGTGGTTTTAGCAATTTGAAAAATGATAATCTTACCCATTTTAAGCAAACAGTTTACGGCGAGGCACAAAATGTGATGATGTTGAAGTATAACTTACATTTTTTAAGCAATATTTCCTGCCTTTAGAATATTACTATTCCAACCTTCACGGGAAATCCTGCAGCGAGCACCATTGATTATATCCTATTATCAGCTGAGCTCTTCCCTTTCCTCATAGATTTTGTTGTGACTAGTATTTGCGCAAGTGACAACAACCCACTTAGCATTAAACTGAACTCTCACATTGGGTGCACAAGCCCAAAAAAGTAAAAATTGTATTGGGTTCTCCAAGAATCAAGGATAAAAGATAAGGCAGTCACAATTGTTTTTAATTAAGATATGTGAAAGATACTATGGGTACTATCTTAATTTGTCTAACTGGTGACTTAGGGCCAGCTAAGATACAATAGGAGGGCCAGCTAAAATACAATCTGCATTTAATAATATTTGCAGGTCTATCTCAGATAATCTAACCTTCAGTACATCTTTCCGTCAACCATTGCTGTGTCCGTGGTTTAATACGGCTTGTTCTGCTGCCCATAAACAGCTGTTGACAGCTTTGACAAGCCACCCTCATGTAGCATAGTTATTAAGGAGGGAAGAAAGTCATATAAATTGACTTCAGAAGAAAGAAAAACTGAGATTAGGAATAAGGCCTGGGGAGATCTCATAGCGGCAGGGAAGTCCAGGGACAGTTCAAAGTTTTGGGAAGTCGTCAATCGATCTTTTTTGTGCTGAGCTAGACACACCCAAAATAGAAACTTTAATCACAGTGGATGCTTGGTGGACCAACTTTACCAACTTTACAAAAATCCTTTCATCTGACAATTTGCCCACTGATACAGTTTTAGACTGTAGCTTAAATTCTAAACTCTTCCACAATTTCCCAAGACCTATTGATGTCCATGAAGTGACCCAAGTCATTAAAAAATTAATTTTAGGGAAAGCTCCTGGCCCGGATTGTGTGCCAGCTGACTTTTTTTAAAATTTATATAAATTTGCCGGGTCCTTTAATACTAAATGTTTTAGATCTGCCGTGTTAGGCCCCATCCCTGACCCTTGGAGGATGTCTACCGTTGTCCAATCTTCAAAAAGGGGAATAGATTCGAGCCGATGTGCTACAGACTGATTTTTCTATTAGTGCCAAGATTCTGGGCCAAGTATTATTGCCTCACCTGAAAGATGGGGGTGTGGAAAACAATGCTTTAACAGAAGCCCAGTCCAGATTTAGACCTGGAATTGCCACTGTCGAACAATATGTAAAGGCCAAAAGGGGCTTGTTACATCTGGCCTTTATTGATTTATAGAGTGCCTTTGACCTAGTGAACTGCTCCAAACTATGAGACATGATTAACAGGATGGGTGTCGAGAAAGAACATAGCCAGTTGTGAAGGAAAGTCCAGATTTTCTTAAAGATAAAGGAGGTAAATATTATCCTGCTGCTGGCATGCATGCCCACCCTTCAAATAGACGATAACACATTTTTTGTGATTATTCCTAATGCCAATCTTAACTAACCAGGTGATGGTCTAATATGCCAGGTGGCAAATATGTTTGGCGAGAAGCATTCCGCGCGGATAGAGGACATGCTTCTTTTGGAGGTTCATGGTGGCTTCTGTAGATTTTTTACATTGGTTTGTTTCTTCTATGTACTTTTGACTTCAATTACCATGAAAACGAAGATATGGGTTATGGAATCTGCAATTTTATTATAAAACAAGAGGCTCGTAGCCCGGCGCCATATGCCCTCACCGAAATAAATTTGCTCTTATTTAAACTCAGCATTTCTACAATTGGTTCATGCTTTGACCTATGTGCAATTCTTAATGTGGACTGCTTCTATTTATACTCTGTGTTATTTCCTTCCCATCGGGGAGCAGGATTATGGGAAATGTATTGCAGTTTAAACCTGCTACTTAGATAAACAGCAGGAAATGAGACTTCATATTATTCGCCTATCTTGTTGTTAATAAAATCACGACTCTCCTAACAACTGTCTAGGAAATCTGTAATTGTATTACTACACAGATTTCTATGTAAATGCTGTATTTAAAATTATTGTGATTATTTTTTTCCGACAGCTATATAAATAATGACTGTGAATTGTAACGGTTTGATGGCAAACCATTAGAAGTTATTGAGGGCGGGAGGAGAGGAAGGATAGGGAAGGGGTTAATGGGGGTGTGGTTTGAAGGACACAATGTGACATTGATTGATTTTTATAGAAGAGCTCCATTTCAATATGGCTTCCAGAGTACCCTGGTCAATGTCAATGCAGCAAGGAAGGAATACTGCTACATGTGCTGCTGAGTATATTGTTCGTTTGCCAACTGTTCCATCCACACCCCGCTGGTGGCCACAACAACTGCCAGACCATGACGCAGACAGCACATGCCCGTCATCTATTTCTCCCTGCTGATCTGGCTTTGAAATCATTTGATGTGGCTGGTAGCAACACTAGGGCCCTCATTGCAAGTTGGGCGGTTAATTCTGTCCAATGCATAAACCTCTGTTTATGCAAAGGATGGAATTAGGAGTTTTATTTAACGCATTAAATAATTATCAAATGCGTTAAATAACTTAACATTCGTTGAATTTTGGAAGGCCAAACCTACCGAAATTTAACAGGGAAAATGTGTACGGTATTTACCCTTCCATGCAGATTTTGGTGTGTTAAAACACGAAAATCCGCTTGTCATTCCCCAACAACTCGTTATAGATGCCACCCGATAACAGGCATTTGAAATGCAATAGGTCTCGCATTTACGGGACTTTGAGCCATTGGCGTTGTAAATGTCAATAGCTTAAATTCTAGCAAATGCAAGACCTATTGAATTGCAAATATTGTTTGTTTCTATGAGTCCAACTTATTGCGCTTGTACTTACTAAAGGCCACGCCCCTTACTTTAGACGAGCCATGAAACCTCTGTGTGCCCGTGCGCTTAACAAATTCTGAATAACATAACATAACATAACATAACATAACGTCTAAAGAAAGGGGCCTGCCCTCTATTAAGTGCAAGTGCGGCATGAGGTGCCTGGAAATAACCCACAAAAAATATATTTGTAAAGCAATAGGTGTTGCATTTGGATGAGTTTAAGCTGTTGTCATTTACAATACCAAAAGCTCAAAATCTCCTAAATGCGAGACCTATGGCATTCCAAAGAAGCGGCAGCCATTGTACCGGTTGCTTGGAAAGTGAAAGTGTGCCCAATGTTGCTGCAAAGCACGTGTACCTGAAGTAAGACAAAACTCACAAATGAAATAGGGCCAGATGTACGACGCTTGCATTTTACAACTCACAAATTGTATAGCTTTGCGACTCACAATTTGGGACTCGCAAATTGCCATGTACAACAGTGTCTCAGACACTATTTGCGATTCCCAATGGGGTAGCAAATTGCATGCCTAATCAATATTCACAAGGCAAGCTGATACCCCAATGGGAATGGCTAGCACTCCCAGGGATGGTGGCCTGCTGGGGTCAGCAGACCACCATGTCTGGGACTGCTTTTTAAATAAAGCAGATTTAAAAAAAAAATGCAGATCGTTTTCCTTAAAAGAAAAAGGGATGCATTTAAAAAAGAAAAATGAAACTTTTCTGTTTCATTTTTTAAGGGCAGGCAGTGGTCCCTAGGACCACTGCCTGCTCTTTAAAAATATTTTCTCACACACTCAGAAAGGGGAAGCGTTTGCGAGTGGTTTAACTCCTACGTGAAGTATGTGGTAAACTGCGAGTGTTTTGCAGCCGCAAAAGTGGTGGCAAAACTATTGTAAATGCCAGTGAGTCTCACTATTAGGAAAGGACACCCCTTCCTAATAGCGAGAGTCGCAAACGCTATTTTGCGATTCAGAGATTGCAAAATAGCGTTTATACATGCCGTTACCCTTTTCTGCAAGTGCAAGCTCCCGTTTAAATGCGCAAAAAAGGATCGTGCATCTGACCCATAGTGCATACAGATTAAATAACACAGATGGTGTAAAAATCAGAAGTAAAAGGGCCAGTCCTCTTGGGAGGTTACAAATGAAGACAAGGCGGTAGGAAGGAGAAAGGGAAAGATCGTCTTCAAAAGGGAAAGATCGATGGCGCAGTCCTTCTCAAGCAATGCGGTGAGAATCTGGTACTCACTTCCCCCATTGCTCCATGCCACCTCCTCTACCCGGATCTTCAAAGCTGATCTCAAATCTCTTCTCTTCCAAAGACAGTTTCTGATGGATACACCTGCCAGTGGATTCCTCACCTTGTGATATCCCCTTGCGTCAGCAACATTAGGAAATTCTTTTTGTAGCTTCGCGCGGACGTGGGCGACGTCACAGTGGCATGACACCGCGCGCGACTCCGCTGACGTCACCGACTCCATAATAGGCCCACGCCGGCGTGATGACGTCAGTTCCCTTTTTTCCACGTCGTCGCCGCAAACGGTTTCTTGGGATCCTCTGTAGCTGTTGGTAACTTTGTTACTGTTTGTTTCATTTCGGTGTCCTTTTGCTTCTTTGTGTCAAGATGTCCACGAATAAGACTGGATTTAAGCCCTGCGGAGAGTGCGGCAAGACCATATCTATTACGGATCCGCACGAGTGCTTTGTTTGGTGCTTGAGTTCGGACCGTGACGTCGAGGATTGTTCATCCTGTAAGAAAATGAATCCTAAGGCTCTCCGCGAGAGGGAGGTGAAACTCCTTGTTGCAAAGTTGAAGAGCAAAAAGGATAAGAAGAGGTCGAGGTCACGGACTTGTCGTTCCAGGTCGAGGTCTCGCTCAAAGTCATGTTCGAGGTCGTCGTCGGTGCATGCTTCGAAGTCATCGAGGAAGAAGCACAAGAAGAGATCTCATGAGTCTCAACATCACTCTGAGAAGGACTTGAGCTCGAGACCGAAGTCGCAGGTGAAGTTGCTTCGCAAGGATGTCGATGATGTACGGAGTATATTCAAGAGCTATGTACCACTCTGGTGCACCGGTTGATCCCACGGGTCCATTAGCATACAATCTGGGTATCCCCCAGACTTACGCTCCTGCGCCTTTTATGCCATTTATGCCAGCTCCGACGCCGCCTTGGCTTTTCTCTGCGCCGCCGAAGCCTTTGACGCCAAAGCCTTCGACACCAAGACCATCGACGCCGACTCCCTCGACGCCGATGCCGAATCCGATCCAACCTCGTGTTCAGCGGTCTGGTCCTCCGGCTTCGGGCTCGACACCGGCGACGGCTCCGACGGTGTCGATTCCGGATCCGTCGACTTCATTTATGAAGGAGAGGTTGAGGCGTGAGGCACAGAGACTTCTGGAAGAGCAGAGGTACCGTGTAGCAGAAATGGAAGAGGGTGAGCTGCAGGATTCAGAAGATCTTTTTGATGATCTGAGAGAGGCTAGTGGTCTTGAACTGTCCCCTGATTGGGATTTGGCCTATGTTTCTGACGCCCCTTCTAAGGATGTGACACCTTATCACGTGGTTATATGGAAGGCTGCAGACTTGTTGAATTTAACACTTCCTACTGCAGAGTATAAAGCTAATATACTGACTGAAGTCCTTCATTCGCCTACCTCTGTGGTCGAGCCTATGCTCCCTTTTAATGATGCTTTGGCGGAGCCTATATATGAAGTTTGGAAAAGACCGCTAACAGCCCCTGCTGTTTCAAGGGTGATTGCAAGAAGGTACAGGGTGGTGCCTGGTGATCCAGATTTTTTATCCACACACCCCTTACCAGAGAGCTTGGTTGTGCAGGCGGCCTGCTCGAAAGAAATCTGCGGGTGCTTTTCCACAGGTTCCAGGGGATAAGGAATCAAAGAAGCAGGACCAGGCTGCTAAAAAAGTCATTTCCTCAGCAAGCATGGTGCTCAAATCGACTAATGCTACTTGTCTTATGGGACGCTATATCCATGCGTTGTTGGATACAGTTAAACAGCTGGTTCCAAAGCTTCCTGAGGGGGATAGGAAGGACTTTCAGGAGTTTATTGTTGACACTCAGGCTGCCGCTAGAAAGGTCATTGAGAGTGGTCCGGACACTGCTGACTCGGTGGCAAGAGTGATGAGTTCTGCAGAGGCCACAAGAAGAGCAGCGTGGCTTAAATCCTCTGAATTCTCTGCGGATGTCCAAGCTGCCTTGATGGATTTGTCCTTTGATGGGTCAGGATTGTTTGGAAAGAAGGCTGATGCCGCTTTAGAAAGGTTCAAGGACAGCAGAGCGACAGCGAGATCTTTGGGCCTACAGTCCAGAGGTGCTGCGGTGAAGAGGTTCAGAGGTTTTGGCAGGTCTTCCTTTCGGACCTACAGGCAGCCACAACAGCAGCAGCAGCAAAATATGCTGTACAAGTCGTACAGAGGCAGGCAAAGAGCTCGTCCTAGGGGTCGTCAAGCCTCCTCCTCCTCCTCTACCTCTTCCCAACCCCCTGCCTACACAGCAAAGCAGCCCTAGATCCGCCATTCCAGATCATGTGGGCCCAGTGGGGGGCCGGCTTACCCATTTTCTACAAGATTGGGAATTGATTACATCGGATCTTTGGGTTCTCAATGTCGTGGAGAATGGGTATGCTCTTCCCTTTCGAGAATTTCCCCCCCAATTACCCTCCTTGCCAAGGTTTTTGTGCGGAGGACCACCTACTGCTCTTGCAGGAAGAAGTCCCGGCTCTGTTCAATAAGGGTGTGATAGAGGTGGTTCCAGAGCAGGAGAGGGGTCAGGGGTGCTACTCCCGGTATTTCCTGATCCCCAAGAAGGATGGCAGACTTCGTCCAATCCTGGATCTCAGGATTTTGAACCTTTACCTGAAGCAGGAGAAGTTCAAGATGCTCACCCTTGCGCAGGTTCTTCAAGTGCTGCTGGAAGAAGACTGGATGGTGTCGATCGACTTGCAGGATGCGTATTTCCGCATCCCCATTCTGAAATCGCACAGGAAGTATCTCAGTTTTACGGTGGGGTCGCAGCACTACCAGTTTGGGGTCCTTCCGTTTGGTCTTACTACTGCGCCTCGAGTCTTCACCAAGGTGATGGCAGTGGTGGCTGCACATCTCAGAAGGTCAGGGGTTCTGGTATTCCCTTATCTGGACGATTGGCTGATCAAAGCGGAATCTCCAGAGAAAGTGCTCCGTCATCTGCATGTCACAACTCAGTTGTTGTACATGTTGGGTTTTTCGATAAATGTGCCCAAATCTCACCTGGTGCCCTCCCAGCGCAACCTGTTCATAGGTGCAGAACTGGATACTACTGTATGTCGGGCATTCCCTCCACCTTAAAGGATTCGCGACATAAGGGAAATGATTCCTTTATTTCACAATGAAGCGGTTGTTCCAGTCCTGAAGGTCCTTCGTCTGTTCGGTCGGATGGCTTCATGCATTCTGTTGGTCAACCATGCACGCTGGCATATGAGGGCACTCCAGTGGTGCCTCCGCAGGCAGTGGTATCAACACAACGGAGATCTCAGAGAGTCTGTCAGGATCTCCAGAGAAGCTGCAGCGGATCTATCTTGGTGGAGTGTGGAGTGCAATCTGTCTCAAGGAAAGCCTTTTCATCTTCCCCCAGTGGTGGCCACAGTGATAACGGATTCGTCCACTCTAGGGTGGGGTGCTCATCTGGAGGATCTGGAGATCAAGGGTCTTTGGTCTCCAGAGGAAAGGTTGCTTCACATCAACCTTCTGGAATTGCGGGCGATACATCTGAAAGAAACAGGTTAGTATTAGATTCCTTACCTTAGAATATCCCCAGGCGTCAGACTGGATCCGGAAACTTTTGCGTAGCAAAACCCCTGCGCGTCGGTAGGCGTCGTCCGCGGCTCCTTGTCCGCCCCTCACGCGCTGATGTCAGTTCTTCTTTTTTCACGCCAGCTAGCGCAGATCCGGAGAAGCTCTACCCCTTATTCAATTTTTGACTAAACTTTTTTGATCTTTTGATCTGTTTTTCTCGAGTCGTTCGACTCCTACGGTGCCGGTAGGGATGCCCGGGTTCAAACCATGCGTCGATTGCAGCCGACTGATGTCAGTTACCGACCCCCATCGCCGGTGTCTTCATTGTCTGGGCCCCGACCACGACGACCGAGCCTGCTCCGATTGTCGGGCTCTGACGTCCAAGGCTAGACGGGAGCGGTCCCGCAAGCGACTTGAGCTCCGGTAGTCGGCCCGGCGCCGGTCAAGGTCCCGGTCCAGGAGGAGGTCGAGGGACCGGTCGCGGGGTCAGAGTCATCGTAGCTCTGAGAGTCGGCATCGGTCTTCGGGCTCAAGATCCTCAGGTAAAAGGCATGAGAGGTCGGGAAGGCGTCATCGCTCTTCCGACCCCCCCGACACTCGCGCAACACGGCCGGGGGTTCAGGTGACTCCGCCCACGTGGCTCTGCCAGAGTCGCTGGCGTCACGGCCTGCCCCATACCTTCCGGTCCCCGGGCATGACGCGATGCCGCTGGCCATGAGGTCGCTCCCTCCTCCGTCGGGTTTCGCGCCGCCTTCGGGCACAGTGGCCTCGACTGGGGGGCCTGATGGGTCGGGTGCTTCGGCCCCGACACCGCCGGGCGATTCGGCCCCAGCGCAGCTGGCAACTTCGGTCCCGACGCCGCAAGCCCCCACTGGATCCGGTTCCGGATCCGGGTCGTCGCCGGTCGACCTCGCCGGCGCCGGCTCCTAGGGTGTCACCCCCGGCGCCGCCTCCGAGCGACCCGATCCTACCCTCGATTCGGTTCCGGCGCCGGAGCGGCGCCGCTGGGCGCCACTCTCGACGTCGCTTGGAGATTTTTACTTGAATGAACCGGCCCCATCCTATGAACCTGAATTTCAGGTGATGGGTGACGAGGGGGATTGGGAGGGGTCTGTGGACCCTCTGGCACAGGAGTGCCAGTCTCAACAGGACTGGATATGTGAGCTTGGGGATGCCAGTGGGCTGGACACTTCACCAGACACTGGTTTTGTCTTCCCTCCAACCATGGCTACGGAGGAGGGGGGCTGTCTACAGTGTAGTGTTGATGCGGGCGGCCAAGGCATTGGGCCTAGAGCTCCCCGTCGCGGCCGTGAGGACTAACCTCCTCACTGAGGTCCTTAAACCACAGGCAAGCTCGGCTGAGCCTCTGCTACCGTTTAATGAGGCCTTGTGTGACGTTCTTTTGGGCACTTGGTCCAAGCCCGCTACTGTACTGTAGATAGGAACGTGGCCAGATGCTACCGCCCGGCTCCAGGCGACCCTTGCTTCCTGTCCACCCACCCCACCCCCGAGAGTCTGGTTATCTAGGCCTCTACTTCCCAGAACGCCTTCCCGACGGCTTCGCCCCATCGGGAATCCAAGAGGTACGAGCAATTCGGTAAGAAGGTGTTCTCGTCCCTGAGTTTGGGACTGCGGTCAGTCAACACCGCATGCCTCTTGGGCCGCTACACTCACACTCTATGGGACACGGTCGCGGACATGCTGCCACAATGTCCGGAAGGGGTTCGGACTAAACTCGCCCAAGCCCTTGCGGAGGGTCGAGATGCGGCATGCTATTCCATCCGGTGTGGGCTGGATACCACAGACTCACTAGGCAGAGCGATGGCAACGACTGTGGCGGTTCGACGCCACGCCTGGTTGAGGACAGCCAACTTTTCGGCTGATGTCCAGGCCACCCTTCTGGACATGCCGTTTGATGGCCGTCGCCTCTTTGGCGACAAGGCAGACCATGCGCTTGAGCGTTTTAAGGACTCCAGGGCTACGGCCAAGTCCTTGGGCCTCTCGGCCCCACGCCAGCAAACAGGTGCCTTTCGCTCCTTTTGTGGCCAAGGAAGGGGCGCTCCCACACGTGCTGCCAGCCACGCACCGCAGACTAATTCACAGAGTGGTGGTGGCCGTGGAAACTGCTGAGGCGGCGGTCGGGGACAACAGCGAGGCCAGTCCACACCTTCCCCTGCAGCATCCGCCATCACCACTTCCACTGGCGCACTGTCACGTCGGACATGTGGGTGCTGCAAATCGTCCGAAGGGGCTACTCCCTCCCCTTCGAGGCGACCCATCCAGCCATGCCACCGCAATACCACCGCGTGTCGGGGGATCACTTGCAACTTCTGCAAGAGGAAATTACGGCCTCTTGGCAAAGGGGGCCATCGAGCGCGTTCCTGGGCCGGAAGTAGGGTGTGGTTGTTACTCCCACTACTTTCTGGTACCCAAGAAGGGCATAGGGGGCCTGCGTCCTATCTTGGACCTACGGAACGTCAACGGCTTCCTCCAGAAGGAGAAATTCAAAATACTGACATTGGCTCAGGTCTTAGCTGCCCTGGACCCAGGAGACTGGATGGTAGCGTTGGACTTGCAGGACGCTTATTTCCACATCCCCGTCCTACAGGCGCTACCTGCGGTTCACGGTAGGCCACAAGCACTTTCAGTTTACTGTGCTCCCCTTCGGCCTTACCAGTGCCCCACAGGTGTTCACGAAAGTGATGGAGGTGGTCGCAGCTCATCTGCGCAGGTTAGGGGTTTCTGTCTTCCCCTACCTCGACGACTGGTTGTTGAAGGCGGGCTCGCCCCAGACAGTCATCAGCCACCTCCAGACAATGGCGGACCTCCTGCACCAGCTGAGGTTCTCCATCAATGTGCCAAAGTCACACCTGTGTCCCTCTCAGAAGCTCCTCTTCATCGGAGCAGTCCTCGACTCGGCGTAGTTTCGGGTTTATCCTCCCAAACAGCGGGTCCGGGATATTCAGGCTCTGATCCCAATCTTTCAGCCTTTATCCCGGGTCTCGGTCAGGTTGACGCTGCGGCTTCTAGGACTGATGGCCTCCTGCATCCTTTTGGTGCTTCGCGCCCGATGGCGGATACGGGCTCTGCAGTGGGACCTGAAGTTTCAGTGGGACCAGCATGAGGGCAACCTGTCCGACCATGTCCTGATCTCGGAGGGCACTGCAAGATAGCTGCAGTGGTGGCTCACGGACCGCGATTGGGTCAGCGGCAAATCCCTCTCCCTTCCCCAACCAGAGCACGTAGTTGTGACGGACGCATCCCTCCAGGGCTGGGGAGGCCACATGGGAGAGGCGGAGATCACAGGCATCTGGTCTCCGGCGGAGTCCCGGCTCCATATTAACCTTCTGGAGCTGCGGGCGATTCGTCTAGCACTGAAGGCATTCCTCTCCTCTGTCCGGGGGAGTGTAGTGCAGGTGTTCATGGACAACACCACCACCATGGGGTACTGCAACAAACAGGGCGGGGTGTGGTCGTGGACCCTCTGCCAGGAGGCTCTGCACCTCTGGCAGTGGCTGAAACATCAGGGGGTGACCCTGGTGGTTCAACACCTGGCAGGTTCTCTGAACGCCAGGGCGGACAAGCTCAGCCGAAGGTGCATGATGGATCACGAATGGCGTCTGAACTTGGATGTGGCGCAAGGCCTCTTTCTGCAGTGAGGAGAGCCTTGATTAGATCTATTCGCCACCGAAGACAACGTGCAATGTCATCAGTTCTGCGCGTTGGAATTTCCAAGGCGGCACTCGCTCGGGGACGTGTTTCGTCGTGAGTGGAGTTGCGGTCTGCTGTACGCCTTTCAGCCTATACCACCTCTGCCCAGAGTGCTGAAGAAAATTAAGCGTGACCGGGCCCAAGTCATCCTTGTGGCTCCGGACTGGGCGCGAAGGTACTGGTATCCCGAGCTACTCAGTATGTCAGCCGATCCCCCGATTCGTCTGTCTCTGAAGGAGGACCTACTGTTGCAGCAGCAGGGGACAGTCCTCCACCGAACCTGTCCAGTCTCCACCTCCATGCTTGGAGATTGAGTGGCAACAGTTGAGGCCATTTGACTTGGATCCTGAAGTCTGTACTGTGATTCTGGCAGCCAGGCGTCTCTCCACAAAGTCGGTATACGCCTGCACGTGGAACAGATTTGTGGCATGGTGCACAGCAAAGGCTGTGGATCCTCTCAATGCCCCTCTTTCTGAGGTTCTCCTCTTCCTTCTTTCTCTTGCCCAGCAGGGCTCTGCTCTGGGCACTATCAAGGGCTACCTTTCTGCCCTTCCAGCCTTCTTAAGGCTACCTGATCAGCCATCTTTGTTCAAGTCCCCCATTGTAAATAGGTTCTTGAAGGGCATCACTCATATGTTCCCCCCTGTTCCTTTCCTGATGCCTCAGTGGGACTTGAACCTTGTACTAACTTATCTGATGTGCGCTCCCTTCGAGCCACTTCACAACTGTCCTATCCGTCTTCTCACCCTTAAGACTGCTTTCCTGGTTGCCATCACTTCTGCCAGGAGAGGGAGTGAGCTCCAGGCTCTTTCTTCCAAACCTCCTTTCCTCTCTGTCCATCCGGACAAGGTTGTGTTGCGGACAAGACCCTCTTTCCTGCCCAAGGTAGTCACAGCCTTCCATATTGGGCAGTCTATCACCTTGCCCACCTTCTTTCCGCCTCTGCATCCCTCTAAAGAGGAAGAGCGGCTCCACCGTCTGGACCCAAAACATGTGCTTTCCTTCGTTCAGGATCGCACACGCCAGTTCCGAGTGGATGACTAACTCTTTGTTGGTTACGTGGGAGCTAAGAAGGGACGGGCGGTGTAGAAACGGACCATCTCTCGGTGGGTCGTTTTGTGCATCAAGGCATGCTACTCCTTGGCTAAAAAGGAACCTCCTGTTGGGCTGAGGTCCCATTCCACTCGGGCCCCAGCGGCTACTACTGCCCTGGGTCGGGGAGTCCCCTTGCAGGACATCTGTCAGGCAGCTACGTGGTCCTCGCTGCACACATTCGCAAGACACTACTGCCTGGACAGCCAAGTCCGGAGGGATGGCTTCTTCAGCCGTTCCGTCCTCCAGGACTTTCTGGTGTGATTATTGGTTCGCAGACCCACCACCAGGGTTGGTATTGCTGGGGTATCTATTCTAAGGTAAGGAATCTAATACTAACCTATTTCTTTCAGATGAACTAGTTACTTACCATCGGTAACAATATATCTGTAAGAAACAGTAGTTAGTATTAGATTCCTTACCGACCCACCCATCCTCCCCGTTCTGCGAACCGATATCTAGGGTTAAGGTCATCTCCTTTCAGGGCCCTAGTTTCATGGCACCAGTGTTGGTTCTATCATGGCTCTGCGTATCTGGCGCAGAAAAGCTGTGTATAAGAACTGACGTCAGCGGGCGAGGGCGGCATCTAAGTACTCTGGCGACGTCATTCCGGCGCTATTGATGCCGGCGACGGACGCGGAGCCACGGACGACATCTACCGACGTGCAGGGGTATTGCTACGCAAACGTTTCCGGATCCAGTCTGACGCCTGGGGATATTCTAAGATAAGGAATCTAATACTAACTACTGTTTCTTACAGATATATCGTTACCGAAGGTAAGTAACTTGTTCGTCTGGCGCTCAAGGTCTTCCTCCCCTCCCTTCACGGGCGGTCGGTTCAGGTCCTGACGGACAACACCACTGCGATGTGGTATGTGAACAAGCAGGGAGGAGTAGGGTCGCAGTGTCTCTGCAGAGAGACTCTGCGTCTCTGGTCCTGGGTTCAGGATCATCAGATTTGTCTGATGGCAAATCATCTGGCCGGAGTTCTGAACGTGCGTGCAGACAGTCTCAGTCTGCAGTTCTCAGCCGACCACAAGTGGAGGCTTCACCTGGAGGTGGTTCGTCGCGTCTTTCGGACGTGGGGGACTCTTCAGGTGGACTTGTTCCCCACTCGAGGGAATGTTCACTGCCCGTCATTCTGCAGCCTCCAGTTTCCGATGCAGGGAGCTTTGGGGGACGCGTTTCAGTTGAGTTGGGACTCAAGACTCCGTCTCCCTTTCTGGGCAGATCTCCTCTCTGGATGGAGATGGAGGGGCAGGTTCTACATCCCCACCTGCAGACCTTACACCTTCATGCCTGGAGATTAAACGGGGCAACCTGAATTCCTTTTCTCTCCCACATGATGTGGTGGATGTCATTCTGCCAGGCGTGACTCCACTAAGGCAATCTATTCTTACAGATGGTCTAAATTTGTTACTTGGTGTGGGGAGAAGTCCATTGATCCTTTAAGGGCTCGTTTGTCAGATATACTCCTATTTGATCTTTCTTTAGAGCAGCAAGGTTTTGCTGTGGCTACAGTGAAAGGTTATCTTTCGGCTTTGTCGGCATTTCTCTGCCTGCCAGATCAGCCGTCCTTGTTTAAATCTCCTATTGTTTTAAGATTTCTGAAGGGCCTTACAAATAAATTTCCTCCAACTCCTTTTATTGTGCCTCAATGGGATTTTAATCTGGTGCTTACCTTTCTAATGGGTTCCCCTTTCGAACCTCTACATAATTGTCCCTTGAGGTTGTTGTCTTTTAAGACGTTTTTCTTAGTTGCAATTACCTCGGCAAGGAGGGTAAGTGAGCTTCAAGCTCTTAGTTCGAAGCCCCCATTCTTGACCATTCATGCTGAACGAATCGTTCTTAGGACCAGGGCTGCTTTTCTGCCGAAGGTGGTAACTCCCTTCCATCTAGGACAGTCTATTACCCTTCCTACTTTCTATCCTCCCCCTCACCCTTCCAAGGAGGAGGAGAGGCTTCACCGTCTGGACCCTAAGAGGGCGGTGAGCTTTTATCTTGATAGGACTAAGGTCTATTGAGTTGATGACCAGCTGTTTGTTGGATTTGCTGGTTGCAGAAAAGGAAGAGCTGTGCACAAGCGCACGCTTTCGAGATGGATAATTCTATGCATCAAGATCTGCTACGCCCTGGCTGGTAAGGAACCTCCACATGGTATTAGAGCCCACTCTACTAGAGCGAAATCTTCAACTTCTGCTTTGTCTAGGGGTGTACCTGTTGAGGACATTTGTAAAGCGGCAACTTGGGCCTCCCTCCACATTTTCGCGAAGCATTACTGCTTGGATACCGAAGTGAGGAGGGAGGGCCACTTTGCGCGTTCTGACCTTCAGGATTTTCTGGTATAGGACAGTGGACACCCTCCTCCGGGAGTGGGGACTGCTGTGGGACTCTATTCACAAGGTGAGGAATGCACTGGCAGATGTATCCATCAGAAGAACAAGTTACTACCTTCGGTAGTGCCTTTTCTGGTGGATACAGTATATGCCTGTAGATTCCTCACTGACCCACCCGCCTCCCCGTTGTCCACTCTTCTATACCTGAGTAAAAGTGTTGTTGATATGTTTTATTTTTGTTGAAGGAAAAGTTTTATTTCTATTGCTTTTCTGCTTGGTTTCACACTATGTGTGTTATCTTGACATTTGTGTACTATGTATACTGTGTACATTTCTACTGATTTTGGTCCGTCTATGTGCCTCGAAGGTACGGAAAAAAGGGCGGAACTGACGTCATCGCACCGGCGTGGGCCTATTATGGAGTCAGTGACGTCAGCGGAGTGGCGCGCGGTGTCGTGCCTCTGTGACGTCGCCCACGTCGGCGCAAAGCTACAAACAAAATTCCGAATGTTGCTAACGCAAGGGGATATTCACAAGGTGAGGAATCCACAGGCAGATACTGTATCCACCAGAAAAGGCGTTACCTATGGTAACTTGTTCTTCAGAATTAATACTTTTTTTATTTTTTCCTGTGCATTCCTCACCCCTGCGTGCTGTGTTGGATTTTGTGCTTGTGTACCCTTCATTCTCAGGCCCCTCTTGGAAGTTCGCTCTTCATTGTAAATTTGTATTTTTTCCTGTACATTCCTCATCCCTGCGTGCTGTGTTGGATTTTGTGTACCCTTAATTTTTAGTCTTTGTAATGTTCTATTGTGTACCACTTTTTTATTGAAAACGTAACTAGCTCTACTGTACAGCGCTCTGACACCTACGGGCAATGTCCGCGCTTTATAAAAAGTGCACTAAATAAAAAAATTCTTTAAAAAAAATTCTAATCAAAAGCCAGCATTTACAAAGACACAAGCCAATTAAAAATATGGGCGGGGCTTCGAGTGCAAACCCTAATACAGCTAGCCTCGCAGAGCAGCGCATGCGCTGCCCAGGATCGACCGAAAAAACACGAAGTCTATGGTTTAGTTATTTACCAGGTACTTGTAATTAGGCCGTATATTGCTGGATGAGGCTGACGTAGCCGTTTAGCACATATCGACTGAGGGTAGCGCCGGACTCTAGAACAACTAGACCTCTTGCTGGAAAGGGCTATTCTTCCGGCCTTTTACTAGTCACGTGATAGTGGGCGTGGCCTGTGGGAGGGGTAAGGCGACTGCTCGTTGTTGCTGAGTTTCTGTAGTGTGATTTCTCGTCGCTGCATCGCTGCTCTCAAGTCTTCATTCAGCGGCTCGTTCTTTAACCTCAGGTGAGTGGAGGGGTCACCGGGGCTGAATGACAAGGCCGAAACAAAATGACACGGAAGACAGAGACCCGAATGATAGTGGAGTGCGGCCAGATGGCCGTGTGACACCGAAGGGGAAAGTTGTGCCAGGGGAGGGTGGGATGACAGTAGGCGGACGGATCTAATCAGAGACCGATTGATAGAAGAGTGCGGCCAGGCGGGGTTGAGCAAATGGAGATAAGCATTGGGCAGAATATTATCTGGGATGAAATGACACCGAGGAGCGGCTTGGGGGCATAACATGGGCGAGTGGTGGCGCGTGCAACTGTGGTTGTTCTGGAGGACGTACTGGTCCAGTTGGAGAAGCTGGTCTGACGTAAAGAGATCTTGATAAGAATTTCTTGCGTGCTGGGCGTGGGTGTTCAAACACTGGCACCCCTGTGTCTTTAGATCAATGTAGACTATGCTTCTCACCTAATGTTTACTAGGGTCTCGGTCGTAAACCTTGCTCTTTCAGTTCATACCTTCTCCGCTTCGCTGTTCTGCTATATTATTTACATTATAATAACGTTCCAAATTTGCTTTTAATATAAAAAAATGTATAGTAAGCGCCGGAACATACTTTGAATTGAGCAGAGGCAGTGGAAACCTAGCAGTGGAAGTAAGAGTCAGTAAATGTGGTCTGGGTTGATTTAAAGACCTCTTGGGGGGGGGGAGGGGAATGAGTGTCCTTGGATTGAGGAGACTATCTAGGATGATCACGTGACGGGCTCTAATGGCAGGCCGACTTCGAGGGATAGTTGAGTATGTGTGGTTGAAGATTGCGTCTATCTTGGGACAAGCTGCTGTCCATCCTGGGTTTCATGAGAGCTGGGTGAGGATATTTAAATTCCTGCTGATGACCAATCAGGGGGTCTCTTAGCAACGGCTCAGGGTGCCCTCAGACATGTTGAGGATATGTGATTGCCAATTCACAGTTTATGAAGACTACCCGAGGGTTCAGTGAGTTGATCATGGACTGGCTGATGCGACGTGGGGCTTACTATGGTCTCCTTCGCCAGACAAAGGGTGGCTGATTATGTCAGGAATGGCTGACATTCTGTGAGCAATGATTGAATGAAAGCATGAGCCTCTGTGGTCCTCCAACAACCGCAAAAGGTGTCTGGTGCCTCCTGACAGATGTTCTCTGATAGAGCTCTTATGGGGATCCTACAGGCCACTGGAAGTGGCTGAGAATGACCGCAGGTGAGCAGAGGGGTCTTTTGAGTGCTGGCAAAAGGGAAAATAGAGAGGTTTTAGCTGACATGATGATGGCAGAAGTTGTTGCAGAGCTCACTGAACGTGTGAAAAGGCCAGCTGAGTATAGGTTGGGAGCTTTTTGATAATTTGGATCTCTCTGGGAAGTCTGGGGATGTGCAAGGGTCGTTTTGTTTGTCTGAAGTCTAAATTAAGGTGTCTGGGTGTTTGAGTGGAACATGTTCACCTTTTTCTACAATCTGCTCTACACCATTGCACTGTACCCCACTCTACTCACAACGGCCCCTCGCGGCGGGATGCCTGGCTTTCACCTTGTGGATACCCTGCCGGGGTATCTCACAGGGGAATACCAGGACGGGTTCCCTAAGCAAGCGCATAGATGCCTGCGATGTGGGCGATTTGCGCTATATAAATACATGTACATTTACATTTACTCCACTTTCCGCTATGCTACTTTACTGTGCACCACTCTGCTCAGTGACACTGCCCTCTATGCCATTCTACTCACAACCAGTTCACTCCACCTCTCTCTCCGCTACTTAACTCAGCACCACAGCTTTGTGCACCATTGCGCTGTACGTGACTTCACTCTACGACCACTGTGGTCTACTCCAGCACTGCTGTACTCTATGCCACTGCTCTCTGCACCACTCTACTCTATGCTATTGCACTCCATTCTGTACCACTCACCTTTACGCCACTTTACTGCACTCTGCGTCACTACATTCTACATCGCTCCACACCACTCTACTCTACACCTCTGCAATCTACTTTGCACCACTTGAATCTACCCTGACCCACTCCACTCTACACCACTTCAGTCTACTCTGAAATAATCGATTCTTTATTCCACTCTGCTCAACGTCAGTGCACTCTACACCACTTTACTAAAAACCAATGCACTCTACTCCAATCTACACTGCAGCATTTTACTTTTTTCCACTTCACTATAGGAGGCTCTACTCTAGGCTGCCCCACACTATGGCGCTCTCCTTCACTCTGACATTATACTCAACGCACTCTACAACACTGTTCCACTCTACGACGCTCTACACAACTTTCTTTATGCCACTCCATGCCACTTTATTCCACTCGATTTTAAAACACCCATGCCACTCTATGGCACTCCACTCAGTGCTACTCTATGCCACTCGACTTTACAACTCTCAACTCCTCTGCCATTCCACTTTCCTATACTACTCCACATCAATCTATTCTGCTCTATGCCACTCTACAACACTCTATGCAACACCCTCTATGCCACTCCACAGGACCCTACGGCACTCGGCTCTACTTCGCTCTACTCTCTCCATGACACTCCACTCTTTTTTAACATAATTTTATATAGCACAAACTTGACCCAAAGGTATCGGTATCGGAGTGCTTTACACGAGCACCAGTTGAGGACATATTAATTTTTTTGTTAGGTACAGGGAGATTAAGTGACTAGCCCAGAGTCGCAGGATGTTGAGTGTCCTTGCAGAGACTCAAACCCGTTTCCCCAGATTGGAGGTCGACCGCCCTTGCCGTTAGGCCAACTCCTCTCCCCTACACTTCACTTTACTCCACGCCACTCAATTCTACTTCACATCACTCCGTAGCACTCCACTGTACTCTACCTTGCAACACTCCACTCCACGCCACTCTCTTTAGCTGTCTAACTTGTAGCCATCCTGAACAGCAGGCCCTCTTGTGTGCGACATGGCTAAAACATATTGGCAAAGCCAATAGCTCTTGCATGGGTGAGACCTATTTGCTTTGAAAATGCTTGTTTAATCTGACAACACCAGTTCTCCTACTTTGTGTTAAAAATAGCCATCCCAAGACAGGTAATTCTGACATTTGAGATGCCTCTGCAGAACTGGAAGAGAAGAGAGTCTCCTGTGCTTTGTAGCCGAGGAGGGATGGGCAGACATCTGAACAATAGTGCCCACACCGCCATGCGCTCGCTTGTACAAATACACACTTAAACTTCCCACACAAAGGAAACTCAGGAGACATATCTGTGGGAAAGAACTGCTGCAGGCTTATTTCATACAACACAGGTATGACGTTATGTTATGTTATGTTATGTTAATAACATTTATTAGGCGCAACAGCTGCCCCAGCGAAGGGGCGTCCTGGAGCCTGATCATGTGCACAACACAACAGATCAGAGCTGAAAAGTAGGGACACTAGATAGCAGAGATGAACAAGTGGGTTTTGATGGCCCGTCTGAAGAGAATCAAGTTGTTGAGGGCGCGAATGTGTACAGGTGGGTCATCTTACGGGCGATCCAAAGCAGGCAGCCCCTCGCTGTCCCGCATGCCTAAGGAGCCATCTTGCACGGCGAGTCGATGCTCTGACGGTGCAGCACATTACCATTTCGTTAAACTCCCGCCCCCGATGTCAGGGCGGAGCGGTGTGGCACACCACCGGTCGGTTCAGGCCCTCCGACCGCCCAAAGGACTAACGGGGCACCGTTGCGGTTTCCCAGAACCTCCTTCGGCCCCAGGTCCTTGGCTCAGGCACCCTTACTGTGCCATGCAGAGGTACCCTTCTGCCGCAGAGGTACCCTTACTGTCCGTCTGCTTCCAGATCGCCCTGTACTCCGCCACAACTCTGGAGGAGGCCCCCGTCGATGACAGAGCCCCGCCGACCCATCATGCTACTTACAACCTGCCGCTGTCAGAGCCTCTTGTATGTCTAGGAGGAAAACATCCATTCCCAACCCAGACAAGTGCACCCCGTCATTCTTGTAATACCCTTCGGTTCTTTCTTGCATGAGTGCATGCCTAATGAACCCCAGGCCCCTCTTCTCCGTGAACTTCTGCATGGACCTGTTGACCCTCCTGCGTGACTGCTCTATTGCAACCATCGATCTTGCGCCCCTCCACACTTTGCGAGGGACAATTTCTGACCAAAATTGCTCGGTGGCTCCTAGCCTGTTGGTTACCGCTGCCACATCCTTCTGCATGGCCTGAATCAGGGCCCTCCTCCCCAACGTGACCAGATCATTTCCTCCCAAATGAATAATGAGGATATTGGGAGGACCGCCCTGTACCACCAGGCATTGTTCAAGCTTGTACTTCAGGTGACCCCATTTCATCCCAGGAACACCAAACCACAGAATTTGTGTCCTTGCAAAAGCCACGTTCCATTTCTTGGATGTCGTCCATTGTTCTAGCCTGGGAACATAAGAATGGCCCATCACCCACACGCAACAGTCGGCTGCAAAGAAACAAGACCATGTTTAAACCACCACTAAAAAGGAGGGAGAGGATTAGACACCGTCATGTTAACACTTTGTTTATTAGTGAACACTGCAAACTCCACTCGAAAGACGTGATAAGATATAAATACAGTCACCTGATCACCCAAAAGCGTGGCATTCAATTACATATGTTACAGATTACTAGTCGCTTTGTAAAGCATAGCGCCCGAGCAACACTTAAGGGCGGATGTAGCGCTGGTAGCAAGAGGATGACCACCTTCCTACCCTTTTGACTCCTTCCTCACCCAACCCAGCCCTGAATGCAGCTGTAGCTGCCCCTATCCTAAACGAGTGGCTGGAGAATTTTTGACCTGACCCTGACAAACCTGCCTTGGCCAAGGCTGCGCCCATCACGCGCTCAAGCTGAAACTTAGTTAGTGGTGTGCCATCAGCATGGATGAGAAAGAGACCTCCCAGCAGTGGCCTGATCTTTAAGTACTCCCTAACCGTGGCAACCGGGCAATATCTGGGGTCCTCCAGCGCCTGCAATATGATTGTCACTCCCTTCTCGGCTTGGTCAGTCTTGGATTTCCGAACCCTCAGTACCAGGGAATTCCTAGCACAAACATCCATCATATCCAGAGCTCTCCCAGATCTATCTGACTTAGATGTGGCCACAAACTCGCAGCTCTAAAGGCGCCAAAGAACGCCAAGCAGAAGGGCGTTGAAAAAAGCTGGGCTTCGAATGCTGAATTTGTCACTAATGGCAAAATGTCCATCATACGCTGCAAAGCGAGGAATTCGATCCCTACCCTCTTGTCGGAGGACCTGACCTCCTCACGGGCCCACCCCTTGAGCGCTGCCCTAATCCTGAATGCCCCCGTGGGATCTTCGGCTCCGCTAAGCTTGGTGTCATGCTTGAACGCTGCCAGGTGGCCGAACACCCATGAATGTGCCTTGCCCGTCTCCTTGGCCCACACCACAAACGTCTCAACTTGTTCTACGGGACTTAACGCAGATGCTCCCAGCGACAGTATTATTGCCCGGAAAGTGGTCAGCTGGGCCGCATATCTTCTCCGGGTGGCCTGTGCCAAAGAACGCTGTCCCATCATCTTCAAACGCTCCCCCACTGAAGGAGTCGCCAGAGTGGCGCCGGGAATGGTGTCATCGCCTCCGGCCAGGCCTCTCGGAATCGGAGCCACTGAAAGCGAGAGAGAGCGTCAGCTGCCACATTCTTCACACCTTCGATATGCCTTGCCCTGAACTCAGTGTTACTCCGCAAACCTGCCCTGACTAATTCCCTGAGCAGACTCAAAACCATTGGGCAGTTGGCTGACATCCCGTTGATGGCCTGAACCACGGCCATGTTATCTGACCAAAAGACGACTTTCCTGTTGCCCAGTCCACCCGGCCACAAGTGTAGTGCCACCACTATGGGGAAGAGTTCCAGCACTGTTATGTTTGCGGTCACCCCTTTCTTGCACCAGGCGTTTGGCCATCGCATGGCACACCACTTCACCAAAGATCACCCCGAAACCTTCCCTACCAGATGCATCTGAAAACAAGCAAAGTTCCTGACTGCTCTCCCAAGGTGCCCTCCAGATCACGGTGCCATTAAAGTTCCTCAAAAATTCATCACAGATCAGGTCTGCTCTCAACCCAGGATCCAGGCGCACTAGGTGATGCTTCTTTCCAATGTTAGCCGTAGCCTTTGCTAGCCTGCGAGAGAACACCTTGCCTGCTGGTATAACTCGCGCTGCAAAGTTTAATTTGCCCAAAAGACTCTGCACATCCTCCAGTGTTGCCTTGCTCCTGCCGATCAGTGACCTAATGTCCTGCCTCAAATCGCTAACCTTGTCGGCTGGGAGCCTAGATTCCCCTTTAATGGTATTCAGTTTGATGCCCAGGAAAGTGAGTATTTGAGTAGGCCCCTCTGTTTTGCCCGGAGCCAGGGGAACACCCAAATGATCTGCCAGTACTTCAAAGGCCCGCAAGGCTTCTGTGTACTCCTGGGAACCCTCCCTGCCAAAGAATAGGAAATCATCCAGATAGTGTGTGACTTGGGAAATGCCATGCTTGCTGGTGAGGACCCACTGGAGAAAGGAACTGAACGCCTCGAAATAGGCACATGAGACGGCGCAACCCATTGGCATGCAGCGATCAAAAAAGAATGCGCCCTCCCACTTGAAGCCTAACAAGTGTTGGCTAGCGGGATGAACAGGCAGGAGGCGGAACGCCGATTCAATGTCAGCTTTGGCCAGCCACGCCCCCTTGCCCGTTCTCCTAATCATATCTATGGCCATGTCCGGTGAACAATAGGACACAGAACACGCCCCTTCCTCCAGCCAATGGTTGACAGAGTTGCCCTCTGGGTAAGATAGGTGATGAATCAAGCGGGATGCCCCAGGCTGCTTTTTTGGCACAACTTCTAGTGGCGAAACTAAAAAAAATTTCAGGGGGGGAGGAAATGGGCCCTCCACCCTCCCCAGATCAACTTCCTTCTTAATCTTATCGCCAACAACCTGAGGTAGGTCCCTGGCTGATTTGAGGTTCAAAGCATCCCTGCAACCCAGAGGCCCTTTGTAAGGTATCCTGAAGCCATCCACAAAACCCTCAGCCAGTAACGCTTGCTCCTTCACAAGCGGGTACAATCTGATTAAAGGGAGAAAATTCTGCAACACTATGGGAGAGGGGCCCTTGCTTCCCAATGCCCTACTGCCGTGCTCCGTCTGTTCCCTGTGCTGGGGAGGGGGGGGTTCTGGCCGTTGGTACAAGTGATTGCTGCGTGCTGGGCACCACATTTGCTACAATTATGGACAAACTTACAAGCTCTACCCCAGGTACATGTTCCCCCGTTGAACAGTCTACACGTTCCAGAGTTGAAACGTCTCGGTCCGGACCCTTGGCCCCTCCCCCGACCCCCACGAAAGGGCTGCTGGAAGGAACGCCTCGGGAACTGCTCCCACTTCTTAGTGTCCAACTCACCCTGTGCCTTGTACGGTGTGTCTCTCTGACTATTACCTGTCCTGCACATGTGTTTGATCCAGAGCTGGATATCCTTATGGTCCCACCCTAATTCAGGGCAGCTAGCCATAGTTTTCCTAAAATCCTGATCATACCAGAACCAGCCCATTCCCCCGGACTCCCTTGCTCCCTGTTGGATGGTGTTGGCGTATTCCATCAAAGCCTCACTCTGAGCTGGGTCCTTCTGCACTATTACTGCCGCTAAGATGTTAAAAGCCTCGGTCCAATTTTCTATTGTCTTCTCTGGCCAGCGCTGGTACCTAACTTTTTTCTCATCATCTTTCCCCCACATCCTCCTAGTGTCTGCACCTGCGTTGTCATGCATCAACAGCGTCAAAATATCAATATACTCCCTCCTCCATATCCCTTCCTTGGCAGCCTGTGGTACCTGCTGTGCCAGAGAGCAACGACCGGATGCCAGCGGGGCATGTGTAGCGCTTGGCTTGCCCGGCCCCACACCGGCTGGTTGTACCGCCTCCACTTGCGCCGGGGCGGCCCCCCCCCCCCCGGACCAGGTCGTGCTAATCATGCTGGACCAGCCGTGCCGCTGGTCGTACTTGTTGCCACGCCCCCTGCTGCACTCCCGAGGCGGGCGCCGACCCCGTGGCGGGCACCTGGCTGACATTCTGAGGGGTGGCGAGGGTGACAAGCGGCGCAGCTGGTAGCAGCACCGCAACTGCGGGAACCTGCAAGCCAGCTACTGCAGTCCCAGGACCGTGTGACCCCACAGTAGTTCCCTGCTGAGCCCACACTTGCATCACTGGATCAGAGGTTGTAGGCGCGGGGGAGGGAGCCATCCCTTTCTGTGCCGCCGCCACATCATCTAAACGTTTTTGAAAGAGTGCCATTAATCCCAACATTTCGTCCATGGCCTTACCCATTTGGGCCAAGTCTGTTAGCCCCGCGGCCGTCTTATGCACCACGGCAGGTCTCACAGGTAATTCAACGGGCTTTGCCGCGGGGGGAAGTGGCGTCGACTGGGGTTGCTTTTGGGCTGGCTCGGCCGGGAATTCTTTGCGTGTGTGCTTTCGCTTCCGGGTGGACCTTTGCGTCGCTTCACCTGAGGGGCCCGCCGCGTCCTCGGGGTTGGGGGCGCTCGTTCGCCCAGCGTCCTCTTGCTTACGCGCCTCGATGAAGCCCTGAGCCCATGCTGGCCCTTTAGCCTGTGCGACTGCCAACATTTCTGCCCACAGCCCTTCTTGTGGTAACGCGGCGCCGCGAGTGCTCATCACGGTGGCTTCTGCCCTTGCGGGTTCCTACGTGTGAGAAAATACGTGAGGTTGTGCTACTCCTTGCTGAGTCTACTGGCAATAAAAACACGTGGAGTAGCGCCACTCCTTGCTGAGTTTACTGACAACCGAATCGGCTGTGCTAACTAGTGCGTGCTTCATGTTACCAAACCAACCACCGCAGGACTCACACCCATGTAATTACCTGCTGATATACTTGGTAATCTTTTGTGGCTGCCAGTCCCTGCGACGTGTTCCCCGGCACGACCTCGCGTGATAACGCGATCCAACGACGCAACGCGAGCTGAGAACAGCGCAGAGCCGCGGGAGAATCCGGAAGGAAGAGAGGCTGAGCAATGGCGCTGCCGCGCTAAGTACCCAGGGGGGCGCCCCTCCTCCCCAGGTGAGCCCTCCCCTTTTGGCTCGAGAGAGGGAGGTGGACGCAAGGAGGGGCGCTCATAGGATGCTCGCTAGCCGGGTGGGACTAAGGCGCTGCCCCGCCCATGCTCCCCTGCGGGTCCTGCGGTCAGCGGCATAAGCCTTCTTACGCTTCAAAGAAATGTAAATGTGCGCAATTGGTAAATCTGCAAATGTAGAGGCTGCTTCGTAGATGGTATTTGCTTTGATTCATGGAGTGACATGAGCATTCTTTTAGAGAGGTATTATAAGGTGACCTGAAAAGCTTTGGAGTGTGCGCTTTTAAGGTACAGTTGCACCAGGCACAGTCTGCATATTACTCAGAATTGTATTTGGGAAGCACTCTCTTATCTTAAACCCATTTTTTTCCCCACTTTGTGGCAGCCTATCTTATACTTTTTATAATGCTGTACATATTCACATTGCTTTCTCTCGCAGGCTGGGACCTCGTAACACAAAAAATGCTCAATTCACTCACTGTTCCCCACACACCAACCCGAATGCAATTTTGTGGCTTTCAGGTTAAACACACAGATATCTGCAGTGATTGTGTTAACTAATAGTGGTTTCACAACATAAAAAGTTAAACTTTCACTCATTAGTTTTACTTGCATTTATTTTGCATTTACGGTGCATGTTACTTTATATGCGGTTATTAAAGATGAAAGACTAACAAATAATTACAGAATATTTGTTTTAGCTGCACCGTTGATCCCACCCACACGTCTACTGAACCAGACGCCATTGGAGTCAGGATCACATGCCGCATACTTTTTTTTTTTAATGCACTTTGACCACTGCTGTAAACTGAGGTGTGCATGAGCAGACGCCGTTTCTGTATTTTGCTGTTTCATATAAGAAATAGTAATTTTAAACAATTTTACTTTGATTTTAAAATGATGTTGTCTACCGCACACCATGTTCACTTATACTTCACTATGTTGTTTTTTTTTCTTTCTCAAATTCAATTCTCTTTTGCATTATTGACTACGGATATGTTGCTTTTAACAGTAAATGAGAACACTCCAGCGAGAGGAAATATGTGCAACCTTCGGAAAACAGGCGTACATTTATGGTTTCCAACATGTCATGCCTTCTAGGAGTCTAGTCCCTGCGCTCCAGTCCCCAATCTGTACCCATCTGACTTTCCGTGTCTCATCCTTTCTTCTCCCACATTCAGTTGTACATGTTATCTGATCTCAAACCCTAGTATTTTAGGTTGTCTCCTCAGTCAGGTTTTTACAAGGTCCCCATACTTTGTTAAATGTTTGGGGGCATGCATGTGCTTTATACATTTCCTCCTTGGCTCACATGCACCAGTTCATGTTTGCTTCCTATCTACCCACCATCAGGATAGCTGCAGTTCCCCACTTTTGGATGATATCACATACAGCCACTGTTAGTGCCACGTTACAAAAGAGAATGAGTACCTATCCAGCGAGAGATCCCCCCCCCCCCCATGGTCCTAGTTTAATCAGAAATAGAAACGCCTCCTGTGGCTCTTCTAGGGCCTGGGACACCCTACTGAACAGCTATCCAAAACAGTCTAATTTAGGGGCACTCCCATACCATGTGCAAAAAAAGCGTGCCTTTCAGTGTACATCCCCCTCAGGCATCTATCCTTGTCCGCTCTGCCTATTACGTTCAGTCTGGCTTAAGTGAAGTATGCTTTAAGAAAAACCTTCAATTTAATCAGTCTGAACTTAACCCAGGTCGTTACTACCCTGGGTCACTTTCAGGCCGCTCCCAGTCCTCGTCCTCTAGAATACCAAGGTCAGCTTCCTATTTCTCCCTTAACACCTTCAGTGGAGGCAGGCTGTTTGCCAATATAGAGTTGTATATTGTAGATATGGCATTCCTGTGGAGGGGAGCACCGAAAACTCTATATTCCATGTGTTTTTCATCAGGAATGTTGTTTAGTGTATCAATACAATCTTTCAAAATGTATCTAATCCTCAAGTATCTCATATATTGGCTCCCTATTAGCTCATATTGTCTGCAGATCAGTGATGGTTATCATCCCAGCGCCGTCCCAGATAGATGTTACCTAACGTAGAGATGGCCAGCATGTCCCATTTTCTGTAACCTTCCACCCTCCACAGGAGGGCCAGGAGTTATGTTTCCCATAGTGTCGTTTCCAGAGTTAGCCTACCCTGCTATCTTGTCCTCTCGGTTGCCTTCTCCCACGTCTTTACAACCATATTTGAGTCAGCATGGTAGTTAGTTTATCCCTCCTGTACAGTTGGCAAACCCTTATGGGTCCATGACTTTGCGGTCCTCCATTAGTGATGGCTCCATCTGCTCTCTGTAAGACCAGTCATTAACTGCCACAAATTTGGTCACACTGTTGTAGAGGCATAGATCCGGCAAGGCTATTCCTCGGTCGAAAGATTTTGTTGTCCACCCTGCCCAGCAGGGACAGCTGGAGCTGAAGCCAGTGATTTTTTTTTTTGTAGCTTTCTTAGGTTTTGTTCACAGAATCTTTTCCAGTCTGAAGTTATGTCTATTTCTAGGGATGTTAAGCCCCTTTCTTCCCTAGAGATGGGGCAATGCCACGTCTCACTGTATCGTCACCCTGAGTGGGAGTACATGTTCGACTTCTTCCAGTTTTCTTTTTTTTTATTTGCAAACCCTTTATTGAAAAAAGAAATCAAGGCATGTACTGGTAATCAATCCAGCAGTTAGCGTGGTGCAGGTTGTATTTACAATTATACTCAGCACAACATGGCAGTTGATAGTTAAAAGCAAACCTAGCTCAGCACATTTGTGCAGGTCCGATGATTTTTACTCATACATGTGAGGTCGCGTCTGTGGGAAGAGTTGCGTTAGTTGGGTCAACGTTGGTCACCTGAGCGTCAGGAGTGGGAGTGTCAATGGTGAGGTCTGCGGGAGAGGCAAGGTGGTGGAGATAGGCAACAAGAGGGCCCCATATGTCTGGAGGCCTGCTAGCCGCAGGCATCAAATCTCAGGAGCGTCTGACAGTGGGATGCATCATCCAGCCAGCATTTAGCTCTGGGTGCTAGTTGGCGGCCCCAGTGGATGGCCACCCGCTGCTTAACAAGTATCAGTAGCATTGCAGGCAATTTGCGGCTAGCGTCAGATACGTGTTTAACGAACCCTAGGAGGCACACCAAGGGATCAGGGGCAATGCGCTCTGATGTAATTTCGCTAATGGCGGCACACCCCTCCAGCCAGAACGAGGAGATTCCGGGACACCACCGAGCCAGGTGGGTGAAGTCCGCGTCAGGTGCCGAACACCTCACCCATCTGTCACTGTCCATCAGGCCCATCTTGTGTAGTGATGTTGGAGTGCGATAGCCTATGTAGATACTTAAAATGGATAAGCCGCAGGCCAATGATTGGGGAGAGACGTCTAATCTGGTTGTAGCAGTACTGCCAGTTTTCAAGGGAGAGGTCAATCTTTAAGTCCGCACCCCATGCGCTGAGGGCACGGTCCATGTTGGTGGGGGAAGCAACAAGTGTGAGAGCATAGTCTAGTGACCAATTTCCGTGGAAAGTTTGTAGAATAAATAAGCTCAAGCGCAGCATTGAGCTGGGGAGCGAGTGGAAAAGCGGGGTTGTCGCTTATGCAGGTTGCTCTGATCTTGCAATAGAGTAGCTTTTCGAGCAGTGCAGCGCTGTCTTGTAGAGTGAAGAAGTTATTATTGAGGTAAATGTCCGCCATAGTGCGAACGTCCAGATCAGCAGCGCCGCAAGACATAACCACAGTCTGCAATGGGGAAAATGAAGGATGGTTTGAAAGTGGTATGGATGGTGCATAGAGCGCCTCAGCGCCAGTGTGGTTACGCAACACATCCCAAATAGAGCAGTGTGCAGCGGCCATGGGGAGGCTAAGCCCGCCTCGACCGCCACATGAGGTTGGAAAGGCGTAGCGTGGATCCAGTAGTGGAGAAAACTGACCTGGGCGCATTGAGCTGAAATCGGAAGCCCCCAAACCACCCTGTGCCTGGCGGAGTGTCAGAATGTCATAGGTGATTTTAGGTTGGCGCCCTGTCCAAAGCAGTGTGATGATTTGAGAGCGCAATGTTGGAAAAAAAGCGGGACATGAGAGGGATGGGAATATTCAAGAAGAGATAAAGGACTCTGGGGAGTACCACCATTTTAACAATTGCGATGTGCCCTGCCAGTGATAGCGAGGAGTCTCTGCAATGCTCTTATCTTAGACTCCAGCTAGTCTATTGCCTTGCCAATGTTGGACCTCCACAGTTCATCCACATCCCTACTTAGCCAGGTGCCGAAGTACCTGGTGGGTACTTGTGTTTATTGTGAGAGGTGCATTCCGTTGTAATCCTGTTGTCCTTTTTAGGTTTAGCCTACGACGAGCGCGATGAAAGCGCGTTCTCGCAAGCGAGAACTATAGTCGTCGTCTCAGCAGTCTGAGACCGACTAAGTGAGACAAGACCTGGCCGCGCGCAGCGTTTCCCCATAGGATAACGTTGTGCGCGCGGCCAGGTCTTGTCTCCACAGCATGCCAATGCAGCCCGGATCGCGACGCGCGCCTGCTGGAATGCAGGGGGAGTCTGCATACCAACGCGTGGCGGGAGTTGGCCCGCTCAAAGCCCTGGGTGTGAGTTTCAGATTTTTGAGCGATTACACGAGTAGGGATAGATGTGCACACGTACGGCTTGTTCTTTTTGCTTTTATTACGAGCCCCGTGCTGTCATTTTCTGTGTTTGTGCCTTTTGTATTGCATATGCATCATGTCCTAATACGTAATAATCCGCTTTTATTTCAGTTGCATATCGTGCCGTTATTTTCCGTGTTTGTGTCCGTTGTTATTGTCAAGGCGATCATGTCATAATCCTAATTCGTTTTCATTTCCGTTGCATATCATGCTGTAATCTCGTGCTAGAAAAGGGGGTGGTGATGAACAGAGTGTCTGAGTTAAACAGACCACTCTTACCCAGTCCAAAGATCAGGGCTTGATCCATCACCGTTATTTATCTCACTGCCCCATCCCAGCTCAGAACCTGGCTATATGCAAATCAGTCTGTCCCTGGCCCAGTGCATCATGGGAACAGGGCAGACTAAACTACCAAGCCAATTCTTCACCAGAAAGGAGACAAACTACCGGGGACCGGTTTCTGGCATTTCAGCCTTCTTCGGCCCGGCTTGCTTGAATCCTGATGGAGCAGTGAGAAAGGGACTCATGTCTGAGTATACCCTGCCACACCTATAGTGGCCAAAAACGATTTAGAAAAGGGGGTGGTGATGAACAGAGTGTCTGAGTTAAACAGACCACTCTTACCCAGTCCAAAGATCAGGGCTTGATCCATCACCGTTATTTATCTCACTGCCCCATCCCAGCTCAGAACCTGGCTATATGCAAATCAGTCTGTCCCTGGCCCAGTGCATCATGGGAACAGGGCAGACTAAACTACCAAGCCAATTCTTCACCAGAAAGGAGACAAGCTACCGGGGACCGGTTTCTGGCATTTCAGCCTTCTTCGGCCCGGCTTGCTTGAATCCTGATGGAGCAGTGAGAAAGGGACTCATGTCTGAGTATACCCTGCCACACCTATAGTGGCCAAAAACGATTTAGAAAAGGGGGTGGTGATGAACAGAGTGTCTGAGTTAAACAGACCACTCTTACCCAGTCCAAAGATCAGGGCTTGATCCATCACCGTTATTTATCTCACTGCCCCATCCCAGCTCAGAACCTGGCTATATGCAAATCAGTCTGTCCCTGGCCCAGTGCATCATGGAAACAGGGCAGACTAAACTACCAAGCCAATTCTTCACCAGAAAGGAGACAAGCTACCGGGGACCGGTTTCTGGCATTTCAGCCTTCTTCGGCCCGGCTTGCTTGAATCCTGATGGAGCAGTGAGAAAGGGACTCATGTCTGAGTATACCCTGCCACACCTATAGTGGCCAAAAACGATTTAGAAAAGGGGGTGGTGATGAACAGAGTGTCTGAGTTAAACAGACCACTCTTACCCAGTCCAAAGATCAGGGCTTGATCCATCACCGTTATTTATCTCACTGCCCCATCCCAGCTCAGAACCTGGCTAAATGCAAATCAGTCTGTCCCTGGCCCAGTGCATCATGGGAACAGGGCAGACTAAACTACCAAGCCAATTCTTCACCAGAAAGGAGACAAGCTACCGGGGACCGGTTTCTGGCATTTCAGCCTTCTTCGGCCGGCTTGCTTGAATCCTGATGGAGCAGTGAGAAAGGGACTCATGTCTGAGTATACCCTGCCACACCTATAGTGGCCAAAAACGATTTAGAAAAGGGGGTGGTGATGAACAGAGTGTCTGAGTTAAACAGACCACTCTTACCCAGTCCAAAGATCAGGGCTTGATCCATCACCGTTATTTATCTCACTGCCCCATCCCAGCTCAGAACCTGGCTATATGCAAATCAGTCTGTCCCTGGCCCAGTGCATCATGGGAACAGGGCAGACTAAACTACCAAGCCAATCTCGTGCTGTCATCTTTCAGCCTCAATAGCAAAAAGGTTTTTGTGAGCTGTCATCTTGGAGCAGTGAGAAAGGGACTCATGTCTGAGTATACCCTGCCACACCTATAGTGGCCAAAAACGATTTAGAAAAGGGGGTGGTGATGAACAGAGTGTCTGAGTTAAACAGACCACTCTTACCCAGTCCAAAGATCAGGGCTTGATCCATCACCGTTATTTATCTCACTGCCCCATCCCAGCTCAGAACCTGGCTAAATGCAAATCAGTCTGTCCCTGGCCCAGTGCATCATGGGAACAGGGCAGACTAAACTACCAAGCCAATTCTTCACCAGAAAGGAGACAAGCTACCGGGGACCGGTTTCTGGCATTTCAGCCTTCTTCGGCCGGCTTGCTTGAATCCTGATGGAGCAGTGAGAAAGGGACTCATGTCTGAGTATACCCTGCCACACCTATAGTGGCCAAAAACGATTTAGAAAAGGGGGTGGTGATGAACAGAGTGTCTGAGTTAAACAGACCACTCTTACCCAGTCCAAAGATCAGGGCTTGATCCATCACCGTTATTTATCTCACTGCCCCATCCCAGCTCAGAACCTGGCTATATGCAAATCAGTCTGTCCCTGGCCCAGTGCATCATGGAAACAGGGCAGACTAAACTACCAAGCCAATTCTTCACCAGAAAGGAGACAAGCTACCGGGGACCGGTTTCTGGCATTTCAGCCTTCTTCGGCCCGGCTTGCTTGAATCCTGATGGAGCAGTGAGAAAGGGACTCATGTCTGAGTATACCCTGCCACACCTATAGTGGCCAAAAACGATTTAGAAAAGGGGGTGGTGATGAACAGAGTGTCTGAGTTAAACAGACCACTCTTACCCAGTCCAAAGATCAGGGCTTGATCCATCACCGTTATTTATCTCACTGCCCCATCCCAGCTCAGAACCTGGCTAAATGCAAATCAGTCTGTCCCTGGCCCAGTGCATCATGGGAACAGGGCAGACTAAACTACCAAGCCAATTCTTCACCAGAAAGGAGACAAGCTACCGGGGACCGGTTTCTGGCATTTCAGCCTTCTTCGGCCGGCTTGCTTGAATCCTGATGGAGCAGTGAGAAAGGGACTCATGTCTGAGTATACCCTGCCACACCTATAGTGGCCAAAAACGATTTAGAAAAGGGGGTGGTGATGAACAGAGTGTCTGAGTTAAACAGACCACTCTTACCCAGTCCAAAGATCAGGGCTTGATCCATCACCGTTATTTATCTCACTGCCCCATCCCAGCTCAGAACCTGGCTATATGCAAATCAGTCTGTCCCTGGCCCAGTGCATCATGGGAACAGGGCAGACTAAACTACCAAGCCAATCTCGTGCTGTCATCTTTCAGCCTCAATAGCAAAAAGGTTTTTGTGAGCTGTCATCTTTCTGCCTGCGCGGTCATCTTTCAGCCTCGATATCAAAAATGTTTTTATTGTGAGCAAGTGCATGTTATCTGCAGTTAACAATTAGTTGGCCCTCATGACATAATCTGCTTTTATTTCAGTTGCATATCTTGCTATCTTCTTCCGTGTTCGTGTCCGTTGTTATTGTCAAAGCGATGTTAGTGTCAATGCGCATTAGTAGCATGCGTTCCAAAAGCATGCAATGTAAAGCCTCCTGCGATGTGAAAGTCGCGTTGCGATGGCAGCGCGTGAAAACACCGTCGTTGTAATGGGTGTTTCCCCTATTTTACTGGCGTTAGAATGGAATCTGTGATATTGAGTATACACACAGATTGCTGTTGCAGACACCCAACTTAGCCATCTCATTGGGTTTAGAGCATGTTACCGGCAGTTTCTCTGTTCGTTGCATGTGCTTAATTAACCCACTACTATTTTATTGCCACTGTTCTCACGTTGTGCCTGATACAACAGTCCGAAACCTTGAAGCGTGGATACATTGAAACAGATTATATCTTCGATAATGCTTTGACAAGTCCTCCCTACTACTGCCCGAGTTCCCAACAGATTCCCTGAAAATTTGGGTGTAATTTCAGAACCAAGCTAAACCTATAACATAGTTTAATTTGCATTGAGAACTCTGCTGCTTTAGAGGGACATAAGCAGTTTAAAGATTTTTGTGATGGTTGGTAACCAGAATCACGCTTTCCCTATATTGCAGTGTGCAACTCCACTAACTCTTCTGTTTTATTATTTCACGCTAGCAGCACATTTTAGACTAGAAGGCATCGGTGCCATTTCTCGTCTAGATCACAACATTGCTATTTTTAATAAGAACCCCCTTTTAATATTAAAAGCGTGTTTAATTTTTTTTTAGCCTTTAATACCTTCTTGTGCCTTTCTAAGTGTTTTTATGAACAGGTGTTACAATTACCGCAGTCAATTTACCGACCTGGGGAGGATGGAAGTCTGAGTCCGCCTCGCATGTTTCCAGCTGGGATCTTTTGAAGATACCAGGCGTCACCGCCGACTCTTTGCTCACTGAGCCATGTGTATGACATCACAGCTCTCCCCATGATCTCACAGACTGCGGCAGGCAGGTTCGAGGGAGCTCCGCCTTTCACCAGAGCTCTCCTTTCCTAAGAGAGAACGCGAGGTCTCCCTGCGCCCGGGTTTTGCCGTTTCCCTCTCTGCAAGAATCATTATCTGGGTCACAAATGCAATTTACTGCCTCAAAGGGGCCGACGGCACCGGGCCTCTGTTTCTTTCCAGCCTCTCTAGAATTGGACCCGGGGCCTGCGTCTCTGCCAGGCCCTAATTGAGATGAGTGATGAGCAGAGGCTGCGAGCACCTGCTTCCTGTCACTGCATTTCATCACGGGGAGTTTTACCAGAAGGTGTGACATAGGTGTAACATGTGCCTGTGTTTTCTTTAGCTCCTGTTTTCATTCGAATGTTCTTTTTAAAATGTATTTAGTTGTATTGGTCTACATAGGGTTCTAGTAACAGGCAATGAGCTTCCCATGAAATGCTGTGCCTGGGTACAGAGTTACAGTCTGGCTGTCTGTGTTGGCGCTCTGTGTGTGTGTGTGTGTCTGTGTTGGGTGTGTCTCTGTGTGTATACCTGTGTGTGCCTCTGTGTCTGTGTGTGGGTGTTTGTGTTTCTGTGTGTCTGTGTTTCTGTATGTGTGTGTGTGTTACTGTTACGTCGTGCTCCCGCGGTGCTCTGGCCTCACACACCCCAACGCATGTTTTTGGTTCTTATGCTGGTCGCCTTAACGCTGGGAAGGTAGCTGCCGCCTTTCAATGGGAGAAGAGGTATTTCAAACCCTTTTATTTTGTTTTTCAAGACAGGGTACATACAGTGAAGGCTGGGTGTGATTTCAGCCGGCACCCGGCAAAGAGAACTGCAGTTAATGAAAGTGAGTCATTTGAGGACTGTCAGTCACGCGCTGCCCTGGAACACTTTGCAACGTTATATTATTCTATTTTCTTCGTTACAATTCAGCTATTAACTTTTGCTGGCACGCAGCTCGGGGGGTTAATGCACCCCTTGCAGAGATCTCAGTGCAACTACCATGAAAGGTTGCAAACCAATGAAAACAGCTCGGATGCACTCTCTGAGGTTTGTGTGCACGTGCAGCAGGGAGTCCAGGTAAGATAGCTCGGTGGGTTAATGCTTCAGCGGAGCTCGTGTGCATGAAGCAGGGCGGCAGTTCCAACCCCAGTCACACAGCTCAATATTTTAAAGACCTGTGTGCAGAGATGTAGACGCGACAGTCAGTGCTCGGGTCCCTAATCTAGTGAGACAGCTCAGATGAGTCATGCACCTGCTGCAGAGCGTGCAGTGTACAGGTTCCAGTCCCAGGAAGGCAGCTCAACCGGTCTACGCTCCCTCCCCAGAGACCTAGCCACTAGGTGCAATGCAAGTGGGATAGCTCAGTGTGTTAGTGCAGCTTCTGCAGAGCGTGAGGTTCCCAGTGAGACAGCTCAATGAACAATATGCCCGCTACATAGATCCGGAATCCTGCAATATAACACAGCTCTGGGGGTTCGTGCTCCTGCTGCAGAGATCCGCCTGTGCAATCCGAGGCAGAGACTTTTACAGCCAAAGATTGCTTAGTGAGCTGAGTAAGGTGATCGTCACAGGCGCCACTCCGCCTTTTATCCAGGTCGCTTAGTAAGAGGAACCCAGCTGCAGACCCTGTGCAGCGCCGGGTGTTCTGCAGACGGCACTAGGCAGTAGAACTCCGGCTCCAGATGCTGTCTGGCCACCCTGCTCTCTGAAAGCACAGTGTGGAGAGGCTGTCAACAGGGGGGCCTCAGTACACCCGTCAATCTCAGTCCGAGGCCGGGACAACCTCGGTCGGAGTCAGCTGCCGTCTTCTCTGGCAGGGCAGAATCTTGCTCCATATCCCCAAACTCGCCTTGAGCACCCGAACAATGGGACAGTCTCGCCCCACACTCCATCGCTCGCCCCACACTCCATCCCTCGCCCCACACTCCATCCCTCGCCCCACACTCCATCCCTCGCCCCACACTCCATCCCTCGCCCCACACTCCATCCCTCGCCCCACACTCCATCCCTCGCCCCACACTCCATCCCTCGCCCCACACTCCATCCCTCGCACACCCTCTATCTCTCTCGCACACCCTCTATCTCTCTCTCGCCCTCCCTTTGTTTATCTTTCGCGCCTCCCTCTATCTATCTATCGCCCTCACTATCTATCCTATCACCACAGCAACACTCGGCACCACCACAGCATCACTCAGGGGCACCACAACATCACTATGCGCTACCAAAATGCTTATAAGTACAACAGTAACTTACAATATTATTATAATATTATTGCCAACAATGCTTAATATTTTGCAACAGCTATCATCTTGCAAATCATCTTTATACACCAATACAGACTTTGCTAAAAATGTAATGCAACACATTGTCATATACAGTGCCAATAACTCAAACTTTAATGCTGCGAGACCTATTTCATTGCAAATGCTTGTTAAATATAGGGTGCCGCAACTAGCAAGGTCTGTCAGTCCTGAGGCGGAAGCCGGGAGAGAATGCTCGTGTTTTCAAATTGTTTGTCTTTAAATCTCACTGATCCTACCTGATTGCTCTCTTTTGCTTGGCACTTCCCCACCAACAACAGCACCTAAATACTCCCGCGGGTTGGGAAATCCTTCGCCGCCATGAATCCTCAGGCCACGCCCACTGACGTGAGGCCACGCCCCTTTAAAAAAAACATCTTATAAAAGCCGGGCTGATTACAAGCTTGCGCTCAGAGGTAACTGACACTCCTGAGGCGGAAGCCGGGAGAGAATGCTCGTGTTTTAAAATTGTTTGTCTTTCAATCTCACTGATCCTACCCGATTGCTCTCTTTTGTTTAGCACTTCCCCACCAACAACAGCACCTAGAATACTCCCGCGTAGTGGACGTTAGCGCTGCCGCGGGTTGGGAAATCCTTTGCTGCCATCAACCCTCAGGCCACGCCCACTGACGTGAGGCCACGCCCCCCTCCTAGACTATAACTATGTGTATTTTTCAGACGCGCAGCGGAGGAGCGCAGCAGGCGCGCCTAAGGCAAGCCAGACTGCGCCCGTCCGCGACCGGACGGGGCCAGGGGCACAGCTCCATGCCCATTTTATTTCCTATCCCCCTGAAACACTGTGCGCCCACCAAGGCCATTGGGACTTGAATCAAGCAGTAAAGGATCATATCTTAGAGGCCGGGATCCTAAGCGCCCATCACTTACCCTCTTTACCACCCAACCTGCCTTCAATAACTCAACTCCCGATCCGCACCAGTTCCACCTCTGTTCAAGTAAGTGACTCTCCGACTATCTCTGCCCTCCTACTCAACACTCGGTCGGCAGTAAAACTCCACCTTGACCTGTTCATTCTCCTAGACACTCAGAAACCTAACTTATTGTTTCTCACTGGAAACCTGGTTTCAACAGGACTCCCTGCCCAACTTGCTTGCGGCTCTGCCCTCCTCCTACTATGCCCTTTGGGCAGATCGACCCCCTGGCAAAACAGGGGGGGGGGAGTGGCTCTGATCATTCGCTCAGATCTACACTTCCAACTACTACCTCACACCCCTATCCCAGAAGTGGACTTCTTAGTTGCACACTCGAACTCCTCCCAGATCCCTATCACATGTGTCCTGATGTATCGGCCCCCCAAAAATATGCTGCACTTCCTCCCAGCCTTCCAGGACCTGCTAGCCACATTAGCCGTGAACAACTAGGCAGTCCTGGTACTCGGGAACTTCAATTTCTGGCCATCGGACCCAGCAGAAGATGCCCCCTCCAGAGATTTCACGGAATCACTTCAAAACCTGAATTTTATATCCCATATTCACTCTCCCACCTATGTTCAGGGCCACATATTAGATCAAGTTTGGTCCCTTAACATCCCTATCCGTGAGCCTACCGTTACTCCTTGCTTGTGGTCAGACCACCACTTGATCTCCTTCTCCCTGAACTCAAGCTCGACCAACCCCCCCCCCCCCCCCCCCACCCCCCTGCCCAAAAACATCTGGGCTTGCAACTGGGGCAAAGTTGACATCCCATCGCTGTGTTCTTCTTTACTATCCTCTAGCCCTGCAATAGAGGAACAGGCCCCACCCCTTCAGGCAGCAATACTAAATAATTGGCTGTCCAACGCCTACGATCAGGTGGCACCCCTAAGACCTATTAGGGTAAGACGTGCCCACGACGTCAACAAATGGTTCACCCCAGAACTTAAGGAGGAAAAACTGGCCGCCCGCCGTGCAGAACGAGCGTGGAGACGCACTTACTGCGCAGCCTCCAAATCACTGTACTCCTCCAACCAGGCAGAATACAAAAAAGCCATCCTTGATGCCAAAACCTGCTACTTTTCAAACAAGATCCTCCGGGCAGAGAACAAACCCAGAGAAATCTTTGCCACAGTCTTCGAACTAGCCTCTTCGGACAGGACCTCATCCAAGCCGGTACCTTCCCAGCACTTGTGTGACTCGCTGAACAACTTCTTTATCAATAAAATTGCAGATATTAAGGCCAATATACCTCCACCCTCCCAAGCCTTCCTAAACCCCGACCCACAACCCAACACCTGCCACCTCGACTTCTTAGTCTCACTATCTAAAGAAACTTTCCTCTCCTTGCTCCCATGCGTAAAGTCAGGATCCCCCGTTGACATCTGCCCGGCCTACATCTTGCGCGATATCTTCCTCACTTGCCCATCTCCCCCCCTCACCTTTCTCAATGAGACCCTTAAATCAGGCACTGTCCCTTAATGTCATTAATCAGCCACCATCATTCCAATCTTGAAAAAACCAGACCCAGACCCCACAGTGCTAGTAAACTATCAGCCCATTTCCCTCCTCCCCTACCTGGCTAAAGTCCTCGAACGCTACATAACCAAAGTCCTTAGCTCTTTTATAGAGGACAGCGGCTATCTATCACCATGCCAAGCAGGGTTCTGCCCCCTCCATTCCACCGAAAAAATGGTGCTCTCTGTCATTGACACACTCCGAGCGGGGCAAGATGCTAATCTCCCTCAGGCATTGATTCTCCTCGATTTGTTGGCCGCCTTCGACACCACAGATCACACCATCCTCCTTTCATGTGTCGAGGCGGCAGGCATTGGAGGTTCTGCCCTGGCCTGGATCAGCTCGTTCCTGAGCGACCACTCACAGGCAGTCCACCTGGCAAACTTTTCCCCCGAGGCCCGCAAAGTGCTATGTGGCGTCCCTCAGGGCTCCTCTCTCTCCCCCCTTCTTTTCAATTTATACGTCCGCCCGCTCATTTGTGCTCTGCAGAGGATGGAGGTCACGGTGTTTAATTACGCCGATGACCTCCAACTCATTTTTAACCTCTCTAACTCCCCCGATTCTATTTCCAATTTCCAGTCGGTGATGGTCTTTATCAGGGATTGGATGTGCTTTTAACCACCTCAAGCTCAACCCTGATAAGACAGAGCTTCTTCTCACTGGCGGCAAACTCAACCATTGGTCCCCCCTCTTCTGGCCCCCCTCCTTTGGTCCCCCCTTCTCCTACCCCCGCTGTTAAGACACTGGGAATCACCCTCAACCAACAACTGACCCTACACTCTCAGATCAGCACAGTGGTCTCTTCCTGTTTTTAGGTTTCGCCTGGGGCCGAAGCTCCTAGCTCCGCCCAGGAGAAATCTAATGTCCCTACAGTGTGGGGCTTAGTCCCGCCCTCTGTTCCATTGGCTAGCTCCATAAATGGAGGCTAGCCATTGGAACAGAGATCTGTCCGTCATGGCCAGATTCGTGGGCGTTCCTGCATTTTTTTCCCTCTCCACCCTTTTTGCATCGTCATCGGGCGGTGGGCGGAGTTTTTTTTGTGTTTGTTTCCGTCATTATGTTGGCCACAGCCGCTGGAAGAAGTCCATGTGAGTGCCCGTTCCCGCCCCCCCACCCGCTGACCGTGTGCTGTTCCCGCCCCCCCCCCCTGTCCGTGTCCACCCCCCGCTGTCCGTCCCCCCTCCTGCTGTCCGTGTGCCCGTAGGTGCTTGTTCTTCCTTGCAATAGGGCCCACTGCTCCCTTGCCATGCCCCCGATCATGTTCTGAAAGTTCCCACCAGATCTGCTGCAGCTGGCCGTACCAACAGGTGGAGAGGTCACCTCCACGTGAATAAGCTAAATTTGTTTGTAGACTTGTCAGTCGATTTTGAATTTTCCCTTCTGGCATTTTTTTTATTTATTTGCGATGCATGTTCTGCCTTTGTACGGTTTCCTACAAATATTCCGCTTCGGTTGGAGAGAATTTGACAACAGACCGTGCTTGTGGCCAGGTGCACGGGGAACATAAAGTCGCTACTTTTGGCAGGGTTCCCGGAATGCAAATACAACCAGCGATCTGATTAACACATCACTCGCTCTAGTGAAATTACGATCTGCGATATAAAAAGGCGGCAATCTCAGTAATTAGCATATATGCATCTATATATGTTACGTCTATACGTGTTCAGTTGCCTGTGAAAATGCTCGATAATGAGGCCACGGGTGGCACAGGGAAGGTCTTTGTGTCAGGTGCCAAGCTGTGAAGTGCTGCTTTGCCAGCAGCAGACATTTACTCAACCTGCGCGTTTGTTTAGGCATCTGGTGCCATCCGCCCAATTCTGAGCATTTGCACATTTCGCGGTCTGAAGTTCAGTCGAGCATATGCGCATTTGATCTTTGCAGCCCTTTGGTGTGGTGCTAGGGAATTATTTGCATAACATCTGTTACCTGGCCCGCGAGGCTGCAGCGGTGGGGATATCTGGCACTGGGTGTCTCGAGCCAGGATCCCGGGTGAGCTTTTTCTGTCATTTTGCAAGTCAATTTTTCACAGTGTGCAAAGATTGTGGTGGTTGTGCGGGTGAGAATGTGAGGCTGTGTGCCTCTGGTGGTTGTGCGTCTAAGAATGTGAGACTGTGTTCTGGTGGTTGTGCGTCTGAGAATATGAGTCTGTGTGCCTCCGGTTTTTGTGCATCCGAGTATATGAGGCTGTGTGCCTCTGGTGATTGTGCGTCAAGGAATGTGAGGCAGTGTGCCTCTGGTGGCTGTGCGTCTGAGGATATGAGGCTGTGTGCCTCTGGTGGTTGTGCTTCTGAGAATGTGAGATTGTGTGTCTCTGGTGGATGTGTGTCTGAGAATGTGAGACTGTGTGCCTCTGGTGGTTGTACTTATGAGAATGTGAGACTGTGTGCCTCTGGTGGTTGTGCGTCTAGGAATGTGAGGCAGTGTGCCTCTGGTGGCTGTGCAGCTGAGGATATGAGGCTGTGTGCTTCTGGTGGTTGTGTGTCTGAGAATGTCAGCTGTGTGCCTCTGGTGGTTGTGCGTCTGAGAATGTTAGGATGTGTGCCTTAGAAGCTCCGTTACTCCAGGCCTCTGAAAGTCTTCAGGAAGGCTCCAATTGACCCATTTGTTAATTATGAAATTCCAGAAGGTCTGGCCCAAAAAGGAGAGTGTCATTGTAGACTGCTTGTATGAGTCAAGCTGGACTAGTTCCTTAATGGTTAGTAGATTTCGTGTGTAATGTACTTAAAAAGAGCAGTAGAACAGATGCTGGGGCTACAGGTCACTGCCAGGGATATAGGCATGTAGGCATACAGTAGAGAAGGCACAAAAACACATCTCACAAATCTATCCAATCATGCTACCCTTAAGCATTGCCAAAGTAAAAACAGTTCATAAAAGTGCGCCACTTTTCTGTTTGCTGCCAATGTTTATTTTTATCCCAATCGACCCCTTTCTGCTAGTGTGTGTGTGTGTGTTCCTCTGATATTTTGCAGGTGCATGTGAGTGATGTCGCATGGCGTTTTCCCCTGAGGCTTTATGGGCCTTCATTCATGTTTGTATTTATTTATTTATGTATTTATTTATGTATTGTTTATTTATTTATTCATCAAACGCAGAGGGCACCCGGGGACAACATGGCGCTAGTACAGTTGATACACTAAACAAACAGACAGAGAACTCAAGCTACACCTCTGAAAGTACTTTTAGGAATGACGCTCGGAAGGGCTGTGCCTCTCAAGCACTGGAAGGTCTCTATGGCGCATTTAGAGCATGGTGGATGCCAGGGCAATCACCCAAAATTGGCAGATGCTCCATCTACCAAAGATGCAGTTCGCCTGCCCTGTTTAGATGTGCGAGATACGCCAGGTTGTATCAGTGAAACCTAACCGACTCCACCATCGGAAAGCTTTGAATCATGACACCTGTCTGCGACATTGTCCAGTTGATCACTGTGAATTAGCATGACCAGCCTATTTCGGCTATCGGGGTGTGAAAAATGTATGTAATTTTCTCTCGCGTAATTCCGTGGAGTGCAGCGAATATTACGTGAAATTACGCAAATTTTTGGGACGGAATGAAAAGCCGACATTTAACTGTATCGTTTAGAGCAAAATGTGTCCTCGCGTTTCTTTTAGACGCAGGGACCCAGTTTGTTATAATAAAATCGCCCTAAAAACAACTGCGGCAAACTGGTCATTCGCATTATTACCGTGTTCCCACACTCAAATTTGCTGTGAACACAGCATAATTAAGAAGCGTAGTTTAATGGCTTAGTTTCAGGAATTTCGCATAACAACCCTAACTTGAAATTCTCAAAATTATGGGACATTCCAGTGTTGTAATGGAAACTTCGGTCACACTGTTTTAGGATGATCCCTCAGATGTATATTTTTCCTGTTTGTGGCCGCTATTAAAGAATGATGGCCCCAAACAGGGAACAGCAGAAATAGTTCTCACACACTGGGAAAAAGCTCCTAGCATATCATGCCCATTGATTTTTTTTGTTTTTCAATAGCAAACCTCGTCTTTGGTAGTTTGTTATTGTAAAGCAAAACTCTTTGCAGAATTGGTGCATCAGCAAAAGATCAATGGATCTGCCACAGCTGACAAGTAGGGGTCTCTGAATATCGCAGTTGGTCCTGCGCCAGGGCAGTTGGTACCTTAGCCTCCTCTATCCTAGGATGTTGATGGGCCATCCACCAGACTCTAACTTATTACTCAGGTTCTGTGTATTTTGAGGAGGGTGGTATTATTGTGCTGGCAGTGGTTTGTTGTTTTTTTCCATGCTTTCTTCAGCTTGAGCCTGTTCATGAGAAGGTGATGGTCTGATGCCACGCCACGTCCACTCCTCTCCTCACTCCTCTCAACTCCTGCAGGGAACTCTGGAACTCCTTTGGCAATGCAAACACAGTCAAGCTGATTCTGTGTTGAATGGTCCGGCGCCACCCTCATTGCCTTGTGTATTCTTTTGTGTGGTAATCCACTACTGCTTATCACGGGACTGTTCAGGGTACAGAGAACTGCAAGCCTTTCACCATTCTTGTTCATGTCGCCAAAGCCAAGGCCATAGTTGCCCATGACTTCTTTGTACCCAGTGTTGTCACTTCAAATCTTGGCATTTAGGCCCCATCAGTATGGGGATCTGCCATGGCTGGTCCCAAGTTCAACTGTGAAAGCAGGAGGGTTATGTGTAGGGCTAGCTACTTCACAAAGTAAAAAATCCTAGCTACAGAAACCTCAACCAAAGACCAAATTCATTCCGACCTTGAGGAGAGAGGAATAACCTTAATGGAGTGCTATGACACGTTGTGGTGAAAATCGGAGATCCCTGGAAGCCACAAAGTCGATCCACCTGCATTTGACCAAGACCTTCTCCATCTGGACATAGAACGTAAGGACCATGTACTAGACAGGCAAGATAGCCCAAGTAACAGCAGAGAGTAACAAATATAACCTTGCCCTGCTTGACATCAGCAAGAGCAGAATGGACACAGTCTGGAAAGAAAAGACTAGCTCCAGTAGGAATTTTACTGTATTCTGGACATGAGGAATAGAGCGGGCCACATACTCGGGGAGTAGCACTGATGCTAATGCCAGCAGCCAGCAGAGCTCTGTTTGGATGGAAAGTCCATGGTCCCAGAATCATCACAGCAACAATCCACACAAAGAAAAAGAGGATTAACATGAATGCTATCCACCGGCATGGATCATCTCTGTATAATTATTGGGGGGCCATAAGGTGGCACTTACATTTTGACTTACAAATGATGCTCATGTCGGTATTCTCTCCATCGCCTTCGGGTTATTATTTACCTCCTCTTATTAGGTTCTTGTACAACTATACTAAGGAACTGTCAAGTCGATTGAACACACCTTGTGTTAAGTTTCTAGATATCCATACGTTTATTACTAGTATATTAACCCGTTCGATGCTGATGACGGAACCGCTCCGTCATCAGCTGCGGTTGGGCTGTTCTGATGACGGGGCGGTTCCGTCATGGCCCGGCCGCCGCGACTGCGCGGCGCTGATTTTGCGCATGCGCGGCGCGTTCTATTGAGCGGGGCGGGCCATGACGGAACCGCTCCGTCACGAGCACAGCCCAACCGCGGCTGGTGACGGAGCGGTTCTGTCACCAGCATGCGGCGGCCGCCCGCCCTCTTAGCGCTGCGGCGGAATAGCCGCCGCAGCGAACGAGTTAAATGTACATTAGGTATTGTTTATAATCAGGCTGTGTTTGAAGAATTGAATACAGAGGAATTCTGCTTGTTTGTTTTATACAGCCTTGATAAAGTCGCGGGATTACGCCCCAATAGCGACGAAACACATGTTGGCTGTGACTGAAGCTAAAAGAATAAAAGCCTGAAAAACAAGCATTTACTTTGGAAAAGTTAGAGCTATTGGCAATGTAAATGACAATGCCATTTATTTATCTGTTTTCAAAACCAACACATAAATACAAATTTTGTTATTTACAATGCCAATAGCTCAAACTTTTCCAAAGGCGAAACTGTTGCATTGTAAATGCTTGTTTTACTTTGCGCACCATTCGCAAGATCTCACTTTTTTCCCTTTTCAGCCCTTAAATTGATCTTGATGGCCATGGTCCTCTCCCGGCTGGATTATGGGAATGCCCTATACAACGGCGCCCCCGCTTACGCCATCCGGAGGCTCCAACTGGTGCAAAACCGAGCTGCCCGCCTAGCCTATGGTTTATCCAAGTCACACCACTCCCCTTCTCAGATCCCTCCATTGGCTCCCAATTAGAGAAAGGGCCCTCTTCAAGATGGGATGTATCACGTTCCAGGCTCTTGCAGGAACATGCAAAGTCCTTGTGATGAAGGAAAAAAATGGATACTAAAGGAAACAAGCATTTACAATGCAATAGGTCTTGGGTTAGTTAAGTTTGAGCTATTGACATTGCTAAATATTGCAACCCCAACTGCAACAAAAGTCAATAAATTGTACGCCAAAAAAATGTGTGTAGCAATGGTGGCGTGGCATGCTGCGCTTTAGATTAATATGTTTAAAAGTAAAGTGTGCCATACTGCTATTGCTACAATAGTTAATTGTGGATGCGTTAACAATTGATGTGTGCACTGATGGCGATGTGTGCACTGATGGCTGGTTGTGTGTGTCTGTAGAAATTGTGAAATTGTGCACTGATGGCGGGTGGTGTGTGTGCGCCTGGTGGAAGTGTTCACTGCGAGCTGGTGGTGTGTGTGCCGGGTGGAAGCGTGCGCCGGGTGGAAGCGTGCGCTTGCGGGGGTGTATGCCTGGTGAAAGCGTGCAGTGTCGGCTGGTGGTGTGTGTCTTATGAATGCGTGCACTGATGGCTGGTGGTGTTTGTGCCCGGTGAAAGCGCGCATTGATGACTGATGGTGTGTGTGTTTGGTGAAAGTGTGCACTGATGGTGTGGTGTTGTGTGTGGTTTGGGAGACAAAAACCTTCCCCGCTGATTCTCTCCACCCACCCGTTCCATTTATCCACTGCTGCGAGTTCACGATTCATTGGTTCCAATTATTATCCGTTGACTTCGCTCGTTCATTTACTCTCCGACTACCCTCTGATGTCAACCAAGCCTTGTTCGTGCCTAGTTGAGATATGCGCTGTCGTCTTTTAAACTATGTACGTCTTCTCGTTTAGTGGGGGCCCGGAGGAAGCACGGGAAATGATCCCACGTTACAAGTTAAGCAGTGAATTAGGCGCAGACTTCACTCCACTCTTCCCTTCCCCACTAGCCAGCCACTCGCCATCGGAGGCGACCATTGCAGCGTTCCCACACCAGGCCCCCTCACTCACCAGCGGCCGCTCGGTCCTCGGAGGAAAGGACGGCTGCTTCTGTTGGCAGCCCCGGCAGGGGGTGACAGCCTCTGCTTTGGTCACCCGGTGTCTCCGGTGTTTATTCACACTCCTCCCGCACCTCACCGCATCGCACTGTTCGACGGTTGCCTCATGAGAGCCCAGCATACATGATCTGAACATGCCCAGTGCAGGCGACGCGCAGCGGCAGGACTTTCTCGATGCCGGCCAGGAAGAGAGCAGTCATCGGCGCGCGGCGGGGAGGCTGGCGCCGTGATCGTGACCAAATCTGCGCGTGGCCAGCACTTGTCGCTCCCTCTCCCATTAGGAATGCTGGGCACGTACCCAGCTCTTGTCTCCTTTTTGGCGGCTGAAACGATTACAATAGTTATCTGCTGAGAACACGCTTCGCGCGTCTCTAGGCCGAGACCTAAAAAGTGGATACTAAAAAACGAACTGAAAAACGAACTCCAAAGTTGAGCGCGGCAGCTGCCATAATACTCACATCAAGAATGTAAAAAAGCTGTTCTATAATAATAAGGCTAGTAGTAAGTACAATGGAGTAATAGTGATAAAAGATAATAGATAATGCTAGTGCGATATAGTTCCACACCAAGAGATTATTGGTTCGAAGATAATCAAATGCTGTGCTATTTATACTGATGGGGTGAGAAACGAAGTAACTAGGATCGTCGATCATATGCAGAAAGCTGAAATGACGTGTGAAATATACAAAAAAATTCCATGTGTTTAATTATAAGCACAAGATAACAAAAAATTGTGGTAAAGAACAAGAAAAATCTGCTGGCTATAACCTATGTATGTCATGAATTCTAATTTAATGGTGTGAATGAACAGTGTGGGTAAGAAAACATGATGAGAAACTGAATAATCTCTAAAGTGTGTAGGTTTAGTGAATAAATATGTGTAATACTTGTGTGCTAATTTATACAGTGGAAAGGAAATAATGCTCAATTGCCAATGCCTTAAAATGAAACATGACATTTCTATCCTGTCATTTAATCCCTTTGGAATCATGGTATCGAGAAATTTTATCCAATAAAACCTGGTGGGGCCAGTCGCCCAGACAAAAGGATAGTCCGGGGTAAAGGGCACGGTCGCATCCCTGAGTGAAAAGAGGACCGATTTACTCCAGTTTACCTGGACTCCAGAGAGGCTGCCAAACCGGACAACCTCCCTGGTCATGGGTGCAAGATTCTCCTGCGGCTCCCGGATATACATTGTTATGTCGTCTGCATATAAGGAGATGTAAGGGCCCGGGCAGAGAAACCTATACCCCGGTGTGTGTGATGTTGACGCAGACTTGCCTCCAGGCGTTCCATAGCAATGGCGAAGAGCATAGGGGAGAGGGGGCAGCCTTGCCTGGTGCCCGCGAGACAATGATGGGATCAGTGACCTGCCCGTTTACCCTGATGCGTGCTGTGGGGAGGGTATCCAGCATTGGAATCTTGTGCACAAAATCTGGACTGAATCCTAATAGAGGGAGAAGGTAAAAGAGGAAGGGCCATTCCAGTGTATCAAAGGCGTTGGTATCATCCAATAAGGCGGCCACTGCCAGGAGAGTAGGGTTGATCTGATGGAGAACCGTGAAGATAGTGGCAGGTTGTGTGAGGTGGCACGCCCCAGGATGAAACTTGACTGGTCAGGGCGAACAATCAGCAGCATGAGCAGAAGGGTGGCCAGGAGTTTAGCATAGATTTTGTTGTCAATATTTTTCAGTTATAATGGACGATACGAGTTGCAGTACTCCAAAGTCTTGTCCGGTTTCAAGAGAAGGGTAAGTAGATCCTTGTGGAGAGAAGGGGGAAGTCTACCCTGTTCAAGAGAGTCATTATATATTTCTGCTGAATGTGGGACGAGAAGGGCGCATATTGCTTGTAAAATGCAGGAGTGAGCCTTTGTCACACGGAAGTCCGACAATAACTTCAGAAATTTCCTCGTGGTTAAAAGGCTCATCCAGGTACTCCCGGTGACTGTTACCAAGCCACAGCAGTTCAATGGAGTCAAAGTTGTGATCCATGATCTCACGTTAGGCAACCATGCCCGCAGTGTAAAGTTGGGAATAGAAGTCGGAGATCCTAGTTAGGATCTCAGAAGGCGAAGTAGCCCTGCCCGCGGCGTCATCATGCAGTGCCGTAACATAAGAAGGCGGGTGTGGTTGACGGAAGAGATAAGCAATAGTTTTGCCAGGGCTGTCGCCCTCGCCAAAACGCCGGGCGCGGGCCTCTCTACCGAGAAAGGAGACCTCTCTATCGGCCTCCTCATAGAATTTAGTAAGCTTGGTCATGCTTACTAAGTAAGTGCTCGAGGACTAGGGCCTCTGTCATTTTCCAGACGCTCATGGGATCCACTGATGGACTGTAACACCCCGTATTGTTTGGTGATGCACTCCCCCCTGATTACGACCTTAAAGGCTTCCCAAAGGGTTGGAGGTCACTAAACCGAGCCAATATTGTGTTCGAAATAGGCGATAATAGTGTAGCGAATATCCTCGCGAAAGGCGGCACCGCGAAGGGCGTTCGGAGGCATGCACCATGTGAACATATGACGCAGCCTGAGCAGAGAGTCGCAAACATAAGCGTACAGGAGTGTGATCGGACAGGGTGCGCGCCATGTGGTCCACGGAGGTAGCCCAAGAGGCGGCATCCTGAGTGGTAATCCAGAGGTCAAGGCTGGACCAAGATCCAGAGACCCAGGTTCCCCCGCGTTTGCCAGGGTGTGCATGCCTCCCAACATCCAGGAGAGACTTATCAGCCATAATGGAGTGGAGGGCAGAGGTGGCCTGTGGGTGTTGGATAAGATCTCCACAGCGGTTCAGCTCCTGCAAGGGTGTTATATTAAAGTCACCTCTCCATATTAAGGGAAAAGGGCCTAGAGAGGATACAAGTTGCCAGACGTGCATGAGGAAGTCAGGGTCATCTAAGTTGGGACCATACAGAGCAGCTTATAATAGCAGTTTGTTATACAGTGTGCCAGCAAGGATCACATATCGGTCCTCCGTGTCAATAAGAGAGTGAGTTTGTGCCAGGGGAGGCCCTTCCTGAAAAGGATGGAGATGCCGCACAAGTAGTTCGAATGGAGGGACGTGTATGTTCCCCCCCCCCCCCCCCCCCCCCCCCCCCCGGTGACAAGATAATAACCTAGATGGTGTGTCTCCTGAAGGTAGCAGACATCCACCCGGTGTCTGACCGGGTGCGCATACATGAGACATGTCTTTCGTTGATCGTTCCGACCCCTGATGTTCCAGGTCCAAAATTTTGTGTTAGCCATGTATCCGTGTGGGAAGAGTAAGTCATAAAATGCAAACAGTCAATGAGGCAAGTGACGAAATCAGGAGCAATAAAATGCGGTGCAATGCAGAGTACGCGCCATTACAACATGCAATGATTAAAACAGAACAAAAGACAATACAAGCCTACCATGAGTGGCGCGAGATTTGAATCCCTCGGAGTAAAAGCCGTCCCGCCCTCCCCCCCACTCCAACTTCCCAATTAGGTTGAGCATCTATACCCACCCCACCCAGGGAACCCAAACTTGGAAAATGAGATTCGACATTGGGAATCATCCCAGTGGGGTGTGTGGGCTCAGCCATTACCCCAATGACTGATAGGCAGGGTGGCCGAGCTTGGTATAGCTCAGTGAGAGGTAACTTGAAAGAGGGGAATTGCCCCCATAAAAGCATACCAAACTGTCAACAGATAGGCCTGATATTTCGGTAACTTGGGGACCACGACCATCCTGGGACAGCTCACGCCCACCCACCACCACCACCTGCCGCCAAAGGTACAGAGAGATAGCCTGGACCCACACAGAGAGGAGAACAAGTATTTGCAATGCAATAGGTCTCGCGTTCGTCAGATTTTTAGCTATTGGCATTGTAAATGACAATGCCTTCTATTTATGTCCTTAAAAAAACCTGCAATAATAAAAGGCATTTTCATTTACAATACCAATAGGTCCAAGTTTTGAAAATGCAAGACCTACTGCATTGCAAATGCTTGTTGTTTAATATTATTTGTTCCAATAATAAGGGCTTTAAGGGGTTCCTAAAAGAGCTCTAGGTATGAAAGGATGAACCCCTTTGACGATTAATATAAAAAAAAGCCAAAGCGGCATTGTGCAACAAGCGATCTTCCTCCTGAAACACTGTAGTGTATATCTAAGCATGTCATAGTATGGATATGGACTGAAGGTGCCAGAGGCGTAACTAAAGCCACATTTGGGGGGGGGGGGGTGCTACAAAAAATTTGGAATGGGGTGCTTATTCTTTCATTTAAAGCCAGAGTGGAGATGGCAGGGGCTTTAAGGCCCGTGAAGTACTCAGGTGAGGCTGTGTGTGTGCCCGAGAAGCTGCCCTTTCAGCCTAATGGGCGTTACCGCCTCATAGACGCTCACTGTCTTCATTCTTTTTTTATTTTTTTATTTCAGTAATTTTTTATTGAAAAAAAAAGCATATATACATGGTGCAGAGTGAAACACATCGGGGATGGGTAAAGAGGGGAAAAAAAGTGCCCCGGGGTGGGGGGAGGGGTAGGAGGGGTACGTGAGGCCAAGCATTGTCTTGGTTTGCTTGTGCCTGTTTGTCCATGTTCTCGTGCTTGCCTCTTCTTCTTCTCGTCAATCCTTCAAGCTTCCCCCCTACCCCTTACATACTGTCTGATTGTCTTTTGCTCCCCTGGTGGCGTGAAGAGAACGAGAGGTGTAGAGATATAGAGAGTAAAGAGAGAGAGGAGGCACATTGTGTCGCATAGTAGGTGATGTGTGTGGTTTATGCCGTGTTACCTGGTCTGGCCATTCAGGGTGGCTTATGGGAGGACAGGTAGTTGTCTAGCGACACCAAATCTCGCTTTTTTCCCTGAGTTTGGTAGGCTGTTGGTTGTTATGGTGTCAGCTCCTGGTAGGAATATGACCCAGTTGAACCAGTTTAACAGTGGCCTTTGCTGTGTCTTTCCAATTGTTCAACACCGTCTTGACCGCCGCTGTAAGCAGGAGGTCAATCAGGTCCCTGTCATTATCGGTTGTTATGGAGGTGTCGGTGTACCCTAGTGCTAGATGGTGAAAGTCCAGTGTTAGTGTGGCTCCTGTTACGTCATTAACTAGAGTATTTATTGAGTCCCAGAATCTCCTGATCTTGGTGCAATGGAAGAGGTGTGCCAGGTCCCCCTTCTGCTTATTGCAGTTCCAGCAGGAGTAGTTCTCTCTGATGCCCATGGTGGCTAGACGTGCCGGGGTCCAGTAGGCCCTGTGTAATAGCTAGAATTTTGTCTGATCTAGAGTTGTTGTCACCTTTCTTCTCGATGAGGAAGACCAGAGGTCTGCCCTTTCCTTCTCACTGAGCTCTCTCCCCACCGCCTCTTCCCAGTGGATTATAATTTTGTTATTTAGTTTAGTGGTTTGGGGGCGCAGGGCTCTGTATATGTGCGCAACTTGGTGCCCTATTGTGTTCAGGCTGGTGGCGTATTGTATTATTGATGGGGTGTGATTGTTTATGCCTGCTTTGGCAATTGCCACCCTTATTTTGAGGAAGTTATAGAGCTCTACGCCATCAAACTTGTATTGCTCTTTGAGTGTGTCGAAGGTTGTTTGATTTCCTTTGTTCTGTACTTGGCCCACCGTTGTTATGCCGTGTCGGTTCCATGTCTGCATGTCTAGTGTGTTGTTCCTATACTTTATTCTAGGGTTGTACCAGAGGGACTCTAGCTGGGTTTGTCTGACGCTTGTGTCTAGTAGTTTATCTATTCTTAGTAGGGCCAGTCTTGTGTTCCTTAGTATTGCGTTTTGTTTTATTGCGGGGTGTTTCGTTGCCGTAAGTAGTGCAACGGGCTCCATCCCCCCTAGCAGGCTCCGCTCTAAAGAGAGCCATGCCGGGGTGTAGCCACTCTGTGGGCTTAGCCAGTGCAGGCCTTGTTTTGCAATACAGGCTGTTTGAAAGGTTTTTAAATTTGTAATGTTAAGACCTCCTAGTGCCTTGGGGAGTCAAAGTTTTTGAAGGCCGATTCTGGGTTTCTTCCCCCTCCATAGAAATGTGTTCAGTAATTTATCCAGTTTTTTGTGGAAGTCAGATGTGTTAGTTAGTGGTAGCATGTTGAGCATGTAGTTAACCATGGGGGTGACCATCATCTTTATAGTTTCTATCCTCCCCCACCACGTAGTGAATTTGGGTGACCATCCCTCGAGTTTCTCCTTGATTTTGTTTTAAGATTGCTTGTTCGTTCTGGTCTAGTGTGGTACGCAGGTCTCTTTCGAAAAGGAGGCCCAGGTATTTAATGGCTTTCCTCTGCCAGGTCAGACCCGAGGACCCCAGTGCCGTCTTGTTGGTGTGGATATTCAGTGGCTTACACTCAGATTTCTCTCCGTTGAGTTTGTACCCAGACACCTGGGCATATTGATCTATAGTGTCCATCAGGGCGTTTATCGACCTTTCTGGGTCTTCTGTTACAATGAGGACATCGTCCGCTTATACGGCTAATTTGAAAGATTCTCCCTCTACAGGTATACCCCTAATGTTTGGGTTTGCTTGTATCATGTTGAGTAAGGGTTCTATTGCCAGTAGGAAGAGGGCCGGAGATAGCGGGCCGCCCTGTCTCGTTCCTCGTTTTAGGTCTAGCAGATCTGACGTGCCTCCGTTCACTACCACCCGTGCGCTAGGTTCATTGTATAGGGCCATTACCATCTTCCTGTAGTTGGGGCCTAAGCCGAATTTTAGCAAACATTGGTCTAGGTATGGCCATGACACTCTATCAAATGCTTTTTCAGCATCAAGGGCGATCATGACCGCCGCATTGTTGCTTTTGGTTGCGTGGTTAATTACGTGGCATATAGTCTTGTGTTGTCGTGGGACATCCTGTTCTTCGGGTATCCCACTTGTGCGCAGTGTATGAGGGAGGGTAAGTACGTGTTAAGTCTGGTCGCCAGGATCTTTGCACAGATTTTGCAGTCTACATTAATGAGTGAGATTGGTCTGTAGTTTTTCGGGTGTTGTGTATCTTTGCCTTCCTTTGGGATCACTATAATGTTGGCTTCAGCCATCGATTGCGCCATACGACCATTGTGTACGCAGCTTGTTAACACTGACGTCATCGTTGACCGAAGTGTGGTGATTTAGTGTTTGTAGAACTTGGCTGTGAAGCCGTCTGGCCCTGGTGCTTTTTTATCTTTCAGGCTTTTGACAGCTCTTTCTATTTCTTCTCTGGTGATGTCTGAGTCTAGCCTTTCCCGCTGATCGTTCGTCAGTTCTGGTGTAGTGATGTTTTTCAGGAGTTCTTTTCCCCCGTCTGCACTTAGTGTCTCGTCTTTTCTGTAGAGTTGCACGTAAAAGTCTCTGAAGGTGTCGAGTATTCCCTTGTTTGTCGTCTGTGATTTGTTCATGCTGTCCCTGACGGCTGCTATTGTGTGCTGTCTCTGTTTGCCTTTAAGGTACGATGCGAGTGCTTTACCTGCCCTGTTGGCCGTGCATAAGTTTATTGCTTTGTATTTGTTAATCCAGGTCCCTGCCCTTTCACTAAGGATCCTGTTCAATTCGTATTTTTTCTTTGTAAGGGTCGTGAGGGTGTTCCTGTCCTCTAGGTTGGCTGTGTCCTGATTCTAGTTTTTTGATTTCGTTCTCTTGGTCAGTTATCGTTTTGCTTCTCTCTCTGTTCTGTCTTCCCTTGATACTGATTATGGTTCCTCGTACCGTGGCTTTCAGTGCATCCCATAGTGTCTCTCTTTCAATGTCTGGGCTGTCATTATTTTTGAGGTAGTCTTTTATGGCTAGCTCTATTTCAGCACCGCTGTTTGTGTTTTTGAGTAGGTCATCATCAAACCTCCATCTACGTGTCGGGCGTTCGTTGTGTTTGCCCGTTAGTGTTAGGCAGATGTGTGAGTGGTCTGAGATCGTTCTTGGGCCAATCTCTGTGTGTTCTGTGAGGTGTGTGTGTGTGTCTGATATTAGTGTATCGTCAATCCTGCTGTAGGAGTTGTGTGGGAGTAGAAGGTATATTCTCTTCCATCTGGATTTTGTAGTCTCCATGGGTCTGCTAGTCTTAGTTTTGTGCAAAGGTTCTGTAGCGGGTTGCCCCTCTGTGTATTCTGGCTCTGTCTTTGTGGGTGCCTATCTATGGCTGGGTCTAGTACTTGGTTCATGTCTCCAGCTACTATTTGGAGCTCCCTCAGGGGTAGTGCCTCCAGATCCTTGCCTATCTGTTCCCAGAATTCCTTATCTTCGGTGTTGGGGCCGTAGATGTTTGCCACATGTATGGGTTCCTAACCCCTTAGCAGGCTGGTGATTAGTAATCTGCCCTCTGTGTCTATCTTTGACTTGGCTGGTGTGAGTTTTGGCTTTTTACTAAGTATTGTGATGACCTGGTTCTTTTTGCTCCTTGCTGGTGATCCTATTACATGACCTATCGCTGGCCTTTAGGCGATCTATATCTTCTTCCCCTAGCCTTGTTTCCTGCAGGACATAGATATCACTTTTTAACTTGGCCAGGTGTTCTAGAATTTTTCTCCTCTTAACTGGGTGGTTGAGACCCTTAACGTTCATTAACACTACCTTGATGTCCGTTGTGAGATTGTGATGCGTGTTGTGTGTCATTTTCCGTTCTTGCTGAGCTGGCTGTCTGTTTGGCTCCCCTGCCTACTCGTCATAGTTCTGTGTGTTGTTTCCCTGTCTGCTCTCTCTAGGAATAGAAAAGTGGTATAGAAAGATAGGAAAAGAGAAGAAAATAGTATCAAACCATGTGTGTGTTCCCCGCACCCCCTCCCCCCTCCCTTCCCGCCCCTCCTTACTTGCATAGTGGGTGTGCGACAACAAAGTTCCTTTGCACCGCATCCCCTGAGGTAGGTTGTTTGCTGATTCCAAAATCTCTCATCGGACCTCAAATTGTCTGTTCCCAAATCTCTGAGTCTTGTGCGCGCTCTTTGGGTTTGCGTCCCTTCTTGCTTAAAAGCTAAAACTTGTTGTTCTCGCCTTGTCCTTTCCGGTTACTTTGTTCGGGGTATGAGGTAGATGTCAGTTTAGTGTTGTTTGCCTTGGTCTCCTGGGATTTATGCCGGGAGTCATGTGGTGTATCTGGGTTCTTTGTTTTGAGGTGGATTATTTAGTGTCTGTTTTCCAATTATAGAGTTTCATTCCAACTTTCTTTCATTGCTTGGTGAGGCGCTTCTTTTTGGGGCGCTTTGGCCCTTCGCTTCCATGTCCCCGGTCGGTGGTCCTCTCAAGTAGCGTCTGAGTTCCTCTGGGTCCTCAAAGACCATTGATTTCCAATTGTCCGTGATCTTAAAGCGGGCAGGTCCAGTGAAAGAGTAGTTCAGGTTCCTCTTCCGCAGAGCTTCTCTCATGGCTAGGAAGCCCTTCCTGGCTTCTACTGTGGTTTTCGAGTAATCTTGTGTGAGCACGATCTTGCTACTCGCCCATGTAAGGCTTTGGTTTTTCCTGGCAAAGGCAAAGATTGCGTCGGTGGGATCTGCTCTTAGTGGGGAGCAGATTATTGCTCTTGGAGGCCTCCCCGTGGCTGGTTTTCCGGCCGGTACTTTATATGCTTTGTTGACTTCAAACTGCCTCTCAAAGTTCAGGCCAGTGAGTTTGGGGAGCATGTCTTCGAGCATTGCTGCGCAGGATTTCTCCTTGTCCTCCAGGCCTTCTGGGACCCCTAGGATTCTGATGTTGCCCCTCCTGGCTCTGTCGTCCTGCTCCGCCAGCTGCTTCTGTATTGTCTTGGCTATCTTTGCGTGCTCCTCAGTGATCTTGATATTCTTGCTTGTTGCGTCTTCAACCTCACTTATCCTACTCTCCACCGTTTCCAGTGTGTTGTTTGTGTTGTGCTGGTCAGCCCGGATCGCAGCCAGTTCTAGTTGCATGTTATCTATTGTCTTTTTGGTTTCTCTTGCCACATCTTTAACTTTGTTGATTCTTTTCAACACTGTTTCTAGTGTTGCAGTCTCTGTTTTGAGCTTCCCTGGGGACTCTAGATTGTCTTTCTTTAGCTTCTTCAAGTCATTTGTTTGTGTTTTTTCCCTCGGCCATCTTCTGTAGCTGTGATTTGCCCAGACTGCTCGATCCGCCTTTTGTTCCTGAACCTGCTCGCTGTCTGGCTTGTGTTTGTTCTGTGGCTTGTCTTTCCCCCTTGTTAGGATCCGCAGGTTGAGGCGTGTGAGCTCCGGCGCCTGTCGTGGGGGGGGGGGGAGGGGGGTAGTGCGTTGCAGTTTGTAGACTCCGGCCTTCTTTCCTCCCGATCGCGTACCACGGGGGTGGGGGGTGGTAGGTCGCGGCCCGCTTGGGACTGTCTTCTTTTTGGGCCTGACCTCGCACCGTGGTTTCCGCTTCCTCCCTCTCAGGCTGCGCACTTCCGATTCCGCTTCTGTCCTTCTGCTTCCGCCTCTGCAATGGCTGCCTCCAGACGGCGCTTTCGGTTTCGGTTCTTTTACCGCGCTTTCCACCGGTAATTGTTTAGGGCGCACCTTCTCGGGTATGTCCCGTGTGGTTAGGCTTTCAGTTTTCAGCCTCTCTCCCTTCTGCTTTCTGCGCTCTTTGTTCGAGCCCCTCGGTGCCTCTTTTCCTTTCTCCCGCTCTTCCTCTCCGCTTGTGCTCTCACCCCTCGGCTACTTACCGGTTGCAGCGCGTGACTTCCTGGCTTGTCGCTTGGTGTGGAAACAGCCTCTTCGCTCGACCAGTCTTGTCCTCTCCTCTTCCTATCTCCGTCCGATCGCCATCTTGCTTCTCTCCTCGCTTCTCTGCTGTGGCTTTTCAAAGTTCGTTTTAACTGTTTGAGCCTGCTTTGAGACCACCAGCTCCTACCACCTTGTAGCCCTAATCTTCACAGCTCGCTGGTTGCTTTTCCAAGGTTAAATCCTCGTGTTTGGCTGGTTAAAATCGCCTTAGTTCCTCAGGGTTAGCGGAGCTAACGGACCTAGACGACCATCTTTTTTGTCGTCCAAGCCACGCCGCTCACTGTCTTCATTCTGTTCGCGACTTTGCACTGGCTAAAACTGGATAAGAGGCAGTGCTGTTTTGTGTTCTGCAGAGGAAAGTTTTAATGGAGTGTGAGGGCTGCCCCAATATGGCTAAAAACACCATGAAGTGGATACCGCGTACGTTAAAAACAAGCAGGGCTACTTAATACTGAATTGTTTGTGGCAGCTGACCTCCCTCCCGCCTGAGTTCCAAAAGCTGTACCTGCCCATGCAAAATGTTTGGCCGCTCACAAGCCGGTACTTTTAACTAATGGCTCCATGATGAATCTCACCGAGGCCAGTGGAGGTTAACCCATGCCCTCTTCTTTAAATGACCATTGCAAGGGGCGCACATGTCATGCTGTGAAAGACACAATGTCCAACGTTAGTATCTGGCATGCTGGCACGATAAGTGAGCAATTTTGTTTTACAGCATCCGGTCTGCATCTGAGTCTGTGGCAGGGTTAAGCTGCCAGGCTGTCGGCACCGTCTTGTTCTGCTGCATGCCATATGCCGACAGTTTTCCTTTGATTCAGACTAACTGATTAATAGACGGAGGTAATACACTGGCAGGCCTGCTTTATATGTACCGTATGCAACGATCGCAACTTTTGTTGTTTTGTTCCGAGGCGGAAGCGATCCCTTTCTCCCCTGACGTCTGCCTCCTCCACAGCTTGATACCCGTCTCACATTGGTCACCGAAGCCAGTTAACTTCTTGGTCTGCTGTCCCGTCCCAATTGTCTGCTAAAGAAAGAAAATAAAGGCGCGGCTCACAACTATTTTTTCAATATTTTATACTTTAAGTAAGCAGCACAGCATGTTGCCTGTGCCACACTGCTTATTAATAGAATAAAATATTGAAAAAGTAGAGTTTGGCGAGCCTCACCTTTCTTTGGAGTGGGGTGAGGCAGGGCTTGCAGAGAGCCCAAAAGGAGTTTGGTAAGCGGTGCCGTGTAAAAGAAAGGCGTGGCCCATTAAACTCTATTTTTCATTATTTTATGCTTTTCGTAAGCAGCGCAGCATGATTCATGTGCTTCGCTGCTTATTAAAAGTATAAAATATTATAAAAATAGTTTAGCGAGCCACTCCTTTGTTGTAGTGAGGTGAGGCGGGCTTGCAGAAAGCCCATCAGAGTTTGGTGAGTTTGGTTTCCCCCCACTCGCGGCGCTAGTATAAACTGGTGCTGCACGGGACCCGGTATCGCTGTCCGTTTTTTGGAGGAGGTCGTGACAGGCTGTGACGGTTTTATTAGGAGCCGTCCTGCTCTCCATGGATGGGAATTGTGCCTTCCATTTATGAGCTAAGAAGCACTCTTCAATTTTTGAGGGCTCTTTTTTATTGTTGGTATGAGATTGAATGTACTTAGTCAAGAATCGCCTATAACTGATTAGTCTCTTGAGCTATACCTTGTGTTTGTTGGCTCTTTTAAAACATCGGCCACAACTACTTGCTTTACATACCGAACCATTGATATTGAACTCCACACGGCTACTTTCAACTCTCAGTTTTGGGATGTATAGACTCCAAATTGAAGGGCTGAATCTTTGATCGAGCCTTGCTCTCGCCAATGGTCTCCATACTATCCTGGTGAAGATACTTTTTTTGGACACATCTAATAGATATCCATTATCCGGCTCGAGTACTTACTCATTACAACTATATCCAGAATTAGGACCTACCAACACGACTATTCGAACTAGAAAAAAACGCCCTGAAGAAGTCCCCAGTGGACAAAACGTGTCGGCTGTACAATCTTTTTCCTTCACGTTTTTTTGGAATAAAAAGAATCGATACTAAGGAATTCTACTTCTGTGATTATTAGACTTAAAATTGTTTTTATTGCTTAAATCTGTGTTGTGCACCTGTGCATTTATGTATACTGTTAAAGTTCCTTTGTGAACTAGCATTGTGATAGTGGGTGTCAATCAGTGTGCACACAAATCCCTCAACTAAAATTAAAGGGAATTTGAAAATGATGAGTTACTTGGGTTAAGTGCTGTGACTAGGAAGGTGCCACTATCCCCCTTGTTTCATACTCCTGACAAGGCATTGAAGACCTCAATGGTGAGTAGCATGCTACTCTGATCCCAAGTTTAGTGGTTAATTTAGTGGTTTAGGTTGTCGAGTTTAGTCTTGTGTTATCTTAAAAAAACTTCCATTAATTACTCCAGTTTGTGGTGGAACTAGAGGGAGTTAGTTGTCATCGCTAACTGTGTTGAGCGGATATGTTTATTGATTCGAATGAGTGGGCTCATATAACCTTTAATTGTTATACTTGTAACAACCGTTTTCCACCACTCGCGGCGCTAGTATAAACTGATTTGTTATTGTTACTTTGGTGTCTCCCGTGTGGATTTCATTCAGTTTGATTTTGTTAAGATGTGCAGTTTGTTTAGTACCACTCTCTCCCCGCGGGCTGGACGACTTATGTCTATTTGTTCGCAACTTAATCCTCAGTGCTTGCAGGCCTTGTTTGCGATAAATAAAAGAATCCGATAAATCAATGGATGGCGGCTTAAATGTAATGTCAGTATTCCCTGTCTTTTCTGAGTAGCTGACCATAGTGGAATTTCACTTCATGATTTCTGGGGAGAATTTGTTTAAACATGCCTGCGATCCAAGTTCCAGATCATTTTGGCCAGCTCTCAGACTTCGATGTAATTGCTGTGGAAAAATCGCACTGCACGTTTTGATTGTGTGATTGTGTCCAAGCAAGAAGGTCTTTCCAGCTTGTTCTATCGGTGCTGGCTGTATTCATTGGAATGTACACCGAGTCTAGAATGATACAGCACAGTGGGGGACCTCCGTTTGAAACGTCCCCGCTGCTGTTGTATTACTAAGGGTTTGATAGGGTAGTGGGGCCTCGGAGGAGCTGAGCCTCTGTCGCCCGTGATTGACAGCACTCATGTGTGCGCTTGACAGGCTCCTTGTCCTAGGCACGGGGCTTTGTAGAAATCACCAGCTATGTTCTTTCACTGCAGTGGTTTGAAATAATTGTGCAATAAAGTTTATTATTATTCCTTCACTGCAGAGCTCCAACTCCACATTATTATGCTACATCACACTGTGGCAAAGTACGGTAAATTTAAGTTTAAAAGTGATGCAAAATTCAGTCTGAGGCACGCACATCTCTAGCAGAGCAAACACACACATATGGATTTGCATTCTTTTTGAGGGTCGCGGCTGAGGGCGCAACAGCAGGGGCTTTACTTCTCACTCGAACCCGATGCAAATCGCCTAACGGGCTCGGAGTGTGAGTCAACTCGTATCAGGCACTCAAGTCATGCTCACTCATTAGCTCACATGACACCTATCTGTCGGATGACAGACAAGGGCTCCGATTACCTACATACAACCAAACTACAGATTACATACTTCGGCTCAGGTTACATACACAAGTTCCAATCATGCGCACACCCCCATTTGCTGCAACCACACACAAAACAGAGTCTCTTTCTCTTTCTCTCTCTCTCTCTCTTTCTCTCTCTCTCTGGCTCTCTCTGGCTCTCTTTCTCTCTGGCTCTCTCTTTCTCTCTGGCTCTCTCTTTCTCTCTGGCTCTCTCTTTCTCTGGCTCTCTATTTCTCTCTGTCTCTCTTTCTCTCTGGCTCTCTCTTTCTCTCTGTCTCTCTCTCTCTCTCTCTCTTTGTCTCTCTCTCTCTCTCTCTGAGCCGGTCCTAGGCCTTCTAAGGCCCCGGGCGAAAGGGCCATTAGCTGGTTGTTTGTGGAAGTGTGTCGGCCATCTTGGGTGTAGTTGGGGACGTTAGTTGCCATTCGAGTTAGCACTCTAGTACTCACCTGGGCACACAAGCTCCCTACTTAAGGCGAGTTATTTTGTTTATTCGGCCTTGGTCAAGGCTTCCTGCATAACGCTGCCCTGAAATCTACAGCGCAATTATCAGTATTGCATTTAAGGCGTTCGCGCTTTTTAATTCCTTTTTCCCGTTGAGTATCTGATTTGTAATTGAGTTATTTGCCCCGGTTTTTAAATCGCAGTTTTTTAACTGCTATTAGAGCGCCTACCTGCACATTAACTTGGTGATTTCCACCGCTGTTTGGGAGGGCCATTAGCTGGTTGTTTGTGGAAGTGTGTCGGCCATCTTGGGTGTAGTTGGGGACGTTAGTGGCCATTCGAGTTAGCACTCTAGTGCTCACCTGGGCACACGAGCTCCCTACTTAATCCTCCCATGAAAACACGCAGCGGTGACGCGCAGCGGGTGCGCCGTAATCGCGCCGGAGTCACGCCGGAGTCACGCCGGAGTCACGCCGGAGTCACGCCGGAGTCACGCCAGAGTCCAGCCCGTCTGTGCCCAGATGGGCCAAGGGCCACATTCCCTGGTTCAATCTTTGGAAACGCAGATAACTTATTCCCGTGAGGACATTATGTCGCTACGCGCTCCTAAAAGGCCATCATGTAAGTATGTCTATAAGGGATCTAAACCTTACACTGCCTGTAGTACATGCCATATTACTCAACTGGATAAGGGAAAAGACACCGTTTCAATGGCTCTGCTTAATTGTAGATCTCTCCCGTGTCATGCACTAGAAATAAATAACCTGATACAAGATCATGATCTGGACATCCTGTTTCTGAAGGAGACTTGGATTGTTGCCAGTTCAGACGCAGACATGGTTCGAGCCCTTCCCCCAGGTTTTCTAATATACCATCTTGATAGACCTAAGGGGTGGGGAGGCGTCATTGCCATTATATATAGAGATACGTTTGTGTGTAGGGCGCAGGACAGCGATGTCCAAGATTGTGAGAGCTGTCAGTTCTCTCTACAGATATCCCCCACGGTGACTGTGTCAGGCGTCCTGATCTATCGTCCACCAGGTGGCATGGGAAGCTTTGTTAGTTCCCTGATGGAAACAGTCACGCAGTTGGCCTCTTCGACGACTAATTTTATGGTGTTAGGGGACCTGAATCTCCACTTTAACGAACCGATGGACTCAGTGGCAGCTGATCTGCTGGGTGACCTCAAAGCCTACAATCTTAGTCTAAAAAACTTAGGACCCTCGCATTCCAAGGGCCGCCTCCTTGATCCCATCTTCTCAAACATCCCATACCTTACAGCTCTGCTCGTTTGTCCTTTACCTTGGACAGACCATTTTTTGGTCCCGGTCAGTTTGCAAGTTGATCCAAGAACTGCCCCCTCTCCGAGAGTTTACACTTTGGAAAGAGCTTGGCCCAGGTTATCAGTTGATAACTGGATCGCAAAACTTGAGAGCTCGTGCCCTCCTGTAGCAGTGGACCCGGTTACAGCTGATGCAGATTTTGAGCTGTGGATAACTAGCTCACTGGATGCCATCCTCCCTAAAAAGAGAGTGGCAAAGAGGGGAAAGAGGACGGGTTCGCCCCTTGATATTCGCCGGAATTACGAATCCTCAGGAAAGGATGTAAGAGGCTGGAGAGGACTTGGACAAAAAACTGGGGGGTTGCTAGCCGGGATGAATACCGCGCTGCAATAAGAGCATATAAAAATGCCCTTCGCAGTGCAAAGGCGCAATTTTTTGAGGAAAGGATAAAAAGTTCCTCCAATTCATCGAGAGAGACCTTTAAGGTGGTAAAGGAACTCCTTAAAATTCCGGAGCACCCGATGACTCAGGATAATCCAGCTGAGAAGAGTAGAGAGCTAGCGGAGTATTTCCACTTAAAAATAGAAAACATCATAGCTGCATTGCCTCAAGTCGTGCAGACTGCACACATAGGCAATCAGATAGGAGGAGATTGTGCCCGCCTGGACACCTTTGGTCCAATCCCTGTAGCAGAGGTCGCAAAGGAGCTAGGATCCATGAAGAGTGGTTCCCCAGGGGATCCAGCCCCAATGAGATTACTGAAACAGGTGACATCCGTGGTTGCGGCCCCCATTGCGAACCTGATTAATACATCTCTTAGCCAGGGTGTGGTGCCGCCGACCTGGAAAAGAGCAGTTGTAAAGGCTCTCCTGAAGAAACCCAATCTGGATTCCTCAGATTTGGCAAACTTCAGGCCCATTTCTCTGCTGCCGGGTCTTGGTAAGATCGCAGAAAGACTGGTCAACCATCGACTGTCTGACTTTCTGGAATCCAACGGCCTGCTGCGAGAGTCACAAACGGCCTTTCGGCCAGGGCAGGGCACAGACACCGCCCTATTGGCAGTCGTTGAGGAAGCAAGGAGCATTTTGGATTCAGGAGGGTCAGTGGCAGTGATCCTTCTCAGTGCTGCCTTTGACACTGTAAACCACTAAGTGTTGATCCAACGGCTGTCCAATGCGGGGGTCACAGGAGTGGCGTTGCAGTGGCTTAGGTCATTTCTGTGTGGTCGTACCTATCAGGTCTGGGAAGGCAGCGAGAAGTCTACATCTATCCCCCTCCAGTGCGGTGTGCCACAGGGCTCTTCGTTGAGCCCTATGCTGTTTGACGTTTATATGGCCCCCCTGGAAGATGTGGTTGCCCCTTTTGGGATAAAAATTGTCAGCTATGCTGACGATACCCAGCTGGTGGTTGCATTATCCCAACTGGTGAAGAACCCAGACTCGCTGCGCCTATGCCTGACCAATGTACACACTTGGATGTGTGAATCGTTGCTCAAATTAAACGGTTGTAAGACCGAGATAATGCTGTTGGAGCACAAGACTGCCTCTCTTCCCTCGACCATTTGGCCCGGCTGCCTGGGTGAGCTCCCCAGCCCCAAGCAGGAGATCAAGAGTTTGGGAGTATGGTTGGAGCAAGATCTTTCTTCTAAGACCCAGGCCAAGTAAACGTCGGGGATCTGTTTTGGGCTTCTTCGCTCAGCCCGTAAAGTCTTGCCCCTCCTCCCTTTGCCATCGAGGAGGTTACTCATCCAGGGGCTAATTATTTCTAGGCTCGATAACTGCAATGCCATATTCCTTGACGCCCCAGAAGCCACGCTCAGCAAGCTGCAGCAGGTGCAAAATGCTGCTGCCAGGATGCTGACTAACGCGCCAAGGAGGCAATCAGCTAAGCCCGCCCTGAAAACATTGCATTGGCTCCCGGTGTGAGAGAGGGTTAAGTTTAAAGCTCTCTGCACTGCCCATAAGATCCTCCAGGGGAAAGGACCCCCCTCTCTAAGAAAGTTAGTGGTGCCCTATAAAGCGAACAGAGCTCTTCGCTCGGATCAGAAACTTCTGCTTCAGGTCCTCAGAGTTTATAAGGCCCGTACTGGCGGCAGAAGATTTTTGGTGCATACTGCCACCCTCTGGAATGCGCTCCCATTGAAAATGCGTCTGGAGACATGCACTCTTCGTTTTCGGATGCTTCTGAAAACATATCTCTTCCCGTCTTAAGATGTTGGATTTGGCTTTGCAGGGGGTTGGCGGATACCTTGACTAGTGCTGGGATGCCCAAGGGTAACCACGCGCTATATAAGACTCATAATAAATAAGATGTGAGGCCCCTCTAATTGCATATTGCGTCGCTAAAAGTGACATCGCAGAAAGTGACTTCGCAGGACTTTTGATCTTAGTTATTTGGCTTCACTGAAGCAAACTAATGTGGATATCAGTAACATGGACAAAAAGTAGAGGGAATGGAAAACAGGTGAGCAAATATCCATGAGTGTAACACTTGCCGGCTCCTTGAATGATTAGTTGGACATGCCCCCAAATTCCCGCCAAGATCACTCCGCTCGGTTGCAGCACACAATCTGGTAGTCCCTGAATTTAAAAAGTCTCAATGGGGTGTAAGAAACTTTGTAGGCAGAACATCACGACTCTAAAACTCCCTTCCACTTTCACCTGAACGGATAACAAATCTGTTAGCATTCAGAAAAGCCTTAACACTTGGATTTTCAATCAGTAGCTTCCTTTCTTCACTGCTTACCAATTTAGATGGCTACCTGTTTGCTCCGAGTTCAGCGCCTAGACACCTCAGGGTATTAGTACGCTCTATAAGTCTCACTTTCATATTATTTCATTTCATTTAGTCTGTTTAGTGAATCACCATTTCAAGGGCTGGCCTCACATTTGTCTAAATGACGGGGATCACACACTTTCAGGGACACAATCTTCCCTGTTCACAGAAGAGTGACAGAACTAAAGTGGATGTACACACTTCAACAATTTGGCTCATTTAGTAATGTGCATTTGTACATTTATTTATTTTTTCTACCTGTCGAGAAACCTCTTCCATTCCCTGCATCTTAAGTGCAATAATTTATGATGATTCTTTGAGTCACAACGTGGATTTTTGAACTGGTATTGCCTGTTTAGTGCTCTGAAGCGCCACATATTTGTGTAAAACCCATGTGACTTGGACCCAGCATCCCTTATCTCTGAATGTCGTCTAGACCGTAATTTGGCTGCCTTTTTTTTTTATCAGCCTACTCACACATTTTTTTGAATGATTGCGGACATTTTGAATATTTTACCCCTTTTCTTGTGTGGTCACTTAATCTTCTGAGATTTTCAAGGTGTCTAAGTCCGCGCGGGGGCACTTGAGGTAAAACAGACTCCCAGAGGGTCTCCTGATGCTAGGCCTCTGCAGGCAGGCCATTGTATTGAAGAGTCTCTCATCACAGGGGCCGAAGCCACCATGCCTGGCGGGACTGGGAGCGGCCAGGCTTCAGCAGCCTAGCTGATTTCAGAGCCTTGCCCGGTGCGGAGGCCTGGACTGCCTTAAACTTGACAGACGGCTATACAGAGAGGTATTTTTGGCTGCTTGATGCCCTGAGAGCCGAAAGATCACCACGCCTGACAGAAATCTTTGTGGGTTTTCAGAAATGCTCTTTTTTTATAGAATGTGGGGATATGTGGTGTAATGGCCTGAACTGCCACCTTTGAAACTGGGGAACCAGGTTCGAGTCCCAGCGTCCGCTCAACATCCTGTGATTCTAGGCAGATCACTTAATCTCCCCTTGCCTTAAAATAAACCTTAGTCAGCTGCAATCTTTCCAATTTCTTTTTTGAGCTTACCAAACGTCGCTAGTTATTGACTCGACTCAGGTCAAAATTAGGTCCCCTCGCTGGCCTTAACAATCAATCAATTGTGCTCAGAGTGAAGAGTGTGGTATTTCCAGCATACACTTCGACTCTTGCACAAATTCTGAATCGGGAGCAAATGAAAGTTCACACTTGATTCAGAATTATTCACTTTACTATTGCCGCAACCCATGTTGTTTTACCACAAAAAAGCAGTAGGTAAAACGTTTGTGAAATGTTTGTTAGTACACAGCATACATTTCAGGTTTTGAGACACAGAATGAATGAAAGTTAATGCAACGAGCACCTTCCCCTCCCCTCACCTCCCATTGTGCACAAGCAAAACGCTGCACCTGGCAGTATCACAAACTGCAGATCTGCTATTACCACACCTGTATTTGAAAATAGGAGCCCGTGTGGAATCCAAATTATGCTTCACATTTGTAAGCATTTGTTGATTTCGACCCACAAAAAGGAGTGCAATATACGTGCTAGAAACCAAAGCCCTCCACAGCAGTGACTGCTACAACACACTAGTCTTGCTGGCTGCTATCTGTAGCCAGATTTACTTGGATTCCACGCAACGGGCATCCGAATTTACAGGGATGGGCTGTGCAAATGACAAAACACAACCTATAGCCAAATACACTCAAGTTGGCTAGCTGTTCTTTTAATCGTGTGTGCATTAGGTGTTTTATTTATTATTATTTTTATGAATATTATTCTGCAATGTTTTACAATATTGGTGATGAAATCGTATTTCAATACATTTGGGAGGAGGCTAACTGCCGATGAGCGGTGCAGCTTTGCACCGTGCACAGAATCCTGCCATAGGGCAAAGGCCCTGCACACTGCACGGTTTGTACTGGAAGCAAACCCTTCCAGTACACATTTCTATGTAAAACACCCGTAGAAGGGTCCGATGCACTGGAAGTGCGCGGTGCACCGCAGCAAGCGTGCAGTGTGTGGGATTCGGAGGGGGTGAGGGGGTGGGGGGAGGAGCGGCATTGTTTTCACTAGGCGGTGATTCATACCCATACACACCTCTTTGACGCCAAGCAGCACCAAGTAGATGTGCCTCTGTGAAAAGGCCACCTTTCCAAAGCAAAACACCTTTTGTGCGTAAAAGTGAATCCCTGTCGCCAGTCGCCACTTTGCACTGCTATGCACAAAAGCATTAGTAAATCTGGCCGTACATAGCTATGTAGGGGACAAGTAGTTCTGTAATTTGTAAAATATGAAGTGCAGGTGCTCAAATGTTTGTCAGAGGCCACACCTACTTTTCTCTGGCTCCGCCCACTTCATCCACTGGCTCCACCCACTTACTATATTAGCTCCACCCACATTTTCAACTGGCTCTGCTAAAAGTCAGAGGTAATATATATCTGGCTGATCCGAATTTCAGCAAGGAAGCCTTCCTCATAGTAAGGTTTTGATAGGAGGTTCCCTTGCCCTGTGAACATTTTGAAAAAGATTAACTCAAAAGTGCATTTAAAGCACAATTTTGGAATAAATTAGCTAAAATCACTAATGCATTGAAAAGGGACAATTTCAGTGCTGTATGTGCTGATTTGGTGAAAGGACAATACTGGGGTAGGGTATGCCATTTTTAACTGTCTATGAGTTCTAAGGTACAACTTTTACATAGCGTATGTGCCAAAATAAACCAAAATGTTGTTAAAACACTCTAAACGGAGAAAGTGAATAACATCATGCAATGTACTTGAATTAGTCAGTCATGGCACTTCCAGTGACCAAATGGGTATGTGGTTATTCAGTACACTAGAGTATTTTGTTAGAGAAACAATTGAAAAAAGATTATTACCAAGTGGGCTTGTTATTATAACTTAGTCCTCTAGATAATTTGGACTACAGTTTAGTTGCAGGCTACACTAGAGAAATATTTTCACCAAAACCTTGGTGTCCTAAAAATTAAAAACATTGCTCAAAGTTGTTGAACAATCACCGACGTGTAACGGCCTGTTTGGAAGCATTATGTAGCGGAGTACCCAGTTTCTTACATTAATTTAGTTTAATAGCGCCTCTCATACCAGTCTAAGGTGTCAGAGCACTTTGCATCATTCACACATTGCATAAATACAATCCTATGTGTGTAACTCAGTATAGAGGGAATGTTACATCAGACAGGACTACAAGGTATAGGAGTCACGTCATCCATGATTGTCATTGTAGGCAATATAGTTTAGGAGTTCAAAGTCTGAAAAAGCGCAAATGCAGAATTCAAAACATACCAGCATTGTTAGGGGTTCTCTTCAATAAGAAGTTATTTCTACCCACATTAGACCCTTTTTGCAAGATTAGGATAAAGAAAGATTAGCCCAAAAAACATATAGCTGTAATATATAACTTGCCGTTTGCATGCAGCTCTTTGATGACAGACTAGTTAATAGCTTGCTGTTCTATGGTAGCATTTTAACTTACAAACTGCAAGTAACAAAAGGATCTTTCCAACAGAAGCAGTAACACACTGATCTATTTTACATTATATGCACTTTTTGATCTGCATGGTAAACGTTATTTGCAGCAGGTATATAACCCTGGCCTGTACTACCTGCCTTTCAAGCAGTCACAGCTTCCCCTAGACAAAGCTCCTGGCTGGCTCTCTCCAGGTAGACTATTAATCACCAGACTTATCTTGACATTTTAATATTTTCCTGAATATTACTGGAGCCCAGGAACTCGGCACCAGCTGCTTTGCCTTATGCTTTCTGCCTGAGAGCATATAAAGGACAGCATAGGCAGCATACATTGGCCTTACTGAGCTGGTGCCACATTGTGTTGAGGATACTGCAGTCTCTTTCTCCTTGCAGTAACAGTACGGGAAAGTGCATTTAAATATTGCTGAGATCTTTAAGGTACCTTTCTTTTAAGGCCAGATCAGTGGCAAAATTGTGCTGGCTTCAAGGGTAATTAGTTTCAAGGTTCTTTATTATGTGGGTAAGGAGTTGTATGATTCCTACTGTAGCACAAGAAGGTGGCTCTGCATCTGGGTCATTGCAAGATGAGCCCCTGACAAGTTAATTGGCCAGGGGGCTGAGGCTCCCATGCCCTCATGCACATCTCATATGCCTGCCAACATCACTTCTTGGTGCAGAGCCGGCTCAGGTGACGGATTGCCATTGGTTTCTTTGCAAGCAAGATCACACTATACTACTTCCCCTTCTTTAACCCCAAATTCTATTACTTCCCCTTACCAACTCCTCTTAATGTTTGATGATGAGGGCAGCTCTTATGCGACTTGCAGCTCTTCCAGGTAATCTCATAATACATCTGCCCTTAGCAGGCAATTCTGGCTCTGAGTCCACTAACTGTCTTGTAAAAGGCACCTGTGACCTGTATTGACAGAACTGGAGGAGGTCATGGGGGTTATTAGCACCAAAATCACTTAAACTGAAAGGACACTTTCTCTCAATTCTAGTGTGTCCCTCCCTCCCTAGTTGATGCATTGACTACACTACACCTTGCAATATAACAGCGCTATCGCCATCATTGTTCCTGCCTTCAGTGTGTACTTGGTTTGTGTGTCTCTCTCACCTCACGTCGTATTATCAATTGCTTCAGAAAACCCCAGCCCTGCTTTACAAATGTTAATGTGTAAGAACAGAACATTTGCGCACGCTGTTTGCCTGGCACAGCCCCAACCCCCACAGATTTTATGAGCATGCCCGGCCTGCCCTGAAAACGAAAGTGAATCCTGCCCTGGGCCTGCATCCTGTAGTACTGATTCCGGGCAGCCCGCCACTGCGCAACAAATAGCCAGTGCACACTGCTGGCAACAAACATGATCGTGCATCGTGATGATCAAACTAGCCAGGGCATCATTCAGAAACAACATTTAAGCAGCGTGACATGAACATAAAAAAGTAAATCTGTAGGACAGGCCTCACCTGCGCAGATTTATTAGTTAATTAATTCATGATATGTCTGCCGGGTGCCGGCCTACGCCGCCGCCTATCCCAGGCCAATCTTCATGTGATAATGATAGAAAAAAGTAAGACAACCAATCACAATGACCAATTCAGTCTCCCATATCTCACCGCGATTCATTGACTTTGGTCTGAATGGGGCCCTCCTAAAGGCTTGCCCCCACCCCTCCCCTCTCTTTGCAGTGGCCTGCATTACACGCTTATATGTGTCCCTATCACTACGGTGCTATATACATTGAGAAAACACACTGGCACCTGCAATGCCAGTTTAGAAGCCGGCACCAACATTATAAATTGTACTCAGCGTCCAGCTCTGTATTTTCACTCTTCTGACTATGTATGTCTCTGGTTTTTTAACTGTTTCTGGGGGTCCAAGTTAAAGTTTACTGTTTCATCTAAAGCAGATTCACACCTCTGCGACTCCAGTGGGCAAAACCATTGCCCCCTTATTTATACTTGCTTATATAGTGCCAGTGCTTCATTTGAGCCTGTGGTTTCTGGTGTTCTGCTCCGGAGTTTTGCTCTCAACATCTGCGCTGTTCCTCTAACTTTGTGATGAGCACAACAAAAACAAGTCTTTAATACTTCAATCTACCTTAAAATTATTAATACCTGCTGCCAGCCCGCACCATTCTTGCACCTTTGGGGGTCTGGAATAATCTGAATTGTCACGCTTGTAAGAGTTTGATAGATAGGGGCAGTGGGTGGTGCAAACTGCAGCGGCCTCAAAAGCAGAGACCTGTCACCGGACACTTACTTTTTTACAAATTAAACGCAGGGAAGAATTTCTGGTTTCTAACTCGAACGATAGGAACACGTGTAACACACTCAGATCGTATCTTGGTCCGAATTTTGTACAATGCTCAAATTGTAATCTAACACTTACCAGTGTATATTATCAACAATGATCATTTTAAAAAAACGTCGGCCCTGCCTGCCCTTGCCCTGCCTCGCCTGCCTGTGGCTGCGCACGCAGCTCATGAGGATTATTTTGGCCATAATGATAGATAAAACTAAGATAAGTTAGATAACCAATCAACAATGATAATTAAAAAAAAGGAATCCTGCGCCTGCGGCCCCCGCCGCCCGCAGGCCCTGGCTGCCCTTCTCGCCTCACCTGCCTGTGGCTACGCAGCTCATGAGGATTATTATTTCGGCCGTTGGCGGCGCCGGCCTGCCCGCCCCCTCCCCCCCCAGGCCATCTTGTCCAGGTGCACTGCAGATCAATAAGGATCAGGAAAAACCTGACTGGCCACCACCAGTAAATTAATCACCAATTCACCATAAGGGCGCCAGGCCCTGCCTCGCCCTCACCTGCTGAGCGCTCCCAACTCCGAGTCCAGCAACTTTGAAAGGCCTGCGGGCTGCGGCGAATACCTAGTCCTAGATACTCGGCGAGGCCAGGGAGAGGTGCGGGTATGCTAGGGCGGGCCGGGCAGAGAAAAAGCGCGTGCATTCAAATGCATGCAATCTGCGCACGCGTCGCTTCCTCTGGCGCGCACAGCCCCAACCCCCACAGCAAAGCCCTGCCCAGTGCCCTGGCCCCTGCAACAACACAACACTCAACTGTATGTCCCGCCCACTGGGGCCCTGATCCGCGCCGCGGCCGGGAACTCTTGAAGAGAGAGTAAGAGTAAGAAATCACTGGGAGCAGGCACGTCACGTGACGTCACCGTGACCGCCAGCAGTAA